>NC_133386.1:145242324-146442324 GCF_047511655.1 Castor canadensis
CCAGAAATTTGCAATAAATGCCTGTTTTAACTGGTGATTATAATAGGTTCCCCCAAATGCTTGGATTATCAAATCAAAAGGTTTCGACAATTAACCTTATATAAGGCAATACATTTAGCCTACTTCTATCATAAAGTTCCAAGAATATTAACTTAATCTGGAATTATAGGGATTAGATATTTTATAATTTTGGACACTTGGAAAATTTTAATCATGGCAACATGAATACAGTCACTTAGCCTTATTTCTACATACTTAATTTTTGTCAATATATAATACCTGGTTTTTGTTTTCTTAACCTTACTATTGCATAAAATCTTAAGATCTTAATTTTGGTTCATTGCATTCTAGGCTGATGCAACTTTAAACTAATGTTTTCATGAAATGTATGTGAATTGTATCATTTATGACTCTATGACCTTTAGTTGCCTTCACGGATGTCCTTCTGTCTTCCTCCTTTCTCCACTTCAGGGATTTAAAAATGCTTTCACATGTGTTTTCTTAGGGAATTGGGAGATAAGAATGGTAGAGACAAGCTTCTGCTCTTCCCCTACTTAACTCTCAGAGCCTTAAGCATTTATTAAATAACTTGTTGTATGTAGGGAAGCTGGGTTTTTAGGCAAGGTCTCAAAAACTGAGAGATCCCCACAATTTGGATGAATGGAGGTTATCCTTTTCTGGGGTATGTCATTCCTGTTTTTCTGTATTTTCCAGGTTGGAATCCTGTGACCTAACTGCAGTTTGTTGTCTAAATATATCTAAGGCTCTCATCAAAAGCCAGAGCTTGGTATTTTTGAATCTATCGACCAATAATCTTTTGGATGATGGAGTGAAGTTGTTGTGTGAGGCCTTAGGCCATCCAAAGTGTTGCCTAGAGAGAATGTCGTGAGTCAATTTGTTTATAAATTGATTTGAATGGGGAAAAATGTTTGGGTCTTGACAATAACAGGCTCATTTTTCAGTCCTAGATGAATTCTGCATGTATCCTCCATTTGTTCCTCTACCTTTTTTTTTTTTTTTTTTCATTTGGTACTGGGAATTAAACCCAGGACCTTAAACATGCTAAACACACCCTACCACTCTATCACTGGGTTGTACTCCCAACTGTACCTTCCTCTTATACTCTTAAACACTACTTATTGACCTTATTTTCATTCTTTTCTAGGCTTCTATGTTTATTTCATCCTATCCTATACACAGCTGCAATGGAATTCACAATTTAAGTAGGTTTGAGGTTTGTTTTACAGCAGAGGTATAGGAGTTGTAAGCATCAGCTAATTTCCTTGTGAAGAAGAGGGGCATGAACTTTGGGAATTGATGAATCCCTTTCCATCTGTGTTTCTCCTTCAGCTTAGAAAGCTGTGGCCTCACAGAAGCTGCTTGTGAGGATCTTTCTGTGGCTCTCATCAGCAATGAGAGGCTGACACATTTATGCTTGGCAGACAATGTCTTGGGAGATGGTGGAATAAAACTTATAAGTGATGCCTTGAAACATCCACAGTGTACTGTACAGAGCCTTGTGTAAGTGTTTTCATCTTTCCAATATAATGCATATTTTAAAATATATTTAAAGTGATGCTATAGTTCACATGTACCTCCCAGGGTTCATGTGTTGGAATCCTAATCTACAAAGCAGCAGTGTTGAGAGGTGAGACCTTTAAGAGGTGATAAGGTTATGAGTCAATGAATTACTGCCATCCTCAGGAGTAGGTTATCACAGTAGTGACTTCCTAATAAAAGAATGAGTTCAACCCTTTCCCCTTCTCTCTTGTACACACTTGCCCTTCTGCTTCTTACTGTGGAATAATGTAGCAAAAAGGCCCTCAGCAGGCCCAGCACCTCAACCTTGGACTTCAGAACTGTAAGAAATACATTAGTTTTTTTAAAAATAAATTTCAGTCTTATTCTGCTCCAGCAACACCAAAAAGACTAAGGTAGACTGAGACCTATTTGGAACAAATTCTGTCTCTTGATTTTTCCCTACAATGACCATCAATGGTAATAGTATTAATAACTCCCATTCATTGTGTCACCCTATTTTGGACCCTGTGCTAAATTGGTTTAATCTACATAATAGTATGGTACCAAATTGGCTACCTGTGTTCTTGGTGCCTCACTGCACAGGTCAGGAACATGAGGCTTAGAAAGAAAATGCAGCATCTTGTCTAAGGTCTCACAAGAAAATGAATTGAGAACTAAAGTCTTCCAGCTATCCAACTGTATAGTCTGATATACAAATACCATTAAACAGAAATAAAACATTCCATTGTATGGCTAGATCACAGTGTGATCTTTGTTCATTTTTGCTAGATAATTTCCTAGATGTAAAACTCATAAGTTAGTGTTTTTATCAAATATGGTTAAATTGCCTTCCAGATAGCTTATCTCTTCCCTGCAGCAGTCTAAGGACTTGCATTTTATCCCACTGGATAAAGAGTTGAGAAATATTAAATAATCAGTATTAAATAGCTGAAAAATAAGTTTTAAAGTAACTGAATGTTGAGCATCTTTTCAAATGTTTTTGTCTTTTTATATTTTAGGAATTACTTCTTCATAGGCTGTTTCTGGATATTTTCTGTTCTGTGTGATTAATATAGCACATTATTTTTATATATTACAAATTATTTTCCTAGCATGTTTTATTTCCAACTTCCTTTATGCTTATTTTCAGAATATAGAATTTTAAACTTTATGTGAAGTCTAATCATGCTTCATGTCTTCTAGAAGTTTTATCATAACTGGAAATGCCTGCCTTTCAAAAAAAGCCCACTGAAATCATCTCTCATAATCCTTATAGTTTAATTTTTTTCTCCTTTTATTTTATCGTTTTTACACTTACTTACATGTGTATAGCTTGTTTATGCCACCTCCCCCTATAGTTTAATTTTTAACATTTACATGTTAAATTACTCCAAATTTTACCATAAGGGTTATACTGTTTCCCCCCATGTATGATGTCTGTTGTACAAAAATCATTAATGGCACAATATCTTTTCCTTACTAATAGAAAATACCACTTATCTTACTACTCCTAATCCCTCTGCCTGCTCCTCTATTCCACGTAGCTACTTATGCAGCAGAGTACTGTATGTACAATGTAAAGAGGTTAACATTTGATTTATAGTAAGACAAACTATAAAGAATGTGAATCCAGTTTGGAATCAATTAGATATAGTCCTAAGTGTTCCATATCAAATGGGCTGGCAATGAGGGTGTCTGATATGATATAGAGTATTGTGAAGTAGATGGGGATCATAATATGAAACCTTTTCAAAGACATACATCTCAGGGCAGTAGAGCAATGGTTCCATCTTCCCTCCTATTGTCTTTCCTGTAGGCTGAGGAGTTGCCATTTCACTTCAGTTAGCAGTGAATATCTTGCAACTTCTCTTCTACACAACAAGAGCCTGACACATTTGGATCTGGGATCAAACTGGCTTCAAGATGATGGAGCACGTCGTCTTTGTGACGTTTTTCGACAAACAAGCTGTAGTCTTCAGGATTTGGAGTAGGTTTTCTGTAATTTGACTTTGGATAATTTTTATTTGTAGACTATCTGTGATGAAAGACAAAGTATGAAAAAGGCTGAGACATAAGTATCAGAGAAAGAATATAGAGCAGATTCTGTCATTCTGTCTGAGAATGGGGAACTATGTCAGATTAAAAGAATTCTCTAGTAATTATAATTAGTTTCCCTCAGTTAGGGGTATTCAGTGGCATCAGGCTGAACAAAAGCCATTTTTCTTTTCCTTGGTCGTGCCCTAGTGAGTCTGTTTGTCCTCTACTTTATATTCGCAAAGCTGAAATTGCTCTACTAGTTTTTATTTCAAGTTTATATTTAATCTAGGTTTCTAATTAGGTCAATGTTCAAAGAAACTGGGAAGGGGACTTAAAAATATATCCTATAGTTTACTTTTACAAGAAATGGTTTTTATTCCTATGTTCTTTGTCAGTGAGTACACATACATATGCATGCCCTGTGTATGTCATTGTGACTGTCGTGTAGGCATGACTGCAATTTCCTTTCTCTTGATATATCATTTCAGAAATACATTTGAATACTTAAATCATCTTGTATGAACTTAGGATATTAGTATTTAAGTATTGTGGCTAGAGTGGAGCAAGTTAGAGGTGCCGCTTAGCAGCCTTAGGTCACTTTCCCACTAGTGCTTCCCGTGGGACTGGTATGAGTAAGTCATTAAGGTAGACCCAGTATTTATTCTTTAGAAGTATTAATTCCAGCACTTAGTATACCAAAAAGTGATTGTTTTCACTGCACTGGATCATGATAACTACTGTAGTTTAGATACAGAATGTGCCACCAAGGCTCATGTGTTGATAACTTAGTTCTAGTTAGTAGTGCTGTAGGGAGGTGATGGAAACATTAGAAGGTGAGGAAATAGATTACTGGAGGTATCCCTTTGAAGAGTGTATTTTGTTCACTGCCCCTTTCTCACTTTTTCTGCTTCCTGGCTGCTATGAAGTAGCAAGCAGTTTTTCTGTTCCACACCCATCCACCATGATGTCCTGCCTCACTTCAGGCCCAGAAACAGTGGAACCAAGTGATCATGTGCTGAACATCTGAAACCATGAGCCAAAATAAACATTTCCTCCTTTTCAAGTTGCTTATCAAAGGTATTTTTCAGAGCAAGGAAACAATAACCAGACTTCCAAATGAGTTTAATAGTTTATTGTGACATCTGTAAACACTAAAGGTCACTGAATTCTTCAGTACAATATGCACTTGCATGTCCTTCAGGAAAATGTATATGATATAGGTTACTAGATGATTCTTTGAAATCCTTGATCATTATTCAACCAGAATGTAAAGTTGTACTTAATGGAAACTATTATTAAATCTAATGCCTCCATTTCCACTACAGAAATCTAATTTCTAAATGCCCTATGTGCTCAAGATTTTTGCTCTGCCAGCCTTTTCACTGATAAACATAGATAGGTTTGTGCTTTTAGCTACCTTCATAGTCTCTAAGCAGTCCATGCTAGTAGAACAAATAGGAGCTAGAGACTGAGTGACTAAAGGTCATTGAGAGATGCTTTCATCCTCAAGTATCAAAATGCTGATGACAGAAAAATAAATATAAAGCCAATTATATATTCCATATATTGGTATGGTATGGCAAAAGCCTTATAGAGCAAGGAGTAGGACTTCACAGTAGAGACAGTGACTTGAGGCTTGAAAGATAGAGAATTTTGCCTCATGGGAATACAATAGGCACAATGAAAGAAGATTAAAAGGGAATAGCAACAGATGTGGTAGAGTTGGAGAAAAATGCATATATAAGGTTAGAAAATAGGGTGGAGGAAAAGCATGGAGGCAGGTTATGAATTCTCTTGAATGCCACACAAAGGAGCTGGAAGAATATCTTTCTATGTGTACCTTGTTTGAAGATAACTCTTTGAGATGGAATCCTAGAAAGGTTTGTATTGCAAAAGTATATTAAAATAGAAATCATAGAGACCTGAAAAAGCTTATATTCAGTTTTTAAAGTATTGTTAGAATGTATTTATACACCTGACTTTGAAAGTTTTATAGGTAACAGCTTATTTGTTGGGGGGAAAAAAAGTTTTAACCACTGGTTTCTTCTGCTGATTAAGAAATTCCATCTGTTTCTGCCAGTAATTAGACTTTCCCATGTGCATCCTATGGTAGATAGAAAAGAGATTCAAAATGCCTGGTCAACTCTTGTGAGGCTTAGTTTGTTTCTTCCTACAACTGCAGGGCTGACTTCTCTTTTGTATTTCTTACAGATTGATGGGCTGTGTTCTCACTAGTGCATGTTGTCTGGATCTGGCTTCTGCTATTTTGAACAACCCAAACCTGCAGAGCCTAGACCTTGGGAACAACAACATACAGGATGAAGGAGTACAAATTCTGTGTAATGCTTTGAGACATCCAAACTGTAGCATCCAGAGGCTTGGGTGAGATCAATTTTCCATTATGAAAATGATAGCTAATTTGATGCTAGTATAGATGGAAGTTTTGTATATGTTAAGAGAACAAAAAAAATGGGCTAGACTGTAAGTTCCTCTGGGAAATAAGAATCTGAATTTCAAATATACAGATCAATATATTGCATGTTCTTTAGTATGGAAGCCATATTTCTTAGTCCTCTTAGTGCCTTGGACAGAACTATATCAAGTTGATCATTTGGGTCTTCCCTGTCCTATCATCTTTCAGATATTCTATTCTTGATTTTTTTCTTATTGAAGACTTTACTAATCACCCTTATCTGTAAAATACTGTATCATCTGTCTAGGAGATTCTGGGTACTTCATAAGTTCAACTTTATTTTGAGTTTTACTTAATCTTAAACTGATTATGGCTAGTACATTTTCACCTATCCAATATGAATTAATCGCTTCTGAGTCAATTGTGCTTTATGTGTTGGAAACCTAGATTCAATGATATATTTCAGACTTTAGGTATTTGGTCTCCCAGAGAAATCGTCCCTGACTCTTATAAGAAAGTGCTGCTGTTCTGTTTCCACTGACTATATATTTTTATTACATATTCTTATTTCATAACTGTTATAACCTAGTAACTTCACCTGTTACTGTTTCATGAATGCTGACAGGAAATGCAAGACTCCTATCAGACAAAGGATTTTATTACTTATAACTTAGCAAAAACATGAGCATTAGTATGTTTGTGTTATCCCTCTTTGTCCCCAAGTCTCACAGGACTGTCATGGAGAGTCTGGATGGATACCTGCATGTGCCATTGTATATTAAGCAATAAGTCTGCTCATTGTCCCACAGGGAGATGTTACTTTTTTCCTAAAGGTAGCTCCTTACAAACACAACTCTAGGGGATTGCCCCAAGAAAAAAGTTGTCAGAGCCTTGCATTTTTGTTAGTAAAATGTAAGGCAGTAAAAGACCCATGAAAGAATATTTCCTAACAACATTCACCTTTTGTTTCTACGTAGTACAGTCTCAACTTCTGGTGAATTTTCATGTGAATATGTCACTCTGTTGGCCACTCTTTGAGAAACTGGTACAAAATCTGTTCAATTAATGGCATATGTTTCTGAATTATGGTGATGTTTAATAAGACTCTAAGCACAGGATGAGGCAAACTTGTAGTATTGACTTCAACCATGCCTTTAGGGTTCTGGACTGTGTCAGCTGAGTCTCGAGAAAGACTTATATGTCTCTTATCCATTACAAGCCATATAAGGGAATTAAGAATGGCCTTACCTTTGGTGTCAGTGACAATAAATGGGAGACAAAAGATTGTTCAACAGCCACTGACATTCCCAAAAAAGAGACATTCAGTGATCACTGTTCAACCATACAAACATGTAACCCAAAGAAGCCACCATTATACTGATTTGGTTAAGCCCAGTGGGCAGTCATGCTGGTAGGTACAGCCTCATTGGGTATACATGGTATAACCCAAGACTGTTCAGGCATCAGGACAAGCTTATAATTTTGATTCATTGATATGAAGTGCATGTTGTACATACATGATTGAGGGTACTCATGGAGGTTCCCATTATGGGCTTTGAGGCACAGGAGACTAGTTCAGTATCTGCTGTGTTCACATGAGAATGTTTACATTGAATGTGAATGGACATGACAAACCAGGGATCAGATTGCTAGCCACAGCTGCTGTTCGACTTACAGACCACATAGTTTTGCCAGTCTGCAATATACTAGGAGGGTTCTAGGGGAGAATATGACAGCATTATTTTCCCAACTCTGACCTCCCAGATTAATTCTAAGGTGTTCCTTCCCCAAGTACTATTGTTGCTCTTCCCTGAAGTCCCATCCCAGTGGCTGTCTTTACTTACCGTCCAGTCATCTGAACCTGCACCAACTCAGCCCAGTGGGTAGTAGACAAAATGTCTTTACAATAGACTCTGTCTCCCACACACTGTATTTCATATTCTACTTCTTATATCTAAAATATCAAAGACAAGTTATGAAGCTTTGGAGTTTTTAATCTTTTAAAAATATGATTGGAGGTAAAGTCTGTTTTAATATTTTTCCTATAGACTCAATTTTTCCAGCAAAATTTACTGAATTTTTTTCTCTTCTTACTGCTTGGCAGGGATACCTTTCTTATTAGTCATGTTTTTCACAGGAAGATGAATCAGCTACTAGGTTTTCTATTCTTTTCTATTAGCCTATTGTGATTCTCCAGTCCCCATAATGCACTGTCTTCATTCACATAGCTCTGTAATAAGCCCTGACATCTATATTATGCTTCAATATAATTTTGGCTTTTTTTCCCCTTTACATTTCCAAAATTTTAAAAGTCAGATTATCAAGTTATACATGTACCTGCCCCATTCTACCTATTGGCATCTTGACTGAAATTACATTAAATCTATCAGTGAATCTCTTGCTTGACCTTATATTTTGTTGTTTATTTTGAAGTCCTTGCTACATTTTAATATTTTCATGTCTATTTTTTTGAGACAAGGTTTCATTGTGTAGTCTAGGCTGATCTTGATCCACCTGCCTTAGCCTCCCAAGTGCTAGGATTATAAGAATGTAACCCATGCCCAGCATGGGTTATACAGAAACACAGTTGGGTTTTGTACATTGATTTCATATCCAGTACCCTGTCAGTTCTCTTGTTGACTTTAAATAGTGATAGATTCTTCCAGATCTTCTAGGTATGCAGTCATTTGGGAATTATAGTTGGTTTTTCCTTTTCTGTCTTTATGGATTTTTTTCTTTTTATTGACTTAGTATCTGTTAATGTATGTGAAATTAATATGTTGGGGATAGTGAGCTTCTGTTCCCACTGTCTAAAACAATATTTCAATAGTTCACATGTTTATCAATATAAGGAAATTCCCTCCTATATCTAACTTTGGAAGTTTTTCTTTTAAAATCAAAGATGTTGAGCATAAGAAATTTGCCATATTTGGTGAATTATGTTGATTTATTAAATAACTTACGTTTTTTGGCTAAAACCTACTTGCTCATGATATCTCTTAGGTACATGGTGTGATTCATTTTGTTAATATGATTGTTTAAACATGTTTGCTCATAATAGATACTAGGTTATCATTTTTTTTGTGTAGTCCTCAGAAGCTTTTGTATCTAAAATACAGTAATCTCATAAAATGAGTTCAGGAACCATTCCTTCTTCAGTATCCTGGGAGAAATTTGTAAGGCTATAATTATTCCTTCAATTTTGCAAAAATTTCTGCTGAAGCTCTTTAGTTTTCTTTGTGTGTAGGTTATTTTGACTTCCAATTCAATTTTTTATTTTAATTTTATTTTATCATTTTTATTTACTTACATGTATATACATTATTTGGGCCACCTACCCCCCTCACCCCTGATTCAATTTTTAAAGTAATCATATGCTCAGATTTTATTTAGTGCTTTTTGGTAAGTTACATTTTAGATTCATTTTATCTAAACTATACAATTTATTGGAAAGTTTGTAATATTTTTATTTGCTTAATTGCTAAATCATCTATAGCATCACTTTTCTCAGTCCTAATATTGGCAATTTGAGCCTTTTTATACTTTATTTTTTCCAAGGAATATAACACTGATGCCTTTATATGTATACTTTCTATTTCATTAATTTAAAAATATTTCTTGTATTTTACATTTATCATTCTTTTTCTAAGTTTTTCTGTTGGATGCTTAGATAATACATTTTTCCTTTTTTGTTTTCCAAGACAGGCATTTAAGGTTATGATGTCTCTTCAAGTCAATTAATTTCATCCTACAAGTCTTTATATGTACTGTGTTTTTAATCTAAAAAATTATACATCTCTTACATCTTTTCTTCAGCACATGGGTTATTTAAAAATGTGCACCTAAATTAAGTTTTTTAAAATTGTGCTGGGTGGAGGTACACTCTGGCATTTATAAAAGTTCTTACAATATATCAAATATATCATACTGTTTTTTGTATTTAATTTATAGCATTGTGGTTTCAGAACATACTGTGTGTGATTGTAATTTTTTGAAATTTGTTGGCATTTGCTTTGTGGCTATGTAGTCAGTTTTTATATGTTCATAGTGCACTGGAAAAGAATATAAACCCAGGTAATGGTGGCTCACACCTGTAATCCTAGCTACTTTGGAGTCTGAGATTGGGAAGATCCTGGTTCCAGGCCAGGAGCAGGCAAAAAAGTTCTTGAGACTCCATCTCTGCCTGGGGTGGCAGGATCTTGTCATCGCAGCAACTGTGGGAAGCATAAAATAGGAAAATTGTGTCCTAGGCAAAAAAAAGAGACCCTATCTCCAAAATAACCAGAGTGAAAAGGGCCAGAGGTATGGTGCTCAAGTGGTAGGCACCCCTGAGTACAAATCCAGTCCTGCCAAGAAAAATATGAAAAGCTGTTGGTTGCAAGATGTACTATGGTTTGGATATTATTTGAATGTGTCCCTCAGAGGTTCATGTGCTGGAAGCTTGGTTCCCACTGTGGCAGGGTCGAGGGAGTTGAACTTCCAAGAGGTAGGATCTAGTAGGAGGTAATTATGTCATTGGGCACATCATCCTTAGAAGAAATTAATGTAGTTCTTCATAGATCTTGGTTCCCTCAAATGGGTTATAAAAATATCAAGTCTGACCTCTGAGTATTTCCTCTGGCTTCCTTATGTGATTTCTTCCTCTTGGTATTCCTACCAGTATGCATCTGCCATGTTGTGATATAGCAGAAAGCCTTCATCAGGTCATGTGCTCATGGACCTCCAAACTATGAGCTTAATAAACCTCTTTTCTTTGTTACCCAGCATTGGGCATTCTTTTATAGCAACACAAAACAGATTAACATACTGTTTTCTATATCAGTTAATTAAGATTCTAAATTCTGTTGGCCAAGCTACAATTTTAGTGCTTTTTTGCCATATAATTCAGTTTATTATGTTGGCTATTATGTTAATATCTCTATTATAGTACTAGATTAGTGTCTTTCACTTTAGTTCTGTTAGTTTTTGCTTTCCAGATTTTGGAATGTTATTAGTGACTGCAAACTTAAAGTGATTATGTTTCCTGATGAATTTTCTTTCTTACAATGCTTTTGCCCTAAGGTATATTTTGATATTTATGTGCCTAGTGTCAAAATTTGCCCGACTAGCTCTCCTACCTACATTGTGAGTTCCATGTGGACAGCAACTTTTTAAAGTTTTATATACTCAGCACCTATATATGCATTCAATTATTCAGTGGCTAGTTAAACAAAACGTGAGAATTAAACTCAAATTACTAGGCTGGGGGAATATCAGGTACTGAGATTAAGTTTATATTTCCAGTATTATAGTATGATTGGCTCTTGACTGATTGCTTGGTTAAGTGGTTAATTTATCTCCATTGGCCATTCTTCTTTCCACCTACAGGCAACTGACTTTAATGAGTTTAAAATATGCCATAGAATTTTGACTATCCTTATAAAGTTTGTTTTTATTAGCATACCTGGCACCATGCCAAGAGACCTCATTATATTCCTTGCTTTTTAAATACTCAGTACCAACTTTCTAAAATCTACTTATGATGATATATTTTTAGTGCTCTTTGATTCAGCAATTCAACTGCTTCATATTATTTGATAGTACACTTGTGGTTATTACCTGGATTGTAGCTATGAACTTGTAATCCATCATTCAGGAAGTGATATGTTCACCTAGAAACACATAATTTCATTCTGGCCAATTTAGGTATCTAAATATCTACAGTCTGTCAGTTTACTCTGTGTTCATTCAAGTTTCTGGAGTTATCCTCCACTCCTGGCTCACAGATTTCTTATGTGCTTGCTTTGTGCAATAGGATAGTTATTTTCATCTTGTGTCTCTCCTCTGTACAGGTTGGAATACTGTGGTTTGACGTCTCTCTCTTGTGAGGATCTTTCCTCTTCTCTTCTCAGCAACCAAAGACTGATAAAAATGAACCTGACACAGAATAACGTGGGGTCTAAAGGAATCAGGAGGTTATGTGAAGTCTTAAGGTCTCCAGAATGTAAACTACAAGTTCTAGGGTAAGTCATCAATGGCTTCTCTGGAAGAGTATTTTCTATAATAACAGAGTTAGGGACCCACTCATTTATTTACAGGCCTCAGAATCAACCTGATTGTGAATCTTTGGATAGCCCAGAACACTGAATTTTGAAGGACAATATGGAATAGTGCTTAAGAGTTAAGCACTCTGGAGCCAGACTACCCAAAATCTGGCCCTGCCTCTTATTAGGCTAGAGGGGAATGGATTAAGGAAAATCTCTGGGTTTTGGTTTCCTTATCTGTAAATGGATGAAATGATAGCTGTCTTACAGTGTTAGTGTGAGGATTGCTAAGTACTTGTAACAGTGTCTGGCATAAGTGTATTAGAATTATTTTTGCTTTGATAGAAAAGGGCTCTTGGAGGAACTTTAATTTTAATCTACTTCTTTCTCTTCTATATTCCATTCTCCTTTGTATCTCCTTTACTGTCTCTCTGTTACCATTCCTACTCACTATTCATGTTAAATTGACTACTTTAACAGGTTTTTTTTTTTTTTTCATTGTTTCACTATATTTAAAAGAGAAAGTAGAAGGCTAGGGGGAAATAGTTCAGGAACAAAGAGGTTCTTTTGTTTTCTCAGGTTGCACAAAGAGTCATTTGACAAGGAAGCCCAGAAGCTGCTGGAAGCTGTGGAAGTTAGCAACCCACACTTAGTCATTAAGCCATTTAATAGTGATCACAATAATGAAGATGCGTCCTGGTGGCGGTATTTCTGATTGAAAAAACCTGATACTCCTCTAAAAAATAAAGTCAGTAAAACCTCAGCATGAAAAGGTCTTGGGTTTTTGGCTTACTCTATACCCAGAGATACTGCACTTAACATCTTTAGGTATAGTTTAGTTTATAAAAACACCCATTTTACTTAACACATGGGGTGAGAGAATAAAATAAAATGAAAACCACAAAGCTCTTTGAGAAGTGTAAGGTGTTTTTAATTTGATACAGAGCTTAAGAACTCATATAGGAGAAGCCCAAAAATGAAACTTGAGAATGGGACCTGAGAAGATCCAAGTGCCTTGTTTTCCTTCCCAATCCCAGGGCCATAGCTTAATTAACAAGCCTTGCTCTAGCACATTGGTGAAAACAATCTAGGCTAGTCCATATTCAAGGGAGGTTAATCCTTGATGGGAATAGTTTTTAAAAAATTGTGGCTTTCCTTACTGTACCCCAAATTCTATCAATTTTCTTTTCTCTCTCTTTTAGCTGGTTAAAGGGAAAAGCAAACTCCTCTTAGAGTCAACACTCACTCTCCTGGTCACCAAAATGTAGATCATTCTCACACCAAACAATTTGATATCAGCTGAGTGTCCTGTAATTCAGTTCTGACACTTATCTACTTGCAGATAGCACCAGATCCCATAGATTGGCAGTTCAATTCCACAAGACTGTACCCCACTTCAGGTGCCAGTGGCAAGTCCCAAGTTATGAGCTGTGCTAATTGGCTATAAACTGGGGTTCCTGCAACCCCTTTTTGGGTTTGATAATTTTCACAGTAGCTCAGAGAGCTCACTTATGTTGACCCTTTTGTTACAAAGAGTATTTACAAGAGTTGGGCATGTGAGGATAATACAAACACCCTCTGCACTTGTCAGAGCTGGGGCTAAAGGTTCCACCTTTCTTCTAATCCCATGGTTGGTGCTTGTGGCCACGAGACTATTCCCAAGGCAATCCAGGAATTGCCAGTCATCTCAGTAGAATAAAGATCACTTCAGAACTCCCAAACATTTTGGAACTGTGTGCCAGAAAACAGGACACAATATCACACTGGTAAAATAGCCACGGGTCAGTATGCAGATGTGGACAGAAGGTGCCAAATAGGAATTGTTGGCAATAATGGCGCCGATATGTTTCAGTTCTTACTGCACCCTTAAGCTTCTGTTTTCCAGGGTCAGGGTCCTGCCTCCCAGGGTCACAGTCCTGCCTCAAGTCTAGCTTGAATCCTCCTTCTACCCCAACCTCCAATCAGCATGAACCATAAGATCCTAACCAATCAGATTATGCTGAGTCCCACTGAGGGGTATTTAAGCCCTTGCCCTTCCTGCTTCTGTCTCTTGGCTCTCTCCCTCGCCCACCCGGCAATAAAGAATCTCTTGGCCAGATCACTCCTCTCCACATGGTCACTTTTGGGGCCTATGTTTCCTTACAGGAATCATGTGAAAATTAGAGGGTAAAGTTAAGCGTAACTGCTGAAACTTAGCAGAGTATCACTTAGTAGTGAGGACAGGGCATTGCTGAGGTTGATTCCTAGAGGACAGTCTTGCTGGTTAGAGAAAGCTGACCTGGGTTGTCAGAGTAGGTGCTCCTTTCAGGTGGCAGCCTTGCTGCAGTGCATAGCTCAACCTTAACAGACAAGATTTTCAAGCTGCAAGAGGAAAATACCAACCCAGGTAAATGCTTTGTATCAAGATGGCTTCTGGTGGGTTGTGAAATAAAAGAAAATTCTTGTTTTTGAAAACATTTCTGAGCATTAAAGAAGAAAGTAACTGTAGTTCATTTTATAAGGCTTGAAATTTTTTTTATTCATATGTGCATAAAATGTTTGGTCACTTTGAAAATTTTTGATAAAATTTAAAGATAGCACTACTGAGATTTATAGATGACTGTCACAACTTTGCAAAGACCCAATATAAAAATTTCTCAAACTCAGTTCCAGCATTCAATTAAAATATTACATGATCACTGATTTAGTACAGATGTGCAAGTGAGGACTAACATGGCTGTCATAAATATAGAATGTCAAAAATTTATGAAGACAAAGTTAGATGCTAGTTCAAAAGGCATTTGCAACATGAATTTATATATCCATCAAAAAAGGATTTTTTTAAAAAGACCATTACTAAGTAAATACTCAGCTGATTAATGTCTTAAGTCAATAAATGAAAACTTGGATACTGTCCTTTCTACGGTAATAATCTGTAGTGCTAGCCGAGTAGGATTACTTGCATTTTTATCAGTTTCCTAAAAATTAATCTCTACCCTTATAAGGTCGTAAATCTAATCAGTAGCAAATTGAGAATTAGAAAATAAGATAATTTCCAGCCTTCTACTTCAACAAAAGAATAACCAATAATGTCTTACCTATTTTTAGGTTTTGGATAATTTTTCTTAATGCTTACCACTTAGAGCACTGGCTCGTAACTGGGACTGGAGATTTGGCCACCAAGGGGTTAATTTTGGTTGTCACAACTAAGATAGCTACCTGCATCAAGTAGGAAGAGGCCAAGGATGCTAAACATCCTACAATACACAGGACAGGCTCCTACAACAAAGCCTCCATCCCAAAATGTCAGTAGTTGCAAAGCTGAGAGAACTAAATTTGAATAAGCACTGTGGCCTGGAGTGAGATTTAATTGTTATGCTGGGTGTGTGAGGGGGTACATTGTAGCATTTATAAAAGTTCTTATAATATATCATACTTAAATTCACCCCTTTCACCATTCTCCTTTGTCTTCCCTTTCCCCATTCCTGGAAATTTTAACAGACCATTTTTCCACTTACATGGATGCATAATATTTGCACTATATTCATCCTTCCATGCCTGTTCCCACATCTCTTCCCCTCTCCCACAGATAAACCAACTCCCCCTCACTCCCAGGCAGAACCTGTTCTCCCCTCCTATTCTGATTTTTGTAAAAGAAAATGACATTTTTGTTTAAGACAGCTACACAGGGAGTTTACTTGTAACATAGATAGATGTATGTATTATAACCCAAATTGGTTCATCTCTATTTTTCTTTCTACCTTAGTCCCCTTCTTATGGTGGTATCAGCAGGCTTATGGAGTTGAGATTTTTATGATGAGTGTAACTTGTATGTGTGGAGGGGAAGTCAGAATTACCCACAATCATTCCGTAGCCCTCAATTCTCCATTCACATGGAGTGAGATCAGCACTATGACTAGTTTGAGAAGTACAATTACAATAGGTAAAATAAGGGAAGGGACCATGAAAAAAAAAATAATAAACTTGGAATCAAGAGACATGGAACTTAGTCATATTATTAGAAGTTACAAGTTCTGGGATGTTGGAGATAGTATTTCATATCTCAGTTCAATAAAATGGAGATTAAAATGTGCCACTTTTGTCTCACACCCTTGATTTTTTAGCCTGGAAGAAAATGAATTTTAAAGGCCAGGCAGAGTGGTTCACACATGCAGTACTAGCTATTCAGGAGGCCAAGATCAGGAGGGTTGTTGTTTGAGGCCAGCCACCACAAAAGTTCATTGAGACCCCCATCTCAATAAGCCAGGAGTGCCTACCATCCCAGCTACATGGAGTGGCCACAGATGGGAGGATAGGCCAGATTCGGGCAAAAAACCGATCCTACCTGAAAAAGCAAAAAGGCTAGGGGCATCACTCAAGTCATAGAGTTCAAAGCAAATTAAAAAGAACAAGGAGGAAAAAGAAGGCAGTACCCTTCTGTCATCAATACAGACTAATTGGAAAAGGTCTCATTTCCAATGTTCTTGCCACTGTCATTTTCTGTCTAGTCTCCAGGTCTCTCTGTTGTAGCATTCTAGTCAAAGAAGTTTTCTTTAAAAACAAAAAAATCTATCCTTCCACCTCTGCTGCTTATATTAGCTTCATTTCTTGTTCCTCAACTATGATGACACTACTTTTAAACAGAATGAATCTGTTCTCATCATTTTGTCCCTGTCTCCCTTTACACATATTGCTCTTGCTGTGATATTCTTTCTTGTTCTTTGTTGCTTTTTTCCTGAGGATCATCAGGAATACTCTCCCAGCAATTAAGTGTCCTTTAAGAGCAAAGGGTGAAAACTAGCAGGTTCCTTTATAACGACAGGGGAAGGAGAAAGACTATTTTTTAATCTCTAGTGTATTTAGCCCCCTGTTCTAACTGACTTCACACTCTTCACCTCAGTCAGTGCCTGTCATATAGTAGATGCTGAGTATTTGTTGAATGAATAAAAGTGGGTTATGTTAGAGCTGGAGGGAGTTCTCTTTATTCAAAAGTCTATGCAATTTGTTTCAGCTTTCCAATATGTCACTCTCTGCTTACGTCCAAATTCCTTGAATTCTCCAATCTTATGACTCAGATATCTCTGCCCACCCAGAACTTCTTCCCATTCCTCATATAGCCGGCTCTGGATCATCATTTATATTGCAATTTAAAAATCTCTCCCTGGGAAAAATTGAACACTATCTTACCACCATCATTTCCCTTTTATAACAAAGCATCACTTTTGCTTGCTTTCCTCCCACGCTTACCGAGGTTCAGTTATTTTATTTCCATATTACATATCTCTCTCATTGCTAAAGTTTCAGGAGGGCCAATGCATGGCTGTTTAGTTCACTGTTGTATTTCCAGCCCAGTGGGTTTTCATTCAGTAATGAGTGAGTGAATGGATCTACAAATACCCAACTCTTCCTGGGACCATCTGTATTACTTTATAAACTCATGACAACTCCTGGATGGAGGTGATCTTATCTCAGGAAGCTGCTTGAGAATGTGGTACCTAAACGCCCTGCTTTGGAGAATTTGGAATTCCAGACTCTGCAGCCAGAGGGAGTTTGGGAGTCTATTTCTGTGATAGTCTCTCATTTCTGGCTGGCTTTTGGGGTTTATTACTTAAATTGGGTACAGCGAATAGGCGCTTGGATCCTCAGTCAAGGCCCAGAAAGGTTGCGGAGTTGGAGAGTCGCACTGAGCTTCCGCAGCTATGGTGCAGAAGGAGGAGAGAGAGAAGAGCGTTGGGCACCTGGCCCGCCAGTGCGGGCTCTGGGGCTCCGGGGACCGAGACACAGACCCTTTGCTCCGCAGCAAAGCGGGTGCCGACAGGGCCTGCTCTTCAGTTCCCGCAGGCTGTGGTCCGGAGTCAGCCTCCTGCGAGGGGCAAGCATGCAGCTAAAACAGAGGTGGCCTCAATCCTGGTATCCAGCGTCAGAGAAAGCAGGACCCTGGACAGCTCCTGGACGCAGCGCCTGCTCGCTTTCCTGATCCTAGTTCTGAGTTCCTTGCCTGCTGTGGGCAATCTCACCATTTAAGGGCACTGAAGTTCCAATCTCTGAAGCCACTTTCCTAAAGATGGGCAAAAATGGATTTCTCCAAAGTGAATCCTTGTTATTTATTGAAATAAAATGAACATGTGTGAATTAAGGGAAACTTTAAAAGGTAACGGTTTTCAGTTCATGTTTGAATAAATGAGAAGATGCCCAGTAGTTAAGTTTATAGAAACAGAAAGAATGGTAGTTGCCAGGGGCTGGGGACAGAGGAATGGGAAGTTGTTTAATGGGCATAATTTCAGTTTCAAAGTAAGGAGAAAGATTGGTTGCACCACAATACGGATATGCTTAATACTACTGTATACCTAAAAATGATTAAGGTGGCAAATTTTATGTGTTTCACCATAATTTTTAAATTTAAACTGAATTAAAAAATAGGTGCCCAAGGTGCAGACTGACTAGGAAGCTCACTCTCCATTGTTAAGGAATTTGTGGCATAGTTTAGAGTCATGTTCCATGTGTTTGGATGTTTGGACCAGATCTCCATTTCAGCTTTGGAAATAGAGTCAGGGTCCCCGGCCACAGGCACTTTGTGCTGCTTCCAGGAAAGTTCTCTAACATTCCTGGAAGGAAGGATGGGACTCTCATTCAATTGTCCTATTCCTTGTTCTCCCCAAGTCTTCCTTATTAAGACATAGCCCTCTACAGGAAGTTTTATTTGTTTTGTTTTGTTTTTTAAGGGAAGAAGGGGATCTCTCTTTCTCTTTCTTGAAATGTGACCTGTAGTTCTTTATGGTAGATTGGTTTTTTTTTCATCACGGAGCTTCTCTGTCCCCATATTCCCACGGAGGGTTTCCTCTCTTTTGGAGGATATTAGGGCCAGTGTGAACAGTAAGATTCCATAAAGAATGTCATTCTCTTTGCCTGGTTTCTGCTCCTGTGCTATACCTTTCCTGTTCATCAGTATTCACACCTTCATTCTTCATCCAGATTACTACAGTTTGCTGTAAGTAATTGTAAAAGAAATGAAACAGTGAGTCATCTAGTCCAATGGGACAGTGTGTAAACACATGAGGAATTCATCTATTTAATGTCTTCTTTCAATTTGGTATAATTATTGCTGAAAAAATTTCATGACTGTTAGAACTCATGAAGACAATATATGTTAGAACCTCTTTACTGCAATTGACCTGCCAATAGTGCAAGTTGCCCAAGAACTCTATATGCAGATGGCATTGAAGTAAGAGCATTCTTTTTGGAACTGAGCCCTTAACTGATACTTAGTTCCTGATCACAAAGTATCTGTTCCTGATAGTTAGTGGCAGAATTGAATTGTAAGACACATGGTCAGTGTTAGAGAATTGAGGCTGGTTATTGGAAAGCCACGTATTTTTTCACTCTTTGATTAATGCAGTAGCCTCCAAGTCCACTACAGTCCTCTCAGGTTTCGTAATTCACAGAACTCAGGAAAGAGCTATATTTTATTTATTATAAACTATAGTTTATAATAAACTATAGTCATAAGTACAGTTTGTTGAAATTATAAACTACATGTGGAAGATGAACATCTAGGTGAAGGGGTATATATAGAAAGGAGAGGAGAAAGGGTGCATAGTTTCCAAGCTCTCTGTGGGCACACCACCATCCAGCACATCCCTGTGTCCACTAACCTGGAAGTTCCCTGAACCCTATTCAGGGTTTTATGTAGGGTTTCATTACATAAGCACACCTGATTAAGTCATTAGCTACTGGTGATTAAACTTAATCACTATTGCCTCTCCCATCTCTGGAAGTTAGTGTGGGAGATGGGTGAAAGTTCTAACCCTCCAACTATTATAAGAGTTGATTTCTGTGGCTACCAGTTGCCATCTTAAAGCTATCTAGAGGCTTCACCATGAGTCACATAATTAGCATAAACTCTGGTACGGTCAAAAGGGTCTCTTTATGGACAACAAAAGAGTCTTATCACTCAGAAATCTCCAAGGTATTTAGAAGCTCTGTACTAGGAAAAAGATCAAATAGATGTTTTCTAGTTATATCACAGGCTACCCCCTGGTCTTTGATCATGGATCCCTGATGGCAAAAAAACAAAACAAAACAAAAAAAAAAACACATATCTGAGCAACCTATGAAAAGTAGATGTGGGACAGGACCCCTCATAGCATAAGAATCATACCTGCCTGAACAACATTTGGAGAAGTCAGTGTAGGATAGGGGAGGAGCTTCTAACTCAGTTTCTTAATACTTCTATGACTATCACTATCAGTATTATTACCAACAATGAAAGTATAAGACAATATTGCATTATGGTAGATGTAACCTGGCACATTACTAGAGCCTCATTCAGCCATCAGTAATTCCACTAGTCCACATTATATTGTATGGAAATGTCTCCCAGAATGAAGTCACTCTGGTTTGTAAGCTTCCGTTTTTCCTGTCTGATTCCAAAAGTAGGAGTGGTCTCAGAAACAGACAGCTTCACCCTTTCAGGTATCTGGTATAATTGAAAAAAAAAAAGTATTTCTTGCTCTGAACCTGTTTCCAGGTGTATTATTGGCTTCCTCCATTTCCTATTCATTCCTTTACTCTCATCTACTATTCCACTTTCTTTCCATTTGTACCCTGACTTTCCCCCTTTTGGTAGGCACATCAGTTTCAGTCACTGTGCTGGACTAGACTGCAGACAGAAACATTAGTTTGGCAAATACCTCCTCCTTAGTCCATGTCCATTCACATAGAGTAGGGTTACATAGCTATAGGAGTAGTGGACAATTTTTATTGTTAGGCAGTGTATCTGCATATAATGTTAATCAGGCCCTCAGCAATGCTGATGTGAAGTTTCAAAGTTTCTTGTGTAGGAATAATCCTTCTAACACTTGCAGTTGCATCCCTGGTCCTGTAACCTTTAAATAGGAAAAATAAAGTTGAATAATGTGGGAAAGAAAGAAATATAAGTCATCTTCCTTGTGGGAAAAATTGCAGTCGTAAAAGCATTGCCCCCCACTCCCTCTCAGAATATCTCCCAGTATATCTACCTATTGAGGACACTCCCTCAGCCATTCTTGAGTGTGAACACATACTTTTGAAGACATGTAAGGCAGCCCTTCTTGTCTTTATCTTCTGTTTTATACAAGCCATGTTTCAATTATCTGTGCAATTCTCTATTCAAATATTACTATAAGACTGTCTGTCTCTATTCATTGTGCTGTAAAGTATGTTCCTTGGCTGAATAAATGCCAACTTGGTATTCCAAACTGGTGCAAGATCTCCTCCAGTTCTTTTATAGCATTCTGAGCATTTGCATCTATCATTTGGTAAGAAAAGCCCAGTCCTTTTAGTGTCTATACCTGCCTAGACCCACTGATAAGGGTTAGAAATGTAGCTCAGTGGCAGAGCACTTGCTTTGCGTGCAGGAGGTCCTGGGTTTGATCCCCAGCATCAGGAGGAAAAAAAAGGCCTATTGGTAGCCACAATCAGTCCCACTTAACAGCTGTATTCTGGGCCTTCTCTCAGGAAACTGGCCACATAGCCATCTTCAGTCTTGGTCTCTCTTGTTGACAGGACAATTTTTAGCAGTATTTTGTGCCTGAGAAGAACAAGAGGAATAGATCTAAATTTAACTCATTTCTGCAATGCTTACATATCCCACTTCATTTGGGTCATTTCATAGACCCAGGTGGCCACATCAAGCAAGCACATAGTGATATTCACCGGTAAATTCCAGTTACCTTCTGAACCGATAAGTGGGTTTTTTCTTTTTTCTTTTTTTTTTTTTTTTAAGAAAAGGGTCTTATTATGTTTCCTAGGCTGGTCTCAAACTCCTGAGCTCAAGTGATTCCCCCTGCCTTAGCCTCCCAAGTAGGGACTACAGGTGTGCACCACCATACCCAGCTTAAAAATGGGTTCTTTTTATGAGCATCAAATATATATTTTAATATATCTCAAAAATCCCAAATGGTGATTTTCATATGGGTATCCCTTTGGTAGACCAGTTTTCTATTTATTCTTCTCTGCCTGACCCTATGGCTGGGCCACTGGTTACCATTCAAGATTCAGCAAAACCCTAAATGTAGAGGCTTTAAAAAAAAATCATTGTTCAATTCTTCTATCACTGCTAGGAAAATGGCATGTAATTCAGCCCACCAAGTTGTTTGTTTTTACTTTCTTTGAATAAGGTGATGATCTTCCAAACAGTTCACCTTGGAACTGCTATTCATAATTAAGCAACTCTTTGCTGGTCAGTTGAGATCTGTTTAGAGGGCACTAGCTATAGAATATAACCTGGCAGCATTTCATGATATAACAAACTCAGTCATAGGGGAAGAGTCTTTGTTCATAAGTCCACTGAGTAACTCTACATCCCTTCAGGAGAATATTCCTATTGTGACACAATAAGAAATATATATGTGGTCTCTGCCCCCAGTTGCTGACAGTAACTAACATGTGAGAAATGCTAGAAGCATCTTTTGTGCTAATATTTGGTCTTTGACCTTGGTTCCTGACACAATGCTCCTAAATACTTGGAATTTTCTGGGTGATGAATGACCTTTGCTCTAATGAAGTAACTCTTGGTAAGCTTCTGATAGCTTTGGGAAGAGCAGTCACCAGAAGGATCAATCCATGATTAGAACCTTGGTACTTCCTCCAGGAAGGAAAAAGGGTCTATAGATTATCAGTTGTGCTTATGTCATGAAGATTCCATAAGAATGCAGGAAAGATGGCACACCCCAACTCCACAAAAGCACAGAAGTTTCTGTACTCAGGACCCATATGGACCTTCCCTATATATTTCTTCAAGTGCTTGCTCATCTGTATCCTTCATAATATTCTTTATAACAAATGTGTGTTCTTGATTTCCATAAACCATCATAGATTATTCAACCTGATAGGGAGTTGTGGGAATCCCCAATTTGTCACCAAGTCTGACAGAAGTGTGTGTAAACCTAGGGATCTACAGCCACAAGTTGTTGGCAGTCTTGTGGAAACAAGCTCTTTATAGCTCTTAATCTGTGAAGTTTGCACTAACTCCAGAAAATGTCATAATTGAATTGTAGGACACCCACTTGGTATCTGAAGAATTGAGTGGGAAATTTCCCTCATATTTGGTAGCAGAATGTTGAATGTAGAGAAAACAAAGTCTGCTTTTCCATTTATCTGGACATTTCCATCTCCCTTTTCTTATGGAACTCTTCTGGGCACTGTCCTTTCCATTATCACATTCCTTCAACATTACCCAACACATCAGCATTACTTCAGGTTTCAAGATTATTTTGTATTTAAAAATTGTTTAGCAGTGGTAACATATCCATAACATGAATTTCACAATCTTAACCATTTTTAAGTATTCAGTTTAGTAGTGGTGTTGTACAACTAATCCTCAAAACTTTTTCATTCTACAAAAATGAAACTCTATAATCATTACCAGTCCCACTAGCTTCTGGCAGCCACTATTTTCTGTTTCTATGAGTTAAGCTTATGCCACAGGTAACAAAATTATTCTGCAATTGTGTTTTTGTGACTTGCGTATTTCACTTAGCACAATGTCCTTAAGATTTAACAACATTGTAGATGTGTCAGAATTTTCTTCTTCTTAAGGGTGAATTGTATGTGCATGCCAGGTTTTTAAATCCACTTATCAGTAGACACTTTGTTTGCTTTCACTTTTTGGCTACTGTGAGTAATGCTGGTATGAACACAGAATACAAATATCTGAGACCCTGGTTTCAAATCTTTTGGTTATATGTCCATAAATGGGATCATATGTAATTCTATTTCTAATTTTTTGAAGAACTGCCATGCCATTTCCATAGTGGCCACTTCATTTTACATTTCTACCAACAATACACAAAGGTTACACAGGGTTACTTTAATAGTAACCCTGATAATGGGTGTGAAGTGATGATTATCAAACTTTCCCAGCGCTGTTTCAATTAATTTTCAACTAACTACCTCAAGTGCAAATTCCCTAGTCCAAAATTCCAGTAGTTATTGCTGGGGGTGCCTGCAGGCTTTTGTCACGTGCCCTAATCTGTTAGTTACCGTGAACTCCCATGAGACACAAATGGCTTGCTTGAAAACTGTCCTAAGAGAATTCACCAAACTTTAGTCTGGCTTCCACCCATACTAGACCTTGTCTGTAAAGGTAACTCAAGTCCTTACTCCAGGTTCAAGAAAACATATTACCCAAATTGCAAAATGTATGCTTCAACCCATGCTGTCAAACTATTTTCAGTAATTTCCTACTTAACCCCCTCCTGTATTTTAACATTTCCCACAGTCCCTTTAGTCTTTTTCTCTTTTTTGGTTTCCTTCTCATTTCCCCATAGCACTTTTATTGTTCTTCAATAAACTTTTAAAAATCTGATTGGAGGTATAGCTCAAGTGGTAGAATGCTTCATTTACAAGCATGAAGCCTTAAGTTCAAACCGCAGTCCCACAAAAACAAAAAACCTTTGTTTTTGAGCTCAGTTTATATTAAGTGTATACTTAAATCTTTCTTGCCACCTTTAACAAGTGTTGAGTGCTGGGACTCAGATCTAGGTCAGAACCATTACTGGACCCATGGATGTGACAGCTGGATGCCTCAGCAAGCCTTCTATCCCTGGGCTTCTTTGCCCATTTGAGAATCTGATAGTAAGTTCAACTCCTAATGCAGTGCTCCTTTTGAGTGCACTCGTAAAGTTAGAATAAAGTCATAAGCTATTTTGTTGAGTACAGTTAGATTATGTAAGGTACCACTAGTTTTGAATATGGGAACTAATCCTTCCTCTCAAACCTGGAAGACTATACTCTTTCCCACTATAGCCCTAATATTATCTATTCATTCTCACAAGCAAAATTTATAATGATGACTATTGAATTGTAATGGCCTTCTAGAGCATTCCCAAACTGGTCTACCCAAGAGGAACCCTGGAACAAGAGATGAAAAATTTCAGATACACAATGGTCCCTTTACTTTGCCTGATAAGAGGAAGCCTATAAGTAGCTCAATCTCTGGCCTATTTCTCCCTCCTAAGAGTTCAAGGAAGTATGAAAGATCTAAACCTCTAATTGCTAGGTTGACTTCTCAGGTAATAAGTTCCCATTCTGAAGCTATCCAAGGGACTCCAGAAGTCAGGGGCCCGATAAGAAATATATTGAGGTCAGGGCCAAAAGGACTTTTCTGACTGATTAGATGGGAGGTGGGCATTGTGAGAGCTTGAGGAAACAAGAATCACTCCCCAAAGTGGAATCGGCTCATATGTTCATCAAAAGGAATACAGAAAAAAATCATGGAAAAGTCATACAAAGAACATTAAAATATTAGATAAAAAAAGAGTATATACCACTGATTATGGATAAATCTCAGAAATATGCTGAATGACATAAGCAAAAAACAGTTCATTCTGTAGGATTACATTTATATAAAGTTTAAGAACTTGTAAGCATACCTCCTTATAATTCACAGGTCAAAGAAGAAATAATGAAAATGATAAAATGTTAGGAACAGAACAATGAAAACCCCATATATAATAGCATAGGACATGCTGTTAACCAGTATACAGAAATAAGTTTTAATCTTGGATTTAGCAGTTATAAAATTTTTTAAAAAAATTTTTTATTAGGATATATTCATAGTGACAATTCCAATTAGACTTATCTTGTACATTATTTACATTGACCCCATTGACTCTCTCCCCCTCAATCCCCTCCCCACCTCACTTATAGCAATTGTAAGTTTCTTAGTTCTGTTTCATATAGGTATGTGAAGTCCAGCTACCATATACTGTCACCTTAATCTCCTTCCTTCATCCTCCCCCCCCCACAGTATTATCCCCTCACAGTGTTTCTATTTTACATCTTGGTTTTTGTTATTAATATTTAAGTTGATGTTCAAAGGGGTGTCTCAATGTATGCCCACAGTGGGTATACTTTACTTTGCTCTGTTCAACCCCTTCCGTTACTTTCCTTACCATCTACCCCTCATTTTTCAACAAAGAAATACTTAAAAAATTTTTTTAATGTGCTAAGTCTAAAAAATGTGCTCTGTCTAAAAAATCAGAATATAATACAAACTGTAAAGAATAGGGAAAAAGAAATTAAAGACAATAGTAGCAAATAAAATAAAAACAGATGATCAGAAAAGCTGAAAACTGGTTGTTCACAAAAGAACAGGAAGATAAAATAAAACCAAGAAAAGGGGAAGGAAAAAGGAGGGGGAGAGCAGAGAAGAGAGAGAGAAAGAGAAAGGGGGTTGGGGGGAGAGAAGAAAGAGAGAGAGGGAGGGAAGGAAGGAAGGATGGATGGAAGGAAGGTGAGAGACACAAAACCAGGACACAGGTATAAATAAAATAAATTTAAAATTTTAAACGAAAATGTCTGCCTTCTTAGAAAAGAGTATCTTACAAAAACCAGAGGAAATAAAAAAAATGTGGCTAGACTCAAAACGAAAATAAATTGATTCACTAGTTAAATGTACTCAAAACACCAGCCCAGATGGTGCTATAGACAAAAATCTTTTCAGCTCAGTATGGGAAAAAATTAAATAGGCAAATACTCTTTATGCTTAGACATGTAAAATTTCTATGAGAAAACTACAGTCATCAGTGTTTTCTGTTGTTGCGGTACTGGGATTTGAACTCAGGGCTTTCACCTTGAGCCACTCCGCCAGCCCTTTTTTGTGATGGGTTTTTTCGAGATAGGGTCTCAGGAACTATTTGTCTGGGCTGGCTTTGAACAGAGATCGTACTGATTGCTGCCTCCTGAGTAGCTGGGATCACAGGCGTGAGCCGCCAGCACCCGGTCATTCATCAGTTTTTTAGAAAAGAATACATCCTAAACAGGTGGGTTTACCTTGAAAAAAATCATGTTTTAGTAATAACATTCCGTTATTGTAATCCATCAGATGAACTGATGTGATGCACTTAACATTAACATCCGTTCATGCATGCTAAAGTTAAAACCAACCTCATAAAAATGCATTTTCACTTTCAACTTTTCGCACTGCCATAAACCAGCAAAACACATAGGAATACACATCTATACGCACACAAACTTGCCACGATTAACTTTTCACCCTAATAGTCTTTTAAAAATTTATACATTTTTTTCTTAACACGCGTTATAGTAAAGAAAAACTGGATTTAGATGTTAGATCTCGCTTATCTCTCCCCTTCTTTCCATTCGCAGCGCTCAAGGGGCGGGAATGGAGTTAAATCGCTCGGCCGGGAAGCTTGGGTTTGCCAGCAGCGCTCAAGTGCTCTGCGCTTCTGCCTTTATTTTGTCTAAAAGGCGACTTCCGTGCTCCACCTCTATTTTAAAAGGGAGTTTGAATACAACGTTATGAACCCCCTAACCCGCTAAAGGATGAAAAACTAGAGAAAATGGGACAGAAGTAAAAAACAATAACGCGTTCCAACAACGGTTGCCCGATTCTGGCTGCAGCGATCAGCACCCTCCTCACCTCAACATCCCCAGCGAACTCTTCTCCTCCTTTGGCAAGTGCAAAAAAAAAAAAAAAAAGAATTATATATATATTTCTACTGAACTTTACGTCCAAACATCGTTCTTAACCTTTTAAACCATTACTTATTTCGTTTTTCCATTACTCATTTTTCTGTTTGAGAACAGTTTGCGTAGCCAGCATTGGAGCTTTTGTCCGCCGTCCAGGTTTTGTTAGCGGCAGCGCTTCCAGCGCACGTTAAGGCGGTGTCAGGTTACGCGGTGAGAGTCCAGAACTGCGGCGGTCCCCAAACCGACTTTGCCGACGGCGACCGCGCCGCGGGTCGCCAACCAATCACAGCGGGTGTGGCTGCGGGCGGCGGGGCGCCCCGGAGGCCCCGCAGGAAGCGTTCGGCCTGCGCTAGGGGGCGCCGCGGTTCCAGACGCTGCGACGCGACGCCCGACCGGTAGGAGGCGCCCTCGGCGAGCAGTCTCGCAAGCCGAACACACCGCTTCTCCGCCGTCACCGACAGACCGACAGACCGTCCGACCGAGCCACCGCCGACATGGTTGAAGCCGATCGTCCCGGGAAGCTCTTCATCGGGGGGCTCAACCCCGAAACCGACGAGAAAGCCCTCGAGACGGCGTTTGGCAAGTATGGTCGCATCACCGAGGTGCTCCTGATGAAAGACCGAGAAACGTCCAAGTCCCGGGGCTTCGCGTTCGTCACCTTCGAGAGCCCCGCAGACGCCAAGGCCGCCGCCCGCGACATGAACGGCAAGTCCCTGGATGGTAAGGCCATCAAGGTGGCCCAGGCCACCAAGCCGGCATTCGAGAGCAGCCGGCGCGGGCCGCCGCTGCCCCGCAGCCGCGGTCGCCCGAGAGGCCTGCGTGGGTCTCGCGGGGGAGGCGGCGGCGGCCCGCGGCGACCCCCGTCCCAGGGCGGGTCCACCGACGATGGCAGCTACGTGGGGGATTTCGACCTGCGGCCCTCCCGGGCCCCGATGCCCCTGAAGCGCGGGCCGCCGCGTAGGGCCGGGCCTCCGCCCAAGAGGGCCGCGCCGTCGGGCCCGGCGCGCAGCGGAGGCGCGGGGATGCGGGGGCGAGACGGCTATGCGGGCCCGCCGCGCCGGGAGCCGCCGCCCCCGCGCCGCGACCCCTACCTGGGCCCGCGGGAGGAGGGCTACTCGCCCCGCGACAGCTATTCGAGCCGCGACTACCTGGGCGCCCGCGATCCCCGCGATTTTGCGCCCTCGCCCCGAGAGTACGCTTATCGCGACTACGGCCACTCCAGCGCGCGGGACGACTGTCCGTCCAGAGGCTACTGCGACCGCGACGGCTACGGGGGGCGCGACCGCGACTACGCGGATCACCCAAGCGGAGGCTCCTATCGCGACCCCTTCGAGAGCTACGGGGACCCGCGCGGCGCCGGTCCGGCCCGGGGCCCCCCGCCATCCTATGGCGGTGGCCGCTACGACGACTATCGCGGCTGCTCGCCCGAAGCCTATGGCGGCGGCCGCGACGGCTATGGGGGCGGCCGTGGCGACCGCTACTCGGGGGGCCGAAACCGGTCCTTGGAGAGGGGGTGCCCGCCCCCGCGCGATTCCTACAGCCGGTCCGGCCGCCGGGAGCCCCCCCGGGGCGGAGGCCGCCTGGGGAGCCGCTCGGAGAGAGGGGGCGGCCGGAGCCGCTACTGAGCGGACAGGCTTGGGACAAAGTCGCCTTGAGAGAAGCGGATGGAGAGAGGGGTCTGTGTGGTGGCTGCCCAAGGACTGGCGCACAGAAGAGTTGTTCTTAACCGTTTAAGAATTGCCTGTTAACTTCCTCTCCGT
This sequence comes from Castor canadensis, assembly GCF_047511655.1. NCBI lineage: Eukaryota > Metazoa > Chordata > Mammalia > Rodentia > Castoridae > Castor > Castor canadensis. The sequence goes on from NC_133386.1 coordinate 145,271,532, forward strand.
TTTTATGCTTTTGGGAGGAAAAAAAGTTAAAACTCGTTTAATTTCATTTTGGAATTGTTAAAAAGTTTCTTTCAACAAGCTCGTGTTTAAAGTATGACTTGAACCTGCGTACTAGTCTTCTTGTATTCTGAAATAGAAATTCTCCTAAAGGCTTCCCTTCTAAACTGTCCTGACAGCCAACCACCAGTGGCTTACATCTATAATCCTAGCTACTCAGGAGGCAGAGATCAGGAGGACCGCGCTTCAAAGCCAGCCAGGGCAAATAGTTCTCTAGACTCTTATCTCGAAAATACCCAACACATAGAAGGGCTGGTGGAGTGGCTCAAGTAGTAGAGCACCTCCCTACCAAGTGTGAGGCCCAGAGTTCAACCACCACCACCAAAAAAAAAAAATTGTCCTACAGATGAGGCAGACAGTTCTTCCACAAACATCTGCCTTCCTAACGTGGAAAATGGATCATTCTTCCCATTCAAACCAACTAGAGTTTTGGGAGAAGAGTGGGCGGGATTGGTGTGTGCTACTCAATTTCAGGATTTCCAGGGTGCCTTTCAATCTGAATCTCGGTATTCTCAGTATTAAAAAACTACCCAGCAACAACAAAAATCACTTAGATGCTTCTGTAAAGAAAGTTCTAGTCAGTCTAAAAAAGCAAATGGATAATGCTGGCCTTTTCGGGGTTTTTGGCCATTTTTTGGGAGGAGATCTGCAGAATCTCCTGTCCCCATCCCCAAATATTATATATGATTTGATCAACGAAGGAATACAAAATTAAATGTTTGGCCAACCAACCACAAGCTGGAAAACAAAACAAAAAAACCTCAAAACATCAGTTGATAGCATTTCCTTTCACCACTAGCAAGTTATTAAGAAACAAGTAGAAAATAATGCCGGTGGTGGATTTGGGGATCATTTGGGAGTGACTTCCATTCCAACTCCAAGATACTGGTTCTGGTGGAAAAAAGTTGGGCTTCTTCACTTGGGGTGGAGGAATTCACATGTGAGCAGCAGCTCAGGAGCAAAGGTCAGACAATCCCTGAAAAAACATCTGAAGATGTCAAACTGGTGTGAAGGGGCATGGTCTTCTGTCCACAAAGGCAAGTGGTTGGGTTGAGTTCAGGGGGGAGCAGGGTTTGAGCGGAGGACGTTCATAGCTGCTGCTTCCAACATGCTTCAGGAGGGACATAACAGTCTCCTCTTTTTGCCCCAAACTTAGGGCAAGAAATACCTTTTCCCGTCAGAATCTGGAATTGCCTTGTTTATCTAAGAGAAAGGTGTAGAACCTATGTGCAGTGTAATAGTTGCTGGAGAAAACATAAACACCTGAACAACAACAAAAAGTACTTAGAGATCTGAATGCAGCACTCTTAACATACATAATTCAAAAAACATGGTTTTTGTGACAAAACAAAGTAGATGAATTAAAGGATAGGCCACACTAGTGGCCCAGAAGATCAAATTGAAGAAATAAATTTTTATAATTGAGGAATGAATCTAGCAAAAAATGCTTAAGACTTTTATGGGAAAAATTAATTTTAATTAAAGGACATAAAAGAAGAACTAAATCAATGGAAATTGAGATGATTGTTCATGGTTGAGAAGACTTTGTTGTAACTATTCTCAACCTCACCAAATTTGGAAAAGCAATATGACTTCAAATGAAGTTTGTTTTTTTTTTTCATACAGTTCCCCTCCCCTCTTTCCTATTATTGATCGGTGATGGAATATTAAATAACAGATTTGAAACCAACCACAAAACAATAGCTTCATTTAACTACCAAGAAATTATTAAGAAACAGGTATTTTCTAAAAGACAATAATGGAAGATATAGCTAATCCTAAAGTTTACATGGTGGAATAAAGAGCAAGAAGAATCAAAGCAAAACAGAGAAACAATTAGGAGTCACCCTATCAGATATCAAGATTTATTATAAACTCTAATAATCTAATCTGTATAATAATATCAACAGACAAGGATAGATCAGTAGACTAAAATTGTGAGCCTAGAAATAGGCCCACTTATAGATGAAAACATGTGTGACAGAATGTGTAAAAGTCAAGGGTGAAGTAATGGACTTTAAAAAAATAGCTTGTCTCTTTGCAAAAAGATAAAATGAGATTCTTAGCACATGCAAAAATACGTCTAGGTGGTTTCAGAGCATAAAGAGGAAAGTTTTTGAAACTTTCTTTAGAAGAAAATAAAGAAGAAATGCATTCACCACACTGAGGTAGAGAATTCCTTTTTAAGATGTAAAAAGCACAAACCTTGAAGGAAAATGTTGACAAACATTTCCATGTTAAGATGTGATTAAAAGATACTATTAAAATGAAATGTCAGATAAATTGGACGAATATATTTACATTCCAAAAGAATGTTTAGAAATCAATAAGAAAGGAAAATATACCAAGAAAAAAAGCGGGTGAGAGAAAGAACTCATACCTTCCTGGTAGGTGTATGAATTGATACAATCACTTTGGAATAATTTTGACAATGTCTAGTAAAATTGGAGGGTGCATACCTTATGACCCAGAAATTTCATTTCACGAACAGGACCTATGGCTGGTGGAATGCCGCAAGTGGTAAGAGTGCCTGCCTGCAAATGTGAGGCCCTGAGTTCAAACCCTAGTGCCTCAAAACAACAACAAAAAACCAGGACCTATAGAGACTTGCACATATACACAAGGAGATAGGCACAAATTGGTCTTCATAGCACTGTAAATATTAAAAAAGTATAAACAGCCCAACAGGAGTGGATCCATTGAGGTTAATGAAGTTCAATATAGAAGCTTAATGTGAATCAACCAGATCAGCATGTTATCAACATGGGTAAGTATCAAAATATTTGGTAAAAAAAAAAAAAACACATTGCATAAATACAGTGAAGAAGAACAAAAATATGATTGTAGCAATATACAAAATCAAAATATATTTAGCATGAGGAGGAAAGCAAGGAGATGGGATAAGGAGGAGTGGGTTTTAGCTGAATCTAATATTGTATTTCTTTAAAAGTGACAGATCTTAAGCAAAAATGACAGTTTTTAGTGGTCTTTATATTGGTAATTCTTATTCTATAAATTCAAAATATTTCATAATAGAAATTTTAATTTGAAAAAAAGCTTAACACAGCACCTGGCATGTAATAGTCACTCAAAAATGTTTATTATTCTGAAGATCAGATACAGCACTGATCTTGACAATGATTTTCCCTCCTAGCTTTGTTCTCTCATGAATGTAGGAAATGCTTTACTTTATTTGACTCAATTTCTAGAACTTTTCCACCCCAGACTGTATTTACATCTAGCTTAACATAACCTCAATGGTATAATTTGCATATCTGAGAACCAAAGACTAGTAACTAGGAAGTTGCAGTTTTTCTCTTTGATGCTTAATTTGGAAGCATAATAGTAATGAAAAACTTAGTAGAGTTAATATTAAGGCTCTTTCTGCTTAATAATATCAAAGCTATTGAAAACTTTAAATAAGGTGTAAACATTTGGAAATAAAAGACTTACTGAAATTTAATGAGCTCAAGAGATTGTAGTTTCTTTCCTGCAAATTAAAACTTGTGGGAAAATATGAAAGTGATCTACTAAATTGAGAACTCTTCTTTATAATCACTTTTATATCTGGTGTTTCCTAGGACTTGCCCACTGAGTAAATTTTAGCATTTTGTATCTCAACCAAAATCTTCACATTTTCTATTTTGAGCCTTTCTCAGCCTACTCCTGAGATCCCATCTCCTCCTTATTTCTTCCCACTCGATGATGGTTCCAAGAGCAATTCAAACCCTCCATGGGCAACTGACAAAATTACTGAGGTATTTCCCCACTAGGTGAAACTTAAACATATTTTATTTTTGATTACAATGGAATCCTACCGTGGCTCCTGGGCTATCTAAAGAGAACCTGAGGAAGATAGAATTCTTTTTTTCCAAAAGAGCAATAGTTCCCTTCCTTGCTTTGCCTCAGGCTAGGTGAGATGGAGACTTTCTTGGCTGTATTCCTCTTAAGTGGAGCCTCATTATGTGGTTTCAATACCTTTTAGCTTCTTCTTTAAAGGCAATTTCTTTCTTTTCCTCCTCAGAATGTTCCTCTGTAGGGGCAGTTGCTTGGTTTCTCATAACTCTTTCCTCTGTGTGGCATTTTTAAGAACTCACCAAGGAGAATCCAGGCTGTGTTGCTTTTGCTGTACACATCTTCCCAAATCTACTAGTTTTGTTTGCAGTTAAGTTGATTCTGAAGTGCATTTCTTTTATAGTGCAACTTCTAAGAATGAGTTAAAAATGATTCTGAGTCTAAATATTTGTAAGTAACATTGAACATGGTTATCCAGTGTAAAAAAGTAACTTTAGAGGAACTGCAGAGTAATGACCTTATTGAATACATCCCACTATCATATTTATTGAAATTTTCAAGTAGAGTAAAAAATATGAGGACCTAGTATGAAATTTTTAGAGAACAACAGGAGAACTAGTACAGCTTCCCTGTTTTGTTTGGAGGCTGCTTGTTTACTAGATAGTAAATCATTTGCCCTATGTAAAAATACTTATTCTGTTATTTATGTTGCTTAGGAAATTTTTATATTTATACTCTTATATTCAGTTTTTTCATATGCTAAATAATGATAAATTATTTCATAAGACTTAATAAAGTTTAAGTAAGATGATGCATATAAAGTACCCAGCACAGTGCTCCAGAATTTATCATTTCAATTCCCATTTCCGTACTAGAAGTCTTCAGAAAAGTTCAACTTGAGAGGCTTATTGTATTTACTAAAACTGTACTCAGCTTGAAATCTTAGAGTCAGATGGGAGTCTTTGAAACTACTACTTATTTTCTGCTGTCTCTGCTTTTCCCACCCCTTGACAGCAAGGGAAATAAAAAAACTTTCATCAGCAGGGTCTTAACCAGTCTGAAGTGAGTCCATTCTTAAGTAGTCTGAAGTGTCATTATCATGGCATGATTCTTTCAAATATAGTAGTGTTTGAAGTTATTATTCTTTGGCATCATTGGCTTAGACCCAACTAGTACAGGGCCTGGGTTTTAGAAAGTGTGGCTATTATTGTTTACAATTTACTCAGGGCCTGGTACACCTAGGGAAGTCCCTGAGTTACAGTAGAATGTGATTTAAAATAATATGAGATCTGGTAGAGCTTAATTCAAATCATGTATCCACTGTTATTGCTTTCTGCTTTGTGTATCTTACCTATAAAATAGGGACAAGAATGCCCACTTCATGCATTTGTCCATTCATCTGTTTACTCATTGAGTCTAAGTTTGAACAAATATTTGTGTAGTTCCCACCAGGTGTCAAGTACTCTGTTACTATCATGCCATCAATGCAAACAGCAAAGTAGCACACACACTTGTTTACTAGATTCACATTCACTAAGGCAGATTCACAGAGACAGAGCAGTAGCAATTGCTATTTTGTAAGTAATCTAAGGGAATGCACAGAGATTTAGCAGGATTGAGAGAAGAGCTCATACATTTGAACTGTGGGCTTTTGAGTTGTATAATATGGAAAGTGCCAGCTCCTACTCTGGAACAATTAGGGATTAGAGCAATATAGCATCATGTTATGGTGAAGTTCTAGCTATAACCCTCTGTCACTCAATACCCACAGTTAGGGATTGGAAGGAGTTACAGCCTTGGCAATAACATTACCGGTACTTCAGACCATTTAAAAATGAAGACACTGAGCCTCTTGGTGGAGGTTTTTGGCCAGCCTACCTTTTGAGACCCAGAGTAGGCAGAGGGAGTACAATGTAAATTAGGGCTGTGAAGAAGGTATTACTGTTAATAACACATGTTCTAAGGTGTTGGGGAAGTGAGGTCAAAGTGTTGCAATTGAAGCTGTATGACATAGCAAACTTGTGGCAGGGTTTGCTACACAAGCATTTATGATTGGGAGCACCCTACCATATCTGTGGGGGCAACTGGTCCAGGTAGTGCAGTTGACCATGAATGATTACCTTAAAAAACAGGTCTAACTGGTTTCTAGTGAACTTTGCAAAAGCCAATCCTTTTCTGGGAGGCCAAATTGCTCGGGATTAGTTTTGGGTAAGTTCATCCTTACCTCTTATTTAAGCAATGGAGGCATATTTTAAACAAAAGTAGACATTATTAATCCTCAAATGGATTATTCTTCAAAAAGAAAGATAGACTTTGGTTAAATTATCATACAAAAATGTAAAATTTTAACTTATAGTTAACTATGAATGAGTACTCTAAGATATGGTAGTAACGGTTTAATACAGGACATCGAAGAATGCAACCTTAAGGAAGTGATCTATATGAAGGATGAGTTAAGTACTAGATTACTATTAATGAGAATATATAAAAATGTAGCACATAGCAAGCTCTCGTTGAATGAAGACTTTTTATTGCTATTCTCTTGACATCAAGATAGTTTTTGCTGAGAATCTATATAGGTGAGGATATAGGAATGCAGGTGACTTACTAACAGATATTAATTCAAGAGCATACTTTGATGTTGATTTCCAGGAAAGTGAAAATGAGGAATGCCAAAATACAAAGCAACAAATAAGAATATGAATCAGTTTAAGGTCAAACTTACACAAAAAAGGGAGTAGGTAAAGTGTAGAAGCTAGGAAGACATCATATGGTTGGGTTAATGACCTACAATGAACTGTGAGTATAGCAATGACCCCTTTAAAGCCTCAGAGCCAGATGCACAGAGAAAATCACTTTTTAATTTTCTGGTACTAAAGTTTGAACTCAGGACCTTGCAATTGCTAAGCGGGTGCTCTACCACTTGAGCCGTGTACCGCCCCTCCAAGCCCTTTTGTTCAGAACCAGACTCAAACTATGATCCTCCTACTTACAGCCTTCTAAGTAGCTAAGATCACAAGTGTGTGTCACCTCACCTGGCTTGTTGCTTGAGATAGGGTCTCGTTAACTCTTTCCCCTTGCTGGCTTCAAACCAAAACTCTTTCCTCTATCTCTATATCCCTTATAGTTGAGATTTTTAAGCAGGAAGCACTGCACCTGGTGAGAAAGTCATTTTCTGAAGGTGTCAGTGCTATTTAAACCTGAGATGAGCTAGACATTCTTTATCCTAAGGCACCCACGGTTTTGTGTGGGTAACAATTGCTTTGCATCAAACTACCTGAATAACACACACACACACACACACACACACACACACACACACACACACACACACACACACACAAATGCTATGAAATAGACATGGGCAATGTGTTAGTGAATGAATTAATTCCAATTAGGGAAAGAGTTTCCAGAGAATGTGAAATTTGAGACTTTTCCCTGAAACCAGGAAGCTCCTCTGTAGTGCCTGTTACCTATTTAAACACATCTAGATTTGCTTATTTCTATTTGTAGTTAATTTTAGAAAAGTCCTCATCTTTGTGGGTTTTATTTCGTATCTTTGCTAACTTAGAACTCATTGCCAGTTGGAAGCCTTTGAAATGTCTGAAGACTGGAGCGGTGATCTGAGGTGAACTTAATTATAGTATTCCTGGAACCTGAAAGATGGACAAGAGAGGCAGAGATCTATCTCATATATAATAAGGCTGACATTATTTTGCTCTAAATTGCCAGAGTGGCTTAAGAATCTGAGAGGCAGTGTGGAGCCAAAAGTGCTTCCTGACAGTGACCAAAGTTATCCTATGAAAATAGTCCCACTAGATGTCACCAAAAGCTTAAACATTGCAGCTACAGGTTTCCTTCCTGTCCCTGCACCCTAGGACTTGGGCTCCATGGCCTGGGGCTTTGGGCTAGTAGGGTGTGTTGTGTTTTCCTTCTGGATATGAGGAGAATGAAATAGAAATAACTGGAAATCTTCTAATCAGATGCTGAGCATTTTTGTCAGTTGGAAATACAGAAGCATATGTGAGCACACCTAAGTATTCAAATTGATAGGGAAAGATAGATAACTTGTGCTGATTGAATTGGCTAACACTTTGAAAAGCATATGAAATAGTAGTCATATATATAATCTTATTATATACTAAAATGAGTTCCAAGTGCATTAAATTTTTTCTTAGGTAAGATTTTAATTTATTTAAACAATTGTGGCAAAATAAATATAACAAAATATACCATCTTAAATGGACAACTTCAGTGGCATTAAGTAACATTCACATTGTTGTGCTACCACAATTCATCCTGCACAACTGTGGATTAACCTTTTAAATGTAAAAAATACAAATAACGAAAAGTTTAGAATATTCAGATGTGTTTTTATATAATCAAGTTTGGGAAAACTTTTCTAAACCCAGCAAAAATATCAAAACTTTCATATTGATAACATTTAATTTCTATCTTTAGATAAACAAGTTGATTAATTATTATATGCATGAATGATTTATTACCTGCTCATCTCCATATAGCTATAGAACTGTGGTCCCTGTTTCTTTGCTGGCTATCAGCCAGGGCTGCTCTCAGTTTATAGAAATTTGCAGTTCCTTGCCACATGTCTCTCAAGCCTTTCACAATATGGCAGCTTACTTCTTCAAAGCCAGTTAGAGCGAATCTTCTTTCCAGGCTGTTAATGCAGTCTTACATATCATCCTGTACCAACACAATCACTTTTGTTATATAATATAACTCTTTCAAGGGAGTACACATCCCATGGATGTTTATCATATGAAAAAAACCATGAAATATGCATTAGAAGATGATATTAAAACTTTGGATAAGAATAGGGATTTTGTGGATATTTGTTACGTAAGGCATAGATTATCATTTTACTCTGTTTTTTAAATAAAGTATAAATTCACATAGGCACATTATCACTCTAAAGAAGCTGTTCAGTTTTTTAAAAAGTGGTTATATACTTGGGATAACTAACAAAATATTAGTGGAAATTAGGTAGTCACTTAGTATGCTTAGCCTAATCTTCAAACTCAAAAATAAGGGGTTCAAAGGGTTTAGTATAATAATTGACTTAACAGATTCCAGGTTTTATTTCAGGTTCTAATGCTAGTAATAGAAATAACTAATATTTATGAGTGATTGCTTTGAGCAGACAATGAGATAATATACCTAATTTAGTATGTACCATTTTTATATCCATATTACAGATAAGAAGACTTAGGCCTAGAGAAGGTAAGTAATTTTCTCAGGGTTCAAATAATAGAAATTTTGTAGAGTAATGATTTTAATCTGACTAATTGACCTCTAGAGTATGAGGTTTTAGTTCACTATTCTGCCTAAAAGTCATCTGTGCTAGACAAGCCATAGTATAAGAGCCCAGCTCTCTATTTTATGATGTCAGTCCAAGTGAGTCAGTTCTCACCCTGAAGTTCTAGGGAAAACTCATTCTGGGAGTATTCTTTTCCTATTAATAAGCATTTATGTTTTAGAATTACAGAGAAACATTTAATAAGAAGTATATTAAAATTAGTATGTATATTAAGAAAGATAAAACCCACACAATACCTAGTTTTACCCAATGCATTAATATCCTTTAATAATTCACACTTTTTGCTTCCTACATGGAAACAATAATGGGTGGGGTAAGAAGATATCTTGGAATCTTGGATAGCTGCTATAGCATTCTTTGTTGGGTCTGACCTATTCTTAATGACTTTTATCATTAACTTCTTTATAGTTATCACCTTATCCATCATCCCTGACAGCTGTTTTGAACTGAGAAATATCGTGGTGAATCTTGAAGTGGTACTGGTAGGTATGTTTAAAAACATAGTGTTTCTTAATAGGATAATGAAACCCATTAAGATTGTTTGAAGTGGGGGATAAGAAAATAATGGAGTGAATTTGATCAAAGTACATTGTATGCATGAATGGAAATATCACAATGAAACTCTTTTGTACAATTAATATATGTTAGTGAGAGAGGGGGGATATTGTTTCTGATTATCAAATCCAGAGTCAAGTTCAGCTTTGTTAGAGTCTGGGGGCATACAAATTTCATGTAGTCTGCTTTCTGGTAACAGTTGTCTGGATGTAATTTAAAGTTAAATTCTTCTCAGTGGTCCATATTTGAATTCAACTATGCCATCATTTTAGTCTTCCAACTATAGAACTTTATAGGCATCTTTAACTCTTGACTTCTATCTGGTATGAAATTGTAAGCTATTGAGATATCCTAAACTTCTTCATTGCATGATAGCATATTTGTATGTCGCTATCTTATTTTTCAAGTAACATCTAGATACATAATAGGATGTTGTCTCTAGTCTTGAGTTTGTGCCAGGGAACTCAATCATTACATCATTATTGTTTCTGTGTTTTTATCTCATTACCGAGGCCATGCATAGACAGTGTATGATTTTTGGGGGGCTGTAAATGTAGCTCAATTGGTAAATTGCTTGCCAAGTATGCATGAAAGCCCTGGGTTTAATCACTAGCAGTGCAAGAGAATACATATGTATGTATATATATATATACATACATATATCCTTTTATTCAGTCTGGAAATTGTTACAAGCTTTTGTCTCCAGACCTTATTCTGTATTTGAGTGGGATTTTATAATTTTCTACAGTAGATACCATAATGGATAAATGCCTCTACCCAAACTAGAGACCTGGAGATATTTCTATAGCATTTTCAATTGGGGGGAGACCTTCTTGGGATAGTAATCACTCTGGGCATTTAACTGTGGGAATACAATTCCACTTTTCAACAGAATCTTTTCTCAGGTTCAAATTTTGTTTTTTCTTCCCTTTTCCTTTTTGGCAGTACTGGGGTTTGAACTCAGTACCTCATTACTGGTTAGGCAGGCACTCTACCACTTGAGCCACACCTTCAGCCTCAATTCCACTTTTCAGATGCTCAGTGGTTTCCAAGAAAATGTCCAACTCACCAAGGTAGAATGAAGGGGCCAGGGCTTTTGACAGGGAGTCTATATGTGCTATGGTTATCTTTAGTCTTTTGTTCACTCATTTAGTAAAGGTTAGTTCAACACTTATTGCCTGAGCATGATCCAGAGGTTGAAGTACAGATATGAAATACTAATTGTGGTCTCTACCTCTTAGTATTTAGTATTTATTTAGTTTGTTTCTTAGCCCAGTGGGAAAGAAAAACACAAACTAGCAATTGCAATTCTACTCACACACAAGAGTACAAATGAAAACACTTCACATTGGCAGCAAAAACAAGTTTTTTCCTCTGTAATAGAAGAAAAATTGAAAACTAAAAATGAACCTAAAAAGAAGGCAGAAGTGATGTAGGATCTTGAAAAAGCTGTTGTGTTTCCTCTTTTATGTGTAGTGAAATCTTTTTGACATGGAACTCCAAAAACACATTGTAACAGTGAGTTGAAAAAGCAGTCATAAATATTATGAACATTTTGATATACTAAAATTACAAACTAAGAAGATTAGTTTTCACCAAATGGATTTATGGCCTCAGTAATAACATTGCTCTATCTTTATTATTTCCACTGGAGTAAACAATCCACATGTAACTAATATATTTGGATTAAATATCTGTGCTTCATTTGTTTTGGGAAGGATTAGCAACAAAGCTCAATTTATGAACCTTGGGGGAGGGGTATGCTTTTCAGAAACACTTACCTGGTTTTATACTCCTACATTTTATGAACAACCATGCTTTTAGGCCCACAATGATACCCAGGAGAGATGGATTTAACCAGGCCTCAGCTCTGTAAGGGTACAAGTGCTGACTAACTGGAATAATATCTGTAAAATTATCAGTGGAGCAGTATCCAGTCTAGGGCTAGCACTGTGACAGCAAACACTCTTTCTGGCACTGTGTAAGGTCAGGAAGTGTTCCCTCCTCATCATTTTGGATGGCTCTTTCCCTGGCCTCAGATTGTTTCTGACATAGATCAGTACTTGGCTGTAAGTATGCTAGGTGGATCCTCTGCAGAAGTGAAGTTTTTGTGTAGCCTCTTCTCTCTAGGATGCTGGCATGCATATAGTGGTAGTCTTCCTCCCTCTGGAGTCTTGTCTCTGTCCTCAACACAAGCCTGTGTTCCTCCTCCCTGACTTCAGTAAAATAGACATTTTAATAGAAAAATATGCATTTTAGAAATAGATTCCATAATAAATAAGATGTATAGTGTAATAATTGTGTAAATATGATAAATCTATGAAAATTTAAATCTATGAATTCTCTAAAACACATTTTGTTTGAATTTTAAATAGACTAAATCATAGGAGAATATTTTGGAAGATGGACAGTTTCTAAGTTCATTTTACAAACCAGTATAAAGTTGCTGCCAAAACTTGACAAAGATATAAAAACATGAAAATTATAAATGCTTTTTAGCCATGAATAGATGAAAATATATTCTCAAAAACAATGAGTTGAACCATGCAGCATATTTAGAGTATCATATTATGAAAAACAGGAATGTTGTTTTATAGAATCTATAATATAATCTTTTATATAAGTAGACCAAAAGAGAAAAAACCACATAACCATCTCCAAAGACTTCCACGAAGCATTAATAAAAATTAGCATATATTTTTGACCCAAACTCTTAGTAAACCAAAAATACAACAAAGCAAAATGTGTCTGTCTCAAGGTATTGGTCCATAGCATTCTTAATAGTAAAACAGAAAGAATTTGATTGAAGTAAGAAATACTGGTCTAAAATGTTAGCAAATGAAAGAGGCTAATTAAAAAGGAATTAAAGGAGGAGATGAAATTTAATTATTTGCTGACAACCTGATTACTCATTGATTTACTTGTTTAAAAGTAAGAAAGGATTCATACTGTCATTGTGAAGTATGAAGCATTTTTTTTACCTCCCTGATTTTTCAAACAGAGAATTCCTCCATTTTCCCTTTGCAGTTTTGAAGGAAATCAAACTTTTATAATTTATTGTTTTGTGTTTGGCAGCTTCTCTATCAAAAATAACTAGTGACAGTTGCATTCAATTCCATTAGGATATTTTATAATTTTCTATGCTAAGTTTTGTTTGTTTTCAATGGTTCCTGCCATTTTTTTTTTTACCATCTTCTCTTTTATTAAGTTTTAGATTTTTAAAATTTCATTTTGTGGTCAGATAAAGTGGTTAAATAATATAAAATATTGTATTTATCCATGTGGTAACTTTAAAATTTTTCTTTTTCTTTTAACATATTAGTTGTCTTCTCCATATCTAGTGACCACTATTCTGTTGTGTATTTCTACAAGGTTGACTCATTGGTTTCCCTACATAAGTAAGAATGTGTGGTATTTGTCTTTCTGGTTTTTTTCACTCAACATAATGAACTCCAGTTCCATCCATGTTTCTGTAAATGACAGGAATTCATTCTTTTTTATGGTTGAGTAGTAGTCTATTGTGTAAATATACTACATTTTCTTTATCCATTCATCCGTTAAAGGGCATCTGGATTGATTCCATTTTGGCTGTTGTGAATAGTGCTACAATAAACATGGAATGCAAATATCTTTTTCATAAAAAGATTTCATTTCTTTATGGGTACATACCAAGTAGTGGAATTGCAGATCATATGGTAGTTCTGTTTTTAGTCTTTTGAGGAGTCTCCATACTGTTTTCCACAGTGGCTGTTCTAAGTTACATTCTCATGATAACTTTTAAGAATAGAAATATGGTTGATAGATTTTCTGAGTTCTCATATAGTTGGGCATGTCTCTCAGTGGATTCTCAGGTGAATGTTTACAACCAGATAGAAAATGTTGGTATGTCCATTGTTTTCAACATTCTATAACCAATACCAATTTGTCTTCTAGCATGTTTAATTATGGAGCAGAAATCTGAGACCAGCAGACTGTATTCTTCCTTTGTTGTTTACTTTTTTCTTTTTCCTCAAATGCCGGTAGAATTTATATTTTAATCCTTAAAATTTATGAGTTTTATGAAGACATTCCCTTTAAAAATTGCATTTGCTTGTGAATAAATGCATTTCACCTTGAAAATTCAAGCAGTTCTTTATTCCCAGGCATGTCTTTAACTTCTTTGATTTTGATTTTCTTCTGTTGGTTCCTCTTTTAGGAATGTTTTTAACATCAAGTTTTCATATTCTTGATTTATCTTCAAAATCTCTAATATTTTCTTTCATTGGACTATATTGAGCCATTTTCTTAGAATGTTAATGTTTTTTGTGTGTGGGGGGGTTGTTGAACTTAGGGCCTTGGGCTTGCTAGATAGGTGCTCTATCACTTGAGCTATATTCAGCCCTCTTTGCATTAGGTAGTTTTCAATTAGGGTCTTGCCATTTATTTCCAGGCCAGTTGCATCACTGTACTCCTATTTATGCTTCCCAAGTAGCTGGGATGAAAGGTGTGTTCCATTGTGCCCAACTCTTACTGATTGAGATGGGGTCTCACAAACTTTATGCCCAGACTTGCCTTGAACCTCAGTTGGCTTATCGCTACCTCCCAAGTAGGTAGAATTACAGGCATGAGCTGCTATGCCTGGCAGAAGTTTAGTTTTTCTTGAACTTGTGTTCAGTTTGTTATCTCACTTTTTTTCTCATGGGAAATCTGTTATTTGCTGACTCCATTAAAAAAATTCAACAATAATACTTTCCAGACTTTGGAAAATGTCTCCTGATCTTATATTGTGCTTTTATCATAATTATCTATTCTAGTTTTTATTTTTTTGAGGTGCTAGAGTTTGAACTCAGGGCCTATATCTTGAGCCACTCCACCAGCCCCTTTTTTATGATGGCTTTTTTCAAGATAGGGTCTCAAGAACTATTTTCCCAGGCTGGCTTTGAACTGTGAGCCTCCTGATCTCTATATCCTGAGTAGCTAGGATTATAAGAATGAGCCAGTGGCACCTAGCTTTATTCTAGTTTTATAACACATAATGACCCTCCAAAATCTTGTTGAGTGTGTGACTTGTAGATTTTCTAATGAGTTTTCTTTTATGGCACTAAGTCAGTTCCTTTGGGGTGGCCAGTGGGAGGGACATTGCTTGGAGTTGTCAGCACCATGCCTTTTTCACTGAATACGCTGTAGTTCACTTTTCTTTTCTGTTTTTTTTTATTGTTGTTGTCACTGTCATTGTATCTACTGAGGGATAGCTTAGTTTTATCTGTAGGGAAGCAAGTTAACTTTTGTCAAGAACTGTGTTGGTTCTTTTTAAATACTTAAAATCACTGACAAACAATAGGAGATAGTTTAGAATTTTTCGAGTTTTAAATTGCTATTTTAGAAATCCAGAAATCTACAAAGAAAATTAAAACTACAGGGGCTGCCAGAGTAGGAAGTGTTATTTTGGAGCTCAAAGCTAGGTTTCCACATTTATTGTGACAATTCAAGTTAGCAGGCCATGCACTCTGCCTTTTCTTTCTCTTCCTCTCCTGTCATCTGTCTCCTCTTAGTATTTTTTTTGGTATTGGTTTATTTTTAATTTTTAAAATGTCTCATGTAACAGTATAAAATTATTTGTACAATTTAGAGAAAAAGTATAATATGAGTAATCACTAACTAGATCAGCCTAACGAAATCTCCTATTACCTCTCCCCAGCCACAACTTCTCTCACGCTACTGGAGGTACCACTTTCCTGACTTTTGGGACTTGAACTCAGGGCCTAGCACTTGGTAGGCAAGCACTCACTCCACCACTGAGCCATGCCCCAACTCATTTTGCTTTTCGTTTATTTTTCAGATAGGGTTGTACACTTTTGTCCAGATCAGTCTCAGACTATGAAACTTCTACCTTTGCCTTCCCAGCAACTGGGATTGAAGCACGAGTTTGTAATCCCAGCTTCTTTTTGAGATAGGGTCTTGCTGACTTTTCACCTGGGCTGGCCTTGAATCACAGTCCTACTGTCTGCTCCCAAGCAGCTGGGATTTCAGGCGTGGTCATCGCACCCAGCTGTTTTTCTTTATATTTTTATAACCTAACTATATTCTTAAATAATCTATAGTTTTACCAGATTTTATAATTTTATATGAAAGAAATTATATCATATGCATTTTTTGTGACTTTCTTCTTTGGACCAATACTGCATTTGTGAGATTTATCCCTTTTTCCTTTTTTGAATAACAGTTTTATTAAAAATAGTTATTCAGTTGACTCTTGTGTATTTTAGGAAGACAATCATAGTTTGTGAAATACCCCTTTTTGTCTCTCTTTTATTGTATTTGTATTTCTGTTTAGAGTTTTCTTTCCTGAAAAAGGGCACGAATCAAAATTTTTACTAGTAGCAGTGATGTTAAGAATCTTCACTAACTTTACCACAGTGTTTAGCAGGATTACCACTAGTGGTTCTGGGGTTTGAACTCAGGGCCTTGCGCTTGCTAGGCAGGTGCTCCACCACCTGAGCCACTCCACCAAGCCATTTACTTTATTCTTAGTTTGCTAAAAAGTAGTGTTTTTTTTTTTAAATTGTTTTAGCCAGGAATAGTTGTTGAACATTAACAATTGCTTATGGGACATTTATAATCAGGTCATATGTTATCCTTTAAGTTGACATTGTAGAAATTTCTTCAGATAAACCTTCAGAACTTGATGTATTATTTTTAATGTTTTACTAATATTGATTTATGTTGTTTTCATCTGCTGTCTTTTAAAAGACTAATCTGCACTTTGGTTTTTTGTTTTTTTCCTTTTCTAATTTAGGTGTTAGGTCATGTTAACTGTACAATGCTTCTTTTCCACTGTGAATTGCTTGCATATTACATGATAATTTCCATGCAATACTTCAAAGACTCAATAGACAAATTACTAGAATATGAGGATTAAGCAATATTGCTGGATATTAACTTACAGAAATATGTACCATACTTCCTAATGGGCAATTGTTAGTTCTAGAAAATAAAAAATGAGATAACAGTAGAGTAATACCAAGAAACATAAATTATATGGAAAACAACCTAACAAAGTCTTCTCAAGACCCTTCAGTAGAACAATAATAAAAGCTATATGAGGACCTAAAGAAACTTCATATGCCTTAACATTGTGGATGTCCAAACTTTCTTCAAGGTAACCCATAAATGAAATAAAATTTTAACAGACTTTTTAAGGAACTCAACATATATAGTCTCTATATGTATATGTATAATATACATTAATATCTTCTCAGGTTTTTATTTTTTAATAAAAACTGTAAAAAATAATGAGTTTCATTATGACATTTTCTTACATGTATACAATGTACTTTGATCATATTCACTTCCCCATCACCCTCTCTTGTCTTCCTCCCTCCTCTTTTGGTCCTCCTTGTAAACAGTCCCCCCTTTATGGTCATGTCTTTTTTTTGTTTGTTTTTAGATATAGCTTCCACATGTGAAATAAAACATGTTAGATTTGTCTTTCTGAATCTGGTTTATTTTGCTTAATATGATGATCTCATGCAAATTTACTCTAATTTCATTCTTCTTTATAATTTCACTCTTCTTTATAGCTGAATAATACTTTATTATGGATATATACCATGATTTCTTCATTCACCCATCCATTGATGGGAACCTAGGCTGATTCCATAACTTGGCCTTTGTGAATAGTGCCACAATGAACTTGGATATGCAGATACCTCTATTGGATGCTGACTTTAATTCTTTTGAGTATATGCCCAGGAATGGGACTGCAGGATTATATGGTACTTGTTTGTATTTTTAATTTTCTGAGGAACCTCCATGCTGATTTCTTTTTTTTCCTTTATTGTTGTGCTGGGTGGGGGTACATTGTGGCATTTACAAAGGTTCTTACAATGTATCAAATATAGCATACTTGAATTCACCCCTTATACCTCTCTCCTTCATTCTCCTTCCTCAATTCCTGGAACAGTTTCAACAAGTATCATTTTTGCATTTACATACATGTTCACATATTATTTACACCATATTCATCCTTCTGTCCTCTTTCCCTGCCACCTTTTCACCGGTAACAACCCCCACTCCCAAGCAGAAGCTGTTCTGCTCTCCTGTTCTCTGATTTTGTAGAAGAAAAAAGATCAAAAATAAAAAAAAAAAAAACATGGTGGCTTTGCTAGTTTGAGATAAAGATAGCTACACAAGAAGTTTCCTTGTGTTGTTTCCATGCATATATGTATTACAACCCAACTGGTTCATCTCCTCTAATCCTCTTCATTCCCCCTAGTCTCCTTCTCATGGTGTCCCCAGTTTCAGATTTCTATATTCATTCTGTACAGAGAGCACATCAACCACATTCAAGTTTTTAGTTTCCTTCCCTTGCCCTATTCCTCCTGTATGAGACCTTTCCTTACTGTAACCATGTCACATAATATTACTACATTTGCTTTAAGTCTATATTTAGCACATGAGAGAGAACTTGTATCTTTTGGCCTTCTGAGCCCGACTAACTTTACATACGATGAACTGTAAATAAACAAGCCAGCCAGAGAAGGCAGGAGTGGCGGCACCCGCCCGGCAACCCTGGAGAGGGGAAATCTTATAACAGTGGCTTTCATGTGGAAAGCTCCACTGGAGAGTGGGGGAGGGCCACTCTCATGCAAAAAAGATGGCGATTGTAAAAGGTGGGTAGGGCTGTATAGTGGAGAAAACAAAAGGGATATGCATCCAGGAGAACTCTAAATAAACAAAGCCTGCAGCAGCAGCTGGCTGACAGTAGGAGGCAGGTGAGCCGCAGCCTCAGATAGACATTCACAAAGCTGTCTCCAGACTCCTCTTTTCTTTTTTTTTCTCTTCCTTTGATGAGACAACAACACTGGATGCTCAAGGACTAACTAAAACTGTATTGCAT
Organism: Castor canadensis; assembly: GCF_047511655.1. Taxonomy (NCBI): domain Eukaryota; kingdom Metazoa; phylum Chordata; class Mammalia; order Rodentia; family Castoridae; genus Castor; species Castor canadensis. The sequence goes on from NC_133386.1 coordinate 145,290,155, forward strand.
TTGAACTTGGGATTTTGTTTGTTTGTTTTTGTTTTTTTCCCTTTTGATGAGAAAATGACAGAACTACTTCACAGACACTGAGAAAGTCTTCAGGACTGGAGACTGAAGGACTAACACCAAAATTATTAAGACTGAACTTTATTGTGTTTGAACTTGTGCTTTCTTTGTCTTTTCATTTTCATTATCCTCTCTCTGTCTCTCTAAAGCCTGTTTAGCTTACTGTTGATTAGTATACTATCTCTCCATGTTTATTTCTTTGGCTCTGTTTTTTGTTTGTTTGGTTGGTTGGTTGGTTGGGTTTTTTTGTTTGTTTGTTTTGTTTTGTTTTTCCCTTTTCCTTTACCTTCTTTGCTTTCCCTCTCTTCTCACCCTTCCATTTTAGATATCACCATTGTTATTATTACAAGCTAGACAATACTGAATTACACACAGTATAGGAACAGTAAAAATAGCAAGGGCAATGATGGGAAGATGGAAAAAGGGGGAAATCATTTTCCCCACCAATAATAAATTAGTACAGGAACCAGAGGGAAATGAAGAAATCAGATACCCATTGATGAAATAAAAGAGGAAATTAAAAGGTTCCTGGAACTCAATGAAAATGAAAACACAACCTACCGGAACCTATGGAACAGGGGAAAGGCAGTCCTGAGAGGAAAGTTTATAGCCATGAGTGCATATATTAAAAAGACTGAGAGATCTCAAACCAATGACTTAATGCTACATCTCAAACTCCTAGAAAAACAAGAACAAGCAAACCCCAAAATAAACAGAAGGAGAGAAATAATAAAAATAAGAGCTGAAATCAATGAAATAGAAACCAAAAAAAACCATACAAAGAATTAATGAAACAAAAAGTTGGTTCTTTGAAAAAATAAACAAGATCAATAGACTCCTGGCAAACCTGACTAAAACGAGGAGAGAAAAAACTCAAATCAGTAAAATCAGGAATGCAAAAGGGGAGATAACAATAAACACCATGGAAGTCCAGGAAATCATCAGAGACTACTTTGAGAACCTATATTCAAATAAATTTGAAGATCTTGAAGAAATGGACATATTTCTAGATACTTATGATCATCCAAAACTGAACTGAGAGGACATTAATCACCTGAATAGATCTATAACACAAAACGAAATTGAAGCAGCAATCAAGAGTCTCCCAAAAAAGAAAAGTCCAGGACCTGATGGATTCTCTGCTGAATTCTATCAGATCTTTAAGGAAGAACTAATACCAACCCTCCTTAAACTGTTCCACAAAATAAAAAGGGAAGGAGAACTGACTAACACATTTTATGAAGCCAGTATTACACTCATCCCAAAACCAGAAAAAGACACCTCTAAAAAGAACTATAGGGCAATCTCCTTAATGAACATTGATGCAAAAGTCCTTAATAAAATAATGGCAAACCAAATTCAACAACACATCAAAAAGATCATTCACCACGACTAAGTAGGTTTCATCCCAAGAACGCAGGGGTGGTCCAACACATGAAAATCAATAAATGTAATAAACCACATTAACAGAAGCAAAGATAAAAACCACTTGATCATCTCAATAGATTCAGAAAAAGCCTTTGATAAGATCCAACACCATTTCATGATAAAAGGTATAAGAAAACTAGGAATAGAAGGAAAATACCTCAACATTATAAAAGCTATATAGACAAACCTACAGCCAGCATTATACTTAATGGTGAAAAACTGAAATTATTCCCTCTAAAATCAGGAATGAGACAAGGATGCCCACTATCTCCACTCCTATTCAACATAGTACTGGAATTCCTAGCCAGAGCAATTAGGCAAGAAGAAGGAATAAAAGGAATACAAATAGGTAAAGATACTGTCAAAACATCCCTATTTGCAGACGATATGATCCGATACCTTAAAGACCAAAAAAAAACTACTCAAAAGCTCCTAGACACCCATCAACAGCTATAGCAAGGTAGCAGGATATAAAATCAACATAGAAAAATCATTAGCATTTCTATATGCTAATAATGAGCAAACTGAGAAAGAATATATGAAAACAATACCATTTACAATACCCTCAAAAAAATAAATACCTAGGTGTAAACTTAACAAAGAATATGAATGACCTCTACAAAGAAAACTATAAACTTCTGAAGAAAGAGATTGAGGAAGACTATAGAAAGTGGAGAGATCTCCCATGCTCATAGATTGGTAGAATCAACATAGTAAAAATGTCTATACTCCCAAAAGTAATCTACATTTTTAATGCAATTCCCATCAAAATCCCAATGACATTCATCAATGTCTACCATTAAATTTGTATGGAAACACAGGCGGCCACGAATAGCCAAGGCAATACTCAGTCAAAAGAACAATGCTGGAGGTATCACGATACCTGACTTCAAACTATATTACAAAGCAACAGCAATAAAAACAGCATGGTACTGGCACAAAAACAGACATGAACACTAGTACAACAGACTAGAAGACCAGGATATGAAGCCACACAACTATAACCAACTTATCTTTGACAGAGGCACTAAAAATATATGAGAGAGAAAAGACAGCCTCTTCAACAAAAACTGCTGGGAAAACTGGTTAGCAGTCTGCAAAAAACTAAAACTACATCCATGTTTATCACCCTATACCAATATTAACTCAAAATGGATCAAGGATCTTAATATCAGACCCCAAACTCTAAAGTTGATACAGGAAAGAGTAGGAATACTTTGGAACTAATAGGTATATGCAAAGACTTTCTCAGTGGAACCCCAGCAGCACAGCAACTAAGAGATAGCATAGATAAATGGGACTTTATAAAACTAAAAAGCTTCTGCTCAACAAAAGAAATGGTCTCTAAACTGAAGAGACCATCCACACAGTGGGAGAAAATATTTGCCAGCTACACATCAGACAAAGGACTGATAACCAGAATATACAGGGAACTCAAAAAACTAAATTCTCCCAAAATTAATGAACCAATAAAGAAATGGGCAAGTGAACTAAACAGAACTATCTCAAAAGAAGAAATTCAAATGGCCAAAAACATGAAAAAATGCTCACCATCTCTATCAAAAAAGGAAATGCAAATTAAAACTACACTAAGATTCCACCTCACCCCTGTTAGAATAGCCATCATCAGCAACACCACTAACAACAGGTGTTGGCAAGGATATGGGGAAAAAGGAACCATTTTACACTACTGGTGGGAATGTAAACTAGTACAACCACTCAGAAAAAATGTGGAGAAGTCTTAAAAATCTAAACATAGATCTACCATATGATCCAGCAATACCACTCCTGGGGATATACCCAAAAGAATGTGACACAGGTTACTCCAGAGGCACCTGCACACCCATGTTTATTGCAGCACTATTCACAATAGCCAAGTTATGGAAACAGCCAAGATGACCCACTACTGACGAATGGATTAAGAAAATGTGGTATTTATACACAATGGAATTTTATGCAGCCATGAAGGAAGTATGAAATGCTATCATTCGCAAGTAAATGGATGGAACTGGGGAACATAATTCTGAGTGAGGTTAGCCTGGCCCAAAAGACCAAAAATCGTATGTTCTTCCTCATATTCGGACTTTAGATCAAGGGCAAACACAGCAAGGGGACTGGACTTTGATCACATGATAAAGCGAGAGCATACAAGGGAGATATGAGGATAGGTAAGACACCCAAAAAACTAGATAGCATTTGTTGCCCTCAATGCAGGGAAACTAATGCAGATACTTTAAAGTGACAGACGCCAATAGGAGAATGGGACCAGGAACTAGAGAAAAGGTTAGTTTGAGAAGAATTAATTTAGAAGGTAATACACATGCACAGGAAATCAATGCGAGTTAAGTCCCTGTATAGCTATCCTTATCTCAACTAGCAAAAACCCTTGGTTCTTCCTATTATTGCTTATATTCTCTCTTCAACAAAATTAGAGATAAGGGCAAAATAGTTTCTGCCTCTTAGTGAGGGGGTGGGGGAAGTAGGAGGGGGCGAGGGGAAGGGGGGAGAAATGACCCAAACATTGTATGCATATATGAATAAAAGAAAAAAATAAATTTTTAAAAAATGGATTGTTTCATGAAGGCCTAGAGCAAAAGAGATTTTTGTGTCTAATGGTTGTTTTACCTTATCCTAAATGTAAAGTTAAAAAAAGAAAATTAGAGCTGGGCACCAATGACTCACATCTGTAATCCTAGCTACTTGGGAGGCTGAGATGGGGAGGATCATGATTTAAGACCAGCCCAGAAAAATAGTTCACAAGACCCCATCTCCAAAATGACCAAAGCAAAATGGACTGGTTGTGTGGCTCATGTGATAGAGCACCTGCTTTGCAAGCTCAAAGCCCTGAGTTCAAATCCCAGCCCCACCCCGCAAAAATAATATTTCTCTGCATAATGTCAACAGTCATGTATGACTGAAATTTATGTGATTCTTAAACTGAATTTTATAGATGCAATGACATCAGGTAGATATATCCTAATTAACTCACCATAAAATCAACAAAATTATTGAAGATGTTAACCCTGGATGAGGTCATTGGATCAGTGGGCCTTCCTTTTCTCTACTAGACTGTTGTTAGAGATGACATGTCTGTCATTAGCCATCTACAATGCACAGACAGCTGTAGTCTTGCTACACATACAATGATTGTCCAAATATTCCCAAATTCCTTCTGGGATGAGCAAAAATAATGGATTCAATGAGCTCCCTTGAACAAGATACTCATAAAGCACTATAAAAAGGAAGATTTTATCACTATTAAAGGCAAAATGCAAGGTTTTTGTGAAACCACAGAGAAGACACCTCTGATGGCAGACTTGGAAAGATCTCCCGTGCAGGTGTTGTTGTTTATTTTTTTTCAGGTAGACCATGATATATTGACGTATGTATTGCTGTGGTACAACAATGAGGAATTCCTAAGAACAAAGAAATGTTTGAGTTGCAGCCACTGTCTGCTCTAGCCACTTTTTGACAACTCTTCTCTGCTTCTAGGTAAGGGACAGGAATTAGTAAAATGACCAGGTTCTTAAGCAATCACACCAAACATAAATCAGAAAACATTGTTATGCAGTTCCGTAGAAGCCTGTGGGGCACATGATTAATGAACAAAGCACTGGAACAAATAGCAAAATCTCTAAAATTATTCCAGCCAGCTCTATCCTTTAGTAGCTGTTTCTATATATTAAAATTATTTGGCTGCTTCCCAGTCTCCTTCCTTCTTTGGTTTTTAAGAGTGTATTAAAAACCACAGCATTGCGTTGAAGGCAGTCTTAGTTTCAGTGATTCGTAACTGGTCACCTATGCTAATAATGTAGAGAGGCTGAGCACTACAAGAAGTTTTACAAGTTTATAAGGCAAAGACTGAAGAACTCCTAGTGGCAGAGGGTACTTGGGCAAGTGTTTTGAAGCCTAAGCCTCAAGTTTTTAATTGATGACGCAGAGGCATCTCAACAGCAGTTCCAGTGTGAAGTCAAGAAGTAGCACATCCATTAACAAATGAGAGCCATCAGGTACACACCTTGGGTCACACATTGGTTTCTTGTTAAGACTGATGAAGTAGGGCAAAAAAAACCATGTTGAACGCCATGTCACTTACTTTCTTCACTTTTCTTGTGGAAGGTAACAAATGCGCCCACGTGTTGTTCTACATCTTTAATAAAAATGCTCCATTTATTTAGAATCTCTAAGAAAAGAAGTTTCATGTACTGACATTTTATAAGAACCTCTGTGGGGTCCAGATCCAGTGCAGCTTGCCCTCTAGAGAAAGCAAGGATGCCCAAAAACAACAACAACAACAACAAAAAATACCAGTGGAGAAGAACTAATCCAAAGGTCACTGTAAATTGCTAAGGAAGGGAGGACAGGTCACAGTATGGTTACATCCATATCTCCACATCCAAGAAGCATCCAATGGGCTGCCATGCCAGTAGACGCTTCAGAGCAGCAACTGGAATGAGTTCATAATTAATGAGAGCAAGAAATATCCTCTTTCTCAGGGATGAATTTTCATGGATGTGAATCAAGAACATTCACCTGGGATTTGTGTGTCAAGTCATGAAGAGGTCTCCCATTTCTGCTTTCCTTTACCTTGTGTGTTTGGACTAAAATAGCCAGGATTTTCTGATTTGAGGCAAAATATATCTGTTTCTACACACCTTAAAGCACACAAAGTCTACCAGTTTCTTCTTTAGGAAGACTGGATGAGGGTGAATTGGAATTTGGTCACATAAGAGGAACCCACCAAGTTTACCTGCATGATCTGGCTGCATGAATGCTGTTATAGACATGTGGGGAAACAGAGCCAAGGAATCACAATGAGTCCCTCGGAGGTGGATGGTGTTTCCTTGAAAATAAACTCCATGCATGTCGGTGTCCGTGCCCATTCCAATCAAATGCCAAGAAACCCTGTCATTTTTGCACATGCTCAGGCCTGGCTGGTTGCCATATATATAGCCATTGATAGCTGAGTAGAAGGGAGAAGACAGTCAGAGCCACTGTAATTAGGCAGACATACTGAAACACACTATCATGCTGGGAGATTACCAGCGTGTTCGGGGAGGAGATTTCAAGTATGTGCACTGTGTACAGAATATCCTCGTTATTAGAGAATAAATGCTACTAGGGAAATAGGTCAATGAATGTAAAAGAGTGACCAAAATTATGAATAATAAAATATATTAAAATTGTAAATTTTAACACATATGCAAGGACATTAATTCTAAGTATAAATAGGGAATAAGTTAGATTGTTTTCATGCACAATTTTTCTGATAGAATTATTTCATGGTACCATGTGAGGCCCTGTCTCTTTGACTTTGTTGGTTTTTTTTCCTCTCACCCCATGAAAGCAAGACTGAAGTTAGAACTTAGTTTATAATTAATGTGCAACTTGAACTCAGCTACATTATTTTCCCTGAATGTTGCTTTTAAAAATGACATATTAAAATGAATTTCACACTGGCACATCAGATTGGTGCTGAATTTGATGTGGTCCATCTAGTTGTTTTATATCTTCTATATAAGGGCCTCTGATGATAAATTTCTTTCACAATTTGGCTTCCCAACTAAGAAAGTACTACGTTTTTTCATTTCTAGCTTAATTTCTCTTTTTTACAGTCTATTAAGAAGTTCAGAAACAAATTCTATCCAGACATAGCAAAGCTTTTCTTAGAAGGTGATATTAAATGCATTGCTCCCTGCTTTCTACTGGTCCAAGAGGTGGCTCTTGGAACTGAGCATCAGGGACCATGAAAATCTATGATCTGGTTGCTGTGGGTCACTTGTAACCTTGAACTTTTTGGACTTTCTCAGTTGGGAGAGAGTTTGGGGCTATGTTTTATTCTTCTGCAATGTTTTACAAGGCAGTAAATAGGTGCTATGTTTAGTTTTTAAACATGCAGTTTTGCACCTGTTACCTTACAACACTTGCTTTAGTACTTTTGTCCAACATACTGTTTCACAGACACTGAGTTTGGCTTCTTGCTCAGAATTCTGCCACCTTAGGTAATTGTCCAAGACCAACTATCCTTTTAGTCACAACCAATTACTAGGTGGCTTATGATTGTAACACTTGACATAAAGAGAGACAGGGAGAGAGAATTAAGTACTTCCAAATGAAGATCTGGGATCGGAATGGCTAGTATTTTGACAAATTAAGAGCAGTCACTCATACTACTTAATCCGTGATACTTTGCTGTGTAAGATTATTTCCTATTATCTCTTGGTTTATCAGACTGGATGTTATGAAAATCCCAAGGGAGGTATTTGTCAGTAATTTTCTACGTTTCTGATGTACTGTGATTTTGCTACTTCAAATTTTGTTTTGTTTCATTTAAGGCTGATAAAGTGTTTTGAAAGTAAAAATTAAGTTTCCCAACATCTCTGGGAGATACTCCGTGAACCTGAAAATAGAAATAACTTACTTTGTGACCAAGAGCAATACCCAGGAAACCAAAATTAAAATAGTTAAGATATCACAAACATTTTACAAGCAACACAAAGGGGAAACTATTTAACATACCATGCATTCTGTTGGATTTCACGAACTCTTTCTCTTCCTTGTCAACACTGGAGGGACGCCAAATAAACTTCTGAATGTTTTCATCAAAATACCCACTCAGATTCTCATCAAAGACTGTGAACAATAGGTAAAATTCCTTGTCTATTCCTTTCTACAGAGAAGAAAGAAACATACATAAAAAACTTGAAGGAATTCATAGCACTGTTGCACTTTCAAAGTTCATACAAAGTAAATCACATTTCCATGTAGAACTCTGAAGATTCCAGAATCAAAGTAAGACACAGCAGAATGAGACCCACAGAGTCCCAGCTATAGCAAACAGAAATGCTATAATCCAGGGTGGGGTTTAGTTACTTTGGAAATTTAAATCGTAAGTTAAAAAATAATATCCTCATTATGAAGTCAATTTCAAGAGGAAGAGACATTGATCCTATAACTGACTCTTCATCACTAGCTAACCTCTAGCCAAATTGCTGGTCCCTCCCACATACAACACTGACAACAACTTGGTGGCATTGATGACCTACCTGTGTCCCATCAGCATTGAGAACACCCTTTTTATGGACTAGCAAAGGTCCCACAAGGCCAGCACTGGTGTCCTCGATTGCCTTAACTGCCGAGAAGTAAAGGTAGGTCAAACAAGAGGCATCATCATCCGTTGGGCTGACACTTACAGGTACTGTCCACCTGTATGTGAAGGTTTCACCTGGCTTAACATGTGCCCCTGGTTTCAGAAATCCTGAGGAAACAAGTGAATTTGTTACTGAAAGCAACATCCCAGTCTTGTCAGACTAGGTCTCCAGCCCTGGCCTGCTCTCTGATGCTGACACATTTTGCAGAAGGAAATTGTCTTCTCATACATATTCCACCAGTGGAGGCCACTGCTGTTGTATGAGATAGAAGCTGAAATCAAAGGATTAATTGTAGATTGTACAACTAGCAGCATTAGCAAATGTTAAGAGTGATAGTACTCCATTCAACAATTAAATGCAAGTCCAATAAGATATCATTGAGTGCCTTTTATGTGAAATGTATTATACTTAGTCCTGCAGAAAATACTCCCAAGAGTTAAATAAGAACCCTATCTTTAAAGAGTTTCAAATCTGGGAGACTGGGAGCTTGAACAAGCAAATAATCTAAATAACTACAAGACAGAGGAGGGAAGTGAATGTCCAAGGTTACAAAGCTGTTAATAGCAAATCCGGATATAAGCTCAGGTCTGTCTGACTTAGAAAACTGCAATTAATTCTCATTTTGTATTACCAAAGAACATATTGAATCTCTCTTACTGGAGAAGGCCACAGATTCTTTTTGCATCATGCCCTATGCTTTGCAAAAAATGCGCCCAATATGTTTTCTTACTGATCAAAGTTTTCTTTATTGACCAAAGTCAATTATGCTCCCAAAAAGGATACATCAAGAAACCCTTTTGAACACTGACTCTGTAATTAATAATGAAAGACAGGACTGTAAAATAGGTACAGGTGGGGGTGGGGGGATACTTATGGGAGGAAGGAGGTGAGGAGGAGATGAAGGTGTGGGATATTGTTGATGGGCTGCATATACATATGGGAAATAGAACAATGAAACCTCTTGCAATTGCTTTAAGTGGGGAGGGAATGAGTTTGAGGTGGAGCAATGTTGGGGGTGATCTAACCAATGTACAATGTAAGCCTATTCAGAATTGTCCAAAGAATACTCCTTATACAACAAATATATCCCAATAAAAATGAAAAAAATAAGTTTTCTGAGCTGAAAAATGAAGACAGACATTTTGGCTGGGCCTGGTATTCTTTCTGCATTCTGCCCCAACCCACATACACACACACAGTCATTCTGAGCTTTTTGACTGAGGAAGAGAACACAGGTACAGGAGGCACTGCAACAGGAGAGTATGAGAATGGGCCTGGGGAGTGAGAATTGTCCTTCCATTTCTTCCTTCTCCTTTCCCTTGCCATTACCACAAGGCATAATCCTGACTGGGCCTGGCCTCACACTAGGGCTTGAGGAAGGATCTCAGCTGGCCGTGATGTCCAGTGCAGCAATGGAGATAGGTACAGAAGAACCAGGAGTTTCCCAAGAGCAGCATCATGAAAGAAAGGATAGTTCCTGCCGCCAAAAGCCAAAGCTTCCACTCCTGTGCAGAGAGAAGTTATGCTCCCTGCTCTGTGAGGGAGAGAGGCTGTATATGGTCGTCAGCCAACAATACAGATCTTTTTAAAATTATCATGTTCTTGTTGTACTGGGGATACATTGTGACATTTACAAAAGTGCTTACAATGTATCTTAGTTAAATTCACCCCCTTTATCATTCTCCTTTATATCATTTATATCATTCTCCTCACCCATTCTGAGAACAGTTTCAACAGGTCTCATTTTTCCATTTTCATAATGAGTACATGTTTCCACCATATTCACCATTCTACACCCTTTCCTTATATCCTCCCCATCCCACTGAAACCAACCTCCAGACAGGACCTATTTTACCTTCCTGTTCTTTGTTTTTTTAAAAAAAAGATGTTTTTGTTTGTTTAAGATGCTATCCAGGATGTTTCATTGTGACATTTCCATGTATATATGTATTATAACCTGAATTGGTTCATCTCCTCCATTTTTCTCCTTTTCACCTTAGTCCCCTTCTTATAGTGATTTCAACAGGTTTAAAAATTCTATATTCATTTTGTATAGAAAGTTCATCAACCATATTCACCTTCTTTACTTCCGTCTTTTACCCTCCCTCTTCTGTTAGTGACCTCCCCTTAGCATGACCTGTGTTTCATTCTTGTCCTTCATCGTTTAGTTATCTGTTCATTGTTCACTGGGATTTTGCCTTGATATTATACCTGTACATGCATTGTACTTAAGTCAGTGTAACCCCCACCACTGCTCTTCCTTACCCTTTTCCCCTATCCTGTGTTGTTTAACAGTTTTCAGTGTTTCCTTGTGTCTTGTTCCTACACAGATGTGATGTACTTCATTATTGTTGATATCTTTGTTTCCTTCTTTTCCTCCTCCCCTGGTCTCCTCTACCAGTGTCTCAGTTTTGGATATGTGCTCTGTATTTATGTGTATATATACATTTAGTATATGTATATATTTTACATATACATACATATTACATATATATGTGTGTAAAAGGTTGCTTATAATTGTATTGGGCCTAGATTCCACACCTGAGAGAAAGCATAAGACCTTTGGCTTGCTGAACCTGGCTAACTTCACTTAAGATGATGTTCTCCAGTTCCATCCATTTACCTGCAAATGACAAAATTTTATTCTTCTTTATGGCTGAATAAAATCCCATTGCATATAAATACCATATTTCCTTAATGTAATCATCATTTATGGGGCATCTTGGCTATCTCCATAGCTTAGCTATTTTGAATAATGCTGCAATAAATATAGGTGGTGCAGGTGTCTTTATTATTACCTGACATATATTTCTTTGAATATATTCTTAGGAGTGCTGATTGCTAGGATCATATGGCAGTTCTATTTTTAGTTTTTTGAGGAGCCTTCATACTGTTTTCCACAGTGGTTATAATAATTTACATTCCCACCAACAGTGTATGAGGGTTCCTTTTTCCCCACATCCTCGCCAACATTTATTGTTGTTTGAGCTCTTGATGATAGTCATTCTAACAAGAGTGAGGTGGGGTCTTTATGTGGTTTTGATTTCCGTTTCACTTGTGGCCAGGAATGTTGATTTTTAGCCATTTGGACTTCTTCCTTCAAAAGAGCTCTTTTCAGTTCATTTGCCCATTTCTTCATTGGGTCATTGATTTTTTTGGAGTTTAGTTTATTGAACTCCCTGTATATTCTGGCTATCAATCCCTTGTCAGATGTATAGCTGGCAAAATTCTTGTCCCATTCTGTGGGCTGCCTCTTCAATCTGGTGACCATTTCCTTTGTTGTACAGAACATTTTAAATTTCATATAATCCCATTTGTCAATCTTTTCTCTTAGTTGGCGAGCCATTTGAGTTCTATTTAGGAAGTCATTACCTTACGCCTATTAATTCCAGTGTATTTCCTACACTAGCTTCAAGGTTTTGAGTCTTATGTTAAGATACCTAATCCACTTTGTGTTGACATTTGTATAGAATGAGAGACAAGGATTTAGTTTCAGCTTTTTGCATGCAGATATAGTTTTCCCAGCAACATTTGTTGTCTTTTCTCCATCTTATGTTTTGTGTGCCTTCGTCAAAAATCAGGTGGGTGTAGTTGTGTGGATTCTATTCTGTTCCATCAGTCTTGATGTCTGTTTCTGTGCCAGTACCATGCTGTTTTTATTGCTATGGCCCCATAGAATAGTTTGAAGTCGGGTATTGTGATACTTCCAGCATTGCTCTTTTTGCTCAGTATTGCTTGGATATTTGCAATCTTTTGTGCTTACAAATGGACTTTAGGGTTGAATTTTTCAATCTCTGTGATGAATGTCATTGGAATTTTGATAGGGATTGCATTGAACATGTGGATTGATTCTGGTAGTATAGCACTTTTCACAATGTTGATTCACAATATTAATTCCATGTGCATCTTCTGTAGTCTTCTTCAATTTCTTTCTTCAATGGCTTATAGTTTTCATTATAGAGATCTTTCACTTCCTTTATTAAATTAATTCCTAAATATTTTATTTTTTGTAAATGGAATTGCTTTCCTGTATTCAGTCTGTTCATTGTTTGCAAATAGAAAGGCTACTGATTTTTGTAAATTGATTTTATATCCTGCTACTTTGCTGAAAGTATACTAAATAAATATGTGATGGTAGTATACAGAGCAAAGACTATGTGTAAGATTTAACAAAATCTTGTTAACAAAACATTGGAAATGAGGTTTTCCCCTCAGCTGTCACCAGCAGAATCTTGTGCAACTTGCAGCAGAAAGGCTCTCCATTTTAGAGAAGTGGAAGTAGTCACTTTGAGTTTACTACTTTGCTGAGGGGAAAGGAAAGAATTAACCTATCCTAAGAACCTGCTATGGGCCTGATCCTTTCTGCATTCTTTCTATCCCTTTCCAAAGCCCTATGAAGTGCATGCTATTCAGGAAGTTAAAATAATTGATCACATTCTCAGAGTTGGGAAGGGAAACCACCAGGACTTGAACCTGTCTAGTTTTTAGTCTTTTCCTCACTCATCCTCTTCCCTTCCTAAGCTCAGGCTGAGACTTACCATCTATATTTGGGGCTGCATCAGATGCTTTATCATAGAGCACACCATGGAGCAAAATGCTGTAGGCTTTGTCAGCTTTGTTGGCAAAGGTCACCAGCAGGGTATCACCCACCTCTGCTTTGATAACTGGACCTGTAAATTTTGAAATGGGAGAGAAGTGGATGAAAAGAGACAAAAAGAAGTAAATAGGAGCAGAAGTATCATTGCATCAAAATGTGTACTCCCAGGTGAAATATCTTCCCCTCCAAAATATAAGGATGGTTTTACTGCACCAAGAATTTCAAGATGGACTTCTGTCCCAGAGGGTCTCTTTCTTCGAGTAAAAGTTGCATCAACATACTCCACATAATGAGCTTTCCAACACTGTCCTCCTATTCTGTTTTCCCCTTGTGTGAAGTAGACTGCAGCATCACTGTGAAAGACAGGAGCCTAGCTGAGAATAATCCTAACACATCCATAAATACATTAATTATGGAGTCTCATCTTGTTATCTATCCCACTTACCCCCTGAAGTCCCCAGCTTCAACAAAGATCCCAAGGGAGAGTCAACCAGCCTTAAATGTCTGCAGAAGCTGGATAGGGCTCAAGATCATTTCTCTCATGGCCATTATACCTCTTTCCCCAGAGTTCAGCAACCAAAGAAGTCACAGGTAAACTCCTTACTTACCAATATTGGAGTCCCAGAATGGTGTCCTACAAAGTAATAAAGAGCTAACTTGTTTCTTTGTAGAAAAAGCATTCCTCTATCACTTGCTGATGTCAATATGAATAAGCTCTGCATACAGTAAGTTGTTGGTTTTTTTTTTTTCCCTCCCTGGTGTGGGGTTTTAACTCAAAGTTTTACATCTGCTAGGCAGGTTTTCTACCACACAAGACTTGACCCCCCCCCCCAGCCCTTTTCACTTTAGTTATTTTTCAGGTAGTGTTTCACTTTTCTTGACTGGGCTGGCCTAGACTTATACTCCTATTTTATACTTCCTGTGCAGCTGGGATGACAGGTATACACCACCATGCCCAGCTTTTTCATTGCGATGCACTCTCACTAACTTTTTTGCCCTGGCAGGCCTGGAACCAAATTTCTCCTGATCTCTACTTCCCAAGAAGCTAGGATTACAGGTGTGAGCCTCCACTCCTGGTATAGCAAGCTTTTTTATATCTGGAATGATTAAGGAATGGAATGTCTAGTGAATCAAATAGTTTAATTAATGGAGGCTTATAAGCCATATACATGAAGTAACAAATTTTAAAGATGTAAACTATAATAACATAACATATGACTAATACTATCTCTCTACTGTCTTATTTCCACCAATGGTAAGTTCACTCTTGTAATCACACAGACTGTCTTTCTGCTCTATTTCCATCTCATTCACCATTACATTGTAAATTTTTTGTACTCTTCCTTTTCAGCACTCTTTCTACATCTTTTCTTTTCCTCACTTTTCAATACTACAACTCCAGTTGGTACCCTTATCACCTGGGTTTAGAACATTGGGACTGTACAATTAGCACAATCTACACCCTCTATCTCACACTGGCTCAATTTAATTTCTTTTCCCAGAATAAACACTACTACAACATTATTATCTGCAATGGTCATGGTCATTGTCATTTACCTGTCCCCAAATTTTCAATTGTTTCCAATTGCCAATCAAACAAGGTTCAAAAGCATTAAAGGACTCTTCAATTGAAACCCAGTTCATCCCAATCCTCAACCTATTGCTCTGTGCAAGTCCTCATTCCCTATGCAAGTGCTCCACTCAATCATTCTGACCTGAACAATCTCTCTGATATAACAGGAGCTTTGCATTAACCCCTGCATCCAATATTTCACTCTCTTTACTATTCACTTCCATAAATTTTGTCACTCTTGAAGATTCTGCTTCAATTCCTCTTCCCTGGCTATCTTTGCTATCTCTGAAGACCCAGAGAATTCACTGACTCTTACTCATAACTTGTAAAGTTATTTCTCTCTCCTGTGCACAGTTAATTTCTCTACATAGGGGCAGGAACAATGTCCTAGACATCTTTGTATCCCTCATGCTAGCTAATGCATTCTGTTTTCATATATCACATTAAATATCAGTTGAATATAGTCTAATCTTTTATATTTCAGAAGGCACTTCAGAATTCTAGAAGGCATCATTTTAAAATCTAGTTCTCACACTGACCAATAATGAAAGTTGACTTCAAAGAGTTTTTCATATATGGTTCCCACAAGTTCTCTAGGAAAGGTTCAAGTGCTTTACTTTGGTGGAAGAATGTATGTATATATGTATTATGTATGTATGAAATGAAGAACGTATGAAATGAAGAAACTAAGTGTGTCTTATTGTTGATCACAAATACAGTTTAGAAAGGATCCTGGGAAAAGAGTGATCATTTTTAGTATCCCATTGTTTCATGCACTCATAGACATCATAGTATGTGATTACTTAAACAACAACATTACACTCATCAGAGCAGGGCCCAGAGTACCAGTGAGGTCACAGGGAAAGTCAACAGCATGCCTCTCTAGAGAGGGTCTTAGAAATACCAGGGTGCTTACCTGCGAGAGGCATCTAAGGGAAGACCGATGAATTTATCATAACCTAAAGGACCATAATCCCAAAGAATTTTTTCAGCTGCTATAAAGTAGCGCCTCTGCTGCCCATTCATCTTGGGGTGAAGAATGTCACTTTTGCAGTTACCAACATTGTATTGCCCCAGCATGCCAGCTGCAGAACCACAAACCAGGGAGTAAATGAAACCACAGGAAAAGATCAACAGATTTGTCTTCATGAACATTTAAGACTTTTATACAGAAAATTGTCTATAACAAAGTTACAAACAAAAGATCAGCTGTGGGGAGGAAGAAATTTTGTAGCATATATGACAAAGGATTTATATGTGAATCACTTGGGTTGCAGCTCATTGGTGTGGTGCTTGCATGAGGCCATGAGTTCAATCCCCAGCATCATCGGGAGGGCAAAAGGAGAGGGCACAGGGGAGGGGAATTATGATAAAAGTATTTTATGTCCATGTATGAAAATAGAATAATGAAATCTATTAAAATTGTAAAAAGGTGGGGCTAAGAATAAGTAATAATGGGGCAAACCTGATCAAAGTACATTACATGCATGTATGGAAATATTACAATGAAACCTTTGTGCAATCAATACATACTAATTAAAAATCAGTAACAAGAAGAAAAAAGGTACATCTCTAATAGAAAATTAACAAGGAACATAAATGGATTATTCACAAAAGAAATAATATTAGCCAATAAACAAATGAAAAGTATTTCAACCTTAATACCTTAATTACAGCCAAACAGAACTGCTATTCATTGATCAGATGACTGATAAAAACTACAAAGGATTAACAATTCTCAGTGTTGTCAGATAAGTGGAGGGAGGGGTATGCTTACACATGTGGGTGGAACAGTAATAAGTTCTTTAAAAAATTTGAGCAGTGTGTGTCCACAGCTGTAAAAAACTTGGACTCTGATCCAGGAATTCCAAATCTACTTTTCCTAAGGAAATGTTCAGATGGAAGTGCAAGCATATATATAAACTGTTTAGAATAGCAAAAAATGGAGAAAAATTGTTAAGCAATAGATGTTGGGTAAATAATGTGGACACTGGAATCATTAACAGTACTTCGATATCACTGTCATGATATTGTTCTGATATATTAAGGAGTGGGAGAAGTAAGCACAGAGCAGTATTAACAGACTGGTTTTATAAATGACATACTTATATATAAAGGTGTGGGAAACAGTGAAGGAGCTTACTCATGAAAATACGATGCCAACATCTCTAAATGTGATTATTGATTTTTAAAATCAAATTAGACATTTTCTAACTTTTATGACTTTTTTCTGAGGATATACAGTTCAGGAAGCACATTAACTTATGTTCACAAACCACTGACCAAACTCGGCAACTTAATAGTCTCAAATGGTTGCTATTGTCTTGTTTTTAAATCTAGATATGGAATTCCTAGTCAAAAAATTTCTTCCTAAATTTATCAGCATGAGGCCCCTTAAGAACAGGAGCCTTGTTTTGTTCATCCTTGTCATCTCAAACTCATATTTGGGACATAACTGACCAACTTCTGAGCTGAATTTAGTTTAACTGGAATAACCCAGCTGACTAATGCTAAGATTGGTTGCATAAGGTTGATAGGAATAAGAATGTGTTATTGAAGATCCCTGAACAGTTGGATCGCTGTATGTGAGTGACTGTGTATAGTTAGAGATATCCAAATTTAATCAGACATTATTTGTCCTGTGTCAATCTCACTGGTACATTTTTTTCTCTCCCTGCTTTTCTCCCATCTTAGATCTGACACTTTATATGTCATATAATGCTGCCGATGCTTCTTAGCTAGCATTTTCCCCACAGAATCCTTTCTGCACACATACGTCTTATTTATTTTTCCAAACCACTATACTGATTATGGTATGCCACTAGTGTGCCAAGGGATCTAAGACTCACAAATGCCTTTTAGACACAGTCACGCCTCCTTAGCTTAACCAGTCTTTCCACCAACACACATTTCAGACTTCAGTATGTTTTCAAAGAGGAATAATCCACTGAGGGCTGAAAACATGAGGGCCCAGTCTGCCTCCTTAGGCTTCTCCCTCATCACTCCTCTGGGATGAACCTTATGGTCCAGCTAAGTAAGGACCTATTCTGTGCAGTCTTAAAGAACCAGGACTGAGTTATTCAACAGGCATTTAAGTCAAGACATGTATCTCACCCATCTTTCGTGGGCATGAAGAATGCTATATATCAATGAATTTTTTCTTAAAACAAGGAAGAACATTCTAATAGAGCAGTCTAGAGAAGAGCTAAGCTGATACAATTACTCACATGAAATTCAAAAACTGGATGGAGAATTGACGCTGACTATCTAAACAGACTTTTCCAGTGCTAAAATTTTATTCTATATACAGTTACCCAAAGAGAACATGTGCTTTTCTCAATTTACATTTCTTCCTCTGCCTGGAAACCTTTCTTCCTTCTTTTCTTCATCTATTCAAATCCTACTCACATTTTAAGGTCCAGTTTAGGATTCAACTCCTCAGGAAGCCCCAGATCCTCTATAGTAGTGAGTATAATGTCCACAGAAAATTGATCTCATGCCTGCATTTTACTCATTTTGTGTCTACTAGATTGTTGGCTCTTTGAAGGTGTCATCATTTTTTTAATCTTCCCATTTTGTTCATAGGGACATGATTAACAAATATCTGTGGGCAATATACCAACTAAAAGAATGTTCTGTTTTCCTATATATTTAATTAAGCATCATATATATACCAAACAGCAAGCAATGAACAAGCACCAGTGACTGGTATAATTGTGCCATTCTAAGCAGCTCCACACTGGTCTTTGTTCTTTATACCTTGTAGATGGTCACTGACTCGGCAGGTTATCATCCATTTTCCAGAATTCTCAACTATCATTTCTGCCGTGAGGAAGGTAGCTGGGAACAGGCTGACAACATCAGTCCCATGCCCTCTGCTGATGAAGGTGTTACCATAAAAATAGATGGAATGGATGTCTATCTCATTCCCCATTCCAAACAGATGCCAGGACACAGATTCACCAACACACATTTCAGGATCAGGAAAGTTTCCAAAAAGGAATCCATTGAGGGCTAAAAACAGAAACACACTAGGGGCAATGACTCTCCTACAGAGGTGAACAGGACCAAAACATTGGTAATACTGGAAAACCAAAGGAGATCATTGGTTATAATGTTTTTTTGGAGATATTCCAGCTCTTAAAAAGTAGTATGGACAGAAAGGAAATAAAAACTTTGACTTGGTTTTATTTATTTATTTATTTTTGAGACAAAAACACTCAGTAGAAGTAAAGATCAAGCCAGACATGTTGCTACATATCTGTAATCCCAGCACTCAGGTGGTTGAAGCAGGAGGACCACAAGTTCCAGATGAGCCTTGGCTATACTACATAGTAAGACCCCCATCTCAAAAAAGCAAACAAACTAAACTAAAAGAAGGAGAGGGAGAAGGATGGAGAGGGAAAGGGGAAAGAGGAGGACAAAAGGGAAGAGAAGAGGGAGGAGGAGGAAAAAGAGGAGATTGGCACACATTGAGAGCTGCATGTGAGCATAATTTTAAGGTCAGAAGAAGATCGAGTGCTGCTCACACTTCCAGGATGTCTCAGTCAGCTCCCATCCTATTCCTTTATTTGTATATCTACGGTCCACACCAGATCTGTGTTCCTCAGAACTGGAAACTGTCTTGCTCATCTAATGGCTATCAGGATGTAGCAGAAAAGCTGGACTATAGTATCCACTTAATTTAATGACAGACGCATGCAGCAGAATGATAAAAGAAAGGGTCTAATTTGAGGGCACTATGAGAGATGTTTATATTTTGTTAACTTAAAAAGTAAAACGATAAAACAGTTTTTACTAGATGTTGCCAGGACTCCTTCCCTTTCTTATATGATTTCATGACAACATTCAGGCTGACTCAGTAAAGATGATTCTGAGATAGACAAGCAAAAAACGAATGAACTGGGAGGTTTACATTAAAGATTTCCTTTTTGTCCACTAGAACTATCTAGGAAAAAAGTGGAAAGAGACCACTTAATCCCCACATCCTAAAATGCTACATTAAACCCCACTCTGCAAAACTGGCACGCTAAGTTTTCTGTTTCAATTGTCAGTGTAACTATAGAGATTTCACTATTTTGTACAGATGCAAGGTCTGGTGTACAACGGATGTTCAATAAGTGTTGTTGGTTTAAAGAATGTCTGGGAACACAACATAACAAACTCACAAGTATGTACTGAAACCCTACTTGTATAGTTTGGTATTACAACCTTGCGCATCGTACTCAGTTTGGCTTGTCCTCTCTCAGATTTGTTTAGGTTCCAGCATGTGTTATGCTTTATTTATAACTTAGTGACAACAGTCACTAAGTTATACATCTTGCAAAACCAGGTTCAACATGCCTCCCTCATAGTACCTTATGCCATGGTATAAAAACATGGCACGTATTTGAGAGCATGAGAGATACTCACCATGCATTTTGTTGCTTCTCTGAAATACAGCATCATCTTTGTCTACTGAATCTGGATCAGTGCAGAAATGTCTGATATTTTCATCAAAGTACCAGCTTTGATTCTCATCCACGAGAGTAAACATTATAATGAACTCTCTATCCACATCAGTCCTTGTCTCTGAATATCTGTTTAGCATACCTATTGGGCACATTCAAGAGACTAGATTAAAAAGTTCAAGGTGAACTAAATCAAAGTGATCTTTCCTTTCTGCCAATGATGTTGGGCAGGCCTGAAATTTGTCAAGAACACAAATATATATAGACAATCCATAACTCACAATATAAAGCAGCAGAGGGCTTTGATGGAAATGACAGAACTATCGAAAAGCAAAGTCATAAAACAGAAATTTTCACAAGTGCAGACCTGGAAAACCTGGCCATTCCTCAAGGGAGTAGATTTTATTGACAGCACAGACACACTAAATCAGTTAAAAGTGAGTAAAAAGAAACTAATTAGGTAAAATAACGAAGCAAAAGCAACCCCTAATAATTTTACTAAAATTTTCACTTTCCTACATATAGTGTTAAGGAATGCTATGTTATAAAACATAAATGATGTGTGTTTCAGAATGCTGGTATGATTCTTAAACAAAATGTGAATTATTAAGCCCCCAATATGGTGTCAGATTGATACCACATTACAAGAACTTTCCTAATCCTAAAGAAAGTTTAGAGGACACATATTCTGTATGGAGTATGGAACGAAGGAAGGAAACACACTACACACTAGTTACCTGAGAATAGACTCCTGAGGACTGGGAGTTGCCTTACCTTCCTTACACACCAGCAAGGGTCCAATTAGCCCAGAGCAGATATCCCTAGGGGCATCGATGTGCGAATGGTACACCCAGGTCAGGCAGTTGGCATCTGCAGGAGCAGGTGCATATTCCTCTGTCACTGGCCAGACATAGGTATAGTTTTTGCCAGGAGGAACCTGTCATCATCCTTGTTCCTGCCAGATGTTCCATCTGGGTATAAGGCTCCTTCCAAGAAAAAAATATAATATAATTAAAACACTGAGATCTCATGCTACAGTGGAGAAATCCAAAGTTTCAGAGTCAAACATTAATGAACGTAAGTGTACTTTGCTGTGGGACTCAAGGCAAAGTTAATTGAAATGTCCTGTTTCCCATAATTAAAACTGGAATGTTGATATCTACCCCACAGGGACATGAGAACTGAATGAGGCAATGTATATAGAGTGATTCACACAGAAACAAGGTCTTTTTTCCCCATTCAGTAACAGAATCAGGTTCTTAAGTTCTCATAATAAAGGCTCTTTCTGATAAGCTGACCACACAAATCAAGAGAATTTCAATTCACCTTACTTGACATTATCTCAAGAAGGGAGAAAGAAACTGCAGAAGAATAACAAGCACTTCTTGGGGACTCATTAAATTTTCAGCACCCATGGGGATCTCATCAGAGACAGACAGGAAGGTTAAGGCATTCTTCCTGCTTCCAGGGGATTTTAAAGTTCTGTGGAGGCAGACCATGATATGCATTATGAATACATGGGAGGACAGAAGAATAAAGCAGAGTGGTTTGTGGAATGTAATTTTGGGTCAAGATATAAAGGATATCCAAGAGGAGATGTGTACTGTACAAGGTGGAAAGTCTACCGCAGAGTGGGTAGGGAAAGTGGGCGGAGCACTCCCACAGTCTCTTTCATAACCTAAGAGTCTTATGCAAGGTTTTTCAATTAAGAAAAATTACTGCTAGAAATAGCGTGAAAACCACCTAAATAGAAGGCAGGTGACCAATCTGTGCATATTATAATTATAAGAAGCTTCAAAATGGAAGTAGGATTTGAGGGTTCTCAAAGAATGGGGAAGAGTTACACTTAATAAAAAGAAGGCAAAAGGGACTAGAGGGAGGTGATCATGGATACACTCCAGGTCCATTCGCCATTCATTCTCTCTCACATTTGCCACTCATTCATTCATTTGACAGCATGAATTGAATATAGGACCCATGCTAATGAATGAGGTAGGCATTAGGAATACAAAATCAAATAAGACAGTAAGTGCCAGGGTAGCTGAGGTAAGCCTAAGCAAAGATATGACCAAAAATCTAAAATTACCTTTTTAACAAATTCTACTCTGAAAACATAATTTGATGATTAGAGAAGGATTTCAGAAGAAAACAATAGTTAAGCTACTACCGTCTGCCAAGTATAGTGGTCATTTTGTATATATTACCACATTTACTCTTTAAAGCAACTCAATATGGTAGGTATTAATATTCAATTCACAGAATAACAGGCTAGCATGTGGCTGAGCCAGATTAGAATCTATTTATGCCTGACTTATCTTCAAAATTATTGAGAATAGGGCTGGGATGTAGCTCGGTGGTACAGCGCTTGCCTAGCATGCGTGAGGCCCTGGGTTCGATCCCAGCACCAAAAAAGAAAAGACAAAAAAAAAAAAACCTCTCCCCAAAATTATTGCGAATAGAGTGTATGGACCATTTGTATACTCGTTGACCTAACTTACTTCTTTTAGATATTAACTTTTAATAACTTTTATTCAAAAAAGAATATAAATAATTTCCCACATTAAGCTCACATGCTACATAATACCTCAAGTAAGAAATACCAGTATAAAGTCAGAGAAAACATAAATGTAAGAGACAGGAATCATTTCAATGATTAAATCCCTTCTATATTAACTGTAGCTCTGAATTTCTGGTAATATTTAGGTTATATTGTTAGATATAAGGTTAATATTTACTAAGTTAATATAATTGGGTTAATAGTTTCTTAGTCCATAAAAATAAACTTACCAATTCCTTGAGAGGAACTTTTTGCTAATGCTAAGTTCTAAGAGTATTTTCAAAAATATTATTATATACACATTATTTAATACTATGATTTATATATTCGGTGTTTTTGAGAATAATTTCTAAAAATGCAAAAGCATTCTTCTAAAAATATTTTGACATTGTCTCTGAATGCAAGGTGAGAATATTTTTATTCAAAATTAAACTAATACTGGTTTTGCTGCTTTCTAACTTGATAAATGATGTTACTTGATAGAGGAAAACAAAGGAGAAATCCAGAAGGCTACCTTCTATCTGTAAAATTCAAACAACATTTTTTAAAAAAATCCTTATGCTATCTGAACTCTAGCAGCATTTGATATTTTAAGTTCCCTCTGTCCCTAAATAATTCCTGTGACATCTCCCTGTCCTCTGGGCCACTCTTCTGCAGTTTGGTTTTCTAGTTCTTTCTCCGCTATCTGCTGTCCATTGTGAGAAATCCTCAAGGTAACAATGTTGGCTCCTTCCTTCCATGCCCAGTGCCTCCTTCCTGCTTGACGGCACAGTCACTACAGTGCCACCAATCAGTCTCACACCCATGGCTCCCACTTTTATCTTCACTCTCCTCTCTGAGCTTTGTGCTGATACCTGTCTTTTTGCATTTACACTTGAAAATACCAAATGATTTGAATTGCCACCTTTTCCAGGAGCATTACCTCTCTCCTCTACCAAGCCTGGTCCTCAACCACTGTCTCCTCTCTAGCTGAAAGGCACCACCAGTATTCAATGCCACAGTCAGAAATAAAGACAAAATTCTTATCTTCCTCTTCTTCTTCTTTCCTAATTTCCACACCACCAAAAGCCCTGTTCTTGCTTTTCCTCAAATTCATCCATTTCTGTCCATCACCACATAGACCACGTCTTGCTTCTTCTCAAATTCTTCCATTTCTGTCCATTACCACCATCTTAGCCCTCATCAAAACCGCAATCATCTCTCACATGAGCTTTCTCAGTAACCTCCCAGCTAGCTTCCCTGCTTCTCTTGCCTCTCTGATCCATTTTCCACCAAAATTTATCCTTTCAAATCTCAAATCCAATTTTATTTTTCCCTATTAAAATCATTCCATGGCTTCTTATCAGTGTAGAGATCAAAGTCAAAAGCATTTAATGTGGATTTCAACATGCAACAGTAGCTGGCTCAAGCAATCTTGAACTCCCTGGACTAGATCAGTTTTCTAAATTTCATTCCCACAGAGAGAAGGGCATCAGTCAACAGTCACACTCACAGCCACTGAAATTAGACTGCCTAGAATCAAATCCTATCTCATTGCTTATTAGCAAGGTTACCTGACAATTTCCTTCTTTTCTACGAGTCTTAGCTTCTTATGTATAAGATGATGATAATTACAATATCTACCTCATAGATTTGTGAAGACTTATATGATATAGTATCTATAAAGCACTGTCACAGTGCCTGGAATATAGTAACAATTCAATAAACATTGCCTATTATTTACTGATAGCACTGCCTTAAGTTTTTAATTATATATGAAATTTTTAACTACATACACACACATATATATAGGCACACACCTATATATCGTGTACGTAATTACTTGATCAATTTACATCTCCTGTGTTAGTAAATTCCATGAAAGCAAGTACCAAGTGTCTTCATGCTCATAATTGTACCCATAGAATCTACCTTGGTGCCTGGTACAGTGGGTACTCAATATACATCTGTTGAATAAAATAATAAATGAGTCATTATCTTATACTATCCTTATTCATAGCCCAGTGAATAAATGTATGACTTGGAAGCTTCTGAATAGATAGATAGATAGATGATAGACAGATGATAGATAGACAGATGATAGATAGATGATAGATAGATAGATAGATAGATAGATAGATAGATAGAGATAGAGGCTGAGGACTGGGAATTAGGGGACTTGACTTGAAGCTTCAATTGATAGAACTCATTTTACTACTTTGATTATATAATAGAAATCAATACAAATAGCAGTTGTTCTAGAGATTTTTTACTGAGTTGGCTTTGGAAATCATTGATACTTATTGTTGAAATGAGCCCCATACAAATTCTTGGTACTGTTTTTCAAGATGAAGAATATCATTTGAGAATATTAAGAAAAAGTGATTTGGGGTAGATAGCTTATTAAGTTGTTATGAAAGCTATTCCAAGAAAGAAGTTTGATGAAGGTTTTAAACAATAGTAACTTTAGAAATCTAAGACAATAAGGCACTATTCAGTGGTTGTATATGTTCCAGGATATGTGAGCTTTTAAGAATTGTAATATACAAGGCTGTGGATGTAGGTCAATAGTAATGTGCTTGCCTAGTACACCCAGGCCCTGAATTTGATCCCCATACACACACACACACACACACACACACACACACAGTAAGTAAAAATTTCTACCCATCAGATTTGAGAATTTTGAGCATTTAATGGTTTGGGAAGAAATAAGCTGACTCACAAACAAATGACAGAAGAGTAAGATATGCAAAAATTTTAAGGACAACTTGTCAATTCCTATTCAAAAAAGGTATATGAAATAACCAGAAATGTTACTCTTAAGAATTTGTGTGATACCACTTTTAAATTCTTGCATTTTAGTCAGAAGCTACCATTTTTATGGATGTTAGCAGTTTATCGACCTGATATTTGTGAATGGTCTGTTTGGGAAGGTAAAATTATGTAATGCAGTTCTCAAAACAGGAGCACTGTTAATAAAAATTTCCTTTTCTCTTTTTTTTTAACTGTGTGATGCTCCTCAAATTAATGGCAATTTATGGCAAATTAATGCTGCTGAATTTCCAAAGTGTACCATTTTTTACTATGCTTTAAATAAATAGAAAATAATTCTGCTACTGATCTTCAATTTTGCCATTCATGCTTTTATATTCCACTCAAGATTCCACTTTGCAAGTGTGAGAGTGTCTAAGTTTTGAATGGTACATGCCATTTCTGGAAAATGTATATGGAAGCTAACTATTGCTTTGTACAAATGATGACCCCCTTGTTCTAAGAAGAAATGCATCTAGGAGCAGTTGTTTGGCAATGTAGGAAGCAAGCACTAGCTTGCTTTTTATTGGCATTTTTAAAATGGTTAATGTAAGCAAAGCTGAACTGTAAATCTTCATTCAGGGATATGTATTAAGATTATGGAAGGTGTATAAACTATTGGTGGGGAGAAAGTGGGTTTCGTTAGGTTAATCTTCTATGACCCTATGATCCACTCTTTCCTTGAAGGATTTTGAAAAGTGGAAATATCAGTTTGTTGCATTTCCCCTGTTGTTTTTAAAGGAACAAATCCCAAGTCCTACAAATGGCTTGTACTGGACTTTTATGATTGAATTAAAGATTGTTAAACATGAAGAAAGGAATTTATCTGAGAAACACACTTGAAAATGCTTTTCAAAATATATAATGTGGAAATAACCTAAATAATAATTATGTATCTGTGCAGAAAGTACAGAACAGCATTATAGCTTAATCCCCTCTATGTAAATGAACAAAGAAATACATGTTCATAGACATAAACACTCACATGTGGTAATATTTGTATAGGAAAACTTCTAAGAAAGATTGATTACATGAGAAAATTGTTCAAATTAAATAAGAAATTTTTATGTATGGAATTGTTTGCCTTTGGTGTAAGAGATGAAAGAAAGTGGCCTTTTCTTTTTTATGTCTCTCTGAATCTTAATAATTTCTAACCATATTTATATACTACTTTTTCTTTTTTACCTTGAACTAATTTAAACGAGGAAATCAGATTGCATGTCATTTCCCCCTTCTTTATTCTTTTCTAAAATTTAAAAACCAATCAAATTTATTTTAAGATAGTCCAGCCAGGTGTTGGTGTCTCACGCCTGTAATCCTAGCTACTCAGGAGGCAGAGATCAGGAGAATTACGGGCTGAAGCCATCCCAGGCAAATAGTTCCATGAGACCCTATCTCAAAAATACCTAACACAAAAAGGACTAGTGAAGTGGTTCAAAGTGAAGGCCCTGAGTTCAAGCCCCAGTACCCCCCCAAAAAAAAACCAGTCCTGATACTTAAACATATTTCTTGTAGAATTCAAGAAAATGCTAGTTAATGATAATTAAATGAAAAAAATATAGAGAAATCTCACAGTGACCATACAGTAGCTGCTCAGTTAATGTCAGTCCCTTTCACTCATCCACTTCTGCGTTCTATTCTCTTCTCTTCGGTGTAGCCAACTGATAGAGCACTTACCCTAACATGCACAAGGCCCTGGGTTCAATCCCCAGTGCAGCAACAATTAAACAAAAAACTGTGAAACTGAATACTATAAATTTTTTAACAACTCACTTCACTACTCTGGAAATTGAATAAAGTGTCCAACGTTTGTGTTTGAGAAACCACTGAACATGGCTAAGAGCAGGATTTTATGGCATTCCTGCCTAGGGTTGTTCCTGTCCCACCTTTCCCCTACCCTCAGTTTGAGGGGCAAGGTGGTTTGGCCAAAATGGTCTGGAACAAGGTCTAGCCATTTTGTTGCCATGGTTAAAGGAGGAACATTTGCTTTGTGGTGAACATTGCCTGCGCACTGCAATGTTATTGTAGAAGTGATGATCTTCAGGGTAAGGGACCAGGAAGGAGCAATAGTTTGGTCCTGTTAGCCTGAAGTCATAGCAATGGTTGGAGCAAGAGTATTCCTGGCTGAGGCTGTGTGCATCCAGAGGAGAGAGAAAGGGTCCAGCAGAAAGTAAAAGTGAAGGAAGGCAGATGAAAACAGCTAAATTTTGCATGCATTCTCTCCCTATCCACAGATCCACTGACAGAAAACAGAAGACTTACTGGCTCAAAATTCTTAAGCACAATCTCTATACATCATCATTTGCTCACCACTGAGCTAAGCACAGATAAGAATATCCCCCTCAAAAGTTTATAGCCATGAGTGCATATATTAAAAAGACTGAAAGATCCCAAATCAATGACCTAATGATACATCTCAAACTCCTAGAAAAACAAGAACAAGCAAATGCCAAAACAAATAGATGGAGAGAAATAATAAAAATAAGAGCTGAAATCAATGAAATAGAAACCAAAAAAAACCATACAAAGAATTAATAAAACAAAAAGTTGGTTCTTTAAAAAAAAAAAAAAACAAGATCGATAGACCCCTGGCAAACCTGACTAATATGAGGAGAGAAAAAACCCAAATTAGTAGAATCAGGAATGCAAAAGGGGAGATAACAACAAACACCATGGAAGTCCAGGAAATCATCAGAGACTACTTTAAGAACCTATATTCAAATAAATTTGAAAATCTTAAAGAAATGGACAGATTTCTAGATACATATGATCATCCAAAACTGAATAAGAGGAAATTAATCACCTGAATAGACCTATAACACAAAATGAAATTGAAGCAGCAATCAAGAGTCTCCCCTAAAAGAAAAGTCCAGGACCTGATGGATTCTCTGCTGAATTCTATCAGACCTTTAAAGAAGAACTGATACCAACCCTCCTTAAACTGTTCCACGAAATAGAAAGGGAAGGAAAACTGCCAAACACATTTTATGAAGCTAGTATTACACTTATCCCAAAACCAGGCAAAGACACCTCCAAAAAGGAGAACTATAGGCCAATCTCCTTAATGAACATTGATGCAAAAATCCTCAACAAAATAATGGCAAACCAAATTCAACAACACATCGAAAAGATTATTCATCACGACCAAGTAGGCTTCATCCCAGGAATGCAGGGGTGGTTCAACATACGAAAATCAATAAATGTAATAAACCACATTAATAGAAGCAAAGACAAAAACCACTTGATCATCTCAATAGATGCAGAAAAAGCCTTTGATAAGATCCAACATCATTTCATGATAAAAGCTCTAAGAAAACTAGGAATAGAAGGAAAATACCTCAACATTATAAAAGCTATATATGACAAACCTACAGCCAGCATTATACGTAACGGAGAAAAACTGAAACCATTCCCTCTAAAATCAGGAACCAGACAAGGATGCTCACTATCTCCACTCCTATTCAACATAGTACTGGAATTCCTAGCCAGAGCAATTAGGCAAGAAGAAGGAATAAAAGGAATACAAATAGGTAAAGAAACTGTCAAAATATCCCTATTTGCAGACGACATGATCCTATACCTTAAAGGCCCAAAAAATTCTACTCAGAAGCTTCTAGACATCATCAATAGCTATAGCAAGGTAGCAGGATATAAAATCAACATAGAAAAATCATTAGCATTTCTATACACTAACAATGAGCAAACGGAAAAAGAATGTATGAAAACAATTCCATTTACAATAGCCTCAAAAAAAACCAACTACCTAGGAGTAAACCTAACAAAAGATGTGAAAGACCTCTACAAGGAAAACTATACACTTCTGAAGAAAGAGAATGAGGAAGACTATAGAAAGTGGAGAGATCTCCCATGCTCATGGATTGGTAGAATCAACATAGTAAAAATGTCTATATTCCCAAAAGTAATCTACATGTTTAATGCAATTCCCATCAAAATTCCAATGACATTCATTAAAGAGATTGAAAAATCTACTGTTAAATTTATATGGAAACACAAGAGGCCACGAATAGCCAAGGCAATACTCAGTCAAAAGAACAATGCAGGAGGTATCACAATACCTGACTTCAAACTATATTACAAAGCAATAACAATAAAAACAGCATGGTACTGGCACAAAAACAGACATGAACACCAGTGGAACAAAAGAGAGGACCCAGATATGAAGCCACACAACTACAACCAACTTGTCTTTGACAAAGGAGCTAAAAATATACAATGGAGAAATAGCAGCCTCTTCAACAAAAACTGCTGGGAAAACTGGTTAGCAGTCTGCAAAAAACTGAAACTAGATCCATGTATATCACCCTATACCAATATTAACTCAAAATGGATCCAGGATCTTAATATCAGACCCTAAACTCAAAAGTTGATAAAGGAAAGAGTAGGAACTACTCTGGAGTTAGTAGGTATAGGTAAGAACTTTCTCAACGAAACCCCAGCAGCACAGCAACTAAGATAGCATAGATAAATGGGATCTCATAAAGCTAAAAAGCTTCTGTTCATCAAAAGAAATGGTCTCTAAACTGAAGAGAACACCCACAGAGTGGGAGAAAATATTTGCCAGCTATACATCAGACAAAGGAATGATAACCAGACTATATAGGGAACTTAAAAAACTAAATTCTCCCAAAACTAATGAACCAATAAAGAAATGGGCAAGTGAACTAAACAGAACTTTCTCAAAAGAAGAAATTCAAATGGCCAAAAAAACACATGAAAAAATGCTCACCATGTCTAGCAATAAAGGAAATGCAAATTAAAACCACACTAAGATTATACCTCACCCCTGTTAGAATAGCCATCATCAGCAACACCACCAACAACAGGTGTTGGCGAGGATGCGGTAAGAAAGGAACCCTCTTACACTGTTGGTGGGAATGTAGACTAGTACAACCACTCTGGAAAAAAATTTGGAGGCTACTTAAAAAGCTGGACATCAATCTACCATTTGATCCAGCAATACCACTCTTGGGGATACACCCAAAAGACTGTGACACAGGTTACTCCAGAGGCACCTGCACACCCATGTTTACTGCGGCACTATTCACAATAGCCAAGTTATGGAAACAGCCAAGATGCCCCAACACTGATGAATGGATCAAGAAAATGTGGTATCTATACACGATGGAATTTTATGCAGCCATGAAGAAGAACGAAATGTTATCATTCGCTGGTAAATGGATGGAATTGGAGAACATCATTCTGAGTGAGGTTAGCATGGCCCAAAAGACCAAAAATCGTATTTTCTCCCTCATATGCGGACATTAGATCAAGGGCAAACACAACAAGGGGATTGGACTTTAAGCACATGATAAAAGCGAGAGCACACAAGGGAGGGGTGAGGATAGGTAAGACACCTAAAAAATTAGCTAGCATTTGTTGCCCTCAACACAGAGAAACTAAAGCAGATACCTTAAAAGCAACTGAGGCCAATAGGAGAAGGGGACCAGGAACTAAAGAAAAGGTTAGATCAAAAAGAATTTATCTAGAAGGTAACACACATGCACTGGAAATTAATGTGAGTCAATTCCCAGTATAGCTATCTTTATCTCAACTAGCAAAAACCCTTGTTCCTTCCTATTATTGCTTCTACTCTCTCTTCAATAAATTAGAGATAAGGGCAAAATAGTTTCTGCTGGGTATTGAGGGGGTGGGGGGGAGATGGAGGGGATGGAGTGGGTGGTAATGGAGGGGGTTGGGGCAGGGGGTGAAATGACCCAAGCATTGTATGCACATATGAATAATAAAACAATAAAAATAAAAAATAAATAAATAAAATAAAATTTGGAGTTATGACATTTAAAAGTGCAATAAATGAAATAAAATACTAAGGAGCTTTACAACAGAGTCAAATGGCAAAATAATCAGTGAACTAGAATATAGATCGATAGAAATTATCCTACCTAAATAGACAGAAAAACTTGAAGGAACTGTGGGACAACACATGTCTTAAAACATGTTTAACAACTGTCCACAGGAAGAGAGGAGAGCAAAAAGGGAATGAAAAAATATGTGAAGAAATAATGGCCAAAATTTGATGGACAACATTAATGTACACATGAAGGAAGCCTAGTGAACTACAATTTAATAAATACATAGATATCCACAAATAGATTTAGCTTTGGCAAACTTTGAAAAGAAGAGATAATATTGAAACCTGAAACAGAAAAACAAACAAACAAAAAATTCATCACATACAAGAAACCATCAACATGATTAATGGTTGACGTGCCATTGGAACATTGGAGACCCAAAGACAATGGGATAATATACTCAGCGTGTTGGAGGAGAAATGTCAGCCATGAACACTATATCCAGAAAATTATCCTTCAAAAATAAAAGCAAGATAAAGACATTCTAAGTAAATAAAATTAGCAAGTGTTTTGCTGGCCAACTTTCCTTCCAAAGAATATTAAAGTCCTCCAGAATAAAAGGAAATGATACCAGAAAGTAAGTTGGATCCACAGGAAGAAATGAAAAGTACTAGAAATGGTAAATACAAGAGTTAATATAAAATGTTCTATAAACACATTTTTCCTTACTTCTCTTAACTTCTTTAAAAGTCATAAGAAAGTATAAAGCACTAAGTATAACACTGTCTATCTCACAAAGGAGTACCTTAAAAGCAACTGAGGCCAACTGGAGAAGGGGACCAGGAACTAGAGAAAAGGTCAGATCAAAAAGAATTAACCTAGAAGGTAACACACATGCACAGGAAATCAATGCGAGTCAACTCCCTGTATAGCTATCCTTTATCTCAACTAGCAAAAACCCTTGTTCCTTCCTATTATTGCTTCTACGCTCTCTTCAACAAAATTAGAGATAAGGGCAAAATAGTTTCTGTCGGGTATTGAGGGGGTGCGGGGGAGAGGGAGGGGGTGGAGTGGGTGATAAGGGAGGGGTTGGAGTGGGTGGAAAGGAGGGGGTGGGGGCAAGGGGGAGAAATGACCCAAGCATTGTATGCACATATGAATAATAAAACAATAAAAATTTAAAAAAGAGCTTTATTGGAGCAAAGCTTATATATTTTACCAGAATTTAATTGGTAAAAATATGAACTATATTATGGTAAGTGAAGATGCCTATTACAATTCCTAGACCAAATAAGGAAAGAATATGTAAGTTTCAAAAAATCAGCAGAACAATTAAAATAGCACACTAAAAATATAAGAAGGCAGTAAAGAAGGACCAGAGGAACAAAAAAGACAGAAGCATAAAGGACGATAATTAGTCAAATGACAAATGTAAATCCAAATAGAAGTATGTTAAATTGAACAGTCTAAAGACTCAATCAAGCTGGGTCCAGTGACTCATGTCTATAATCCTAGGCTCATGGGAGGCTGAGATCAGGAGGATGGCTGTTTGAGCCCAGCCCAGACAAATAATTCTAGAGACACCCTCTCTAAAATAATCAGAACAAAATGGAATGGAGGCATGGCTCAAGCAGTAGCACACCTGTTCTTCAAGCACATAGCCCTGAGTTCAAACTCCGGTACCACCAGAAAAAAAAAGCAACAACCAACTACAATAATTACAGATTTCCATTCCTCATTTTCAATTGTTGATAAAAGCTAGACAGAAAATCAGGAAGGATCCAGAGGACTTGAACAACACTGTGAACCTAGTCTACCAAACTGACATCAGAACATTTCACCCAATCACTTCAGAACTTCAGAATAAACCTTCTTTACAAGAGCACATAGGCCATTCTCCAGGATAGACATAAAATCAGCCTCAACAAATTTAACAGGATTGATATTTACATTTAATTTAATTACAATAGAATTAAATTAGATATCATCTACAGAAAGAAATCTTGGAAATCATCCAAATATTTGCAAGTAAAACAACACATGCCTAATAACCCATGAGTCAAAGAAGAAACCACAAGGGCAATTGTAAAACAGTTGGCATGAATTAAAATGAAGATAAAACATGTCAAAACCTATGAGATGCAAGTAAAACAATGAAGTCACATCTTCCAGCACCTACAATAGAAGTAAGAAGAGTCTCAGATCAATAAGCTTTCACTTGGTGGTACTGGGGTTTGAAATTGGGGCCTCACACTTGCTAGGCAGGCACTCTACAACCCAACCCACTCCCCCAGCCCTCGAGATAGGGTCTCATGAACTACTGGCCCAAGTTGGCTTGGAACACTGATCCTCCTGATCTCTGCCTTCTGAGTAGCTAGGATTACAGGTGTGGGCCACTGGTATCCAGCAATAAACTTTAAGAAACTAGAAAAGTGTCTACTTTAAGAAACTAGAAAAAGAAGAGGAAACAACTACAAATCAAACAGAATAAAGAAAAAAATGATAGTGATTGGAGCATAAATCAATGAAAGAAAATATTAAAATATATAAAATAGATGGAAACATAGTTTGTTCTTTGTAAAGATCAACAAAATTGAAAAACCTTTGTCTAGACTAAGCAAGCAAGAACGAGAAGGTGCACAAATCACCAAAGTCAGGGACAAAAGAGGGGATGTAATTAACAATATAAAAATCAAACAGTGCCTAAGGGAGTATTAGAAACAAATTAGTGTCACAATGTTAGACAATAGAGATGAAACTGACAAATTACTAGGCGCGTTTTCTTAAAAAACTGACTCAAAAAGGAAAACTTTCTAGTTCATTCTATGAGGGAAGAGTAACAACTTTAGATCAAGACATCACAAAAAAACTACAAATATTCCATATGAATGTAGACATAAAAATTCTTAGCAAAATGTTAGCAAATCAAATCCAGAAACATTAAAAAAGTATCATACACCATGACCAAGTGAGATTTATCCCATTATTTCAATGTTGCAAACCAATTAATTTAATATAACATACAAATAGATTTGTGCATAAATTCATGATCAGCTCAATGGAGGCAGAAACACATTCAACAAGATCCAGTAATTAAGTAAAAACTCTCACAAGGGCGGGTGGAGTGGCTCAAGTGATAAGAGCGCCTGCCTGGTAAGGTGAGGCCCTGAGATCAAACTCCAGTGCACCACAAAAAAAAAAAAAAAAAAAAGAAAAGAAAAGAAAAACTCTCAACAAACCAGAAATTAAAGGCAATGTCCTCAATCTGGTAGAAGGTAACTAAGAAAACACCAACTCATGTCATAATTAATGGAGGAAATCCAAATGCTTTCTTTCCAAAACTAAGAATAAGACAAGGATGTCCGCTCTTTCCACTATGATTAGGTATTGCCTGAAGGTTCTAACCAGAATAGCAAGACAAAAGAAAATATTTTAAAGTATACAGATTGGTAAGGGAAAAGTAAAAGCGTCTTTATTAAAGATGACTCTATGCATAGAAAATCCCAAGGAATCCACTAAACACCCACTAGTAAACAAGGTTAACAAGACAGTAAGATAGGAGATCAACACTCAAAATAAACTATATTTTTATATACTAGCAACAAAAACTCCAAAAATGAAATAAAAAAGGCTAACTTTGAAACACACGTAACAAAAAACGCAAATCGTAAACATTAAAACTAAGGCACGGCCGCCAAGGGAGGAGGAAGGGGGCGGCGGGGGCGAGGCGAGGTGTGGGCGGGGGAAAGGGGTTTGGGCGCGGGGACGGGGGCCGCGGGTGTGGAGGGCGGGAGAGGAGGCGCCCGAACGCCACAAGAGCATCACGGGGCCGTGCGACCTGGTGTGGCGGCTGCTGCACGCGCCGCTCCGCCCGCACCGCACGCTCAGCTCCCGGCTCCGCGTCCGCTGCGGCGCCTGGAACCCGCTCTGGCGGCGCTGCTGTGGCGCCGCCTCCGCTGCGGTCCTAGCGCCGCTCGGCTTCACGCTCCGCAAACCGCCGGCCGTCGGCAGGAACCGTGGTCACCAGCGGCAGCCTCGCGGGGTCCGGGTCCCGCTGCCGCCCACCCGCGGCTGCGCTGGCGCGCGGACGGTTGTTCCCTGCAGAAGCTGCCTGGGCGCAGGGGCCTGATCGTCACCGAGCAGGAGCAGGAGCCCAGCTTCTCGGACATCGCCAGCCTCGTGGTGTGGTGTATGGCGTGGGGATCTCCTACGTTAGCGTCTACGACCACCAAGGTATTTTCAAAAAAAATAATTCTAGACTGATGGATGAAATTTTAAACCAACAGCAGGAACTTTGGGGCCTGGATTGTTCCAAATACTCAACAGAGTTTGCAAATAGTAATGACAAAGATGATCAAGTTTTAAATTGCCATTCAGCAGTAAAGGTGCTGTCCGCAGAAGATGGAAAAGCAGATATTGTGAGAGCTGCTCAGGACTTTTGCCAGTTAGTAGCCCAGCAGCACAAGGAATCAGCAGATTTGGATGTAGATATGTTAGACAATTTACTTCGTTCAAATGGTTTTCCTGATCCTGATTTAGTATTGAAGTTTGGTCCTGTGGACAGCACATTAGGCTTTCTTCCTTGGCAAATCAGATTGACTGAAATTATCTCTTTGCCTTCCCACCTAAACATCAGTTATGAGACTTTTTCTCTGCCCTTCGTCAGTATGCAGCCTGTGAACAGCGTTTGGGAACGTAACGATCACTGGTTGTGTAATTTGATTTCAGGCTTTAGAGAAAAGGACCCAAGTGACTCTGATGTTTACAAAGCACCCATGAAACCCTGTACACACTTTATTCATATTCCTCATAATTTATCAGCAAACAAAAAGTGTCTTACTTGAGAGTGACTGAGAGAGAGAGAGAGAGAGAGAGAGAGAGAGAGAGTGTGTGCATGTGTGTATATGAAAATAAACTTACAAATGTGGGGACAATTGGAAAATGCAGTACATAAACCTATAACTTGGAGCAATTAGCAGCAATGTTTTAGGAGCTGAGATTTCAGACTTAAAGGCTTCAACTCTACTACTTCCCTGTTTTTGTGGGGAGTGGAGGGAGTGATTAGAGCTGTTTGGGGAGGGGAATACTTTCTGTAGGTTTTCCCCAAAAGCAAGAAACATAAAATGTTAAGTTTAGATTAAGAACTAAAAAGCTATCAGGTGCCTCTGAAAGTGGCTGAGTCCTTTTATGATACCATCCAATTTTTAAAACCCCGTTTTATAAATAAGCACTGAGGCCTGGAATTATAAGGCAAGCAAATTCTCCTCCCTTATTATGAAAAATCTACACTGGCCCTATTTTTTTTTCTAAACTTTTGGTAAAGACGTAATGAGAATACTTTGATTTGGGCTCAAGTGGGAGACTTCTAATGACGATTTTATATTTGAAGAGCTCCACACTCAGCATATCTCAATGCTCAAAAAGCCCAACTAAAAGAATCCAAACCAAAATCAGCCAACTTAGCCTTAACACACACTTCTTTTCTTTTTTTGAATATTGTTAATCAATATAAACAATGTATATAGAATTTCCTTTTCTGAGAACCTGATTATCTGTCATTTTATTCTCTTGTGTGAATTGGGCATTTCATACATTTATCTAATTTATTGTTATTGGCATATATTAAATTGTTCATTCTACTTCCACACATGCACATAATGTACTTTGATTGTATTCACCCCTCTATGACCCTTTCTTATGGGTGACTCTGCCAACAGGGGGCAGGTTCCACTCTATTCCAATCTGTGTTGCTGTGTATGTCCACACAGCAATGCAGAAGTGGCCCCGCTGACTAATACAGCAATACCATATTTGTCATGGAAATCAGGTGGTCTTTTCTGGTGGCTCTGCCTTGCCATTGTTTGCTGAATTCTTTGAACTTGGAGATGAGTTAGTGCATTTTTGGCCAAGGGAAACCATTGCGAAGCTGAAGCTAGAACTATAGCAACTTTAGCTGGTGGTTTGGTGCAAACTCACCCCCCAGGGAGTTATTTCAGTTTTCTTGAATTTGTTGAGACTTTTTATGTGTCCTAAAATATGATCTATTTTGGAGAAAGTTCCACGAGCTATAGAAAAAATATGTATTGCCTGGTTGTTGGGTGAATACTCTGTAGACATCTATTATGTCCATTCAGCTAACCTGTGCAGAAGCGCTGATGTTTCTTTGTTGATCTTTCGTCTGGATGACCTATCTATCGGTGACAGTGGGGTACTCAGGTGTCCCACTATCATCACTGTGTTCGGGTCTATCTGTGCTCTTAGGCCCTTTAGAGTTTTTTAATGAAGATGGTTACCCCTATGTTTGGTGCACATATGTGAAGAATTGATATTTCCTCTTAATGAAATGTTCCTTTCATTAATACGAAGTGACCTTCATTGTCTCTTCTGACTGATTTTAGTCTGAAGTCTACCTTGTCAGATATGAGTATAGCTACTCCAGTCATTTATGGGGTCTATTTTTAGTTCTTTATATGTTCTGGAATATCAATTTCCTGTCAGATGAACATCTGACAAAGATTTTTCTCCTGTTCTATATACTGTTTCTTCATTCTGTTGATTGCTTTTTTTTTTTGCTGTACAAAAGCTTTTTGATTTGATACAGTCCCATTTGTCAGTTCTTGCTGTTATTTCCTAAGCTATTAGAGTCCTACTCAGAAAGTCATTGCCTATGCCTGCATCTTGAAGTATTTCCCCTGTATTTTCCTGTAGTATTTTCTAACTTTCAGGCCTGACATTAAAGTCTTTGATGCATTTTGAATTTGTTTTTGTGCAGGGTGAAATCTAGTTTCAGTCTCTTGTGTGTAGATATCCAGTTTTCTTAGCATCATTTGTTAAAGAGTCTGTCTTTCTTCAATGTGTGTTTCTGGCATTCTATAAAGAAGTAAATGTCAGTATATGTTTGTACTTATTCCTGGGTCTTCTATTTCATTGGTCTATGTGTCTGTTTTTGTGCTAGTACCATGCTGTTTTTGTTTCTATGACTCTGTAGTATAATTTGAAGTCAGGTATTGTGATACCTCCAGCATTGCTCTTCTTACTCAGGATAGCTTTGGCTGTTTAAGGTCTTTTATGTTTCCATATGAATTTTAGGATTCTATTTTTCAATTTATGTGAATAATGACATGGAATTTTGATGGAGATTTTATTGAATTGTATAATCACTTTTGGTAATATGGCCAATTTCACATTTACTCTGCTGATACATGAACATGGGCGGTCTTTCCATCTTGTAGTGTCTTCTTTAGTTTCTTTCTTTGGTACTTTATAGTTTTCATTGTAAGATGTCTTTAACATCTCTGGCTATGTTTTGCCTAGGAATTTTTTTTTTAGGCTATTGTGCATAGAATTACATTCCTGACTTCCTTTTCAGTGAGTTCATCATTGGTGTGTATAGACAAGCTACTGATTTTTGTATGTTGGTTTTGTATCCTGCTACTTTGTTGAACATGTGCATCAGATCTTCAAGTCTTCTACTGAATTCTTTAGAATCTTTTAAGTGTAAGATTATATTATCTGCAAACAGAGATAGTTTTACTTCTTCCTATACTATTTGTATCTCTTTTGTTTCTTTTGCTTGCCTTATCATTCTGGCTAAGGATTCAAGCACTAATGGAATAAGAGTGATGATAGTGGACACCCTTGTCCCATTTTGGACATTAGAGGAAATGCTTTCAGTTTTTCCCCATTTTGTATAATGCTGGTTATACATTTGTCACATATATAGGCTTTATTATATCGAAACATTAACCTTCTGTTCCTAGTTTCTATAGAGCTTTACCATAAGAGGTATTGAATTGTGACAAGGCTAGTTCTACATCTATTCAAATGATTATGTGACTTTTGTCCTTGCTTCTGAATTACATGTATTCTGTATTATTTGCTGTATCATGTTTACCAATTTGTGTATGTTAAACCATCTTGCATTCCAGGAATTAAGACAACTTGATCATGATGTATGATCTTCTTCATGTGCTGCTGAGTCCCATTTGTAGGTGTTTTATTTTGCATTTTTGCATTTATATTCATCAAGAAAATTGATGTAGCCTTCCACTATTATTGTGTTGGAGTTTATGGGTGCTTTTATGTCTAATAGTGCTTGTTTTATGAAATTGAGTGTGTTGACACTTGATGCATTTATGTTTACAATTGGATATGTCCTCTTCATGGATTGCTCCCTTTAGAAGTGACCTTCTTTGTCTCTTCTGACTGATTTTGATTTAGAGTCTGCTTTTTCAGGTATAAGAATAGCTACTCCTGCTTGCTTTCAGGCTCCATTTGCTTGGAATATCTTTTTCCCACCTTTCACTTTAACACATGCCTGTTTCCTTCCAGTCAATTTTACTTTAAATAAAGTGAAAAAAACCAAATTGCTTGGATTTCAATGAAGTCATCAAAGTTGTGTACAATGAACGTCAATTATTTACACACTCAGCAAGTCTTAAATCTGCCCCATGAAACATTAACTTTTGTTCTGTGCTATCCTGAAGACTTGCACATTTTATTTAGATAATTTAACATTTTAATGATGTGTGTTATCTACGATGTAGCAATTCTTTGGTACTATTTTTATAGGATCTCAATTATCCTACAGGCTCACCATTTCCCCAAGAGGAGCTTTTGTTCTGTTTTAGATGTTCACATAAATTAAAAATCTTTAACAAATATTAATATGAAGGGAGGTGACACAGAATGAAACATATACAGTCTAGTTACCCCTCTGTGTATTTAGAAATTACTTCCTTCTTCAAAGTATTTGCACCAGAAAGCTCAGTCTGTCCTGCTTAATAATCAGTATTACAGGTTTAAATCATCAGAACCTTGGCAAGACCTTAATATTTCAAAATAATTAACAACTACTTCTAGGGGCAAGTGATGTTACTGAGTTATGACAAATTTATTATCATGAGGGAAGACAAGTATAGACAACCTTTTTAAAAATGTCCCAACCACTGCTTCTCAATATAGAAAGATTAAAACTACATGTGGTTTATCATACAACAAATGTATATTTATCCCCTCAAATTTCCCTAATTACTTTCATTAGAAGAGAATTTTTAAGGAAAGGACTTAGCACTTTACAGCATTTAGTTTTCCTATAAAATACTCAGTATCTTAAATATACTTCTTTTTTCTTGTAATGCCAACACTGGCGTCACAGTTTGTAGGACTTAGAGGAAGACAACCTACCCAAAGCTAGTCTAAACAATGCCTTTGACAGAATAACAAGTATTCAAGTTTAAAACTAGAGCCCTACCTTTAAACTAGGGTGTTAATGAGGACTTCCTCATAACAGCCTTTATCAATGACACCATGACATATTTTCTGCATTTTCCACTATGTAAGAACTAAAAATAAAAAAAAACTGGTGTTCTGTTAGAGCCAGAAGTGGTCTCTGTATCTGGGCCATCATCTGACTGGTGACTATAACAAGGAGATTGAGCTAGGAGGCACATGAGGTAGTACTGTGAGCATCAGAATTGTAACATTTGAGTTCTTTCTATAGTCTACTGATCTGGCTGCTTACTGTCCTGCTTCCAAATAGACTTTTCACCTTCTCTGATTTCAATGTAGTCTTTAAACTGGGCCCTGCCCTTGCATTTATCACATGATTCCAGGTTTTTGTTTTGTTTTCTGCTGTTTTTTTCTTTTTTGTTTTGTTTTGTTTTATGTTGTTTTTGATCCCACTGACAACTTCTGTCACCTTCACCAGCAGGACACAGTCATTGCCTCTCCCGAACAAATTTCATGCAATCTAAAATGGATCTGGAAGTCCTTTTCATAACATTTATGGTAAGTGAATCAAGAACTGGAGGACTTGGCAAATTCAGCATCTTTCTATACTTCTCTGTATATTTTGTTTTGAAGGCCAAATATATTTTCCTTTGGGCAGTAGTGACACCAGATGTCTCATAATAGTAATCTGTGACATGAAGAGCTGTTTCTGTTTTCCTTCTTCCAAGATGTGAGGAGTCACGCCAACCATATGGAGGGAATCAGAGGGTCCGTATAGGAGCACTTAGGGAAAACAGCCGAGTGAATAGATAATTTCAGGGCTGGAGGTGTATCTCAGTGGCAGGGCACTCATCTAGCATGTGTGAGGCCAGTTCTGAAGGCTGGGGAATCCAAGATTAGAGTGCAGCATGGCTGACCCACGTGAGGGCTCTCTTTTGGACTACAGACTGCAGACTTCTCCCATGCAGAGCTCTTGCTGAGCACTGGAGCCCCACCACAGATCCAGTGACAGATCACAGTGAGAGCACTGTGCCAGGGTTGATCAATTCTTCAGGATCCTTTCTTAGCAACACTGCAAGGCATGTTCTAACTCTCCTGCTATCTCTAGACTTAGCCTGCTACATTTGCCTCTATGCTGTCCTGGAAATAAATGATTGATATTATTACTATAAGTTATTAGTAGGACATATTTTATATACTAAATACTTGTAATCATTACTAATGATAGTAAACTTGACTAATTGTTTCATAAGAATCCTTATAGGGTAATGAATTTGTCCGTGTGCCCTCAAGAAATAAAAATTGAGTTTTCCAGGGATAGTATGTTTATAATTAGTAAAATTTTAAAGTAAATAAGAGAATCTATGCTCTATTGCTTTCATCATGTAGTTCTTACCTCTCCTAGGTTTTATGTTCTCACAAGACCTAGGTTCCCTCTAATGGTCATATTTGTTTACAAATGAGTTCCTAGAAATCAAGTTCACCCAGAAATCAAGTGTGACCTGCCACCTGGGGGACAAGAAGAGGGCATGACCTCTCAAATGCAGGGCCTCCTTTTACCCAGGAGTACTAGAATTTAAAAAGTCAAAGTGCAATCCAAATTCCTCTTGACTAATCTTTGGGAAAGTAGCCAAAAGAAATCATAAAACATGCATTAATGATGATTCAATAACTTCATGGCTGCAATGACGAGACTTTCATACTTCACTCTTCTTGATCCAGAAGAATAAAAGTTACATATGAACACTAGATTGATCTGGCACCAGAGGTGAGCGATAACCTGCAGTTCATCTAATTCAATGGTACACTTAATTTTCTGTTCCCTTTACACATCCTGCCAAAGGAACATGTCTCCCAGCCCCACTGGGCTCAACCATGAGAGTC
Source organism: Castor canadensis (assembly GCF_047511655.1). Lineage (NCBI taxonomy): Eukaryota > Metazoa > Chordata > Mammalia > Rodentia > Castoridae > Castor > Castor canadensis. Next base: position 145,332,707 of record NC_133386.1, read on the forward strand.
CCATCTCACAGTTCACGGGCAAAGCTGGAGAAGAAGGCCCCATCATCTGTTCTTTTCTGAGGCACTATATATTTTTCCTTAATTTCTTATTTAATTAATTATCTAGTTTAGTAAAAGAAGATTATTATATATATATGTGTATTTTGTACACTGGGGAGTACATTATGATATTTACAAAAGTTCTTACAGTGTATCATAGTTGAATTCACCCCACCATCATTCTCCTTTAAAACAGAGCCAGACCTGGTGGAAGTCTAGAATCCCAGCACTCAGGAGGCTGAGACAGATGGATCACAAGTTCAAGGCAAGCCTGAGCAAGATCCTATCTCAAAAAAAAATCCAAAACAGTGACTGATAAGAGCAAAATTATTATTATTATTTTGCAGTACTGGAGTTTAAACTCAGGTCCTTATACTTGCTAGCCAGGCATTCTACCACTTGAGCCAAGTCTCCAGCCTTTTTTGCTTTTGTTATTTTTTGAATAAAGTCTCCTGATCTTATCTCCACCTCCTGAATAGCTGGGATTACAAGTGTGCCTATTGCACCCCATTACAAAATTGCTATTTCTGAAGTATTGCATTTCCAGTGTTGATTCTGAAAGTGACCCAACAGAACTGCTATTCAAATATGAAGAACTATACATGTGTTTATCTCTGCTTCCTCCTGGGAACTCCCTCTAAAAATATAGTAAAATAAATTAAAAATTCAAAAGAAGCAGAGATGAAATCACAGAGTATGTCAATGTCAATGTATGTGGGAGAGATGGAAAGCAAAACGGGTTATGGGAGTCACTTGAAAGGGAGATAGCTGAACTCTATAAAGACCTATGGTGGACACCAATGTGAATCTCACAGAGCCTGACCACACACCATGATGAGGCTCAGGAAGTAGAGTCATCTGGTTTGAATGATGAGGATGAAGGAAGACCTGAAAACACCTAGTGGATCCAGCATTCCATAGGACATTGCAACCACCTGGCAGACAAGAGTAAAGAGAGGATGGAGGATCACACATGTGGTGTTCTTGTGGGCCATGCCTGGAGGAGCAGGCTCTACTGGAGGAGTTTAGTCACAGGCCCATACCTTCCCATAAGGGAGGCTGGGAAAGGTAGTCTAGCTTTGTGTCCAGGAGGAAAAAAGAACTCTTGCAAAGTTCTGGCAGTGATTACACCACTTGCATGTTCACTACTCCGTCTCAGTACTCTAGTGTGGGCTGCTCACTGAATTCTAGAATCATGAAGCATTACTGCTCAGATAGCTTACTCTTGGGTGTTTAATCATAATATCATAGGACTGGGTGGAGGCTCAAGTGGTAGAGCACTTCTGCCTAGCAAATGAGAGACCGTGAGTTCAAACCTCAGTGTGACAAAAGAAAAAGAAAGATGCATTGGTTATAAAAAAAAAGCACCCATCCCCCAGTCACCCTGATAAAATCTTTTTTTAAATATTAATTGTTTTATTATTCATATGTGCATACAATGCTTGGGTCATTTCTCCCCCCTGCCCCCACCACCTCCCTTACCACCCACTCCGCCCCCTCCCTCTCCCCCCACCCCCTCAATACCCAGCAGAAACTATTTTGCCCTTATCTCTAATTTTGTTGTAGAGAGAGTATAAGCAATAATAGGAAGGACCAAGGGTTTTTGCTGGTTGAGATAAGGATAGCTATACAGGGCATTGACTCGCATTGATTTCCTGTGCGTGTGTGTGTTACCTTCTAGGTTAATTCTTTTTGATCTAACCTTTTCTCTAGTTCCTGGTCCCCTTTTCCTATTGGCCTCAGTTGATTTTAAAGTATCTGCTTTAGTTTATCTGCGTTAAGGGCAACAAATGCTAGCTAATTTTTTTAGGTGTCTTACCTATCCTCACCCCTCCCTTGTGTGCTAAAGCTTTTATCATGTGCTCAAAGTCCAATCCCCTTGTTGTGTTTGCCCTTGATCTAATGTCCGCATATAAGGAAGAACATATGATTTTTGGTCTTTAGGACCAGGCTAACCTCACTCAGAATGATGTTCTCCAATTTTATCCATTTACCAGCGAATGATAACATTTCATTCTTCTTCATGGCTGCATAAAATTCCATTGTGTATAGATACCACATTTTCTTAATCCATTCGTCAGTGGTGGGGCATCTTGGCTGTTTCCATAATTTGGCTATTGTGAATAGGGCTGCAATAAACATGGGTGTGCAGGTGCCTCTGGAGTAACCTGTGTCACAGTCTTTTGGGTATATCCCCAAGAGTGGTATTGCTGGATCAAATGGTAGATTGATGTCCAGCTTTTTAAGTAGCCTCCAATTTTTTTTCCAGAGTGGTTGTACTAGTTTACATTCCCACCAACAGTGTAAGAGGGTTCCTTTCTTACCGCATCCTCGCCAACACCTGTTGTTGGTGGTGTTGCTAATGATGGCTATTCTAACAGGGGTGAGGTGGAATCTTGGTGTGGTTTTAATTTGCATTTCCTTTATTGCTAGAGATGGTGAGCATTTTTTCATGTGTTTTTTGGCCATTTGAATTTCTTCTTTTGAGAAAGTTCTGTTTAGTTCACTTGCCCATTTCTTTATTGGTTCATTAGTTTTGGGAGAATTTATTTTTTTAAGTTCCCTATATAGTCTGGTTATCATTCCTTTGTCTGATGTGTAGCTGACAAATATTTTCTCCCACTCTGTGGGTGTTCTCTTCAGTTTAGAGACCATTTCTTTTGATGAACAGAAGCTTTTTAGCTTTATGAGGTCCCATTTATCTATGCTATCTCTTAGTTGTTGTGCTGCTGGGGTTCCATTGAGAAAGTTCTTACCTATACCTACTAACTCCAGAGTATTTCCTACTCTTTCCTGCATCAACTTTAGAGTTTGGGGTCTGATATTAAGATCCTTGATCCATTTTGAGTTAATATTGGCATAGGGTGATATACATGGATCTAGTTTCAGTTTTTTGCAGACTGTTAACCAGATTTCCCAGCAGTTTTTGTTGAAGAGGCTGCTTTTTCTCCATCATATATTTGTAGTGCCTTTGTCAAAGACAAGTTGGTTATAGCTGTGTGGCTTCATATCTGGGTCCTCTCTTCTGTTCCACTGGTCTTCATGTCTGTTTTTGTGCCAGTACCATGCTGTTTTTATTGTTATTGCTTTGTAATATAGTTTGAAGTCAGGTATTGTGATACCTCTTCAGCATTGTTCTTTTGACTGAGTATTGCCTTGGCTATTTGTGGCCTCTTGTGTTTCCATATAAATTTAACAGTAGATTTTTCAATCTCTTTAATGAATGTCATTGGAATTTTGATGGGAATTGCATTAAACATGTAGATTACTTTTGGGAATATAGACATTTTTACTATGTTGATTCTACCAATCCATGAGCATGGGAGATCTCTCCACTTTCTATAGTCTTCCTCAATCTCTTTCTTCAGAAGTTTATAGTTTTCCTTGTAGAGGTCCCTTCACATCTTTTGTTAGGTTTACACCTAGGTATTTGATTTTTTTGAGGCTATTGTAAATGGAATTGTTTTTATACATTCTTTTTCAGTTTGTTCATTATTAGTGTATAGAAATGGTAATGATTTTTCTATGTTGATTTTATGTCCTGCTACCTTGTTGTAGCTATTGATGATGTCTAGAAGCTTCTGAGTAGAGTTTTTTGGGTCTTTAAGGTATAGGATCATGTCATCTGCAAATAGGGATATTTTGACAGTTTCTTTACCTATTTGTATTCCTTTTATTCCTTCTTCTTGCCTAATTGCTCTGGCTAGGAATTCCAGTACTATGTTGAATAGGAGTGGAGCTAGTGGGCATCCTTGTCTGGTTCCTGATTTTAGAGGGAATGGTTTCAGTTTTTCTCTGTTAAGTATAATGCTGGCTGTAGGTTTGTCATATATAGCTTTTATAATGTTGAGGTACTTTCCTTCTATTCCTAGTTTTCTTAGAGCTTTTTTCATGAAATGATGTTGGATATTATCAAAGGCTTTTTCTGCATCTATTGAGATGATCAAGTGGCTTTTGTCTTTGCTTCTGTTATCGTGGTTTATTACGTTTATTGATTTTTGTATGTTGAACCACCCCTGCATTCCTGGGATGAAGCCTACTTGGTCGTGGTGAATAATATTTTTGATGTGTTGTTGAATTTGGTTTGCCATTATTTTGTTGAGGATTTTTGCATCAATGTTCATTAAGGAGATTGGCCTATTGTTCTCCTTTTTGGAGGTGTCTTTGCCTGGTTTTGGGATAAGTGTAATATTGGCTTCATAAAATGTGTTAGGCAGTTTTCCTTCCCTTTCTGTTTCATGGAACAGTTTAAGGAGGGTTGGTATCAGTTCTTCTTTAAAGGTCTGATAGAATTTATCAGAGAATCCATCAGGTTCTGGACTTTTCTTTTAGGGGAGACTCTTGATTGCTGCTTCAATTTCATTTTGTGTTATAGGTCTATTCAGGTGATTAATTTCCTCTTGGTTCAGTTTTGGATGATCATATGTGTCTAGAAATCTGTCCATTTCTTTAAGATTTTCAAATTTATTTGAATATAGGTTCTCAAAGTAGTCTCTGATGATTTCCTGGACTTCCATGGTGTTTGTTGTTATCTCCCCTTTAACATTCCTGATTCTACTAATTTGGGTTTTTTCTCTCCTCATTTTAGTGAGGTTTGCCAGGGGTCTGTTTAAATGTGGGCTTGGGGACTTAGCCCAAGTGATAGAGCATCTGCCTAGAAAGCACAAGCCCTGAGTTGAAACCTCAGCACAGCAAAATAATGATAATAATAGCAATAATAATTTAAATGCTATGTCCAGAAATTCAGAACAAAATAGAGGCATTAGGTTAAAGGAGTGACTTCAAACCTGGTGCAGTTTTTTCATAATCAAGGCACTTGCAACAAAACCGACTGTGATTTTATGCAGAAGGGCTTTAGTCAGAATTGTTCAAAGGGAGCAGGCTGCCACAGAGCCCAGGCTTTCCTGCTGTTGGCCCTGTCTGCCATTTCATCAGCAAATACCAATTGTATGCTTCAGGGAGGGGACAGGACAGTCCTTCCCTTTGCATCATAACCACTTGGACTTTATCTTTTCTTCCCACCAGCTCCAGAGATCAGTGGTGGCCTCAGGAGAAAAGCAGTTACAAGTGGAGTACTGCATCAGCAAAAGGTAAGAAGGGCCCTTCTTTGCAGAGGACCTGCCTGCTGCCTCACTCAGGTTTGGGGCACAGCTGACTGCCTGGTTAGCAAGGGCTATCAGTGATGGTCGAAGATGCTGTTAGAGAACCTGTAGTTAATGTCTATACCTTCTCTCTGTCTCTGTCTCCCTCTGTCTCTCTCTCTATCTTTTTTTTAAAACAGGGTCTTGCTATGTTGCCCAGGCTGGCCTTGAGCTCTCAATCCTCCTGTCTCTGCCTCCTGAGTGCTAGGATTATAGGCATGTACCACCAAGTCTGACACATACATTCCTTTCTAAGAGGGAGAAGTTTCCACTCCCATCACCCCAGTCTTCCATGGATTGTTATATCATCTGAGGAATTAACTAATTAATTAATTAGAGAAAGACTTGAAAAAACTCAAAACCAGAACATAAGCATCTAGTTGTTCTCCTAACCAGAACTGCTCTTCCAAAGATTACAGTCCTCTCACATTCAGAATTTGACTTCCGTAAAGTCCACCCACTTCCTGACTCATATGCAAAGCATGACTTGACAAGGCCCAGGCAAGAGGGAGGCATGAACTCCCTGGACATGACAGCTGGGCCAGAAGATTAGTTCCTTGTGAGCACCTGGCTTTATCCTTTCTCTCCATCCCTGACTCCCCGCCCCCCTCCCTGCCAGCCTTTTGCTTGCGTGGTGAGGACAGGACTGGGGAGATAGTGAAGGAGAACTGTCCATCAAAGCCATGGGAGACAGCGTCTCTATCCCTGGGGAGAGGCCAGATCTGATGGGGTTGGTCTGGGTCATCTGGGAAGTGTGGTGAGAGAGGAAAGCTTTGATTCAGAATCATTTTAGCTGACGTTATTTGGTCTGGTAAAGTTGGGGATCTTTCATATTGGGAGTTTTTCTGTAAATTTGGGGAGGTCTATATAACCTCAGCTTTATTGTTTTTTTTCTAACCTTTCTGAAATTCTAGTGTGATAGAGAAAAGTCAACCTTCTATTTAGATGCGTGCTTTTAGGGAGTAAGCAGTTTCTTCAGTTTTCAGATCAAACTACCTCCTCCTTCTCCCCTCATATCACTCCTCAGTCCTTTGACTTTTGGTTCTGTCCTCATAACTTCACTGGAAATGGTCTCTCAAAATGTCACCAGGGGCTTAGTGCTATACAGGTACATGCCTGTATAGCACTCAGGAGATGGAGGCAGAGGATTGCAAGTTCGAGGCCAACTTGAGCTACAGAACAAGTTCAAAGCCAGTGTGGGTTATATAGTAAGACCTTGTCTCAATAAAAGCAAAACAAATAAACAAAAGGTCACCAGGGAACTCTGATATGCCAGGTCATTTTCTTGCTCACGTGCCTCCACTGACTATCCATTACCACGTCCTAGGCTATTTTCTGTTGCAATAACTGAATACCACAGGATGGGTAATTTATAAAGAACAGAGGTTCATTTAGCTTATGGTTCTGCAGGCTGGGAAGTTTAAGAGCCCCTGGTCAGGGCCTTCTTCCTGCATCATAACATGGCAGAAAGCATTGCATGGAGAGACAGAGAGTGAGTGTGCTAGTTCAGGTCTCTCTTCTTAGAAAGCTGCTGATGACAGTATGGCAGCCTCATTTCCCCCCAGATCCATTAACATATGAATTTGGGGATGAAGTTTCCAACACGTGGACTTCTGAGGACACATTTAAACAATAAAGAAAAATTCAGATTCCTCCCTTGGGCTCCTCATCTTTCCACCTCATGCACTGAGCCTACTCTTCCAGAACTTTCTCCCATTACTTCTGTCACAGACCAGATGCATCAGCATTTGCACATGTTATTTATTGCCACACCCCTATGTTTGTGCTTGGCTGTTTAGGCCCAAATACTCCTGCCTCTTCCATCATTGAAATTTTTACCCTTCAAAATTTTGCTTAAATGTTGCCATCTTACCTCAGTGTCCGGCAGAATTCACTTCTCCTTCCTATGTGCTCCTCAGCACTGTCAAGTCTATTTTTCATTTTTTCACTCTAATATTTACTTAGTTATATTTGTGTTTCTTCTCCCACGTAGTCCATGAGCATTGCCTTGGATGTCTTTGCGAACTAGTAAGTTGCATGTACTCCATGCGGAGGAATGAACAAATGAACCCATCACTTAAACAGAAAAGAAGTGGTCTTCTGCTAGCAGACCCGGCCTCTCTTCCCTCAGAGGCTCATGGTCTTCCCAGGAGGGCCAATGGCTTTATTTGGGGAATACATCCTCATTTCCCAGAGACCTCATTTCTGACTCCAAAGTTTCCACTTCAGGAATTCAGGAAGAAACTGGGCTGTGCTCTGGCCTTTGACTGTTCTGGTTTGCACAGAGTGGAGCCAAGGAGCAGAGAATCTCCTGGGTTTCACAGTGATCAGTAATGTATGCTTACAAACATCTCCATAAGCGTTTCTCTTACAATTTTCACAAGGCTGTGACTTAGATCTTATCGTCGCTCCCATTTTATAGATGAGTACACTGACCCTTAGATTAGAGGTTAAGTACCTGACAGGACTAGTCTTACTTCTTTACCTCCCTCCCACCCTCCTTCCTTCCTTCCTTCTTTCTTTCTTTCTTTTTTTTTTTTTTTTCCTTTTGAGACAGGTTCTCACTGTGCTGCCCAGTCTGGCTCCAAACTCCTGAGCTCAAGTGATCCTCCTGCAGCCTCCTCCCAGGTAGCTGGGGTCCAAGTGTGCATGCTGAAATTTAATTACTTCACATCTCAAGCTTACTCCATTGCACTTGCCTCCCTCTGCTGCAGACAGCTTTAGAACATAGCAGTTTTAGGGTCATTGAGTCATGAGCCGGTGTGCTGTGAACTTCCACTCTGTAGCCTCAGCATCTAGCACAGGCCTCACAGTTAGTGGACCTTGGAGAAGGTTGAGTAAATGAATGTGTGACTGTTGACACAGAGGACCAGGTGGACTAGGCACACCAGACGTGAGTGATGAGGGATTCATGGCTGCCTGCCTCCTCCCTCTTTTCCTCCCTTCCTTCCTCTGACAGTTGACATGACTCATTTGTTCGTTTGTTCGTTCATTCATTCATTCATTCATGCACAGACATCAGGTAGTCATTTCTCACGTCAAATCACTTATGCACCAATCTGTGTTTTAGTGCCTGGCTGAAGGACACCGTTGACCCAATACTGGGGACCCTTGACCACCGCATTGCTGTCATCACAGGCCTTGATGTCCAGTCTCCCCATGCAGAGTATCTCCAGGTGGTGAACTACGGGATCGGAGGACACTATGAGCCCCACTTCGACCATGCAACGGTAACCATGGGGTCTCCTAGGTAGAGGGCCAGTGCGTTGTTTATTTCTCTGAGGCAAAACTGTTACAGGTTTCTCAGGGAAACTAAGGGAACCCTAGCACAAAGGTTCTTATTCTAGGAATATCTGAAAGCTTTGCTTTCAGCCGATTGCTGCTGCTTTATCTTCCTATCTGCCACATCTCCCCCTCCAGAATTTGCTAGTGGGGGAAGAATGTGCCTGTGATGGAATTACCTCTCCCACTTCACTTTGCGGATGTACCAGTAAGGATTGTCCTCCCCTCAGTTCCTCTCCTTTCTTCATGATCTCAACTGCCCACTTTTGTTGACAATACCAAATTTTGTTTTTTGTAAAAAGACCCTACCAAGAAGGTGGACAGAATCAAAGCACAATAGATGCATGTAGGGAAACATCACAGGGAAACTCATTAAGTCATACAGTTAATGTGCCTTAATAATTATAATAAAAATGAGAAAAGGACTTGCGGTATATAGATAGGCACAAACATACAAAAAGATGCTCAACACCAAGAATCAGAAAAGAAAAAAGACCTCCCCAAAATTGATAGGTTCAGTCCCAACTTTATCAAAACTGCAAAAGGCTTATTATTTTTTTTTTTTAGAAATTAACAAGCTGATCCTAAAATGAATATGGAAATGCAAAGGATCTAGAACAGCCAAACAATTTTGAAAGAGAATTACAAACTTGGAGAACACAAACTCCCTAATCTCAAAGCTTAGTATAGAGCTAAGAGAATCAAAGCAGTATAATACTGATCCAAGGATAGACGTGTAGATTGATGGAACAGAATGGAGAATCCAGAAATAAATTCACATGTTGGTGGTCAGTTGTTTTGTTGACAAAGTGCCAGGGAAATTTAGTGAAGAAAATATGGTCTTTTCAACAAATGGTTCTGGAACAATTCGATAATCTACTTGTAAAATAATGGCAATAACTGTACAACCATTTCTCATGCCATTTATGACAAATAATGCAAAATAGATCATAGACCTAAATGTAAAATACAAAACTATAAAACTTCTGGAAGAAAACAAGTAGAAAAATATTTTTTTAGTAATGGGGCTTGAACTCAGGGCCTCACACTTGGTAGGCAAGCCCTCTGTCTCTTGAACCACCCCTCCAGTCCTTTTTAGTGTTTTTCAGATAGAGTCTTGTGTTTTTGCCCAGGTGGCCTCAGACTGAGATCCTCCTACCTTTGCCTCTGGAGTAGCTGGGATTACAGTTGTGCACCATTCCACCCTGTTGATTTTTGAGATAAAATCTCATTGACTTTTTACCTGGGCTGCCTCCAACTTCAATCCTCCTGTTTCTACTTCCCAAGTAGCTGGGATTATAAGTGTGTACCACAACAGCCAGCCAAGAGAAATTCTTTATGACCACAGGTTAGTGTCTTATTAGATAAGACACCAAAACATAATCCATAAATGAAGAAAATGTAATAAATTGGACCTCATCAGAATTTAAATCCTTTGCTTGTCAAAAACACCATTAGAAAATGAAAATCTGTCTCAGATTTCAGCACTGAGGCTGAGGTAGGAGGACCTCCAGCTCAAGGGCAGCCTGGGCTACATTTGTAAATCATACATTAAAGGACTATATGAATAAAAAAATACATAAAAGGACTTATATCCAAAGCAGATGTACAACTTTTATAACTCAGTAATATGACAAACAAGTCAGATATTTTTAAATGGGAAAAAGATTGTTTGATTAAGCACTTGAAAGAAGATAAATAGGTGGCAAATAAGCAAATGAAAAGACTCAACATCTTCAGGGAAATGCAAATTAAAACTGCAATGAAATAGCATGGCGCTTCTGTTAGAACAGCGAAACTAAAAACGGTGGAGCATACCAAACGTTGCTGAAGAGAGGGAGAAACTGAACCTCTCAGACACTACTGAGGAATGTAAAATAGTACAGCCATGTTGGAAAAGAGTTTGGCAATTTCTTACAAAGTTAAAGCTATAACTACGTATGATCCAGCCATTTTGATCCCAGGTATTTTACTCAAGAGAAAAGAAAATATACTGCCTATGCAAAAACTTGCACATGCTGGTGGAGTGGCTCAAGTGGTAGAGCACCTGCCTAGCAAGTGTGAGGCCCTGAGTTCAAACCCCAGTACCACCAAAAAAAAAAAAGGCAAAATATTTGCACATGAATGTTTATAGTAGCTTTATTTGTAATACCTAAGATTTAGAAAGAGCCCAATCCCATCCACAGGTGAATGGACAAGTTTTGACACATCTGCACAATGGAATACTTACTACTCAGCGGTGTGGACTGCTGCTACACCTAATGACATAGACGTATTGTCACACATTAATGTGCTGGTCCACTTGCATACAGTCTGCAAGCGAAAGGAGCCAGGGACAAAAGTCTAACTACTTTATGATTCTATTTATAGGCAAAACTATAGAGATAAAAAGTAGATAAATGGGTTGCCCAGGATTGTACAGGTATTGACTACAAACTAGAACAAAGGAACTTATCGAACAGATGGAAATGTTCTAAAACTGGACTGTAGGGATGGTAGAACTTTGCTGAAATTCATCAAATTGTACACTTATGATGGGCAAATTTTGTGGTATGGAAATTATATTTCAGATTGTCGCACAACAAAAAAGAAAATAGTGTATCTCTCTGAAAAATAGTTGGAAGTCCAATCTTATGATTTGATATAATTTTAACAGAAAAATTATGTATAATATTTTATACATTAATGTATTTGTTCCATAAAGAACACAAAGGTTTAATATAGCGCTTTCACTACTAACAAGTAGTTCTGTTTGATTAGTACACAATTCATTATTTGTGTATCTAATAAATTAGTGCCTAATAAAGAAGTATACTGAATACTTGTCAGCAAAATTCAGCATATACTCCACTCGGTGTATCAGGGCTATACCATATCCCTTCTTGTACTAATGGTGGGATCGTGGCTGTCACTCTTGTGCCATCTGCATAAAACAATGATGTGTTCTATTTTTGTCTCAGTCGCCAAGCAGCCCCCTCTACAGGATGAAGTCTGGGAACCGAGTTGCTACATTTATGATCTATGTGAGTCTTGCTGTGGACGGACCAAGCTTCTTACTTCCTGACTACTTATGTCTCTTTTATTTAATGGTTTTCAAAGCAATTTCAAATATTGATTTAATCTGGTACTGAGCGTGAAAATCTCTAGGAATTTTGTGAATTTCAGAGAGTGTCGTTAGGCACTGTAGGACACATAAAGGAACACAGGCCAGGCTTTCCAACCTCAAACAGCTTACAGTGTGCAGGCATGAATATGACCTTGCTGTCAGCAGTGGGTTATGATGGGAAGTGGGGTTACTTTGAAGGCCAAGAGACAGGAAGAGGATACAAGAGTTTCTCTCTGAGATCCTACAACCTAGTCAGTGTTGAAAAGCATGGACCTGTAAGTTTTGCTGTGGAGCTAGGACAGAAAGAAATGAGGCAGCTCAGACTGAAGGACAGGGACACCTACCAAGAAATTCAGTATGTCCCTCTGATACATAATGAAAGCTCTCTTCCTATCACCCCAAAAAATCTTCAGTAAAATCTCCACTATACTCCCTTAAAGAAAATAATGAAACAATAAATTGGCCTCCTCTCTTGATTCCTGGCCTGGTTCTACAGGATGTGTTCCCAGTCTTTATTGTCTCACCTGTCCCTTTCACTTCAGGTCACATGAGTTTATTTCCTTCTCCACAAACAAGCTATAATTCCAGTCATCTGTCACTTAGGAGAGATTATTAGAAGCACTCACTTACTAGAAGAGATTTAATTACTGTTAACTGAAGGATAAACATGGCAACATGAGGGCTCTGAATAACGACCAAAGATGAAGCCCTGGTTTCAGGCTCACTAGAGTGGCAGACACCACCCCCCACCCAGGGCTTCCTCTTCTCTCAGGGCTGGATCTGGTCTGTTCAGTACACCAAGAAATGACAGTCGGAGGCCAGTGTTCTATGTCATCTCTATGCCAGCAGGTCCAATGCGAATCTCTAAGTGGCTCAGTTTTGTGCTTCCTACAGAACTGGAGGCTGTCATTTACAATTGTGTCTGGCCTCCTGGTGGCCATTCTGATAGGCATAGAGGGATCGCTGAAGTCAGGTGTCTAGGCAGGGAGCACATTTCAGATCTGCCATTGGTTGCATCACCGGTCAGCCAAGTTAACAAGAGGTCACACGAAGTAAAGAATGTAGCTATCAACTACAAAATACAAGTATCTAGGAGCACAATATATTTCTGTTTATCCCCCAGTGTCTCCTATGACTGGTTCCCTGGTTACAGGGTCCAGTTACTACAGCAAAGGCAGGATGGGAACTCAGTAAAGAACATATATGTAGGCTGCCGGGCGCTGGTGGCTCACACCTGTAATCCTAGCTACTCAGGAGGCAGAGATCAGGAGGCAGATTACAGTTTGAGGCCAGCCTGGGCAAATGAAAAAACCCTTCACAAAAAAAGGCTGGCAGAGTGGCTCAAGGTGGAGGCCCTGAGCTCAAAACCCCAGTACTGCACGCGCGCGCACACACACACACACACACACACACACACGAACATGCACGTACGTTTGGTTTTTAAGCATTTGAGACACTGTGGAATGGAATGCACTTGATTTAGGAGTCAGTCAGCTTCATTTGCTACAAATTTCATCAATTATTTGAGCTCATTTTCTTGCCCTACACTTCCTCACAGGGTTGTCATGAAGATCTGATGAGATAATGAAGGGCGATGAAACTCTGGAAAGTTTCAACTTTTTGTTCCTATCATTGTGTCCCACCAAGCAAGTAAAGGACCCCATCAGGGGGAATCGGTGTCATGGTACCTAGGAAGTGCTTGGTGATGTCTAATTCTTTCATTTTCAGGTTGCATAAAGACCATCAAAGATTTCTAAAGGCAACTGTTGAAGTTTGTTTGAAACAAATGATATTGTAGGGAGAAAATAATCTTTAAGAGGTGCAGAGAATTGAGTTGAAATCAGGTTAGTGGTTTTCAGACTGGACATAAGATCCAGTCCTCGTATGAAATAGTGAGAGGTTCTCAGAGGGAGGATTCTCTTCCTCCCACCGTCACAGCCATGCCTTCCTCATGAGCTCCATGGCATGCTGAGTCAGATACTCTTTTTAATTTGTTAGTGAGTCATTCCTTTCCATTACATTGTAAAACCACAGGGAAAGGATTGCAGGATTACGCAACAGGAAGAGGGGGCTTAGAAGAAAACCATCCAGTTTCTTATTGACCAAAACCATCACTGCCTTCTCCAGGTTCTGAATCCCCAAGTCAGTTCACTTCCCTCTAACCAATGCCAACAACCTAACTCCTGTAGTTTTTGCTCTAAAACACAAGTGGGTATGGTTTTATTGCCACAAGATTAAACATGAACCTTCTGGTAGTGGGGTAAAACTAGTTCTTCCTTGTCATAGTCTGGTGAGAAAATAACTTAGCAGTATGTATCAAAAGTATTAAATTTATGCACACCCTTATGACCTAATAATACTAACACTAGGGCTCCTTCCTCTGAAAACAAAGGAAATGCAAAAATAATTTCCTTCATTAAGATGTTCAGCACAGTGTTGTTTATAATAGTAAATATTGGGAAATGACCTAAATGTTCAACAGTGTAGCATGACAGCTTTGAGCAGGCACTCTAGCCAGATCGCACTGGCTTGGCTCAAATCTGGCTTTGTCATGGAAGAGTTAATGTGACCTTTTGTAAAGCAGTTAATCTCTCTAGTCTTGATTTTCCCATTTTTAAAATGTGAGTGATAACAATCTTAATTCACAGGATTTTTGTGAGGCGTGGGTGAGATAATATGTTTGTAAGGACTACATAAATGTCTACTATAAGTGCCAAATATTACTCATTAAATTCCAGTGATTACTGTGTAAACTAAAAATGTTTTTTTCTGGATTGTAAGATGATGTGTGATACTACTTTTTAATATGTTCCTATGTTTTAAAAATCCATATGGCTATTATGTATTTCTTTGACAACCAGAAAAAAACTTCATATTAAGAAAACATCCAAAACCCAATAATATTCCCACAGTGAAAGTCCTGAGCTTAGAGGGGACCTGAGTGATCTGGGGAACCTGCCATCAGGTGCACTGAGCTGTTCCTTTGATGCCGGTCTTTCAAAACAAATCGTTGTAGTCTAAACTTGTTTCCAAGTCATAAGTCATGAACCATTAGTTGGTAGTGAGATTGATTAGATGTGGTCAGCATTTTAGAAAACTGAACTAAAATAGAACAAAATGAAATAGGAAACATCAGGGATAGCTCATGTAGGAAAAATGTCTTATGAAAGGGCTGTGTGTGGGTGTGTGTGTGCTGGATTATGATGTGAAATGTATTTCTCTATGAGGGTCTCAATTAGAGTTTGAATCTACTTATTGTTGCCCTTGATAAAGATGTTAGCAGGAAGGAAGAAGAAAGAAGGAATTCCAAAATCTTGTCCTGAAGGCAAGGCACCAGTGCCATGGTGGAGGCTCTCTGAATTCTGAAGTTGGATGATTGTCTTTTAAGTATTGCTCCCAGAGTTTAAATAGGGGAGCATAGGAGGGAGTCTATGCAGAAATGACCTCAGACAACAGGTTTATGAGCACCTGACAGAGTAGGGACAGCAGCAGCTATTTTAACTCTGGCTTCTTCCTCCTGCACTGTAGCTGAGCTCGGTGGAAGCTGGAGGAGCCACGGCCTTCATCTATGCCAACTTTAGCATGCCTGTGGTTAAGGTGAGTGGGGCCCAGTCCCAGAAGATGGGGCTTATGCATGGAACTAACTCCCTACCCTTCACACTATCTGCTCATGAGCTGATACCTGGGAGAGGGGATAAAAAAGAGGTTACAAGTAGATGATGACATGCTTGTCTTCGCTGTTACAACAGAGCTTTTCAAAGGTAAGATCTCTGATACGCCTTCGGCTCCTCCACAGCAGCTAGTTCCCACAGCATCAGTTCCATCCACACTGAAAGCTAGGGCACTGAGGGTATAGAGAAAGACCCAGAACCTTTTCCACAGGGCCTCACTGAGAATAACAGTCAGTAACTATGCACCACAGGAAGAGCTATGGAAAAAACAGATCAGAAGAGAACCATGTGACAAGCAATGTGTTTAATGCATGAGTATTTCCCACAAGTTTCAGATCAGTCAAACTCCTGACAGCCCTTACTTAGTTCAGGAACGAAAGGCAGAGGAATAAGAAAGATCATGCCTATAAAGCACTTAGCACAGTGCCTGGCACATCCTAAGCATCCAATAAGCAAACACCATTGTCTGTGAGGGCCTAGGGGTTTGGCGTCTCGTCTAGGTTTGGAAACACAGGCTTCATTACCTTGGGTTTGGTCTTGTCTAATGGCCAAATTTAAAGTAAATCTATAGGAAGTAGATAGGACCAAAAAAAGCAGTGCACAGCAGGGGACGAACACAGAGGATTTGCAGTTAGAACACCTTGGCTTGAGTCTAAACTTTGCTCCCTAGTACCATGATTTCAAGGCCCCAAGTGTCAACTTGTTTGCTTGGACTGAAGGAGGACTATGATGATGCCGGCTCTCTAGGGGTTGGCAGCAAGTGCTTAAAGGAGCAAAAGCTGCTGAACTAGCAACGTACTCAGTTGTGTGAGGATTATCTTGTTCCAACTCATGGGTACCGCTGGGCATCTGTCCTAAGGGATCCCATGACACCCAAGCTCACCTTTCTTCTAGCACTCATTGCACTTATCCTGTCCTGGTCTCCTTTATGTCTGTCTCTCTTGAGCTCTCAACAGCAGAACTGGATATGATTTGGCTGCATGGCCAGGACCTGGAGCAGAGCAGGCCCTCAGTCAGTGAGCTATGCCTGCGTGAGTGAATAGCCACTTATGTCATCTGTGCCATTTTATGTGTGCTTTGCCCTGAACTGCGTGGAAAGTTTTGTTGAATGGCTTACATGCTTTGTCCTTAGTCACGCACTTCCCAAGAGAAGACATTCTAGACTGAGTCTCACCAGGGCTGGGCCTTCTTGTTTTCAGAACGCAGCACTGTTTTGGTGGAATCTGCATAGGAATGGTGAGGGAGATGACGACACACTTCATGCTGGCTGTCCTGTCCTAGTGGGAGATAAGTGGGGTAAGGCCTGCCCTTCTAGGTGAAGAAATGCAGTGAGGGGTGCAGAGAAAAGTGAAATCAGGAGTAGGTGGGAAACAGAACAGCTCTCCCCCCTCCCGCCCCGCCCCGCATTCCGAAGGCTTCATTGTAATGCTGTTACATTGATCACATCATCAACGGAGTTCCCACAACAGTTTGGGAGCCCATGAAGAGCCAGGGTCCTATCATAGAGCAGGTGTCCTGACCTGACCAGAGAGGCCTTGACTCCTGGGCACAGCAGATGTTGTTCTGCTCCAAGGAGAGAACCAGAGATCCCCCACTGCTGCCATCTAGTGCCTCTCCAGTAGGAGGCGGTCCAATAAGGAAGCGATGGATAAGCAGCTGATGAACGTGACTGTGGTGTGTGTGTGTGCGTGTCCATCCCAGAGCACTTAGCTCTGAAGACAGAGGGGAAGTGGAAGAGGACTCATGCTGAGATGGATGCTGCCAGTTTGAAAATTAGTTTACAGTCGATGTCATCTAGAAAATCTCCAAGAGGTATTTAACTTTGTTAGAAGAAATAGCATGTAGTCCACAGTGGGGTCAGGACTAGGCCAGGCAAATGAGCGGCTGGGTGCC
Organism: Castor canadensis; assembly: GCF_047511655.1. Lineage (NCBI taxonomy): Eukaryota > Metazoa > Chordata > Mammalia > Rodentia > Castoridae > Castor > Castor canadensis. The sequence continues at coordinate 145,349,839 of NC_133386.1, forward strand.
GGAGTTTAGAAGGTGCTCACTCCCCACCTCATCCCCAGCAAGTGAGGGAGCCTGAGCAAGCGGGTGCCCAGCCCTGGAGCCGGCCACCAGCTGACCCCTGCTCTCTCCCCTCTCCCAGTGGCCAGCAAGTGGATCCACGAATATGGACAGGAATTCCGCAGACCCTGTAGCTCCAGGTCTGAAGACTGAAGTGTTGGCGGGGAGCAGCTGTGAAATCCTGGGGCCAGGGAAGGAGAGGAGGGAGAGAACCACTTCCTGGAAGAAGGCCCTGTCAGCATTGCTCCTTGCAAATGGGAGGCAGAGAGTTCTTTACCAGGCCCCCTGAGGATTATTTACATTTTCATCTGCTCCGAGAGTCAAGTCAGAGTAGAATAGACAATTCAAAGGAGGGGCGGTAGGTCTGAGAGAAGTTTCTGGAGCTTAGACACTCTGTTGGAAGTAGAACTTATTGGCAGTCTCTGGGTTTGGTCAATGGGGTTTTGCCACTTTGATATTCGACAACAGGGACCCAGTAGTGGCAGTGAGGACACCTGCAGGAGGGGCTAGCTCAGCCCCCGTGACTTTAAGCCCTTCTCCCTCCTGACTTCCACTGCACCCGGGGCAGTGATCATGTCTGTGCCCCACAGTACATCACATGAAGATTTTTTTAAAATAAAAATAACCTTTTTCTTTTTATATGATCATTTTTTAACACAGTCATTAAAAATGTTTACTAATCCTTTCCCCACTCAGAATATGCTTACATTGTAACGTTGGGTGGAAAGTAGATTATAACATTTTATTAGTTGTGTTCTCTCAGTCTGACTCACCTCCTGCTCCCCGCTCAGCTCACCACATTCCAGCTGCTGACATTCTCTTTGCTCCTCAGAGTCACTGTGTTCCACACTCCCACCTCTCAGGCCTTCTCATTGGCTGTCCTCCCTGTCCCCACAGCCCAGCTCTGTTCCTTCCACTCTTTGCTCAGTGTCCCTTTAGAGGGGCCTTCCCTGTCCACCTACCTTCCCGCCACTTTGTATTATTAACTGATTTCATTCATTTTCTTCTTGACACACACCTGAATTGAAATGACTCCATTCCTTTGTTGTCTTCCTTGCAGGTGAGTGCTCTGGGGTGCCCACTACTTTGTAAATGCCTCTATTACAACCCCCAGTGCAATGAATTTCAACATTTGTTTATTTGCCAGGCTGCTTGCACTAGTCCTGTGCTCAGAGTCCTGGTGGAATTCCCAGAGGGTCTGTTTCAAGTAAGTAGGCATTCAGCGTTTTTGCAAAGGCATCCTTTGAGTTGCATTGTGGATGGGAATTTGTACAGAGTCTAATGAGGAATCTTTCCCAGCAGTAGGAGGAGAGCTGTGGCTGCAGCAATAGGTCACAGTGATATTTGAGCGCTGGTGCCAAGGTAACCCTGAGGCTACTGGGATGTGGGGTGTGTCTTGCTGACAAAGAATCCACACAGTGAAAGGACTGGGTGGTTACACTGATGTTGACTTTGCCCCTTTCCTCCGTGGGATCCCCACAGCTCAGCTTCCTAGAGCTCAGTGGCCCCTAGAAAGGGCTCCTGCATTCTGATATCCAGCTTCCCCAAGCATTGCCAAGCATGGTCACATCCCTGAGTGTGCCAGGATTCTGGAAATTTTCCTAAATGACTTACCTACCCAACCCGCCTCCTCCAGCTCCAGAGGAATGGGCCTGAGATACAACACTACTGCGTGCAGCAAAACTGCTTCCCTTTCTTCTGAGTCCAGACTACTCAGAATGACAGGACGTATGAGCCAATCATAGCAATACCATGCATGTGAGCTTACTGAGATGGCACTGCTTCAAGGATTTCATGCATTAGTTATGGACCCCAAGGGGTGGAAGCAGTTATTATCCCCACTTTATACACAAGGTGACAGAGCAAGGACCCAAGGTCCCACAGTCTGCCTTGAAACTTGTGCACTCAACACATACGCTTTAACAGTGTCTGAGGTGCCGCAATTATCAAACAACTTAACCAGGTAACTGAAACCCAGGAGCATGTGATTGCAGACTAAGCAACAGCTGCTTATTGAGCACTTTCCAGGAGCAGGCCCAGGGCTCAGCTGGGGTTGGGGGTACGGAGGGGTTCAGGGCACAGTCCTTGGGAGCTAAGCCAGTAGGAGGATGAGACAAAAATGTTTCGTAAGTTGCAGCATTGAAGCACAGCAAGAAAATGTTTCATGCAAGAAAATATGAATTATCACTCAGAGGAAGGGAGTCACTGATTTGGGGTAATCTATTTTCTGCTACTACAACAAAATACTTGAGGCTGGTTATTTTATAAAGAACAGGCTTACTTAGCTCCCAGTTCTGGGGGCTCAAGGGCATGGCAATAGCATCAGCTAGGACCTGCTGAAGGCCTGATGGAAGATGATATCATTATGGCAGGAGTGTGCATAGGGAGAGATCACAGGGCGAGGCAGGAAGTCAAAGAGAAATTCAGGGCTCAGGCTTGCTCTTTTGTACCACCACTCTCTGGAGAACCAACCAGGGTCCCACAAGAACTACAGAAATTCCTTCCAAGGTCACCCTCAGTGACCTACTTACTTCCTACTAGGTTTCACCTCTTAAAGGTCCCATCACGTCATAGTGTCACCACACTGGGGACTGAGCTTCCAAGGCATGAATCCTTGGTGACACACTCAAACTATAGCACTGAGCAAGCCTCATTTGTTTATTCTAATTGCACTAACTGAGTGCCTACTCAGTGCCAGGCCTTTGCTGGCATTCGGTATAGAGAGGGTAACTAGACATTTACCTTATCAGACCCTCAAACCATCACAGGACCATGTAGCGGTGAGTGGAGATCTGATGAGAGGGCACTGGGACCCAACAGGCTTCATGGGAAGGGAGGAGGGCTGTGAGCAAGTCTTGAAGATGGGAGGCTCCACAGAGGTCAGGAAGGAGGGCCAGGCTAGGCCTGCGATAGGGGGACCGCCTGTCCCCTGAACTATGAATGATAACACCTTACTTCTGGCCAGGATATTGGTTTTCCAAACCCCTTTTCACTCCTTCTCCTGAACCTCACCTGCCTAGGGAGGAAAGCAGAGCAAGTGCTGTGGAAAGTGAGGTCTGATGGTCAGCAACTCACCAGGGTGACACAGCAGAGCCGGGGCAAGACACCTCCCCCTTGGTGTCCCTCCCCAGCGTCCTTCCCACTTAGTGCTTTCAAAGCCAAGTCCCTCCACCACACCACAGCTAAAGTAACAAGGCCTCATTCTTTTATGTTTGCACCAGTCTCCATGTCCTCTGAAAGTCTGACTAGTCCAGTAGAAAGTGGTGTGTGGCTTCAGGGTCCCACCAGGGCGTAGTGGGTAGGTAACTAATTCTAAATAGGACTAAATGCTAAGAGGCAGCTCAGGTAGTGTTTGTCCAGCATCCCCAAGGCCCTGAGCTGGATCCCCAACACTGCGGGGTGGGGTGGGAGGTGAGACTGACTATGGCTTGGGCATTGCTTGTTTATAATTTTGTTTTTCCTGCCTTGCACTATTCTAACAGCCTTGTCCAACCTGGACTCTTGGCCTTTCACTGCACATCCCTTGCAAGACTCACTCCAGTTACTAGTCTTTACATTCATGACTGTTATCATTAGTGATCCTGTCATCTTTTACTATAGACCAGACACTATGCTAAGAACTTAGGAGTACTTATTTCCTTTTTCACAATGCAATAAGCACTAGTATGTCTGTTATACATGAAATTGAGGCAGAGAAAGTAAAACTGGCCTGAGGTCACATAGCTATAAAGTAGCAAAATTTAGATCTGTCACCAAAGATAGGCAGCCCTCCCTTGCCTGTATCCTGTTATCTTTGCTCACATTGTAATGTCTTTTGGAGTCAAAAATTTTAAGGAGCAGCCTGCAACATCTTACCAGTGTTGAAGAGGTCTATCCAGTGTGCCTCTGCTGCCTACTGGCCAAGAACCTGTCACATGGAGATATTTGTCAAATACACGAATGAATCATTTTAGTTCCACAAACACACCTTGCTGGGTGCTTCATGAGAATCCAAATAAGTGAGGTGGCCCACTCATTGTCCTTGAGACAAAAGTCACTCATCCCCAAATGTTAGAACAGGGAAGGGGACATGATGGAGAGGAAAGCTGCAGTGCTCTTCCTAAGGGTTGTGGGGCCAGAGAGGGCTGAGAGGGCTTCTCTGCTGGAGCCCCAGGAGCACAATGTGTGCCAGTAGGGGGAAAAGGGCAGGGCCACCCCGCCCATCTCCCTTTACACACAGGGGGCAGAGAAAGTTGTCTGGGAGAAGGAAGCAATAGGGTGTTGACTCTGGGAACTCCTGTCCAGCAACACCAAGAGCAGCACAAACTACCCTTTCATGGCACCACTCAAAAGAGTGCCCTGTTTGGGGACCTGGCTAAAGCCAGGAAAAGCCAAAGGAGCCTGTGTGTAGGGGTGGATGGGGAGAGAGGGACATTTGTTGCAGTTGCTGTGTACACAGCAGATCTATGAAATCAGTTAAAAGTAGGGGAGGGGGTAAACATTCGTGCCACTCTGCTAGTTCTGCAATGCCCCATGTCATTCCCAAGCATTATTATCCCTTTTGGCACAGGAGGAAAGTGGGACTCAAAAGAATGATTTCCCTGAGCAGAGCCAGAATCTTGGAGCTAGGAAGGTTCCTCCACCTCCAGCCCCCGACCAGTGATTTCCAGACTTTCTCTTTCTTGTTTTGAAATCCTGTTTTCCCCATTCGGGAACAAGAGCCAGTCTTTTTCCCTCATTGTCCTCATGCTGCATCCTCTAGATTCACTTTCTGGTACAGGATCCCTCTCATTCAGTACCTGATCTGCCTCTTCCCCTATGGTTTGAGTGACAGGAGGGCTTTCCAGTCCCTGTAAGGGATGCATTTGCATTTGAAATAGGAATCTTGGTGAAATAAAGCATTCTCTCAAAAGAATGAAGGGCTATAGATGAATTCTAGGCACCAGGATAGCTGGGTCAGTGTTTTTGGCCAAGGGTTTCAGGGCATGATTCAGAGGTGCAGAGACAACTTTACAGGTACCCTGCTTAAAGTTCACCACACTTTCAGAAGAGGCACAGCTATAAGACATAACCACCAGGTTCCTGCTCATCTGCTTGTCACCTATAGCCACCTCCCCTGGCCAGAAGGGGGAAGTGACTTGTCCATAATTCCAGTGTATCAGAGCCAAGGTGCCCTGGTTTAGAGGCCTGAGCTCTTTCCAAAGCCCCATAGATGTTTCTGGGAACAGGAGCACAGTGGGTAAATGCTGGCAGAAACCCTCTATGAGCACTGTCATTCATTCGACTAAGTCCCACCGATGGTGCCTCTGTGCCACGTCTTTGCTGCAGGTGGAGATTTTACGATGACTGACTCTCCATTACTGAGCTCCTAGAAAAACCCCGCCCCCCAACAATCATTGAAATCATTGTGAGAATATTGACATATGTGAAAATAGTGAAGAGAAACAACATCCAGGCTGGCATGGTGGCTCATGCCTGTAATTCCAGCTACTCCAGAGACAGAGATTTGGAAGATCATGGTTCAAGGTCAGCTTGGGCAAAAACTGGAGACCCTATTCCAAAACTAATGAAAGCAAAAATAGCTGGGGTCATGACTCAAGTAGAGCACCCACCTAACAAGCAAGAAGTCAAGTTCAAACCCCATACCACCAAAACAAACAAAAAGAGAAACAAAATTCTACAGAAGTCACAAGAGACACGGTTGTATCTTCATGTGATGGGGCCCATGCGACATTTAATTTGAACCTTTAATGATAAGACGTGTGTCTGTGTTATGCAGGTGTGGGAATTTCTTGGCGTGAATCACTGGTGTGTGGCTCCTGAGATTAACATTTCTCCAACTCTATATTATTTATTTTTGTCGGTACTAGGGATTGAACTCAAGGCTAGGCAGGTTCTCTACCATTTGACCCATGACCTCAGCCCTTTTTGCTTTTAGTTTGTTTTTCAGATAGGGTCTTGTGCTTTTGCCTAGCCTGGCCTTGAACTGTGATGGTCCTGATATCTGCCTCCCAAATGGCTGGGGTTACAGGCATGCACCACCATGCATGGCTCTCTGGCTTGTTTTCTCAGATAGGGTCTTGATAACTTTTTGCCTGAGCTGGCCTTAAACTGCAGTCCTCATATGTCTACCTCCTGAGTAGCTGGGATTACAGCCATGAGCCACCACCCAGCCCCTTCCAGCTCTTAAACAATCCAAACCATTTCTTTTGATAAACCTACAATTTTCTTTAGTCCTGGAAATTCAGGTATGTCACCATATGAGAGATTTTATCTAAATGTATGTTTTACAATGTTTTTGAAAAACAGGCTTTTCCCTAATGAGCAAATAAAAAATTATATCAAGTAAGAATTACCCCATGATGCGCTCCAGGTTCTGGGGCACCAGAATCTGTTTTTGACTCTTGCTGTAAAACAGAGTTCGCCCTGGAGGAAAAAGGTCATCCTGCTGCCTCTCCTTCGTCAATTCTTTGGGAGCCCCCCCAGTGCCTGGGGCTACAGATCTCCTTCCCTTTCCAGCTTCTCAGCCCTTCTGTCTCTTATGATTGTAGATGCGGCAGGCAGAGCAGGCCCCAGTGCCCAAGCCAGTAGCACCAGCCCGTATGTCCAACTCTTCAACTCTGAAGCCCTTGGTGGGTGCTCTGCCCAAGGTCACCACATTCACTCTCCCTCCACATCACTGTCTTGGAATGCAAAAATTAGAGAAACACAATGACATACCACTTCGCACTTGGTAGATAATTTTAATAGGAAAGTAACAAGTATTTTTGGAGAGGTTTGTAGAAATTGGAGTTCTCATGCATTGCTGGTGGGAATACAAGAGTGCAGTCACTATGGAAGCCTGTTTGCAGTTTCTCAAAAAAATAAGACCTAGTGTAGGGTGCAGTGGTTCACACCTGTAATCCTAGCTACTAAAGAGGTAGAGATCAGAAGGATAGTGGTTTAAGGACAGCCCAGGCAAACATTTAGCAAGACCCTATCTCAACCAACAAAAAAGCTGGGTGTGTGGTGCTTGCCTGTCATCACAGCTAAGCAGGAAGCAAAAACAGGAGGATCACAGTCCAGGAAGGTTTGGACCTAAAAGCAAGACACTATTCAAAAACTAACTAAAGCAAAAAGGGCTGGCGATGTGGCTCAAGTGGCAGAGCGCCTGCCTAGCAAGCAAAAGCAAGGCTTGAAATTCAAACCCCAATACCGCAAAAAAGAAAAACAAAAGTAAACATAAAATTACCACATGGCCCGGTAGGTTTCACTCCTAGGTATATCTGTCTGGTAGGATGGAAGCAGTCTCTTGAACAGGAATCTGTACACAGTGACATTACTCACAGTAGCCAAAAGGTGGAAGCAATCCAAGAATCATAAAATATGATATATGTATACAATGGAGTAATAGTCAACTATGAAAAGGAATGGAGTTTTGATATATGCTGCAACATGGATGGACATTGCAAACATGCTCAGTGAAATAGCCAGGCATGGAGCATAATCGCATGATTATACTGCTAAGACGTATCTAGAATTGGCAAATTCAAAGACACACAAAGCTGAATAGAGGTTCTCAGGAATGGAGGGGTGAGGAGGAAGAGGAAATTACTGTTTAATGGGTACCACAGCATTGATCATGTTACTTATATCCTACAGAACTGTACTTTTTTTGTGTGGTACTGGGGCTTGAACTCAGGGCCTACACCTTGAGCTCTCCACCAGCCCTTTTATGTGATGGTTTTTTTTTTTTTTTTTTTTTGAGATAGGGTGTCATGAACAAATTGGCCAGGGCTGGCTTCAAACTTTGATCTTCCTGATCTCTGCCTCCTTAGTAGCTACTTTTACAGGCGTGAGGCACCGGCACCCAGCAGGAATTATATGTTTTTACATGATCAAAATAATAAGCATTATGTTTTATATATTTTTAATTTTTTTGGTGGGACTGGGATTTGAACTCAGGGCTTTGTGCTTGCAAAGCAGGTGCCCTATTGCTGGAGTCTCACCTTCAGCTCACTTTGCTGTTGTTATTTTGGAGTTGGGGGGATCTCAAAAACTATTTGCCTGGGGTTGGCCTCAAACCTCCATCCTCACAATCTCATCCTCCCAAGTAGCTACGATTACAGCATAAGCCTCTGGTGCCTGGCTTTTTTTTTTTTTTTTTTTTTTTTTACATATTTTACCAGTAACCTGCCCCCTCCACCCCCCCAAAAAAATTCCTCCTCCTGAGCTAGAGAAGGATTTAAGAGTACTGTGCAGCACTGGGCCCCAAGTGCACGCCAACTTCAACTAACTGCTTAAAAGCAGCACCACTAAATAGGGCTAGGAAAAGGAAGCTAATGGGCCTTGGATTGATGGGATAAGTAGAGGGACATATGGCCTTGGATCAGAGGCTTTTGCTTTAGTTTCCCATTTGAATTCCCAATCAGGATAAATACTCCTCTTGTCTTAGCACCGTGGCATTTACTGTTTTTCCTTTACTCAGGAAGCATGTTTCCTGCACTTCAAACACATACGTTTCACTTAACCCTAACAATACCTTGTGAATTAAGCATTATCACTCTTTTTAGAATGATGAACTAGAAGTTCTGAAAGTGATGTGCCCAAGGTCACCTGGCTGGTAAGAAGCAGGCTGCACTGCACTGGGAGTGTGTCTCCTGTCACCAGGCCCCAGTCTTCTATGTACCTGCCTTACTCCCCTCTCTCCCCCCACCCATCTCTCTGGCGTGGCTAGGGACTGACAGGCACACACTGGTCTGGAAGTCACGGCCTGTGCTCTAGTCCAGATGGTTCTGCTGGGTGGCCTTGGGAAAATCTCTGTCAAAACTGCCCTTCCACGATCTATAGGATGTTGCTGTTGACCTGCCTGCCCTGCCAAGTTTGAAAGTGAAATGCTTTATAAATGGCACATCTATAGTGTCGGTTATCTTAAGCTTACTCCTGATCACTCATCAATAAGTGGCATGAACATCAATCATTGGGAAAAACCTTTGTCCCTCCACTCAGTTAACTACTCAGGTCATCCACTTGGAAGGCCAACCACTTGACCATGCTCAGGTTCCACCTGGCTACAGGCTGGAGTTTTTTTTTTTTCATTTTTCTTTTATTATTCATATGTGCATACAAGGCTTGGTTCATTTCTCCCCCCAGCCCCCACCCCCTCCCTTACCACCCACTCCACCCCCTCCCTCTCCCCTCCCCCAATACCCAGCAGAAACTATTTTGCCCTTATTTCTAATTTTGTTGTAGAGAGAGTATAAGCAATAATAGGAAGGAACAAGGGTTTTTGCTGGTTGAGATAAGGATAGCTATACAGGGCATTGACTCACATTGATTTCCTGTGCGTGGGTGTTACTTTCTAGGTTAATTCTTTTTGATCTAACCTTTTCTCTAGTACCTGTTCCCCTTTTCCTATTGGCCTCAGTTGCTTTAAGGTATCTGCTTTAGTTTCTCTGCGTTAAGGGCAACAAATGCTAGCTAGTTTTTTAGGTGTCTTACCTATCCTCACCCCTCCCTTGTGTGCTCTTGCTTTTATCATGTGCTCATAGTCCAATCCCCTTGTTATGTTTGCCCTTGATCTAATGTCCACATATGAAGGAGAACATACGATTTTTGGTCTTTTGGGCCAGGCTGACCTCACTCAGAATGATGTTCTCCAATTCCATCCATTTACCAGTGAATGATAACATTTCATTCTTCTTCATGGCTGCATAAAATTACATTGTGTATGGATACCACATTTTCTTAATCCATTCATCAGTGGTGGGGCATCTTGGCTGTTTCCATAACTTGGCTATTGTGAATAGTGCCGCAATAAACATGGATGTGCAGGTCAGGCTGGAGTTTTTTTAGCAAACAGCTGAGAGAGGAAGCCAGCACAAGGAATAATGATGCCCAGGAGTTTCCTTAACTAGCTGAGCCCTGTACCCACAGGAGAGTGTATTGACTCTGGCTGCTGACAGGTGACTGGCTGAAGCAGGACAAGAGGTGGCTCCAAGACCGCAAACAAAACTGTGCAGGAATGAGTAGGACTGCCTTATTTCCCTCTGCTGCTATTACGGGCTTTCTCCTTGTGTTTCCCTTGTTAAAGTCTAAGTTTAACTCCCGACCCCCAGGACTAATGGCAGACCCCACAAGCCAACTTAATGGTCTTTGACTCCTCTCTCCAAATACAGCTTCTGCCTTGTTCACTCTATCTCCAAAATAACTGAGACCACCCCTTTCTCTCACCTTTGTGGGCTCTGTCATAGTTTAATATACCCTTGTCTTTACCTGGACTCTAGTGCCCATCAACCCATGCATACAGGTTACCACGTGACTTTCCTTAAAAACAAAACAAAACAAAACCAAAAACCTGATCCTGTTACATCCCTGACTACTGTAACTTCTGGAAACCCATTCTTCCCTCTCAAGGCCTTTATGCTCCAACTCTTGCATCTCCTCTCCTGCTCATCTCCTGTCTCAGCCTATTATCCAGCCATAGTAATCTTCTTACCAGTTCTGAACTAACTCTCAAGTCTCCAAGGCTTGTCTCTGCTGTTCCCTCTATGCAAAATGAACTATCTTCACCAGTTCAAGGTTCAACTTGAATGCTACTTCTGCAAAACCTTCCCAATCCTTTTCCAAAGAGGTTGTTTCTCCCATAACCTTTATAACACTTTGGTCACTATTTCTATAACGGTCTCATTAGACTGTAAGGTTTTGTTTTGTGTTTTCTGGTACTGGGGATTGAACTCAGGGCCTTGTGCCTGCTAGTCTCCAGCCCTTTTGTTTTTGGTTTGCTTTTCCGATAGGGTCTTACTGAGTTTTGCTTGGGCCAGCCTCAGATGGAGCTCCTCCTACCTCTGCCTCTTGAGTAGCTAGGATCACACCATGATTCTAGCTTGGTATGTCCCACCATGCCAAGCGTGTTTCTGAAATAGGGTCGCATTTTGTCTGGGCCAGCTGTGAACCACCATCTATGATCTTCCTATCACTACTTCCCAAGTAACTGGAATTACAGACATGCCCACCATACCCAAACCTTATTAATTTAATTTTAAGGGACTCATTATTTACCTCTCCAATATCTCAATAGATGCTTGGCACAGAAGAGGTGCTCACATTTGCTTAATCAGTGAGTCATGAGTACTCATTAGAGATTCATAAGTGAACTCGAGAATGGTCCCTTTCTTCTGCCTTGGTGTAGCCGGCACTTTTAGAATCAGAATGCATAGGTGCTGTCATCTTAGTCATGGCCGTGGACAAGTCATTTCACTTCTCTCAACTTTGGACACTTATCACATATACAAAAGATGAGTGGAGAAAGTGCTTTAGTACAGCATTTCACACAAAGCTCAATTAACTTTTTTTTTTTTGGTGGTACTGGGGTTTTAACTCAGGACTTTGCTAGGTAAGCACTCTATCACTTGAGCCACACCTCACTCTTTTTGCTTTATTTTTCAAATACAGTCTTGCACTTTTGCCTGGGCTGGTCTGGGACTGCAATCCTACCACCTCAGCATCTTGAGTAGCTGGGATTATAGGCATTAACCACCATGCCCAGTCTCAATGAATGTTTAACTCATCCTTAGGTTTCTTCCATCAAGCCTATAGGACTAATTTTCCTGGTCACCTTTTTCCTGCTCTTTGTTTTTGGCAGTACTGGGGTTTGAACTCAGGGCTCTACCAATTGACCCATGCTCCCAATCCCTTCTCCTACCCAATCCCTTCTCCTACCCTTTTAAGTCAGGTTTCTGGGTCCAAATGACTTCTGCCAAGGGCCTCTTGAATCATTCAGGAGGTAGTGTGATGCAGAAACAATCTAAGTTTCAACTCTGACACTGTCATTTTGGAGATGAATTTGGATCTGCTTTCTACCTGAAACTCTTATGTAGGGTTTCTCTGAGGATTAAATATGTAAGTAAATTGGATGACACTCAAAACTCAATAATTATGACTTGTCTGGTGAACAAAAAGTACCAGAAATGCCCCTGAAAGCCATGTAAGTGATCATATTGCCCCCCAGTGGACAAGGGAACACACAGCACAAAGCCACTCCAAAAGACGGAGTCAACTCTCTCCTGTGAGCAAGTGCTAGGGAGCACACTTTACATGGAAATATTCAGGGCACATCTAGACCAGAACTACATTGAGATTAACATACTTGTTTGATGCAGATCAACTCTGACTCAATAGTTTTGGATTGGGGGCAAAATCTGTAATAGGCCTCCAACGTGATACTGATGATAATCCCTCATAGGTCATTCTGAGTAAAGGTCTGTAACATAGCTGTGACATAACAGGAACTATTTATTAAGTGTTTGCCACATGCTAGTTAGCAAGAGCACTGGCTGGCCTATTTTAATGTACATAGTCCTGCAGCTTGTGGCAGGTTAGGTGCTATTTATCTCCATTTTCCAGATGATAAAATGCCAGCACAGAAAGTAGACTGCTTCATCACACAGCCAGTGAGGAGTAAGCCTTGGGTTCTAGTTTAGGTAGCCTGACTCAGAGTCTACTAGGAGACTCCAGTGTGCAGTATGACCTAAGGGGCTGGGGAGAGGCTGCAGCAGGAAACCAGCAAGAGTACTGAAGTGACTTAGGTGAGAGAGAGGTTTTAGGGTAGGAAGGAAAAGGAGGACATGATACAGAGAATAAACAGGACTTGGTGGCAGACTGGATATGGGGATAAGAAAGGGAATAGTCTCTCAAAGGGGGGAGGGGATGTTTTCTAGGTGTCTGGTTTGAACAACTGGAGACTTGGTTGTACTTACCCCTAATTGACCTATGAAACACAAGAGCAAGAACAAGTTTCAGGAAGAAGGTGAGGTCAGTTTAAGAAATGGTCAATATGAAGTGGCTCTTGGTCACCTGGGAGAGACATGAGGATGTAGGCGGACCTACATGTCTAGAGCTCGGGAGATGATCTGGGCTGTGGATAAAGCTTGGGTGTCGGTATCAGTGAAGCTACCCATGAGTGACTGAGGTCACACAGGCAAACTGCCCTATTCTTGGCCAATGGAGGTGATGGGACTGGATTATCGGTTCCCTGGATTACAGTGAAGACTGATTCTGTCCATTCCACTGGCGTCAGATCTGGGGGAGCAGGCAGAACATAAGTGACTGATGGCCTACAGGGCAAGAGGTTTTTGGAGTTCTGTGATAACTAAGTCTAATTTATCTGCCCTCCTGCCCATTGATCAGCAAAAATAAGGACAAATCCATAGAATAAAGGTTGGGAGATATTTATTTTCTTTAAACAAAATCATAAATAACAAAGAAACAAAGTAGGTCCCAGACTCTGGACCATGCAGCAGGACAGGGATAGGAAGTTGTTGGGGTGAAAGGTGGAAGGGGCTACACATCACCTAAGACAGTCACAGAAAGAGGGGCTTCAGGAGACTCCCCCTCCCTGCCCTTGGAAATGGTGTGCCTGGGCAGCAGGAGGAGGCCGCAGTGCTGTGATGAGGCAGCTGGACGAAGGCAAAGACTGGGGCAACTTGGTTGTAATGTTTTTATGTAGAGTGACATGAAATCACAAACGGCAACGAGAAGCTGTGGGTCTAGAAGAGGCAAGCGGGTACTCTGCGCACCTCCAGGGAACAACTATGAAAATGGTCAAATTTGATTATTAAAAACTATTCCAGAGGCGTTAGCCTGTGGCTTGTGCATGGGCTGTATTTAACCTGGGTTGCTCTGTGGCAAGCAAGGGCTCAAGAGGCCCCTGGAGCAGCCTGGCCTCAGCCCAGGACAGGTGCCCAGACATGTGGGAGAACAGCGGCTCACCCAGATGGGAGGCCAGGTGTTTGGGCTGTCTAGACCTAGTTTTCAGGCTGGTCTCTTGTGGTGCTTGGCCTCTCTGGGTCTTCCGATCCTGGAAGAATAAGACTGGGATAAAAAGGTACCTGACAGGTGTTTTATTTGAATGGGAAAAATAAGGACCACTGTGTACACTGTCCATCCCCTGAGGAGGGCAAGACTGTGCCAAGAGCAATCTCAAGGAATGGAGGTCCCTGAGCCTGGAGAGACATTTGTAACCAGGTGCACTGCCTGACAGCAGGAGTCAGAACCCAGAGTGGTAGTTCTGGAGGCTTTACCCTAGGCAAGGCAGGGAGAACAGGCAGGGACTACCCCTTTACAGGTTAGGGGTAAGAGCTGGAGACCCTGAAGTAGGCAGACCCATGTTGGACAAGGGCCCTGGAAAACAATGCTTTTGGCAGGTGTACACAAAAGGGTTTGTGCATCTGGGGACGCCCATCTACAAGGAGCCGGTGGCTGGGCAGGAAGGTGAGGAGGAGACAGCAGCATCACAGTGGCCTCTGGTGCGACGTATTTACAACAGAGCTCAATGTATAGGGAGGGGAAGACGGCAGGTCACTAACAGCCAGGAAACACACTGTCAAGAGTAGAAAAGAGAAGGGAAAACAAATTTAAGCTCCCCTCCTCGTCCAGCTTATCCTGTCTCTTCTAGGAAGTGCTTCCTAATGACCACCAAGGCCCCTGCTGGTCTGTCCCATCTCTTCACAGCTCTACCCAGATCCAGACAGAGGGTCTGCTCTCAGTGTATAGCTCATTTGACCAAAGCTCCAAATGGTTCAGGGAACCCAATCAAACACTGTTTATTAAGAGAAATTAAGTCTTCATTGATGATTTCTGGGATCCATCAAGGGTCATTTGCTAGAGGGATGGTACAGCATAAGAGTGTCACTTTTGTGGTTCACTGTACCAGGCTCCTGTCATCATCTCTGTTGTCCATTCTGATCTTCTAGGCCTAGTGTTCAGAGTTGTCTAAGGCAGAAAACATTTCTTCTTCAAACTCTAATGAGGGTGGTGAGCAAGTTCTCTTGAATCCTCACCAAAATCAGAAAAGAGGCTGTCCAGTGCCAAGAGTGACACCTCATTTGATTTACTGGCTCTCTGAAGAGCAAGAGCCTTCTGCAACACAGACTAGGAGCTCAGGAGGCAGGCCAGGACTGCTTGGTTTGGGTCTACATGCCTCTCCTTTCTCCTCAACAAAGAGCCCAACTACTCAGATGTATCCCTAATCAGATGAAGAGCTTCCTAGGATGAGAGGCCTGGTCTACTTTCTTGCTAAAGACCAGTGGTTTTCTCACTTTTGCTTCCCTTGAGACACCTGGAAACGTTTTTGGTTGATAGAACTATGTGTAGGAGGTTCTATTGGCATTTTGTAGGTAGATGCCAGGGATATGGTTAAACATCCTACAGTGCACATGACAGACGCCTTCCCCCCCAAAACAAAGAATTACCCACCCTAAAATGTCAACAGTGCTGAGATGAGAACACTGTTCTACATTTCCACACAAACTCCATGTCTTGCCCAGCTCTGCTCAGAAGGAGGCAAGACCTCTCTGGATAAGGAATGATTGCTATCCCAGCCAGCCACCTCAGAGAAGGAACATCTCAAGAAGAAACGTACATTGCAGTGGGGGTGGAAGACAAGGCATGACTGCACCGCAGCCAATGCCCCACTGGACCAGAGCACACACAATTGGGGTGACTTTGTAGAAACACACACCAGGCTCTGTGGTGAGGAGGAGGAATACAGGCTTTGTGATCCAGACTAGGCAGGGCTCAGGCAGAAACAGTCACAGGCTTGCAAATACCTGAGCTTAGGATAGACCAGCACTTCTGGGCTCTTATACCCTTGTACATCCTTACGACTGGAATCCACCAATGGGCTCAGCAAACCTGTGCCGGATCAGGAAAGTGGCAACAGCTTCAGCTACCTGAAAAGGAAGAGATATTCCAGGCCTTATGAAGTGATGGTGCTTAGCTTTGGAAGTCCTGTGGGCTTCAGTTGGAAGATTAGGCTCCCTCGTGTCCTCTTAAATCCCCTCAGTGTAGGTAGCTTGAAATCAAAAGGACATAGGCTAGAAGACTCCTCCCTTCCATCCTAGTGATAGCTCCAGAGAGGTCAAGAGGAATGAGGGCTTATTTACCCCATTACAAAATGGACTGGTGGAGTGGTTTAAGCAATAATAGCACCTGCCTAGCAAGCATGAGGCCCTGAGTTTAAACTCCAATGCACCAAAAAAAAAAAAAAAGAAGTTACAGAATACCCCTTTCCCATAGGAGTCCATATTAATTTCTAACTATGAATTTAGGGTACAGCTTCTACCCTCAATCATCCTTCTTCCATCTGGTTTTAGGAGTAATGAAGAAGCAGAGCTTAAGATCTTAACTTTAGGGTCCTGGGATGAAATAGCAGGGTGCCAGCAGCTCAACCCAGACAAACAAAACTAACACCATAGGCAGTTGCCAGGAAGGAGCTTGGGAAGCTGGTGGAATTGCATAGGCCTCTAGCAGCTGCTGCAGGTAACGTGGGCTGAGACTTGGGCTTTGCCAGCTATGGTACTCACACAGTTGCTGTTTTACAGTCATTAAGCACCACATTCACCTTGTCAGGGGCGTCCTCATGCACTGCATGGCCACACTGAGGTAAAACCTGCATCTGGAATTTCCCTGGAGAGGAGACAAAGCCAGACAAGCTCAGAGACTAAAGAGTCCTCTCCATACCATCTCTGCAGTCTCACAGGTCACTTTGGGAGCCCAAGACCTTCCCCCGCAAAACTCTGGTTCTAATTACCAAAATTTTGAGGAGGATATTAACACTTGTAACTTGTCATTTCCATAAACAGGCAGGAATTACTGTTTGCTTTGTATCCCTAACAGGACCCAACACAGGGCTGGGGCACTGAAGAGGTGCTTAGTAGTCTTGGATAAATGAATGAATGACTAGAGCCAAAACTTGTAACTCCAATCCCTCTGGTCTTTCTATTAGACCAGCCTCTTTGGAACTGTGGAAATAAGTAATTGGGAGAATTCCTACATACTAATAACTCTGTGCTGGGTACACATAAAGTAACACGATCAGAATAATCCTCAATTATTCTATGAGGTGGGATTATTTCTAAACTCTCCCAATTCACAGACCTAAACTATTGCCTAATTTTTTTACCCAAACTGTATCATGAACAATTGGTGGGTTTCTAAGATCTCATAACAAATTCAGCTGATTTGAACTTAGTGCTGGGAAAGCTGTAGAATCTATGCAGACTTAGCCTTTTCCCTTTATTCTATGTTATAACTCCCAACCTAGTCAATTACTCTCTATACCTATGGTATACATTATTCAACAGCAAGGTGGTCTTGGCAGAGACCACACTGAAGAATTAGGAGGGCATCTAATAAGTATATTAGCTATAATATGCTTGCTGGACACAATGAAAGGCATTGTTTGTCAGATTCTTACTTAACCCAAACCTTCTCATTTGAATCTCATATACTTGTACTGAGATATATCGCTATCTACACTTTATAGATGGAAAACCCAGGATTAAAGAAGTTGGCAATTCATTTAAGCCACACAATCAGTAATAGTGATTCAACCCCAGGACTGTGATTCCTAGGCTGGTTGGTGATCAACACCGATTTAAAATGCTATTCCAATCAAGGTCAATTGCTTTCAGAGAGTCTCAGGGACCTTGTCAGTTTTCTATCTCCCCAGCAGCAAGCATAGGTCTTGCTCAGAAAATGTGGCTTAGGAAAGTTTTGCTTGAATTGAATTTTAGCACATCATATCTATGCCCAGAGTGACCACCAACAGTGCTATTAAGGTCACAGCCCCAGCTCATGGTCCTGCCCCAGGTCTCAGAAAGCAAAAGACACATGAGTCTGGGAACAGAATTTTATAAGCCATTCAACAGTCTTTGAAGAACTATTATGAGGGAATAGAGTTATTTTCTGTGTGGATGACTTGAGAAAAGCTAAAGGAACAGTTTGAGAGACATCCAAGCAGAGTTTGATGGGCCAGGACTAGAGCTCAAGAAACAGGGGTAAGTAGGACATTTAGCTTTGGAAGTAATCAGGGTTTAAATGGAAGCCATAAAATCATCCAGGGAAACTAAGTAGAAAAGAAAGAAGGTCAAGAACAAAATTTGCTTAAGCCTGAAACCTTCATCTCAGAATTGGCACCAGTTCTTCCATAACCCCCAAAGCTGTGATGCCTGCTGACTTCACCTTCACCAAGTCTTTCACTCAGACTAAAGCAAGAAACTCTAGAAAGTTGGTCCCACTGTCATATGGCCCACATGTGCATAGTACTTAATGTGTCTCTTTCCTACTCATTATACCTCATAATCCCTTTAAGGCTAGCATTGATTTTTCTCATTTTATACAACAAGACTCAAGCTGAGGGGGGTCAAGTAACTTGCCCAGGGTAAAAAAATTAGTAGAAAAACAATATTCAAAACCCATTTCTTCCAACTTTGGAGCCCTTGCTTTTACCACCTCACTATGCTATCTTCTAAACAGATTTTTTTACCCTGGTATCTGGATTATTTTGGATATTTCCCTTTCCTAAAAAAATTCTAACAATGTGAACATCTCTGTTCACATTAAATACCTACATAATATTTTATGGTTTTAAAACACACTGACTCATTTTAACCCTTATAATTGAGACATAGGCAGTTATAATTCTCATTTTTAGTTGAAGAAAAAAAGACAATCACTGTTCCAAAAGGGAAATATTGCCTATAATCATGGTGAGTCAGGAGGAGAGGAGGATGTCAAACATATGTTTGACTCTAAAGTTCATGCTCTCTCAATTATACCTAACCATTTACATTACTGCCTGTTTCTTTGCCCCAGAAAAGGGTCCAAGGCATATATCCAGAGGAGTGTAAATCGATATATTAGGAGAGATAATTGCATATCTATGTTTATTGTAGTTCTGTTCACAATAACTAAACCGTGGAATCAGCTGAGGAGTCCAACAATTATACATAATACAATACTACTCAGCCATAAAGAAAAATGAAATTATGTCATTTGCTGGGAAATGGACAGAACTGGAGAACATGATGTTGAATGAGATAAGCCAAGCTCAAAAAGCCAAGTATCACATGTTTTCACTCATTTGTGAATTCTGGACCTAAAATGATGATAATGGGACATGAATGCAAAAGGTGGATGGTCTGGGAAGCATATGGGAGCGGGAGAGAGAAGGAAAGGATACTGAGGGGTGAAGAGGATCAAATATGCTACATATGTATATATGAAGACAGCATAATGAAATCCACTACACACTTTGAAAAAGGAAGAAAGTAGAGAATGGGAATACAATGAATGGGGTAAATGTGTTCAAAAAGTACATTGTATGCATGTATGGAATCACTACAATGAAATCCTCTTGTATTATTAATGTATGCTAATTCAAAAATATAATAAAACTATTTTAAAAATAAAATTAGCAAAAGAAAGAAAGAAAGAAAGAAAAGGGTACAATTTCTGGATAACTTACCCTGCATCTGGCCAATCATCAGATCTTTATCCAACCTATCAACACCTAGAGCAAAACAAGAGAATCTGTAAGTAGCTCACTAGGAAATGCCCTGTGAAATAGATTTTACTATTCAAACACTAAATAAAACTGTTACAAAGCTGTAAACATGGCGACATTCTCAATTCATGTTAACGCCAATCCGAACTCCCAGAGTTTGCAGTCATGTGCTCATTTAAAGATGAGGTTTTACTGTTTTGAGTCTCAGAACATTCAGAATATTCTTATCCTACTGAATATAGTGTTAGGAGGAAGATTTGGGCCATCCTGTTTGGATGCTTATGCTTAGTTAGGTTAGGGATTGGATATGGAGAGGTAAAGGGTACAGATGAGTGAGGATATTACTTTACTTTGGAAGTCACTACCCAGTTGGCTAGCAGTTTTAATGAGGTGACCTCCAGAAGATAATATACTCACACTAGATGGATTGAACTATGTCCCCCAAAATTCATATTGAAGTCCGAACCCCGAATGGGACTGTATTTAAAGACAGGGCCTATGAGGAGGTAACTATGGCTAAATGATGTGATAGGATTAGTGTCCTTATGAGAGACACCAGAGAGCTGGGTCTTGCTTCCTCTTGGCCATGTGAGAGTACAGACAGAAGGCAGCTATCTACAAACCAGGAAGAGATCTCTTCCCCAAATTCAATCTTACTGGTAGTCTGATCTTAGACTTTCAGCCTCCAGAACTGAGAAAATGTGCATCTGTTGTTCAAACCATCCAATCCATGGTATTTTGTTATGGCAGCCAAGTTGGCTAATACACACACATACACTTACCAGCCAAGAGCAGCAATTTAGGAATAGGACAACTAAGAAAGAGATTGGATAAGCCTCGGAACCAGTCATCCCAGTATTTTTCTGTTTTTGCCAGTTCAATTCTCCAGGAATATGGATGGTCTTTCTTGGTCTGCAGGAATAAGACTCAGGGATTACCCTGAGTCTCCAAGGGTAATCCCTGAAGGAACAAGATAAAAACTAGGTTCCTGGAGAAAGGAAAGGAAAAGAAACTAGCACTTATTAAGGACCTACTATATCTAGGACATTTTAATATACATTTAATCCTATGAACAGTCTTGTGTAGATTGTATTTCCATTTTTAGACAATTACAAGTTTTCTTTTCATTCTTACTAGTTTTCTTTCCCTCCTTCCTTTTCTTTCTTTCTTTCTTTTTTTTTTTAAAGAAAAAAAAGATTTTGGGTCTCACTGAGTTGAGGTCCAGGCTGGGCAAACAACTAGGCTCAAGCAATTCCTCTTGCCTCAACCACCCAAGTAGCAGGGACTACAAGTGTGTACCACACCACCCAGATACTTCTGTTATGTTTAGGAAACTTTATTAGGATCAGGAAAGTAGCTGGGCACTGGTGGCTCATGCCTGTAACCCTAGCTGCTCAGGAGGCAACGATCAGGAGGATCGTGGTTCCAGCTAGCCCAGAGAAATAATTCGCAAAACTGTATCTCAAAAATACCCAACACAAAAAAGGGCTGGCAGAGTGGGTCATGTGGCAGGCATGAGGCTCTGCGTTCAAACTCTAGTACCACCAAAAAAGAAAGAAACAAACAAACATAAAAAATTGCAGGGGCTAAGATAGACCTTTTCTTATACCCAGTTGGAAAAAAGGGAAAGATCACGTTATGGTATACAAAATGCTTATGGTATAATATTAAGTGAAAGAAGCAGAATACAATGTATCGTCTAAATCAGAATTGCTACTGGACAAATGTGGTATACATATGGGAAAAATATGGATGGAAAAGTTGAAAATAGCTTTATTTGTGGGTGGAGTACTTTTTTCTCACATTTTGATTCATGATAATGATATAATGCCCCTACAATAGTAATTCTAAGAAGGAGGTATTATATAAATATGAAAAAGTATCAATGAAAAAAATGTCATGTTATATCTTGATAGTTGGAAAGAGGATGGGCACACAATATGCAAATATTAAGTGAACAATAGATGATTCTCTACACTTTTCTGCATTGTTGAAATAGGTAAAATATTACAATGGAAATAAATCATTGGTGTACTACATCAACCACATCATAAAAATCTACACGTGAACATGGGACAGTGATGTATTGTGTTAAAAATTTGTGATTAAGTTGTCTCCACTACCCAAAATAATCTATAGATTCAATCCCTATCAAAATTCCAATGACATTTTAAAAAGATGTCTTTAAGATCTTAAAATCATATGCAATCTCTTTTTAAAAAATCATATGTAATCTCATGAGATCCTGAATAACCAAGTATTTTCAAGAAAAGGAACAAAATTAGAGGACTCACACTCTGATTTCAAAACCACTACAAAGCTGCAGTAATTAAGTTTAGTACTGGCATAAAAACAAACAGACCAAGGGAATAGGATAGAGAGCCCAGAAATAAACACTCAGATATATGGTCAAATGATCTTAGACAAGAGTGTCAAAAAGACCACCCAAATGGGAAAGGACAGCCTCTTCAACAAATAGTGTTGAGATAAATAAACAAATACATATCCATATGCAAAAGAATGTAGATATACAGATGAATGGTAAGTATATTAAAGAATTTGACATCAATAGTCATTAGGGAAATTTAGATCAAAACCACAATCAGAGCTGGATGTGGAGGCACACTCCCATCAGTACCTGGAAAACTGAGGCAGAAGGATCTTCAGTTCGAGGACAGCCTGGACTATACAGCAATACCCTGTCTCAAAACAAAACAAAAACCAAAACCACCCACTAGGATGGCTTAGCATCAGAGAGTTACAAAACAGTGTTGTTAATTACAGAAGCTTCATATACTACAGATGGGAATGTAAAGTGTTGCAACTCTTCGGAAAATAGTTCTTCAAAAGTTACACATAACTCCACTCTTAGGTATATACCCAAGAAAAAGAAAAGCCTGTATGTCCACATAAAAAGTTGCAAACAAATGTTTGTAGTGTTACTTACAATGGAAAAGAAGTGGAAAAACCCCAAATATTCATTAACTGATGAACGGACAAAAAATACAGCATATCCATATAAAACGGCTAAAGACGTAAAAAGAAACAAAATACTAATAAATGCTACAACATGCTTGAAAACTTTGCACTTAGGTAAAAGAGGCCAGTCATCAAAGACCACACATTATGTAATTCCATTTATATTTAATGTCCAGATTGAGCGAATCTTTGTAAAGACAGAAAATAGATTAGTGATTGCCTGGGGCTAGGAGAGAAGTGGCTGCTAACAGACGCTCATTACTTAATGCACTTCAGTTTGCCCTGTAAGCACAACTGCTGGGGCTTATAAAACCATGTAATGGTATTTATTTAAGAAGTGCAAAGAAAAAATGAGTTGGAATTAAAAATCGAGGCTCTGGGTATGTTTTAGTTCTAACTCTTATGTGTGACCACGGGAAGTATCTGTATCTGAGGGATAAAAGGGTGTTTATACCAATTTTTTGCTTGCTTTTTAAAATAAAGTGCCTGTATTTGTGTTCTCCATATTTTAGAGTACAATCTCATTCAGTACATTTAGTTTTATAAGTCATGAAGCCAAATCTTTGATGGGCTATATCAGAGGCACAAAGTCTAGAATGTGTATATTCACAATGGTGTACATTTTGTGCCTTGAATGTGTATTGGGAAACCTGAACAGTTCCCACTATCTTCATAAAAATTTTATATGTATTTATGAAGATGATTCAGTATTGTAGTAAATCTTGGGCATGGACTAATTTTGCACCTCTTCATACTCGTATTCTGCACAATCTGTATATATCACATCAAATTTAGAGGTATGACCTTAAATTTAACTTTTAAAAACTGGTGATAATATCTACAATGCAGAGCTAAAATGAGAATTAGAGATGATAAGTGTGAAGTGCTCATATAGTTCCTGGCACATAAAAGGTAAAAAGTAATTGTATCAGACTCTCAAATCTACTAAATAAATACTTGCTTGGCCAACTTGGGCAAGTCTCTTTATTTCTGAGCCTCAGTTACTACACTGAAATATGGAAGAAAATCTCCCCTTATCTCACAAGACATTGGGAGGACCAACTAGATCATGCATTATTTATACCTTTAGAAACCATAAAGAGGCACAAAGCATTATTCTGATCATTAATCTTCATTAAATTGAAAATACTGTTTATGAAAAGTGTACTCTCTAAATGCAAAGAAGTATGTGGTTATCCCAAGTCTATTACCTGCCATTAGTAAGATGTTTATAAGCCATCCTGGAAAGTCTGCTGCTCAGAAACACTGAACATTTCAAAAAAAAAAGCACTCCTTTCCACTACTATCTTCAAACCAGTTTTTCAGCCAGCATGCACTACTTACACAAACAGGACCTAAATGCTGAGGGAAATTCATACAGAAAATCAGTTTCTGCCCTTAAAATACATACTTTGTTTTGCTTAGGATAGAATTTTTGCATAAATGGAGGACAACATAAGTCTGTATTCCAGGAATGACTAGCAAAAGACATAGCATCTGTGAATGTGGTTTATGAAAATCACTTCTGAGACTTCGTAGACACAACTTAAAGAAGGAGACTGGAAATTGAGGTGCTGAACAACTCTTAAGTAACTGGATCCAAAGAGCTTCCAAGTTGATGAACACATCAAAGTGCCAGGAGGATGGTGTGCTGAAGAGAGAATGGAAAACTCCTTCCCCCACATGCCTTGCCCTATTAATTTCTTCCATTTTTCTGTTCCTAAGTTGTACCCTTTATAATAAGCTTGTAAACACAAGTAAAGTGTTTTCCTGAGTTCTGTGAGCCATTGTAGCAAATTTTTAAACATGAGGAGTTGGTCATGAGAACTCTACATTATTGGTCTATGGACGATTGTTAGGAAGTATGGGTAGCCAGAACTTGTGATTAGCACCTGAAGTTGGAGAAGTCTTGTGGGAATGAGTCCTTTAACTTGAAAGATCTGAGGCTAACTCTGGATTGATAGTATCAGGATTAAACTGAATAACTGAATACTCAATTTGTGGCTAAAAAAGTGGAGAATTGTTTGGTGTTGGGAAAGACACCACATATTTGTTGTCAAGAGAAAAAAATCTCATAGGTGTATCTTAGAATGTCTGGCACATAATAGATACTCAGCAAATATTTATTAAATAAATGATTTTATTTTGCCCATTAGCTCATTAAGACCTTATTTAAATTTTTACATGAGCTATGTTACGAGTGGAGCAACTAGATATATAACTTCCTAACTGTTATTAATAAAACATTTAGTTAATTTAGAATACTTAGTAAACATTTCTAAATTTTATTAGAAATTAAACTATTTCTAAATTTTTCCTTTTGTTTTTAAGATTATTTTTTTTTGTTTCTTTTTTTTTTCATTTTTCTTTTATTATTCATATGTGCATACAAGGCTTGGTTCATTTCTCCCCCCTGCCCCCACCCCCTCCCTTACCACCCACTCCACCCCCTCCCTCTCCCCCCAACCCCCTCAATACCCAGCAGAAACTATTTTGCCCTTATTTCTAATTTTGTGTTTTTAAGATTAAAATGAATGTTTAAGTTGTATTTTTGGGGGACTGGTGGAATGGCTCAAGTGGTAGCATGCCTGCCTAACAAGCGTGAAGCCCTGAGTTCAAACTCTAGTACTGCCAAAAAATAAAATAAATAAAGTTGTAATTTTTTTAAACAAAGTATGGTCAAAGAGTTGGGATTCTGTGAGTGGTCCTGCCTCTAACTTTAGACTTCAAAGTTGGCCCCTTTAATCCACAGAATTGCATTTCAGTGATCCATTTACTTGTGATAGAGTTAGGGTTTAGTGTGCTTTTACAAGAGGAATTTCCAAGTTATTGCGCTTCTTGTTTGGGTATCTCAGAGCGTTCATTACCTGATGTTTATCTTTATCTTCCATATACATCTGTACCTGTACCTGTAGCATCTTTTTAAAATTTTAAAAAGAAAAAAGCATTTTACTATTGGTAGGCCTGGCACAT
The DNA here is from genome assembly GCF_047511655.1 of Castor canadensis. Taxonomy (NCBI): domain Eukaryota; kingdom Metazoa; phylum Chordata; class Mammalia; order Rodentia; family Castoridae; genus Castor; species Castor canadensis. Next base: position 145,375,133 of record NC_133386.1, read on the forward strand.
TATCCAATACTGAATACTCTTCAAATGTTGCCAAATATAGACCTGTCTAGAATAAGCTTGGCCAGAAAAAGATGTCCTGGAGTGGCTCCCAAATGTACTCCTAGGGTGACCTCTATAAGACTCTAAGACAAACTGTGATCTTGACCTGAACCCTTTAAAACCTGTGAGGGGTTAGGAGAGGAAGTACTAGATGTTTGGCACCAGTGAGTGGCCAGGTACTAGATAGGACTTTCCTAAATGTAAATGCATTCACATGTGTATAGTCACAAGTATGGTCACAAGCATGAAACATCATGCCTTTATCAGTTATTTATATATGAACTTAACATATTAATATAAGTTAATGCAAAAACTGAACTATAATTTGACATCCATATAAATATCTTTTCTCATTTAGTTTTTTTCAGTAAGCATATCTAGTTCCTTCCCTGTTAGTACAGTACCCTTAAAATTTGTTTTTTTCTATTTAATCATATTTCTATATGTATAGCATTTTCAATTCTGTGTAATTTTTAATTACTTAAAAATAGGACATACATACACAGATGCAAAAGGTATTTGACTATGTACTGTCTCAGTTGTTTTCCTATAACTATTTTAGTTTCTCTATCCAGAGGAACTGTTGTTTTGTATATATTTCCACAGATATTTAATGTGCCCCTAAATGTAAATAGTAGTATACTATCCTGTCACTGTTTTGCCCTTTGCTTTTTTCTCATTTAAAATAGTTTTATCAGTTTATATATAGAACTGCTCCATTGTCTATGCAAGAGCTGGATAATATTTTACTGAATTGGTATGCCACATTAATTAGCTAGTCTTATTGATGGCCATTTATGTTCCTTTTTTCCTTCTTTTTTTCTGGCAGTACTGGATTTGAACTCAGGGCCTCACACTTGCTAGGCAGGCCACTGTACCATTCTAGCCACTCAACCAGCCCTCCTTTTTTTGTTACTATAATCTGGATAGTGTATCTAGTGCACAATCTTCACACACATGCTAAGTGATCTCTATGGGATCAATTCTTTGAAATGGGATTATTGAGTCAGGTTTTACACATCTAAAATTTTGATATGTGTTGCTAACTTGCCCTCCAGAGAAGGGGCACCAATTTATTTATCAAGAAAAGTCCCCTCTCCCAAATTATTTTTTCAAAACATTTTTACTAGCATATATTAATTGTACAGGTATTTCCATATATGCTTACAATATACCTCAGTTAGGCTCATCCCCACCATCATTGTCCCCCATCCCCTACCCCCTACTTAAAATGACTTTGGCAGGTTTCCTTGTTCTATTTTCATGCAAATATATAAAGTACATTGACCATATTTCCCCTCCTTTAATCTCTCCATCCCCCTCCCCCCCACTACTAACCATCATCTAATAGGACCTGTTTACGTTCCTGTCCTTCATTACTTAAGCATATTTTCATTGCTCAGTGGGGTTTTGCCATGGTGCCTCACCTGTGACCATATTGTACTTTAATCAGATTAACTAACCCTCTATTATTACTTCCTTCCCCTTTCCCTCCCACCCCCTTCTGCTCAACAGCTCTCAGTGCAACTCATTATGCCTTCTTCCTACACAGATGCAATGGATTTCAATATTATTCACTCTGCTGTTTTCTTTTCTTCTCCCTCCTCCCCCTCCCCTAGTCCCCTCAGTCTCACTGTGTGTACATATGTATATACATATACATACATATATATACATGTATGTATATATATATATATGAGATTGTGTTTGCATGTGTGCATATGTTTATCTTTTTGGATCTATCTTCCACATATGAGAGAAAACATATAACCTTTGTCTTTCTGAACCTGGCTTACTCTGCTTAACATAATGATCTCCAGTTCCATCCATTTACCTGTAAATAACATAATTTTGTTTTCTTTTTTTTTTTTTATTATTGTACTGGGGGCACGTTGTGACATTTACAAAAGTTCTTACAATATATCATAGTTGAATTCACACCCTCAATCACTCTCCTTTATCCCCATTCCTGGAATAGTTTTATCAGTTTATATATAGAACTGCTCCATTGTCTATGCAAGAGCTGGATAATATTTTACTGAATTGATATGCCACATTAATTAGCTAGTCTTACTTTTCCCTTTATACACCTATGAACATAACATTTTCATCATACTCACCTTCCTACACCCTTTCCTATGCCCTCCCGCTTCCCACTGGTACAAACGCCCAAGACAGGTCATGTTTTGCCTTAATCTTTTTTTAATGTTTTTGTTTAAAAAATGACATTTTTATTTGTTTCAGATAGTTAATACTGGGTGTTTCCTTATGATAGTTGCATGTATGTATGTATTATAGCCCAAATTGGTTCTTCCCCATTGATATGTTTCTAAATGTCCATGTGTTGTATATCATAAAATATAAATGACATCATGTTAGTCAGCTTTCTTTCACTGTCACTAAAACCTGAGAGAGTGTAGGGTGGAAAAGTTTATTTTCCTCACAATTTTGATGTTTCAGTTCAAGGTCAGGTGATCTGTGGTGAGACAGGGCATCATGGAAAAATCATGTGTCAATTAAAGACCCTCACCCCGTGGTACCTGCAGTAGGTAAGGAGAGAATGCCTGTTCTTTCCAAAGCGATGCTTTCCTGAAACAGTAGAAGCTGAGAGCCTATAAATATTCATGGGGGAAAGCACTTTGAAGACAGCACAATACTGAGTGTGCTGAATTCAAGCATTACCAGTGTAAGGTCATAGTTCAAGAAGGAAAGACGGCAACAGGACTGCTTCAGGGGCACTTACCTACCTAATTTCATTTTTATTATTGCTAAATAACCCATTGTGTATGTATGTATATGTATATATCTTCATCTCTATATCTATCTATCTATCAATCAATCACATTTTCTTAATCAATTCATCCGTTGTAGGGCATCTGGGCTGTTTCTGTAGCTTGGGTATTGTGAATAGTGCAGCACTAAACATGGGTATGCAGGTGTCTCTTTTGTATACTGACTTGTATTTCTTTGGATATATGCCCAGGAGTAGTATTGCTGGATCCTATGATAGGTCTGTTTTTAGTTTTTTGAAGAACTTCCATGCTGCTTTCCATACTAATTTACATTCACATCAACAGTGTATATGGGTTCCTTTCCCCCACATCTTTGTCAGCATTCTTTGTTGTTTGTGTTCTTGATGATAGCCATTCGGACTGGAGTGATGTGAAATATTAATGTACTTTGTGTTGCATTTCCTTTATGGCCAGGGATATTGAGCATTTCTTTCTTCATTTATTTATTGGCCATTTGTACTTCTTCCTTTGAAAATTGTCTATTCAGTTCATTTGTCCATTTCTTCATTGGGTCATTGGTTCTTTGAGAGTTTAGTTTTTTATTTTCTTTGAGCTCCCTATAAATTCTGGTTTTAAATTCCTCCAGTACTAGCTCTCCAGTGGCACTCCAGTTTACTCATCTCTACAGTGGTAATAATAATACTGCCAGTGAGAATGCTGAAATGAACAGTCTCATATGTATAAATATTTTGTTCATGTGAAGAGAAATTATTGCCATGGATTGAAAAATCCATAGACCAAAAGGTATGTATAGTTTAAAATTTGATATGTTCCTACAAAATCACTATGAAAAGACCACCTTGATTTACAGCCTCACTAACTATATGATGGTGCCATGTATGCTCTACACATAAAAAATACAGTCAAGTTTTGCTACTCTTATGCTTTTTTTTTTTTTTTTGCAGTACTGGGGTTTGAACTCAGGGCCTACACCTTGAGCCACTCCACCAGCCCTTTTTTGTGATGGGTTTTTTTCCAGAAAGGGTCTCACTGAACTATTTGCCTGGGCTGGCTTCAAACCATGATCCTCCTGCTCTCTGCCTCCTAAGTAGCTAAGATTACAGGCGTGAGCCACTGGTGTCGGCTCTTATTTTCAAACGTTGACCTTCTCCATCTAAGTCTCTTTTACCTCTCTCAATTTTGGTGATATCTTAGACATTAGAATAATATGTTTGTAACTGAGATACTGTTACTGTTTAGAATTTCCTGTAAATAGCTATTCATATTTTTATGTAGGCTGTGTGTTAGTGTGTGCCACTTATAAAACATAAACTCCTTGAGTCTAGGAAATGTGTGTGTATGTGTGTGTGTGTGTGTGTGTGTGTGTGTGTATAAACATCCATCAATTTTAAGAAGATTAAATTTTGAGTTAGAATTTTCACGTCTTCTCATTAGTTTGGTTATGTACTTTAATTTCCATTATAATCAGAAAACTTTTGTTTAAATTATGTAGTAGTGTTTTATGTCTTTAATTTCCATTATAATCAGAAAACTTTTGTTTAAATTATGTAGTAGTGTTTTATGTCTTAAGTTTAAGTTTATGTCTTATGTTTTAAGTACAAATGCACTCTAATATTTAGCACCTTTTAGGTGCCCTGGTTTATAATTCTGAATGTTCGTTATTATTGTGTAGACTGTAGATGTATAAGGTGTAAATAGTACAAACTCAGTCCACACTAACCTTGAGACAGAAGTTGTGTTTCACCCTTTTTTTCTTTTTTTTATTATTCATATGTGTATACAAGGCTTGGGTCATTTCTCCCCCCCTGCCCCCACCCCCTCCCTTACCACCCACTCCGCCCCCTCCCTCTCCCCCCTACCCCCTCAATACCCAGCAGAAACTATTTTGCCCTTATTTCTAATTTTGTTGTAGAGAGAGTATAAGCAATAATAGGAAGGAAAAAGGGTTTTTGCTGGTTGAGATAAGGATAGCTATACAGGGCATTGACTCACATTGATTTCCTGTGCGTGGGTGTTACCTTCTAGGTTAATTCTTTTTGATCTAACCTTTTCTCTAGTACCTGTTCCCCTTTTCCTATTGGCCTCAGTTGCTTTAAGGTATCTGCTTTAGTTTCTCTGCGTTAAGGGCAACAAATGCTAGCTAGTTTTTTAGGTGTCTTACCTATCCTCCTCCCTCCCTTGTGTGCTCTCGCTTTTATCATGTGCTCATAGTCCAATCCCCTTGTTGTGTTTGCCCTTGATCTAATGTCCACATATGAGGGAGAACATACGATTTTTGGTTTTTTGAGCCAGGCTAACCTCACTCAGAATGATGTTCTCCAATTCCATCCATTTACCAGCGAATGATAACATTTCGTTCTTCTTTATGGCTGCATAAAATTCCACTGTGTATAGATACCATATTTTCTTGATCCATTCATCAGTGGTGGGGCATCTTGGCTGTTTCCATAACTTGGCTATTGTGAATAGTGCCGTAATAAACATGGGTGTGCAGGTGCCTCTGGAGTAACCTGTGTCACAGTCTTTTGGGTATATCCCCAAGAGTGGTATTGCTGGATCAAATGGTAGATCAATGTTTAGCTTTTTAAGTAGCCTCCAAATTTTTTTCCAGAGTGGTTGTACTAGTTTACATTCCCACCAACAGTGTAAGAGGGTTCCTTTTTCCCCGCATCCTCGCCAACACCTGTTGGTGGTGGTGTTGCTGATGATGGCTATTCTAACAGGGGTGAGGTGGAATCTTAGTGTGGTTTTAATTTGCATTTCCTTTATTGCTAGAGATGGTGAGCATTTTTTCATGTGTTTTTTGGCCATTTGAATTTCTTCTTTTGAGAAAGTTCTGTTTAGTTCACTTGCCCATTTCTTTATTGGTTCATTAGTTTTGGGAGAATTTAGTTTTTTAAGTTCCCTGTATATTCTGGTTATCAGTCCTTTGTCTGATGTGTAGCTGGCAAATATTTTCTCCCACTCTGTGGGTGTTCTCTTCAGTTTAGAGACCATTTCTTTTGATGAACAGAAGCTTTTTAGTTTTATGAGGTCCCATTTATCTATGCTATCTCTTAGTTGCTGTGCTGCTGGGGTTTCATTTCACCCTTTTTTTCTTAATATTTGATTCTCCAAAATAGAAAATTCCACTTAAGTTTTATTTTTATTATAATTTCATGTCTGTTTGAAATCTGCTACTCTTTATGTATGTATGTATGTATTTGTTGGTGCCGGGGGCTAACCAAGGCCTTGCATACATAAGCACGCACTATATCACTGAGCTACACCCCGTCCCCAAATCTGCCACTCTTTTGTGAAGCATTGTTTTTAGCCATAGATATCCTTAAGACTTATAAGTTAAAGTTCATGCTAATGAAATACAGAATTCTAAAATATGGGTGTTGGTATGCCTTGCCTCTCAAGCCGTGTTTGGATTTTAAGAAAATTCAACATGACACACTTGACACCTAAGACCTTCTTTTGGTCAACTCATGCTGTAGGTAAGTTGAATGGTTTTCTGTGTTTTTAAAGAATAGTAAGGTTTATCTGTTTATTTTGATTTGCAGAGGCATAGGTAGTATGTTTTCCTGGCATTTATCTAGTAGCTTCCATATATCTTTTTAAATTTAGTGTAGATTCTCATTAAATTGGTGTCTTTTTTACTAAGAAGTTTATTTTGGATCCACAGCTCTTAACTTTATCAAATTATTGAAAAATATTTCAATATGCTATTTTTAAATGGTATAAAAAATCACTCTTTGGAGGCTGGTTCCTTTGGGGACTCAGAAAATGGCAAATACTGTTTTTATACTACATAATAATTAAAGTAAATAGCACTGTGGAATCTGTAGTGAATATAGAAACCTTGTGATAGATCCATATTGGGCCCTCAGAAGGGTTTGATATTAAAACTCTGTGATCCCAATTAAGTTTTAGCTTTTTTTATTTTTAAATAAATACCCAAACAAAAGAGCAGATTGAAAATCTGTTACGGAATGGGATGAACAAGGAGTTGCGAGATCGTCTTTGTTGCAGAATGACTTTTGGGACTGCAGGACTTCGATCTGCCATGGGGACAGGGTTTTGCTATATTAATGACCTTACAGTAATACAGTCAACACAGGTAAGTATTACAAACTATTATATGTGTACTTTTTCTCACTGCAATGTTTTGCTTTCAAAAAATATAACAAAAAAAGGCATTTTGTCTGGGAAGGTACATTCATAAGTAAAAAGTGTAGAACAAGTTCTGACCTTTGGTCTTGCCTAAGACTTATCTTCAAGGTCATAGATTATCTTTCTGATTAAGTGTTATTTTGGTTAAAATTGTCAACTTCTTGACAATGTTACTTTGCATTTGAAACCAAAAAATGAATATTGACATGTCAAATTAGTACAAAGAAACAAACTTAGAAAAAAGATGATTACTCATCTTGGCATATGGCTATTTATAAAGTTAACCAGAGTATTTAGAAAATTTAGCTGAAAATATTTCACTTAAACATAGTTTTCTATATCTATTTGAGAGTTGCCATTTGTATAATATGATGCAATTTATTGTATTTTTCTCTATCTTAATGCAATATATTTTAGAAACAAATTGCTTCTCTTCCCAGTGAGTCGTCCTCACCACTTGAAGGAACTGCACTTTTGAGGCCAATAATACATTTAGTATAGTGGAGATAATTCTGGATTATAGACTACCTCAGTGGTCATAATTCTAACTGAACTCCCAAATAGTAAATCCTCTTTAACCTTGTTTTGAAAGAATTCTGTAAAGCCAAGGGCTAAGACAGGGGATGATGAAGAAGGGACTGCAAGATGGCTGGATAGGTAGGATATGTGCCACCTTCCCTACTGCCTCCCCATCTGCTTTCTAGTCCTCAGCCAGAAATGCTTTTCATGCAGTTTTTTGGGGGGTGGTGCTCAGGACCTTGTGCTTGCTAAGCAGGCATTCTACCACTTGATCCATGCCCTCAGCCCCTAAGTTTATATTTTTATTTATGTATAAGATTTCATTATAAGCAAAACCAAATGGAATCTGATTCTTAAACCCCAGCTCTTTTCAAACTCTAGATATTAAGGGATAAGATAAGATCGGTTCTCACAGCAGAGAATAATACAGGACTGTGTAAGGTTTTAGGACAGTGTGTTCATTAGAAATAAGTTGATGCTAGCCCATTTGGGCTATATTAATCTCTCTTTCTCTGTTTCTCAATTTCTCATAGTGAGAAAAATAGTGGGAAAAATAATTATAGTTGAAAGACCTATGAACTACAAGTCACTGGGGCCTCATTTGGTGCTGCTACTTAGTTAGCAGTGCCTACCACATAGTAGGTCTTCAGTAAATCAGAATAACTTAGTTTTAGTTGAATGCATGGCCTTGGGCAAGTCATTACATGGAGCTGCAACCTTTCTCTGCTACCTCTTTCTTAAGAAATATGCAGCTATCTTAAGAATATTCCAATGAAGGACTGTATTGTTGATTTAAAGCGTTTGTCATAAATAGGTCAAATCATTTGGTTAGCTTGGATCTTATGATTTAGCATGGGTGGAAGATGTTCAAAATTCTGTTCTCTAGAGCCTCGAAGCAAGAAATAATTTCCTTGAGCTCTCCTAACAATTTTTTTTAAATCTTACTGATTCTCATGTCTCATCTTTTTTTCCCTCATGATTCATATATTGTATTGGATTCAGTGGTTACTAAATTGATATTTCTATAGTATTAAATATTTCCCAAAATCTAGGAAATGTTTGTCATTGCACATTTGTGGATGGAGCATTATTGCTCCCCCATTTCAAAGCATGGGCATAAAGGCAGAAACCAGTTCCCCAGGAGACAATAAACTGCACACCTGCAAAAATAAGAGATTTTAAAGTTACAAAATACAAGCATTGAAGCTGGGAACATAGCTCAGTGGTAGAGTTTTTCTAGCATGCTTGAGGCCCTGGGTTAATCCCCAGCACAGAACAAAAAGGAGAAAGAGTGAAGATGCAAACATTCACTAGGAACTAATCTTCTACATTTATTTGCTTCAGGGAAAACATTCAGGGAATGTTTTTCAGACTTCAAGCAGAGAGGCTTCGTTGTTGGGTATGACACTCAGGGTCAAGTAACTAGCAGCTGCAGCAGCCAGAGGTATAATGTTAATTGTTTCAAAGATTAAATTGGAATGGAATAAAACATTTACAATTCTTGTGTTTGCTAGTAGTAGGATTTATGAAATAGACATTCAAATAGAAATATGATTGCATGCTAATGTTTATTTTAGAGTCAAAATAGAAGAAAAAATATTTCAAAGATAAGCTTTAGATTTTACAGAAAGAGGACTAGGGCATGGCTCAATTGGTAGAGCACCTGCCTAGTAAGTGTGAGGCCCTGAGTTCAAACCCCATTACCACCAAAAAATTACAGAAAAAGGTATAACATAGAACATTTGGAATTATGTCACAGCTTGTATTATAATTTTAGTATTTTTGCTAAAGGTACTGAGTAGGAGTAATTATGTAGCTTGCGTTGTTTTATCATAATCTTTTTATTTAGTTTTAGGGTATTTTCATAAATTGATAGTCATGATATATTGATATATTTTCAGAGGGTAATTGCACATATTTATTTTATTTCACTTTCTTCCACTTTTGTTTCCTTTGCAGATTTTATTTCTTAGTTAAAAAGCCATCAAAATATGTTTGAAAGGCAAAGAATTGTAATGTTATTTCTGTTCATTGTAATGTCATTTCTGCTAAGCTCCTTTTAATTTTTTCGGGGTTTTTGTTAGTTTGTTTTTTGTTTTGTTTTTGGTATATGTGGTGCTAGGGATGAACCCATGGCCTTGCACATGCTTAGCAGGTGCTGTATCATTGAGCTGCACCCTTTTTATGAAAAGTCTTATTTATTTAATATTTTCAAGTTGGCACATACAGCTTAAATAATCAGTGACTATAAGAATTGGTTGTCAGGTATGGTGTCACATGTCTATAACCCCAGCACAAAGGAGGCTGAGGCAGGAGGATCATGAGTTAGAGGCCAGCCTAGGTTATATAGCAAGACCCTGTCTCAAAAAAAAAAAGAAGTGGTATGTGGTGTGTAAAGATACTATATATTCAGAGTAATTGCAATACGAAACATTTATTATGTGGAAGATTGATTTTTTTAAAATTATAGTTAACTAAGGACTAAGTTACATTCTTTTTTTCAGGCTTGCTAAACTCACTGCTGCAGTCTTGCTGGCTAAAGATGTTCCTGTTTACCTTTTTTCAAGATATGTTCCTACACCTTTTGTAGTAAGTGTATTGTGTTAGTGATGATTCAGTTTGCTGGGCTTGAAAAATTTTCTAAGATCAACTAAGATTCGAATCTTTATTGTGCATATGGTTCTGTATTGAGTGATATTTGGAACCAAATGAAGGAAAACAAATTTTACTTTGAGTTTATCTTCAGCTCAACATTTGTTGAACTACCTAAGAACTTGATCTATGAAAGTTGACAAGTCATGGGTGGACTCTTCTTTCAGAAATTGATTTATTAGGCAGATAAAAATGATTACACATAGATTTGAACACACTGTTAACAAGTTTGACCTGGGTTGTGTGCATAAAAAATCCTATATTCAGTGATGCTAGTATATACTTTATTACTAAGCACAATTACAAAGGATGTCTCAACAAATGCCAAAGAACTGCTTATCGAGCCATATCCCTGGACCCCAATGAAATAAAATTAGAAATAAAAAGTCCAGAAACCTGTGTTTAAAATTTTATAAGCACAGTCATAAGTAATTCCTTGATTAAGGAAGATACCATAATGAAGAATGAGAACGTGTAGGCAATCCTTGCTTTGAATGGTGGTGCAGGGCCACAAAGGCAGTGCTGCAGTATTTGTGAACACCCTTTTTGTCCCTTTTGAGAATGAGGAGCATTCCTTGATCTTTTATGAATAAGATCTTTAAGAGTACTGTTTTGCCTTATTGCTTAATGGAGTGAAATAAAGCAGACAGAGACTGAGGAAAAAGACAGTTATGCAAGCTAAAACTATGCAAAGTGAACTTATAATCAATGGGCAAAATTACAGTCATATCTTGACAAAACATTAAAAATACCCTTACTCTTGGTTAAAAACGTATAGGGAAAGAGAAAAATGATAAAGCTAGTATTTGTTAGTACATTATAATTTAAAGCATTAGAAACACTAAGAACTAAAGTGTTTTCTTTGTTAAAAATTTTATGAAGTTGGCTAGTTCCGTAAAATGATAGTGGATGCATCAAAACTGATGAGAAACAACCAACCAAACAAAAAAACCCCTGAATCACCTATAATTACTAAATAAATTGAGTTGTTAGTTTTAAAATATTCTCAAATTTTTATAGATAAGTTTTACCAAATATTTGAAGAATAGATAATGTCTCTATAGACTGTTCTAGTGATTTATTGGCAATATATTAAGCAGCTCAAATAATTGAATTGCTTTAAAAAAGAAAGAAAAAGAAAAAAGTGGTATCAATAAATAATAAAAAACAGGGAGGATCTAGAAATCTAGATCATCTCTGTAAGATTCTGCCATCAAGTTGCCAGTTCCGAGCATCATCAATCCCAGTGTGTTGGCTTTTCTCTTATTGCAGGTAGATTCGCTCTAGCTGGTAAGGAAGGTGTTTTTAGCAATCCCAGATTCACACCTTTTTATTACTATGACTGATCAGGCTTGGGTTATGAGATAGTTTCTGAATCATATCAAGGGAATGTACTACTATGGTGAGACCTGGGTCATGTTCATCCACTTTAACCTCTGTGGGCCAGAGAGTAGTAAGATGTGGTAGTAGAAGCAGTAGGGGAGACATTCTAGGATGACAAACAGTAGCCACTACAGATAAAAAGGAAAATCAAACCTGAGAATTAACTGTGGGAGAGAGGATAGTGAGTTGACCCTTATGTGACATGGAGGCCACAGAATATATAGAAAAATCTTCAAATTAGAAGACAAAAGTGTTCTACTTTTGAATCTTCTACCTAATGATTTATAATGTTGGATAAACCTCATTGTAAAATATGATGGATTAAGTGATTTATAAATTTACTTTCAACTTCAATACTTTATGACTGTTTTCACCATTCATTTCTCCAGGGTCTGGTTGAGTGTCTGGCATATAGTATGTGTTCATTAATATTGTTAAATGAACAAAAGAATAAGAACTGTTTATACTACTAAGCTAAAGGAAAGTTGGGGAAAAGCAATTCAGTCTAAATATAATTAGATGGTTGTTGAGCCACATATTTTAGAAATGGACCCTATCCAACAAGTGGGGAATTGAGGTTTTAGGTCATTTATACCATAATATCTTCTGTTACTTAGTCAGGTTAGTCTCATGTCAAATATATAAGTAGCTAGGAAGCACAGTGGGATGATAATTGCTATTATTTTTTCAGCCACATGCAGTCCAGGAGCTCAAAGCAGTTGCAGGTGTGATGATCACTGCATCTCACAACCGTAAGGAAGACAACGGGTACAAGGTAAACCTTGGACTCCTGACCTTCACTTATTTTATAGCTCTTATTTTATTTGAATAATGTATGCTAATTATGTTTTCTACACTTGGAGCAAAGTCAGACATTGGGAACAAAAAGATAAAAACATTGAGGCCAGCCTTCACAGAATGGAGTACTCCCTAAAGGCTCTTACTACTTCTCAATGTGTATAATTACACAGGTCTCTTCTTTGGTCTTTTGCCTTTTATTTTTCCTTGATTCCTCTTTCATTATCCCAAATATATCTTCTGTATGATTTCAGAAATAAGGTTATAACATTGTACCAAAAAATGTGAAGAATGAATGAGAATTTGTAGAAAGAAAGTTGGATAGTTCCTTGACCTCACTCCTTCTGTCCAGGCTCCCCAAGGGCCACAGGATCCATTTACTGTGTCAGCCTCCATGGCAGGAAGCACAGTGGTGAAGGATGAAAATTACTGTGGCTCTATAGGGGCAAATAGAAGACATGTAGCACATTATCAAGCAGGTGTTTGGGGCTTCTGAATGATGAGCCCATATTCATGGATTTGTTTTCTTCTTGTATGGAAAGACTCAAGACACACTGAGGTCTTTTTTAACTTAGAAAAAAGCTTTAATACTAATCTAAAATTTGGGGCCTGACTAGCTAAGTGAGTAGTGTTGCCATTTACAGGCATAGGGAATAAGCATAAGTAGTTTAGTTTGAACTTCATATGAAGTTTGAAGTTTGCATGGGTTGATCAGGTAGCAGTGTGTTATGGGCAGTTAGATGTGTAGATCTGTCACTCGGGAGACATGTGAGCTGAAGTTATAGATTTTGAAGTGACCACACATACTACAACATGTAAAAACATTTGGAAGTCCTTGACTTGGATGCATAGCCAAGAGGTAGTACAGAGTGGAAAGAAAAGAAATCACAAATGAGTCCCTAGGCAATTTTAACTTTAAAGGAAAGGAAATTTAAGAAAAAAAGAGGACCTAGAGATAAGAGAAAGTCTAGAGGAGATTGGCATCATTAAAAACCAAAGAGATTAGGAAAGTTGTAAGAAGTTAGAGGTCAACTGTCAAAGAGCGCTAAGAACACAGATGCCTTCTCTGAACGTCAGCTTCCTGTATACGACCACCTACTACATATTCATTGGGGTGTCTAACAGACATTTTAAAGTTAGTGTTTTTGAAACATAGGTCTTGATTCCCCACAACCTGCTGTATATACACCTAAAAATAGTCTTCCCATCTCTGTAAATTAATCCTACCCACCCAAACAAAAACCACTTATTAGACAAGTGCTCTACCACTTGAACAACATTCCCAGCCCTTTTTGCTTTTAATTATTTTTCAGATAGGGTCTCGCATTAGGCCTCAGTCTATGATCTTCCTACCTCTTCCTTCTGACAACTAGAATTACAGGCATGAGACACCATGCTTAGCCTCAGAAACCATTCCTAATTGCCCCCTTTCCCTAACATTAATCTACTAACAAATTCTAGAAGCTCTGTATCTAAAACACACATTGAATGTATTTACCTCTGCCTGTATGTCTACTGTTACCATTGTAAACCATTGTTGTCCTTTGTCTGAACTACCGCATCCTAGCTGGTCTCTCCCCTGCTTCCATTGTTGTTCCCTGCAATCTGTGCTCCATAAGGCAGCTAGATGATCTTTTAAAATATAAATAGGTCAAGACAGGTGTGGTAGTTACCGCATGTAGTCCCAGCCACTTGAGAGGTTGAGGTGGGAGGCCTACTTGAGCCCAGGAGTATAAAACCAGCCTGGGTAACATAGCAAGACCCTATCTCAAAAAAAATGTGTGTATGCATATTATATATACATATATATAAATTATACATACATATATAAAATTTATATATAAATATATAAAATGTTGATTTTTTATTGGTGTCATTTTTTATCTATAGATTAATTTAGAAAGCATTATATTTTTCTGTCTCTCTATTCAAGTATAGGATGTGTCTTTCTAGTCTTTCAAGACTTCTTTTAGATCTTTTGTTAGAATTTTAAAGATCTTTCACATCTCTTTAGGTTTATCCTTGAGTGAATTTTTTGTTTTTCTTTCTTTGTTTTTTCCCCCAGCCCCTGGATCCCCACCTATCCCCAGCCAAAGTGCTTCCTTATTCCCACAGATCACCCACCCATATACCCTCAAATCTACTTCTCTTGCAAATAACCAGTACAGTGCTCCTGAGCCTATTTTATTGCATGAAGTCTCTGCAGGGTTTTATTTTGTTTCATTATTGTTTGGGATTTTTCTTTTTGCAGTGTGCTGGGGATTAACCCAGGACCTCACAAGTGCTAGGCAAGCACTGTATACTCTACCCCAGCCCTCTGCAGGTTTTGTTTGTTTGTTTGTTTGTTTTTGCCTTTCCTTCAAGCATGCCTATCTCATGATGGTTGCTGTACCTCCAGGCATCAATCCACATGCAAGGCAGGAAGGGGGAAATACAGGATTTTTTCTTGTGTTTTATAATTTCTTTAAATAAATTTTCACTGTGAGCTTTTAGTACTTACGGAGAAAAATCTCGTTTTGTTTTGTGTGTGGGGGTGTGTAGAATGGGAGCATCTCTCCAGAGTAGGTTTGTTTGTTTATTCATGTCTGCTGGAACCTAAAGGGATTTACTGATTCAGAATAATTTCTGTGTTAGTGTATTAATTTTTATCCTAAAATAACTGAATGTAGGCTTTGAATTTGAATTTTTTTAATTACCCAGAATCCAAGAATAAACAAACATATTTCCTCGTTATCTCTCCATAGTAGCAAGAAGAACTGTTTCTATTTTGTATTTTCACTGATAGTGCAACATATCAAGAATCTCATTTTTATCCTAATTTCTGACTCCCTCCCTTGCGCATGGGCATTATAACCAGATAAACGAACAATTCCCCAACCCCAGGCAACCACAGTGTTAGCTCCACAGGTTTATCAATCTGATTTTTAATTCTTTCTATTTTCCCCACTGCGTGGAGTTTTCCCTTTCCTCTTATGAATTAAGCTACGTATTTAAAGTAATTTTTTTCTGTTTTATCTAGCATTTTGAGGTGTCTACAGAGCAAGATTTTTTAAAATATTTGTTTATTTTCAGTTGACACAATGATTATAAGTAAGATCAAGAAATTTTAAGTCATCTAGTTTACCATATTGTTGGCACAGACTTTAGTACACAGTACATACTCAAATGTATTTTTTATTCCTTCATTTGGGATGCATTAGCAAGGCTTCATGTCATATACATGGTAGAAGTTGGCATAATGTCCTCTAAGCAAAGTCACTTCTGACTTTGAGATCCTGTGAATTATTAGAATTACTTTTTTTTTTTTTGCTTTATTGGTAACTATTCCTAATGCCTTGTTGTTGATCAAACTACTTGACAAACTGAAAATTCACCGAAATGTATATGGCTAAATTAACATGTTAATTGGCTTTCCTGATACATACTTTATTTGGTGATAAATAAATTTTACTTTAATTTATAATGGAAGAATGATTTCTTCTAAGTCACATAATAGAACCAATTTATAACATTGCGTTTAATAGCATGAAGTTTTATGGGATAGTTCATGGTCTCTTACATTGTCTTTAGGATGTAGTTATAAATCTAAGAGTATGCTTGCACATTATTGGTATATGCATGTTGTATGACCATAATGATACCTGCTTATATTTGTGTGTATTGTTATTAAAGCAAGTTGAATATTAAATTCTAAAAAATGAAATAATAACTGGTTATTTGATTGATGAGTCCCTGTGAAGTCATTACCTTCAATATCTTTTGGTATTACTAAATTAGTCTCATGTTGATATTTTTACTTGATTAATTTGATGTGCTTCATAAGGCCGAAGATCACTACTGTAGCTAAGCAGATACATGACAAGCATTTAAAGTAATTATAGCTATATTTACCTATCATCTAGGTTTATTGGGAAACTGGTGCTCAAATCACATCTCCTCCTGATAAAGAGATTCTGAAATGTATAGAAGAATGTGTGGAATCCTGGAATGGTTCATGGAATGATAATTTAGTGGACACCAGTCCACTGAAGAAAGATCCACTGCAGGACATTTGCAGGAAATACATGGAAGATCTGAAAAAGATCTGTTTTTACAGGTATCCAAGTGGGAATGTAGAGTAGTATTACCTAAGGATAAAGTTAATAGGGAATAATAGGTGATGAAATATGTTCTCTAATCATCATATTTAAATTATAGCTAAATTAAACTACTCATAATAACCAAAAGTAGAAGTAACCCAGTGCCTTATCAACTGATCAATGGGTAAATAAAAAGTGACATATATCCATGCAATGGAATATTACTCAGCAGTAAAAAGAAAGGAAGTGTTGATACGTATTATAACAAGAATAAACATTGAGAACACATATTAAGTAACAGAAGTCACAGCCAGGCGCCAGGGGCTCATGCCTTTAATCCTAGGTACTTGGGAGGCCAAGATCGGGAGGATCATGGTTCAAGGCCAGCCCAGGCAAATAGTTTGAGAAACCCCATCTCCAAAATAACCAGAGCAAAATGGACTGGAGTGTGGCTTGAGTGGTAGAGTGCCTTCTTTGTGAGTATCTGCTTTGCAAGCTTGAAGCCCTGAGTTCAAACCCCATTCCCACCCAAAAACAAAAAAGTCACAAAGAGCCACATATTGTATGATTCCATTTATATGAAATGTTTAGAATGAACAAATCTGTGGAGACAGAAAATAGATTAGTAGTTGCCTATGGTTGGGAGGACTCAAAAGATTAGAGGTAGCAGATACGGGGTATAGAGTTTGGGGAGTAATGAGAATGTTCTAAAGATGATTGTGGTAATGGTTGAACAATTCTATGAATATAGAAATTATTATACACTTTAAGTGGGTGAATTGTACAGTATGTGAATTATCTCAGTAAATTATTTTTATTTATTTATTGCCTACCATTATACAAATGAGGGTCAATAAAACTATTAAACAGATTATTTTTAACTATATATATTTAATACTCTATGTCAGATCAAGAAATTTTCTTTAAGATTTTATTGTTTCTTAAGTATTTCCTAACTGTTCCATAAATAGCTACTACTGTTGCTGGGAAGAATTCTAGTTTACTGAATATATTTTCCCCACCCTCAAAATAGATTTTAGCTTTTTATCTAATTTATTTTCAAAAGTAAACCCATCAAGCTAGCAATTGTTTGCTTCTCCTTCCAAAATGCGAAGTGGGCTATAATGCTAGCTGAATGCTACTAGCTACAATTAATCTAAAGAGAATTTGATCTTTTTTTTTTCTTTTCTATCTTTTGTTCATTTATATTTTGCTTTTTAAAGAGTATATATGTGAAAGCAATTTCAACTTGCTTTTTTCTTTTTTTTTTTTTTTTTTTTCCTTTTTGTAGTACTGGGGCTTGAACTCAGGCCACTCCACCAGCCCCTTTTTTGTGATTGGGTTTTTCAAGATAGGATCTCTCAAACTGTTTTGTCCAGGCTGGCTCTGAACCACGATCCTCCTGATCTCTGCCTACTGAGTTGCAACTTGTTTTTTAAACTTAACATAGTATTGTTAGTTTCCTCCTGTGACATTAGATTTTTTTTGGAGGGGGGCAGACAGTACTAGGGTTTGAACTCAAGGCCTCAACCTTCCTAGGCAGGCACCTTACCGCTTGAGCCACTCTGCCAGCCCCTTAAGAGAAGATTTCAAGTGACTCTAAATTTAACTATACTTTCCTAGTGGGTTATACACTAAGTATAAAGAACCAACAAACCTTAAATTGTATTTGGTATCACTACTATTATTTGTAATAATGATAGTTTTATAGACATAAATGAATATATATATATATTTTAAAACAATGGATAGTTAATGTCAAAAAAGAACTAAGATTTTAGCAGAAAGGAAGCAAATGTAAAATTGAAAATAATTCTAAAGTTATAATTTTAAATTTATATTTGAAATAATAGTATGTACTCATGATTTATTTGCCTCTTTCTAAAATCCTAATTTGGTTACTAAAAAGGCTATGAGTATCCTTAAAGCACAGACTATGTGTGTGGGTTTCCAAATTAATTTAAATGAATTTATTATATCATTTCTTTTAGAACAATGCTATGTTTGTGTTTAGAGATATAAGCAAATTGTAAAGGAAGTCTGCCTACTCTTCCTTTCACATTTTCTCCATCCATAGGTGTAAATCCAAAGGGAAATATTTATGGCAGAAGAAAAACACTTGATTACAGCTAATGGCTGTCAGTATTAGAGCCAAGTATTTACAAGTGAAAGGAATGAGGGCCATGGCATTCATAATGGGATTTAAATGGATTTAGGACCTCAAGCTGAAACTGGAGCTTAATGAGAGAAGATTCCAGGGTTATAATGTTCACCCTGCAGACAGACTGTACACAGCTTTCACTTCAAAGACATGCCCTGCTCATCTCATAGTCTCTTGCCTCCTGGTTCTTGGGGGAGAAGATGCTTTGGTTGGCCCCTGAAGCTTGATGTGTCTACTACAGGCTACTGAGTGTGGGTTGAGATCCAGTTTATATCTTGCCTCAGAGGAAACCTACTGAAAACAGAGTAAAATATTTAATGTTTTTCTTAAAGAGAATTGGGGAAAAGAAATCATACTGGATAGACCGTCTTTGCTAGGGTTTTTATTAGTTTTAATGGCCTTTTTAAAAGTAAGAAGAAAGGACATGGATAAGGAATAAAATGACTCCCTTGGATGGGAAAGCCATACTTGTAACAGGTCCTTTACAGATCTTGGCTTCTAAACATTTCCCACCAAAAGGAACCAGGGACCCTTGGAAAAAGTGGTAATGAGCCTGGGATCTCTCTCTCTCTCTCTCTCTCTCTCTCTCTCTCTGCCATAAAGCAAGAAAGCTATCAAAGATACTGGGAGGATAGATGAGCCGACCTGAAGGGGCTCACACTGACCAGAGTTTGAGCAGTTGGCTATCAAAAAGAACAATCACTATAATGAATTAAGACATTAAACACAAAAATTGGTAGTAATACTAGAAAAGCTCTTCATTAGTCACCTTTGGGAGTTGCTAGACTGAAAATTATTCATTCTGAAATTTGATATATTCTGAATTTTCATTATGCAAATTGGTAGATGTTTGTTCCCCTTCATATGTTTTTGCCATGTGAACTGAATTTCAGAGTTAATTAAATAATTGTTGAACTGGTGGAGTGGCTCAAGTGGTATAGTGCCTGCCTAGCAAGTGTGAGACCCTAAGTTCAAACCCCAGTACTTCCTTAAAAAAATTGTTGAAGGAAAAAATATTTTTTAAAGGAAAATTCAACTTTTTTTTCTTTGCTGGGGATTGAACCCAGGGCTCATGCGTGCTAAGCATGCATGTGCTCTGAGCCACATTCCTGGCCCCAAAATTCCAACTATTAAATACACAATTTTATGACCTCAGTAATCATCTAAGCAATGATCAGTAAGGGCTACTAAGACTCATAAGTGAAAATCGATGGGAAATTTGATGATGGATGGATGAGGATGACAGGATGAATATTAATTTTATATCATTAAAAGTATGATTCACACTATGGGCCCCCACTTGTGAGTCAATAGAAAATATATGACACCTCTTCTTGCCTAAAGAATTGGAATTGAATGTAATGTTGCCTCAATATTCAACTACCTATTTACAAAAAATATGAGTTAGAGGAGCATGTTAATATTTTTTTAAAATATGTAATCTGCATACCCAAGATATGGAACAGTCTGCAGAGCAAATGATTTGGCTTATTAAATGACATAGGGATTGGAGAAGGAAGGAAGGAACATTTATAGGTTAAAAAAGACTTGAGAGACATAGCAACCAGACGTTGTGGACCTTGTTTAGGCCCTCCTGATTCAAGTAAACCGCTGTTAAAATATTTTTTACATAAATTTCTGGAGAAAATTTGAATACAGAGAAGATATTAGACAACATTAAGAAATTTATTAGATGTGGTAATGGTTATTATTATGGCTATGTTTTTAAATACTAAAGCATCTTATATAAAGTAATATGATGTCTTGAATAAATGAAACTAGACTGACAGAATGCTGAAAACATTGAAGCAAGATGTTGAGTATATCAGTGTTTGTTATTATCCATATGGCTATTTTGAAAAGTGTCATAATAAATTTTTAATTTTTTTTATAATACATTTATTGCAGGGAGTAGTTAGTAAATGTAAGGAAGGATATAGAAAGTTTGGCTATAGAAGAGAACAAAGAAATTGGACTGGAAGCTAATGGGGATGATGCCAGAGAGAGAGGGTAACTAATGTTCTTGAGAGGAGATGGGGGCCAGATGGAAGGACAGACCTATGAGAAGAATACTTCCTCATTGTTGTCGGATGGATGAAGGAAGAGATATGAATGGATGCCAGTGGGCTGTAGATTTGGTGTAGGAAACTTAGGAAGATCTCATCAGATGGCTTCTGTGTCTCAATGATGTAATTAAAGGAGAAGAGATATTACATCATTTTGGAGAGTAAAAAGTAAGCTTTTTGGATAACAATTTAGGGTTGCCTGACAATGTTGAGTGTCCATTGACAGTGAAGCTAGTCAATCTTTTTGTGAGATTTATTCTATTTACTCTAGCAATATTCAGCTAATTTTGGTGCAGGTCTAGAAAAGGTACATTATTGGGTTCAATATAGGTTGAGGCATTAGAGGGTCAGAGTAATCAAAGTGACATAAAAGGTGAAGGAAATTAGGTACTGCAATCTAAGCTGGTCATGAAAGAAGAAAGCAGGAGCTTTCTTCTTTTTCTTTCTTTTTTTCTTTTCTTTGCTGGAGAATGAGAAAGACCAGTTAGGAAGTTTTTGTGATGTTTCTAACAAGACCTATGATAGTGGCTTGGTTAGGGTAATGGCACGGCATATGGAGGGAAGCAAACCAGGTCAGGAAGTTGAACCACTAAGGGAATGCAGTTGAATTAAAAATCTTTTGAACAAGGCTGCTCAGTGTAGAGCAGTTGCTTAGCATGTGTGGGGCTCTGGGTTCTAATCCCTAGCACCACAAGAAATAAAAATCTCTTGATACTGTTAATATCACATTGTTTTTTAACTATCTTAGAACTCTAACCACTTTTTCTCAAAATTTAAGTGGTTTTTCTTGGTGGTGTTTTTTGCGGTACTGGGGCTTGAAGTCAGGGCCTTTACCTTGAGCCATTCACCAGCCCAATTTTTTGTTTTAGGGTTTTTCAAGATAGGGTCTCATGAACTATTTGCCCAGCTGTGATCCTTCTGATCTCTGCCTCCTGAGTAGCTGGGATTACAGGTGTGAGCCACCAGCACCCAGTTCTCATGTTTTTAAATATATCACAGGTAACAAGTTTTATGATAGTGATTGAATGGTGATTTTCCTTTACAAGGAATTAAACTCAAAGACCACCTTAAAATTTGTGCATACATCCTTTCATGGAGTTGAACATGACTATGTGCAGTTGGCTTTTCAAGTGTTTGGTTTTAAGCCTCCAATTCCAGTCCCAGAACAAAAAGATCCTAATCCAGACTTTTCTACTGTTAAATGCCCAAACCCTGAAGAAGGAGAATCTGTGCTGGCATTTTCTTCTAATATTTAAATTATTATTTATTTTTTAATGTTTAAATTATTGTTAGTTTATTAGCCATCAGAATAGACAGAGTTCATTGACAATTCAAAGATTACTTACATGCTCTATTTACCTACTTACATACTCCATGCAAATCACTGTAGTTTGCATCTTTTAAAATTGTATTGGAGCTGTAAGTTGTGTTTTGTTTGACAGCTCTATGGTGGGTGCCCTTGTTCTAGGCTTCTTATTCTAAATGTAGCCAATCTATATGCCTCTGAAATTCTTAGCACTGATGTAGTACCTACTTTGGAGAATACTAACATTGTGTAGGTTGTTCAGTATAATCTAGCTTTTTGGGTTACTATTTCAGGAACTTTCTCTGAGACTAGCAGAGAAAGAAAATGCCCGGATTGTGCTAGCCACAGATCCTGATGCAGATCGACTGGCAGTGGCAGAACTTCAGGAGAAGTAAGTAGCTTGAGTATGAAGCTTTAGCTTCGAAAAGCAGTTTTTGATTTTAAGTCTTACAGATTCATTGAAAATAGTAAAAATATAAGAAAAGAACATAAATCTTATCTAAACCAAAGATAACCACCTAAACTGGTATTTTGACATTTCCTTTCTATCTTTTTTCTACTCAAAGATGTACTCATTTTTATAAAATTGTGAAAATACATCCCAACTATTTTCCATGTCAGTTGTACTATGAGCATTTTTCTCTGTCTTTATACATTGTTTGAAAATATTAATTGTAAAAATAGCACAGTATTAACAATAGATTGCTTTATCAGTTTTATAATTTCCTAATCTTGATCCTCTGGATTGCTGTGTATTTTTGTCATTGTGATGTGGCAGATGTCTTTGCATAGCCTTAAATGTTCATCATAATTTTTCTCATTAAGTAGAAGAATAAAAGTAACAATGCAGTAATTTTCTAAAAGACATTGTAACCATTCTTGCCCTAAAGGTCACCTCTGGTCAATTAGAAAAGAAGTAGTAGTAAATATTTTCTCAAAAAGCTATTTTCTAACAGCTTTTTGGATTTTCCTGTCTGAAAGATAGTAATTTGAAGGTCTTAAGGTCAAGAGGTTTAAATGAGAAGCTACAAAGGTCTTGACTTTGAATGTTCATTCTCTCTACAGTGATTGTTGGAAAGTTTTCACAGGCAATGAGTTGGCTGCTTTGTTTGGATGGTGGATGTTTGATTGCTGGAGGAAGAATAGATCAAGAAACGCTGATGTGAAGAATGTTTATATGTTAGCCACTACTGTCTCTTCTAAAATTTTGAAGGCAATTGCACTTAAAGAAGGATTTCATTTTGAAGTAAGAATAGGTCATATCTGTTATACATGTATGTATATATGCTATTTCTAAACCTATTTCTGTAAAGACATCTCAACCAAAACCAATTTTATTTATAATCCTTCCATTTTTCTATTCTGCTTACATTTGCTTAGTGTTTTGGATAATTTGAACACTCTGATACAAATTCTTTCAGTATGTGAATCTCTAAGATAAAATATTCCTTAAAAATTACAGTAACAATTCTTAGTCCATACGACAGTATCTGGTTTTTAGACTGGGAAAATCTGACTCTTGGTGACCTCATCAGTAACACAGACTCCACTCCAAAAACTTTTAGATATCATTAACCCTTTGTGTAGAATCTTCAAGCACAGTATGAAGATTTATTACTTTAAGTGGACTTCTAAGTTGCAAATTAAGAGCTAATGATTCTATACGCCCCCCCCCAAAAAAAAAAAACCAAGTAGCAACTCTCTCTCAGCCTAGATCGTTAACCTTCGTGAACTTCAGCAGTTAGTGGTCATATTTACAATTACTTGAACTAATGTCAATTAAGGTGTTTTCCTCTGCTATATTTGCCAAATATTCAGTGCAAGTGTCACCTCTGTGCATTTTTCTTAAGCTATAGTCAGCCTCCATATCTTAGTACTAATTGGAAAAATAAAAGAAAATTGTACTTATTTTTATGACATAGAGCTTTCAATATTAACCTTTCAAAAACACAAATAGCAAAATGGAAATTTTATTTGGGCCTAAGATTCTGAGTTATAATAATGTTAATGCTTTCCTTGTTTATAGCAAGAAAAATATATCATGAGCAGAAAGCAGAAAAAAGAACATTATTCTAAAGACCAATATTATAAATTTGTTTGTTTTTGTTGGGGTATTGTTGGCTTTTTTTGTTTTTAGTTGTTGATGAGGAGGTAGAAAAGTGAGTTAGGAAACTTATGTTAGTGATGGTATGCTCTAGAATTAATTGCCTCATGCTCTTTCTGTTGACTAGAACAGGACATGTCTTTAAAGTGAACAGTAGCTCACATGAAAAACCCTCAAATCTAATTACTAAAGAAGGCCTTAGTAACTGTCTTGGTGACTTTATTTAGTCCACAGCATTAAGGACAGATATATTCGGTTCAACCCTATGTATTGATAATTTTATATTACTAAAAGTGTAAGGGCTTTTGATTACTTGGGGGAGACTAAACCATAAAGACACTCATATTAGTGGTTATTGTGCAGCTTAAAGGACAGTTTCAAGGAAGCAGTATAATTGAACCCTGCTTCTGTGTCTTGTATGTGTACCATCTTGGGAAAATTTACTTAACTTCTCAGCCTCTATTATAATGACAGTGTTTTGAGCCTTAGAAAAGATAATTATGTAAAGCACCTATTATAATACTTAATAAATTGTAGATGATCATAATATGTGTATGCATTTTACTTTGTAAGTATATTTATCACCACTTACATTGGATTGTATTTGGTATAAATCACCTATTTCTGTGCCAGCAGTTATGGCCCTATGTGACTATATGTCTACCACAAAGATCAATATCTTTGTGGACTAAGAACCATAACAGATGATCACTATGCAAGTGTTATGTGCACTTAGTAATAGGCTTTTCTCTAACATGTGTTTATGAGAAAGTCACTTAACTAGAGTGGCTTCCTCTGCATTTCAGGAAACATTACCAGGCTTTAAATGGATTGGAAGCAGGATAAAAGACCTCCTGGAAAAGGGAAAAGAAGTCCTTTTTGCATTTGAAGAGTCTATTGGTAGGTAGTAAATATTGAAATCTTTTATTTTGATTGGGAACAATTTTTTTAATGTGGTAATTCTGTACAGAGGAATTTTTTCCTTCTGGTTTTAAAACCAGGAGTTGAGTTGTAAAAACTGCAGAAATATGTAGATGCATTTTCCATCATAAAAAAGAGCCTAAAGGTGCCCTAAATACATTCAGTATTGATGGGTTTCATCTATTATTAGGCTCTTGTGGGGGTTTTTTGTTTTGTTTTGTTTTTGGTGGTACTGGGTTTTGAACTCAGAGCCTTGTGCTTGCCAGGCAGGTGCTCTGCCACTTGGGCCACCCTTAGGCCTTTTTTGCTTTCTTTATTTTTTGAATAGGGACACACATTTATGTCCAGGCCAGCCTAGACCACAATCCTCCTGTTTATGCTTCCTGTATAGCTGGGAAGACAGGTGTGCACCACTGTGCCCAGCTTTTTATTGGTTGAGATGGGGGTCTGATAAGCTTTTTGCCCAGGCTGGCCTGGAACCACTGTTCTCCCAATCTCCGAACCCCAGGTAGCTAGGATTACAAGCATGCCACTGCACCTGACTTGGTGTTTTCTGTTATTTTCGGGTGTTTTGTTTTTGTTTTGTTTTGAGACAGGGTCTTATTATATAGCCCAGGCTAACCTTAAACTTGCCATCCTCCTGCCTCAGCCTCTTAAGTGCTGGGATTACATGCCCAGTTTACCACTGGGCTCTTAAATTCACTAGTCCTCTGAAGAAATGTAAAACTATTGAAATTGTAGGGTTACGTTTTCCCTTTTTCTTTTCTTTCTTTCTTTTTTTTTTTTTTTGGCAGTACTGAGGTTTGAACTCAGTGCAAGCCTTCAGCCTTGGTAGGCAAGTGCTCTATCACTTGAGCCACTCCACCAGTCCGCTTTCCCTTTTTCTAAAGATGTTTTTAATCCTTAGGTTTTCTGTGTGGAACCTCAGTTTTGGATAAAGATGGGGTGAGTGCGGCTGTTGTCATTGCTGAGATGGCCTCTTACCTGGAAACCAGTAATGTAACATTGAAGGAGCAACTAAGTAAAGTTTATGAAAAGTGAGTTCTGTTATAAATTTTGCATACTGTCTCTCTCTCTCTCTCTCTCTCTCTCTCTCTTTCTCAGTGCCTTTCTCTGTCTCTCTCTCTCTGGCCCTAAATTCTAAATTTGTTCAGGAGGAGCAGTCAGTTCATTTTTCTAAGTATTAAAATTGTCTGCATCAGGGACAACTGCTTTCTATAAATATTATAATAGACTTATCTTTAATATGTACATTTCTAAACAGTTACCTGAAATCTGACTTTAGCACTTTAAATCTTTGTGCAGATATGGTTATCACATGTCAAAAACTTCCTATTTCTTGTGTTATGATCCACCTACCATTAAAAATATATTTGAAAGGCTTCGCAATTTTGAGTCTCCAAAAGAATATCCAAAATTTTGTGGGAAATTTGCAATATTGCATATACGGGATGTTACCACTGGATATGACAGCAGCCAGCCTAATAAGCAATCAGTAAGTACCTCTTTTGTTTTTCAAGCAAGAAAGAAAATTTAATAGTTCATGTCACCAAAAAGTCTAGAGGTAGCACAGGTGGTACATAAGGCTCAATCCAGTTTCCTTGTGTTTACTAGTTTATTATAAAGGTTATGCTTTAGGAGCAGCCAGATGGAAGAGATGAATAGGACAAGGTAGTAGAGGTGGGGGGAGGGTAGAACCTCTATGCCCTATCTGGGCACACTACCCTCCCAGCAAGTCCATGTGGCCACCAGCCTAGAAGCTCCTGAAAATTCTTTATGTATGTATGTATGTATGTATGTATGTATGTATGTATGTGTTTGTTTGTTTGTTTGTTTATACTTGGGATTGAACCCAAAGTCTTGCACATGGTAGGCAAGCACTCTACCACTGGAGCTATGCTCCCAGCCCTTTTGTTTTTATTTTGTTTTCAAGACAGAGTTTCACACTACCTTCACCTGGGCTGGCCTCAAACTTGTAATTCTCCTACTTCTACCACCTGAATATCTAGTATTATAGTCATCCAGTAAAAGTACCTAGTTTTTAAGAAAAGCTTTTAACAGTTTATAATAATTCATATTATAGTAAAATAGTGTAACTTCAAGCCTGTGAGGTTCTTTTGAGTAAGACCCACTGTTTTTCTTGAGAGTAGTTTTTATTAAATGGACTAACTGGTCTCTCTGACTCTGACATTCACTTGTCACTCCCCAAATAATCACTTATACTACCCTAAGGCAAAAGGGAATGGGGTAGGGAAAGAGAGAAAGAAAAAGAGGGGAAGAATGTGAAATGATGTTTAATAATGTGGAAAATAAAGTCTAAACACTTACGTTTCACAGCCATGCATTTTTCTATTTTTCACTTCCCTTTCCAACCTTATTCCTTATACATGTAGCCAAACAGAACAACTTATAGTTTCTTACATACATGCACTTACATACATCTTTAACTTTTTTCAGTATTTTTGGTCAAGTTGTTTGCTTAGTTCACCTTTTCTCCCTACTGCAATAGGTTCATACCTCGCATTAAGACTTAAGGCAAGGGCTGAGGGTACAGTGCCATAGTAGAAACTTGCCTAGAATGTGTGAGGCAAAAAACACTTCAGGCAAATACTGCCTCTTCCACATGACCTCCAAGTCCCATAATCAGATACCTTCCTCGTGGGATTGCATTACATGTGTGTCATTTTTTTGTATTTATGCTATCATTGTATTGTATGTGGCAGGTCCATTTCTGATCTACCTTTATGTCTCTCAAAGTTCCTGCCTATATGGTAGGTGCTCAACAAATGTTTATACATGGTAGATTGCTTATCATATTAATTTCATTATTGTTACAATGATGATTATTAGCCTAAATTTCTCTTTGTAATGTTCTGATATTTTCTCAAAATTTTAATAGTGTATTTTGGGAAGTCTATAACTTCTTGTGTAAAATACTATATATATTCCATTTTTTGCAAATTCATCTAATCAACAAATATTGGTTCCCTGTTGTTGGTATTCTATATTTCTGTACACGTGCATGCATTTGTGTGTGTGTTTCTTTGTGGATTGCCTGAATAAAATCTTTAGCTCCTTTTTATTTCTCTAATGTTTCATGATGGTTTATTCCTCTTCATGCTCTTTGAATCTCATTTCATTAGTTAAGGTGCTTTTTCATCTCTTCTCCTTTAGTGTTTACAACAACTTTGTAAAGCATAGATGTTGTTATCACCAAGGGCACATGATAAATGTCAAAAACTTCCTGAATTTTCTCTTCTCTACATTTCAGAATTGATGTTCATCTGTCAGTTATCAAAACCCTACTGTGTCATAACCCAGGTGCACTAGGGATACATCCATGACAAAGGCATGGTTTATGCACTCAAGAAAGAGCTCAGGTGGAAATAGGCAACTAAACAACAATCACTTTACAAACTGTTAAATGCTAAGGGGCTTCATAGGGTGTCAGCGAAGAGCATAGGAAAGCCCTCTTACAGAGACTGTCCTAAGTGGAGTTGTCAGGTATCATTAGGAGTTTCCCTGATGCAGGAGAAGCAGAGAGTGATTCTGACAAAGGGAGCAGTAAGTGCAAGGTTTGGCAGTGGAAGGCATATCTCCTCAAGAGAACAACAAGTGGTTGTCTATAACTGCAGTTTGGGGTAAGAAGAAGAATAGCCGTGTGAGTGGGTTACAAAATGCAAATTTCCGGGTGGGAATATCAGTTACTAAGCTGTTTCAGAAGTCTTGGTGAGGAAGGGCAGCAGTCTGTCTGAATTTAATATAGTCACAATAATGATGGAGAGAATTGGACAAAGTTGAGTTAAAGATAGAATAGCAGTACAATGGTCTGTCTGTGAGTAAAAAAAGAGAAAGAAGAAGATCTGTTTCAAGCAGCTGGTTTATGATAGTGCACTGACTGAGAGAAGGACAGGACCAAGTCCTGGGACACCCGAGGGAACATACTGTTGTCATCCGCTCTGTCACAGTACAGTCCTATAAGCCATCGAGATACCTGAACAGGCTGACATGTAGACTAGGAAAAGAACTTGCATTGATCTATTTATTAAGTGTCAGTAAAGCTCCATTTGTTTTCGATGTTTTTAATTTTAAAAGGTAAATATACATTTAAAAAGGTAAAAGAAAATACAAGTATTTTTCTACATCTCTATTATCTTTAAGATCCACTAGGCTATATACAATTCCTCTTTGGAAAACCATTGAGAAACTGTGACAGTGCTTACCACTTAAACCACACCCTCAGACCTTTATTACTTTATTTTTTTAGGTAGAATCTCACATTTTTTGCCTGGGCTGACTTATACAACCTTTTACCTATGACTTTCTGTTTAGGACATGCCACCACACCCAGTTTACTGATTGAGATGGGTTCTCACTAACTTTTTGCCCAGTCTAGCCTCAAACCACAATCCTCCTGATCTCTGCCTCCTGAGTAGCTGGAATTATAGGTGTGAACCACTACAATGAGCCTTTTACTTTGTGACATAGGATCTCATTAACTTTGTCTGTTCTGGTCTCAAACTTGCAATCCAACTGCCTTGCCTCCTCAGTAGCAAAGGATACCTGCGTGTGCCACAACACCCAACTTGGAATTTGTACTTCTTGCTCTACCATTTAGCCGATTGTCTTGAGTAGGCCTTCTCATCTGTTTGAGCCTTGTCTATAAAATGGCAGTAATACTGACTTACAGGATTATCATTAAGGTCCAGAGATCACATATATAAAGTATATAACCCAATTGTTGGACTGTTGTGAGGGTTCGTAAATGGTATGTTTGTAAATCATTATGTATATAAACTTTTTCCATATTTTATAATTCTTTTTTAATTAAAATAATTTTTAAAAAGCTAGGTCTGTTGTGCACGCCCATAATCCCAGCACTCAGGAACCTGAGGCAGGAGGATCGTGAATTCAGGGCCAACCTGAACTACAATAACAAGACCCTGTGTCCCCTCCTGCAAAGAAAAGCTGAAAAAAATTCTAGTAGTCAAAAACACATAACAGCCAGGCATTGATGGCTCATGCCTGTAATCCTAGCTACTTGGGAGGCTGAAGTCAAGAGGATCACAGTTTGAGGCCAGACCAGACAACTAGTTTGTGAAACCCCATCTCCAAAATAATCAGAGCAAAATGGACTGGAGGCATGGTCAAGCAGTAGACCGCCTCCTTTGCAAGCTTGAATCTCTGAGTTCAAATCACAGTTCTAACACCTCCCCCCCCCAAAAAAAGTAACATAAAATTTACCATCTTCACCATCTTTAGTATACTTCCGTATATCTGTAGTGTTAGGCGTATTCATATTGTTGTTCAACTCATCTCTAGAACTCTTCCACTTTGTTAAAGGTACTCGTTAAACAACATCTTTCCATCCCCACTGTTCTACTTTGTTTCTGTGTAAGTGAATGTAGCTCATAATTCTTGAAAATGAAAACAATAGCTGTAATTAAGTTGTTGTTTCATTTTCCATAGGTACTGCCTGTGAGTAAAAACAGTCAAATGATTACATTTACCTTTCAAAATGGCTGTGTTGCTACTCTTCGGACAAGTGGGACAGAACCAAAGATAAAGTATTATGCAGAGATGTGTGCATCTCTCACCTGTGTGCATTTCTCACCTGGCCAGAGGTGAGAATTGATTTTTTTAGATGTATGTCTAAAAGCTTTATTGAAATATAATTCACATTATATAGAATTTTTAAACCTGTTGAAGCCACCATAAAAGGGAGACTAAGGTAGAAAGAAGAAAAGTAGAGGAGATGAACCTGTTCAGGTTATAATACATATATATGTGGAAATGTCACAAGGAAGCTCCCTGTGTAGCTATCTGAAACAAAAATGTCATTTTTTTTCATTTACAAAATCAGAGAACAGGAGGGTGGAACCAGGTCCTGCCTGGGGTTGGGGGTTGGTGCCAGTGGGAGCAGGGAGGAGGTGGGGAAAGGGCATGGGAGGGTGAATACAGTGCATATCTGTGCATAAATGTGTGTAAATGGAAAAATGAGACCTGTTGAAACTGTTCCAGGAATGGGGAGAGGGGGATAAAGGAGAATGGTAGAAGGATTGAATTCAAGTATGATATATTGATATATTGTAATAACTTTTGTATATGCAGCAATGTACCCCCCACCCAGCACAATTAAAAAAAAATTTAAAAAAGAAAATGTCAAACTTAAAAAAAAGAAATATAATTCATATAAAATACAGTTCACCTATTTAAAATCTATAGTTCAGTGGTTTTTAATACATTCCAGCTGTGCAAGCATCACTTTTAGAATGTTTTCATCACCCCCAAAAGAAGCTTCATACCTCCAGCCTGAAGACCACTGGGGGGCAAAAAAAAAAAGAAGCTTCATACCTGTTAGAGATCACTTCCCATTTCCCTCCCACACAACCCTAAGCAATCACCAACCTACTGTCTTTCTCTGTAGATTTGCTTACGTTGGATGTGCGTCAGTCAGACTTTTTGTCACTGTGACTGAACACCTGTTGTAAACAACTTAAGGGAGGAAGAATTTATTTGGGCTCATAGATTTAAAGATTTCAGTCCATTGTTGACTGGCCCCATTACTGAAAGAAAAAGAGAGACCAGTCAGTTATAACCTTCCAAGGCGCACCCCCAATGACCTAGCTCTTCCAGCTAGGCCCCACCTCCTAAAGTTTCCACCACCTCCCAAAATAGTGCCACCAGCTAGGGACCAAGCATTCAACACAGGAGTCTGTGGGGAACGTTTAAATTCACTCCATAACATAAATGAAATACAGTCCTCTGTGACTGAAGAGCATGCGTTCTATGTTCATCCATAATTTTAAAAAATTATTTTTGACCCCAAAATATTCCATTGGATGGATATATCATGTTTTTAATTAATCAGTCAGAGGACATTGAGGTTGTTTACACTTGGGGCTATTACGAATATTTGTGAGCACAGTAGAAGTGGAATTTCTGGGTCATGTTTAACTTCTTGAGGAATTACCAGACAATTTTCCAAAGGAGATTCATCATTTGGAAACTGAGTTTCAAAATTGTAGTGAATTTCTGTTCTTGGGAAGACTCTCTAGGCTTTAACTTTTATGTGATGAGCATAAAGAAATAATGAACAAATAACCTGTTTATTGCCAAAGATTTGCTTTCTGTGTCTAAAATGGTTTAACATAAAATGTACACTTCATTTCCTTTTAAGCAGATGAATTATAACTAATTTGTCACAAATTGTTAATCAATTTAATAAATATACTGAAAACTGTTAATCTTATTAAAAGTAGTACCTCCTATAATATTGACCAGTATATTTTTGAGAAGACGATATTTTTAAATTGTCTTCAGAGTCTAATAAGGGTACATTATTTTACATTTCCCAAGATCGTTATGTTAGGATTTTATTTCCATTCAGGGAGGGGAAGGAAGATTTCCCAATGTCAATCAGAGCAGAGTTTAAACTTAACCAAATCAGGTAATGATATATTTGGTTAAAATGAAAGATAATTACTAAACATCTGATTTGTTGTGTAGCTTGTAAAATGACTAGGAAGGCAGTTTAAAAGAAGCTTTCCTAGAAATGTTTTGGGTGACAGCATCTCCTCAAAGGTGATTTTCAAGGGCTTATGTGAAAAGTGTGTAGTTACTTTTCAAAATATCTCATTATTTTTGTTCCTTTTCCTTGTTTTTGACAATACTGGAGTTTGAACTCAGGGCCTCATGCTTGCTAAGCATGTGCTCTGCCACTAGAGCCACTCCACCATCCCTTTTTTGTGTTGGGTAATTCCAAGATAGGGTCTTACAAACTATTTGCCTGGGCTGGCCTCGAACCATGATCCTCCTGATCTCTGCCTCACAAGTAGCTAGGATCATAAGCATGAGCCACTGGCGCCTACCCTAAAATATCTCACTCTTTTAACCATACCTCCTTCTGATACCTGAAAGATAGGTCATGTTATTCTATATAACACCTATATTCAGGAAGTATTTCAGGAAGTCATTTTACTATAATACCAGTATTAGTGTTGAAAGCTATTCTCCCTAACCTGGGAGAATTCTTTGGACTTACTATAAACTCATCTTTTGTCATGTGCCAAGGAACACCAATTAAAGCTGTTCAATTTCAGTTTATGATTAGTATTTTCTTTATGCATGATTTTTTGAGGGAGTTTCATTTTGCTTTAACTGAGTAAATTTTCTTTTTGCTCACCAATTACTTAATCATCCCATCAAGTATAGACCTCCTAAAAAGTAAAATTAATTTAAACAAATGTTAAGTCTATGAAAATAAAGAATTTCAAAACTCTTCCTCTTTTTCCTCAGTGACACTGCCTTACTGGAAGAAGAATTGAAGAATCTCATTGAAGCTCTGATAGAGAATTTTCTCGAGCCCAGTAAGAACGGACTGACTTGGCGGTCTGTGTAGGGCCACATTAGCGTGCTATGACTTTGCACCGGCATAAGGAACAGTGTCCAAGAACTCCATGCATTGAACCTGTGTTAGAATTCTTTCTCTCTCTCTCTCTTCTGGCTAAGTATCTTTTTCCTTTTGTTCAGATGACTAAACAAATTGTGTAAATTTGAAATGAAAATATCTGGAGGGATATGATTCATATCTTTTCATGAAACTCGTTACATTAAAAGTGGTACAGTGACATATCATTCTTCCTTCAACACAAACAACAATACAAAAATGAGTTTTCTTATTGAAGTGTGATTGAGATTAGTTCCATGTCTTGTAATTGTATATTGCATGGTTTAAAAAAAAAAGGCAAATAAATGTTATATAATTATAGGGTTAGTTAAGGAAATTAATCCATAAAAGTAGAAAGAAAAGAATGTTCCTAGATCATTATGGAAAAGTGTCATTATTACATGATAGATATTGATTTACAAATTAGAAACGGCATGGTGGTACGTGCCTGTAATCCCAGCACTTGGAAACTGAGGCAGGAGGATCAAAAGTTCAAGGTCAGTCTGGGCTATATAGTGAGACCCTGTCTTAAAAAATAGAGTATTTGAAATAAAGCATTTAGCATTTGTAGTTTAGGACAAATGTTACAATAAGTGGTTTTACCACCTCTATTTTAGGTGTTCTTGGTGCAGTGAATATTTACTGTCTGTATTTAAGACTCTACATTTACTGAACAGAAAACAATAGTGGCAATACTCCTACTGGCTTTGTTTTGTCAAATTTCTCAGTGCCTTCTCAGGGTCTATATTAACTGAAACAATGCTCCTGCAGTGAGTATAATTTTATCAGTCCATTTTCAGATAGTTAAGGAAAAATCTGTCAAACTATATAGGTGCTTCCTTATATCAAATGTATTTGTTGACTTTAAAAATCCCATGGTTATAGAATATTTTAATAAAAAACAGGCTTGATGTAAGTGTAATTAAGAGTCTTCATGTTAGAATGAAGTTATCAGTAAAGATACAAGGAAAAAAATCTGAACTGAGGAATGAACTCTGAATTTATTTGACAGTCTAACTTTTCAATTACATTTTTGTAAGTAAATTTATTCTTTTATCTGATGAAGTAAGCTGATTTTGCTAAGAAATAGAACATCAAGATTTTAAGTATTTTCTACAACCATATCACCCTGAATGTACTCAGTCTCAGAAGCTAAAGAGATTGGACCTGGTTAGTACTTACATGGGAGATTTTAAGTATTACAAAATGTTAAAACTGCTGTTTAAAACTAGGGTCCAGTTTATTCTAACATCTTGCTGGCTTCTGTAGAATTTCTGATCACATGAGTGTTATTTATCTTTTCTTTAATGTGGAAAAAAGTATTTTTAGGAAAGTCACTTTTGGTTGATTCTTGAGTCTTCTGAAAAGAGAAGTGCCATTTAAGCTTCTTAAAGTGCATCTTATCCTGTATAGTGTGCAGAATGCACGTGGTGTGGTCAGGAGTTAACAGTAACAGAGCTTTGGGTGTAATCATTTAAACAAATTGCCTATAGGAGAGAGCACAGGTAGATGGTAATTTATTTCCTAAACATAAAAACATAAACTCTGAACTGATTAGAATGTTAATTAAATTATAGTTTGGTTTGTTGCAGCTATCAGTTAACCTTTGTTGAGCTCATATAATCCAAACATAAATTTCAATTTGTTGTATTGCCACTATTGTTAATTTGTTCTTTCCTTCCTTTATTATAGCTGGATCTCGTATGACTGACTATATTTGATAGTTAGCTAAGTATAGACAACCATTTTTCCATGCTTGTTTTCGAAGCCTTTGCTCTGGAAAAGAAATGTATAGAAATTCTTGTTTTCTTTTTAAAAATGTACAGAACATTTTTGTGTTATTGTCATTAGGAATGTAGATTGTGATTTTGGAAGTGGCATCTATTCTGCAGAGTGGTGTGAACAAACTCATTCTATGAAAGACATATATTTGGTTGCAGTGTCTGTTTCAGTGACTGAAGAACAAAATGACGCTAAAGTGATAGGACAATCCATCAAAATCACCAAAGCCATGTCACAATTGTCACTCTCTTATTAAGAGAATAGTTTTACTTGAGTGCTTTAATATAATGCAACATGTAAGCCATTTTAATCAGGGTGAGAAGTTATTGAAGTTCAGACTCTTATCTCAAAAATTTAAAGTCCAAAGTTAAAATTAATGAAAATTTTTAAAGGCTCCCAAAGTTTGTAGATTGAGGGAACTGTTTTGATTCTTTCTAAGCTCTTGGGTCTGTCTGAACATAATTAACATGAACTTGACACAAAAGGACCCCACTTGCCTAACAGGAAAAATTCAGTGATAGCCCAAGAGGTAAGGGCGCTGGCTTATAGGTGTCAGTCTTGAGCACTACATTGTTCATCTCTTTCTTTTTTTTGAACAACAGCTTGGAAATGAAGGCAGGCATTCTCCTTAAGCATGTAAGTCAAAACTGGTATTCCGTAGAGCTTTATGGAAAAGAATTAGGCTGAGAGTGTGGCACAGTGGTAGAATGCTTGCCTAGCATGTGCAAGGAACTGAGTTTAATCCCCATCATCACCAAAAATAAGATAGAAAGGAAGAAGTTAAAAAGGAAAAAGAAAAGAATTAGTAGAACAAGATCAAAGCATAACTTGGAAGTAGAAATAAAGAAACAATATAAAGACCAGTAAAGTCAGCACAGGAAACGCTTCTTGTGAAAGACAAACCTAACACCATTTAAGGTAGGAAATACACTGGGTGCAAGGTTGTTCATTTGTATTTGTTGTTGTGATGAGCAGATAGTGAACCTGTTGCTTTCCTTCGTAATGATCACTAAAAAGAAGCCAAGTTTTAGGAGGCTAGAAAAAGTTTTCCTATTATAGGCTCAATTCCTGTTAGGATGTTGTGTCAAAATCATGTGAGAACTCAGGAGGAGATAGAGCAGAAATAAACAAGAATAAACTAATGATTGGAAACACGACCTCTGAGGAAAGGTTCAAGGAATTAAGATCATTTAACTCTGAAGAAGAAAAAGCTATTGAGGTCATTTACTAAGTCCTTAAATTACTAATCCAGGCTTTTGAAGGGCTCAAAGTAAGAAGTACGAATGCCACACTGTTCTGTCTCTAGTGAGGACAGTCCAGAGGAAATAAGCATTTAAAAGAATAACAAGAAAAAGATGAGCACACACATATAATCCCAGCTCTCAGGAGGCTAAGGCCGAAGGGTTATTAGTTTGACACCAGTCTGGGCTGCACAGTGGGACACTGCCTCCCCCAAAAAAGACATGAAATGTTTCAAAGTTAAAAACTTCTTGCGAGAAACTGTCATAAGAACTCCCATTTGAAATCTTTTACTTTTGAGTGAAAAAAATAGATATTAAGGGATATACTAAGTGGCTTTTTTAAAGTTCCTTTCTTCCAAGACATTTTTAAAAATTCAGGTTGGAACAAGAATGATGTTGTAAAGAGCACTAATAGTAACTTTTGGGTTTCACTCCATATCTAGAAGAATTTAGTTCACAAAATAATTTTTGTGTATTTTGAATAGTGGATGTTCAATGCAATGATTAAAAACCTGCTTAGATGTTATTTTTAATTTGACCTTGAAAATTAAGTGAGACTTGAACATAGTTGTGTTCATCTTAAAGAATGTATGACATTTCTGGACATTTGAGGTTCTACTTTAAATATAAATAATTAATATTTGGATACAGTAACTTCAGAAGAGAGGTTTTGAGGGTTTGGATACTTTGGAATACCTGCATGTAGGAAATAGACCTCCCATTTCTTAAGCCAGATTCTTCTGGAAATAATCAACATAGATGTTAGCTGGAGTCTGATGGAGAAATTATTCTATGAAATGCTGCTATTAGTATTTTTTTCCAAATGTTTTCTATTGATATTTGTAATGCTTGAAAAATCCAAATTCTGCTTGGATACATTTAATTTTATTCCTTTATCGCTCTACCTCCCTCTTTCCCTAGGCACTCTTCCACATTTTGTTACTGTGAAAAGTTATTACCTTGTTACCTCACTGAAAAGAAATCTTACCTGTATTCATTCAGAAAGCTTTACTTATTCATAAACTATTCATTTGTGAACTTTTTGTTATTATTCTCAGAATATTTAAGAAATTGCAAGAAGTAATTTTAAAGCATTTTCATAGTCTGTTTTTGGTCTGTCTGTTTCCTACTGTATGTTAATTTATTACAGCCTTTTACAATTCATTTGTTTTCTGAGCTTACTCTAGAAATTGATGAGGAAAGTCACGGTAACCAAAATAGTCAATTAATCTAGCATTTTATATAGGGTTTCCTTGTACTTTGGGAAGTCAGAGCACATTTGAAGAAATCTTTTTTCTTTTGCCTCTCAGAGCATTTTACCATAAGCTATGGGACGTCTGAATGGAGAGAAGAACATCGGCTCATTGTCTGACTCTTCACCTTAGTTCCAGTGGGAACCCAAATTAGTGCTGACCATTGGTTATCTTCAAATACTCATTACATTATTACATTCACCAAGCCATCTTTCCTCTTGGCTAATTCAAAACTATGTACTTTAAAAAGAGAACCTACAAAAATGAATTAAGTGACCAAGACAGGAACAAAGTGACATATCTAGAATTTGCTTCTCAGATTTTTCCACCAACAAACCCTAAAGCACAGAAGTATGAAGGAAGGGGAAATGGGGAGGAGAGCAAAATCAGAAGTTTACCACTAATAAGAAATGTCATGTTCTAGCTTTAAAATTGTAAGCGAATTTTGCATTATCCATAGTAAAACTGTTTTAATGTAAAAATGATATCCTAATCGTCACTGAAACTGATCTGCCAGGAAGGAGCACCATGTCTATCATATGGCCTCTCAGTTTTCTGCCCCCAGCACCTTCACATTTAATTGCTGTATACACACATTATCATTAGTGTGGGCGATGTGAACATAGGACATATCTAGGATATTCCCTGCCCCTTTGAAACTAAAGTATTAATACCAAATTAAACTGACCTGAAACAGTTATGTTATGTTGAACTTTATAATATAGGCTGAGTTGTTGGCTGGTTTGTTTTTCTTAATTCACTGGCATTCCTGTACAAAGAAGGATACCTACCTTTCAGCTCCCTGCGAGCTGGGATCATGGTTTATTATTTTTGTTATTTATACCACCTAACTAGTACCTAATATAGAGTGCTTACTTGGTCATAATAAGAATTAAGGGACTTTATTTCAAAGAAGCAAATAGTTTATAAAACAAAAAATTAATTCTTAAATTCAGTTTTGAAATGACTCCCATTGCTGAAATTTATTAGAAGTTATGTTAAATAGCTTACCCATACTTAAATACTCAGTTTCTCTGGAAAGAGCAGAGCATCTTT
The DNA here is from genome assembly GCF_047511655.1 of Castor canadensis. Lineage (NCBI taxonomy): Eukaryota > Metazoa > Chordata > Mammalia > Rodentia > Castoridae > Castor > Castor canadensis. Next base: position 145,413,853 of record NC_133386.1, read on the forward strand.
CTGCATGGAAATTGAGTATAATGCTTAGTATTTTACATGAAAAGCAAGATGGTAGCCAAGAAGATGGAGAAAGTGTCTACGTAGTCTGAATGCCATTTTGAATCTACTAGCACGACTTTCCAAGTGAGTTGCAATTAATTTGATAGGATTTGCTATATTTTTGTCCAGTATTATGTCATTATGTGTCTTACAGGAGCCCCTCAGGCAAGAGTCTGCATGGGTATGTGGTGAGACCTTATTACAGGCTATAATGAGTTCTTACCATACATTACTGAATATGCCAGGTAAATTTATATACAGTTAAGAATGAATTATTTTTCTGACTAAGTATGTAGTAGTAGTTCAAAGTTGCGTCTTTGTTTTAATAGTTTCTGTCAACATCTTATTTTTCCCTATAAAAATACCAGGGTGTATTATACGTACTGCCTGTGAGAATTTGCACTTTATGTATTTGTGTGTGGATTTCTTATAGTTTTAGCCAAATGAAGTATTATCAGTAATAAACAGATCTCTTCCTAGGAATGAGTTTCCATGTAATTTTTATTATCTTAAATACTGTGTAGTTCATAAATTTGCTATCAAAACTGAAATGACTAAAAACATATGCTGGCTTAGCACCCAGTATAATTATTTTTTGACAGACTCATCAGAGGTTCCAGAAGTAAGAGCTAATATTAAAGATCTTTCAGTCATTTTTTCCTTTTTCTTTCCTTCAGTTGACCCAATTTGTTTGCCCATGTTAGCACCCAGCTACCATAATAAGAAAAGTTAAAGGGTTGGAAATCCCTCTAAGTAGTAGCTGTCATTGAGTGATGTAATAGTGATGGTGCAGTGAGTTTCCAAGGGCTGTTAGGGCCACAGTTCTGGTCTCCATTGCCTGCCCCTCCCCTGCTCAGGCTCAAAGGGGGAAGAGCAGTGAAAATGCTTTCTACAGGGTACTTCTTTCACCTTCTAAACTGAATATTCTGAAAACCATTCTTACCCATCCTTCACCTCTTTCCTTATCTTACTGCTCTTTGGAGCATTCAAACAAGTAAACAAATATTTAGGTAGAAGTGGCAGCTCTTTTTGTAAGTGTAGCTTCTTCACTACTTTGCCACTGCCTAGACCAGTGCATGACATATAGTAAAGTGCTCCCCAAATATTTGTTGAATAAATGAGCACATCGCATGTTTCTTCTTGCAGAAGAAACACCTTAAATCCTTGATTCACAGGTGCACAGAGTTGCACACTATGAGAAATAGGCAGTAGCGGTTCCTCCTGCTTTAGAGACTGCTTGCCGCTGCGTGACCATCTGTACCTCCAATACAGACCCTGCTGAACTCCCAAGCTCAGTGTCTCCCTGTTTCCTCAGTGGCCTGTGTCTTCCTGTTTGAAACCTCAAAGTCATCTTCTGTTCCTCCTACACTGAGTATGTGCTACTTGCTAAGCCCATCAGCAGTCTATGAAAGTAAGGATGACCATTGATTTGAAACCCACCTGAACAGAAACCAAAAAGGTAATTGCAGGCTCACACCTGTAATCCTAGCTACTCTGGAGGCAGAGATCAGGACTGTGGTTTGAAGCCAGCCCCAGGCAAATAATTTGAGACCCTCTCTTGAAAATACCCAGTTCAAAAAAAGGTTGGGGGAATGGCTCAGGTGGTAGAGCGCCTGCCTAGCAAGCATGAAGCTCTGAGTTCAAACCCCTATGATGCTATTGCTCTTGGTGTTGAGCTGCAGAGAGCCCTGTGGAGCCTGGATTTCTCTCAGTAGGTGATGAAGGCCGCTGAGGGATGACAGGGAGGGTGGGTAAGGAGAATGCCATAGAATCTACACTGGAAAGAACTGTGAATGCAATCTTAGCTAACTCTCATCGTTCTGTGTGACTACCAAATGAGGATGTGTACTCTCCCGTGACAACTTGCCAAGACAAGTTGGTTCTCTCTTAAAGAAAGGTCAATAGACAGTCCTTTCTTAGGTTCAACTGAAATCTTCCTCCTATAGCTTTGGCCGCACTTGAAAACTCAGTGCTATTTCCATTTCCTTTCCACTCAGTCTTTTCTCCTTTGTCTAAATATGCACAATTCAGCAGCTATTCCTTATAAGACCAGTGTGGGTACCTTCACCTTCTTGATCACCCTATGGAGAGTTTGTTTTTAAAGCTGAACAGAAATTAATATACCCTAGAATTGGTGGGACCAACCCAGAGTAGAAAAAGGATCTGCTATCTGGCATGGTACAGCACAACAGTCATGAAAGGAGGACTCAGCCTACAACACAACACTTAACTCTTCCTCGCTTTGCCAACTCTTCCTCTTGCCCCTTAACCTGAGTCCTTCCCAAAACCCTGCCTGTTGCCTCAACCAAGATAAACAGGGCCCCACATCTATTGCCATAGCTCCCTTTGGCACCTCTGTAAATTATCTGTTTGTGGCTCCCTGAGGGTTTGAATTGACTGACTCAGTGCAGTATCCCAAGTGTCCAGAGCTGAGCCAAAGCATATAATGAGCCCTTAGCAGATGATAAGTAAAAAATAAAGAAAAAGGTTGAACTGAAGTAGAATTTGAATGAAGTTGTGTTTTCATTTGGGGGTGGTAGGTTGATTTTCTGTTGTTTTTTCACTTCCAGTGCTGGAGCCTGGCAAGTGCTCTATCACTAAGCCACACCCCAGTCCCTAAGCTGAGTTTTAAAAAGCAAGTAGTTGGTGAGTAAAGTATTATAGAGAAACACATGTATGCAAATAAAGTCCAGTGGAGGTAATAAGTGTCTGAGTGTGGAGTGGAAAGCAGGAGGCCCTGATATTTGCTATTCAGCTTCCAGCCCAGGTTCTGATAACCTGAGTCTACATGGAGAATCTGCAGATGAGACTGACTCCCTGTGGCAGGGAGTTAGAGCAGAAAAAAAGGTACAGTTGGATCTGAGGAGCCTTTTTCCAGTTGTCTGCTCTTCCCACACATGAATGCTTCCCCCTGGTGGGAAAGGAGCTGAGAATCTGGGTAGAAACCCAAATTAAATCCCAACATTTCTCTCTACAGTTGGGTCAGGCTGGATCCACTTGAGTCCACATAGTGGATTCCTGATGAACCCAAGCCACCTTCTTTCCACTTGACTGCTTCCTCCCCAACTCCAGGGAGGAGGTCTCCAAAAGGGAGGAGACCTTGGCCTTGGCCATTGGGTACCGAGTTTGTGATGTTGTCACAAAAAAGAATTTTAGGACACATCAAGGTAGAGACCAAGAAAGTTTATTAGTAAAGCAAAGCAAAGGAAAGATAGAAGCATAGTACACAACCCAGACATCTGATAACAGGACGGACACATCTGATAACAGGTGCAATGGGTATTTTAACTTCAAGGACATTTATAGTGAAAAAGTAGGTTGGGGGTTTGGCTTGAATTTACCTTAGGGAAAATGCTTCTCTTTGTTCTGACAACTGGTATAATTGTTGCTTTTGCTGCTACACTGTCTCATTAATTGGGCCCAAAGATTTCAAGGTTGGCCAGCTCATTAAATTTGGATCACTACACCATAGATTTTGAACATCCCTTTAAACAGAGGATGAGTCCTTCCAGATGCTCCCTCCAAGACAGGTGTCCATACTTGTGCTAAATATTTGTCTTTGTTAGACACTTTTTGTGCCCAGAGGAGTCATTTTTCTCAAGAGTTTTTCCCCTTGAGATTACTATCTTTAAGATATCTTTGCTCAGTTCTGAGAGTGCAATAATTATTTTGGACAAGTGGGCAAGGTCAGAGGGAGAGAGCTCCCCTCACCCCCTTTTTTTCTTTTTTACTAAATGTTGTAACTTGTTGAGGGAGTATGAAATTTAAAGCAAAGAAAACACTGCCTACATGCTTTTAATCAAGCCATTTTAAAACAGTGTTTATCTCTGTATTCTTTGTTACTGTTTCCCGTGCCTCATTTCCCTTGATCTGTCCTGCTTACAATTAATTCAATGAATCTTAGTCTTCCTGCCAGTTGGGGCCCTTCCTACTTCTGTACAGGACACTGTGGCCCAGAGGTCACAGAGGAACAGTGGCAAATCTGGGGCTGATGCCTTCCTCTCTCCTCCAAAAAAAAAATACTAACCTACTAGAAGCAGTACAGTGAATAAAAAGTTAACATGTAATCCACATCTTCAACAAGACAAAAACACAAGTGTAACAGAAGTGCACTAATGGAGTTAACTATAAGTATAAAGTGCAGGACAGAAGAACAGGAACTAGAGGGGATTCATTCAGTAGAGCAGATGTTTGGAAGGCAGAGAGATGGGGAGGTGTGGCAGAGTCAGGAGAGAGCACAAAGAAAGCAGGACACAGCATTCTGAGGAGACTGGAGAACAGGTTTCCAGTCTCAACTAATGGCATTTCTAATTGTACACACTCTTTCTGGGTGAAATTCCAAATTATAACTATCACTCTGAGGCTAACGACCACCAGATCTATATCTTTTAGGCCATTCTTCCTTTCCAAGTTTCAACCCACACATCCACAGCTCACAAGTCAAGCCTACCTGGATATCCCATGGGCACGTCAAACCTCAGCTATCCAGACCTAAGCTTCTTGTCTTTCTCACCACCGATGCCCACCCCACACAATTGTGTGTTGTCACAATAAGTCATCGTTCACTATTTCTTCTCTCTTCTTTCCCTGCCCCCATGCTGAGCTTAGCACCTGGTATTGCCAATTTTGCTTCTTAAGTAGGTGAAACAAAAGAATGGATGGAGGTAAAGATTCTTTGATTGGAACAATAGAATATAACTAAGTTATGGAAGCTTGAGTTTTGAAAGGTTGTACTATTCAGATGGATCTAGTTCTGACTGGATTAGTACCACCTAGAAGCAATTCCTGGCTGGGCCTCTGGGATGGCAGCAAGGATTCTGGGACCTGATTGGCTAGTTGATATACCTTTGGTGGTGTCTTAATGACGCAGGAGAAAACTGGGGATGCTGAGGCGTCATTCCTCAGTTTGTCATTTCCAGAGTTGCAATTATCTGATTTGCCCACTGTGCCTCGCCCACTACTTCAACCCAGCCAGGACTTGAGGTACAGCTGTAGTTGTGAAGTGAATTCAGTTATTGTGGAGTTTATTGTAGATTGCATATAAAACCCACCCTCTTTTCTTTCTTTACCCTGTAGTGGTTAAGAACACAGGTTGTGATGTCAGAGCCTAGGTTCAAATCCTGCCTCCTCCCCAACACACACCAATTACTACCTATAAGACTCTGAGCAATGTGATAGCCAGTCTTCAAGATGGCCCCCAAAGATTCCTACAAGGAAGAAGTAGTAACATGCCACTTCCAAGATGAGGTTATAGTTGCTTTTCTCTGATCATTTGCTCTGGATGAAGCCAGCAACTCTGTGGAGAGCCTCATAAGGCCTCTTCTCAAAAGCCATTGTGTGCACTTGGAAGCTCTGGGTGTTTCTGGATTAGGAATATGGGTGCAGCTTAGCTGGTGGTTCTTGCTCAGGATCTCTTATGATTGCAGTCAGATATCAGTGTTAGACTGAAGAGAAGCACGGAAGGAAAGTCAGGAGGCAGCTCAATAGCACAGGTTTTATTGGGAAAGAGAGCCTGCTGAGGGCATTTCCAGCAAGAGAGCTAGAGCCCACTGCCATGTACAGGCTTTGGGGAGTAATAGAGGAAGCTGGTGGAAAAGTACTGGAAAGGTCACTGGGTAGGAACATTTTCTTGTGAGTCACTGAGGAATGCTATTGCTAGGCAACTAAAGAAGGTAAGTTGTGGTTTGATCACTCATCTACTCAACTGTCCTTGGTGCCCACTCAGAGATAAAGGTTAACAACTGTCCCTTTGTCAGTGTTTGGGGTCAGGTGGGGAGTTTCCAATAAGCCACTTGCTATGAGGAGGGGGATCTAGTCCTAACATGGCTGACCTTACTATTCACCCTAACAGTTATCAGGGGCTATAATCATCTGAAGGTGTGATTGGGGCTGGAGGATTAGCTCCCAAACATCTCACATACATTGCTGTGGCAAGAGCCTCAGTTCCTCAGCCCATGGGCCTCTCCTTAGCTTATAGAGAAGCAGGCTTCCTCCAGAGTGAGTGACCCAAAGAAGCAAGGCACAAGCCATAGTGTCTTTTATGACCTTGACTTGAAAGTCACACACTCCCACACTACTGTGTGAGAGACTATATGTAGAGTGTGAACACCAGGAGGTGAGGGTCACTGGGGCCATTGTGTAGACTGGTCACCACAGAGGAATGGACTAAATCATCAAGTTATAAACATGTTATATTAGAGATACCCAAGAGATATCCAAGTGCAGATGTCAAGTAGCAATGAAAAGATGAAACTAGAGCTTGGAAGAGAAGCCTGAACTAGAGATATAAAGTTGGAAGTTATCAACATATAGAAGTATTTAAAACCATAAAAATGAGTTTAGAGAAAAGAGAAAACCTTAGCCTTTTAAGATTCCAACACTTACTCTTTTTAAATTTACAACTTAGGATGAAAAGATTTAAAAAAAAACAAAAACACAGAATTAGAGGGAAGGAACAATAACCACCCATGTATCCACCACCTAAAACAATAAATGTCAGCACTCATTCTCATTTGTCCAATGCATTTTCCTTTCCTTTTAAGCCCTCCCTATCCAATCCCCTGCCTTGACTTCTATATAATTCTTTTAATTGGTTAGCATTTGTTCAATAACCAACTATCCCAAGGATTTAGTGGTTTAAAACAAGTATTTATATAGCTGAACATTCTACAAGTCAACAATTTGTACTGAGCTCAAGGTAAGTTCTTCTAGTCTTGGTTGGGATCATTCTTGAGTCTGAGGTTGCTGCCAGATCAGCTGGGTGCTGGATGGTATGGAATATCCTCTACTGGGATGGCTTATCTCTGTTCCATGCAGCCTCTTGTCCTCTAGCAGGCTAGCTCAGTCTTGTTCACAAAAGTGATTTCGAGAGAAAGAACCTCAAAACACATGCCATCCTTACAGCATAGAACTCATGCCATCCTTCCTACTGTATTCCATTGTCCAAAAGTGTCACAAGGCCAGTTCAGACTGAAGGGGAAGAGAAATAGTCTTCACCTTCTGATAGGAGATTGTGGAGAGTAGATTATGAAAAGCCTATGAGAACCATACGTAAGCAAGGCGAGATGTGGCTTAATTGCTTTTTAAGTAATTAAGGCAGAGATGGGCACAGCCACAGCCACAAAACAAAAAAACTTAAGAGCTGCATCTCCTAAGTTTATGTTCAGAGAAGCAGGTTTCTCCTGTTACAATGTCAAGCCCCTCCCTGAGAGCCTCTTCTCCACCCTGTTTGCTGCCCACTGAAGGAGGGCTGGGGGCTTTTGCTTTCTGCCTTGGGCTTTTTGCTTTTTGCCTTTGGTTTTTATTTTGGGCTTCTGCTTTGGAGGTTTTTTGGGCTTTGGATTTTTGGTGTGGGAAGGTTTTGGACGGGAGAAGAATTACTGAAGGGAAAAGAATGGCAGGGAAATTGCTGAAGGGAAAACAATGGCTAAAGAGGGGTGGATAGAAAGTCTCCATCGAGAACTTTAACATAGGCCTTAGAAAAGAAAGCCAAAGAAAGAACTTTAACATAGGCTTTAGAAGCTAAAGAAAAGCCAAAGAGAACATGGACAGTGCAAGATAGAAGACTGAGACTTTGCAGTCTGAGCACTGAGGCTTTAAGAAAGCTAAAGAAAGAATGCTAAAGAAAAGCTGCAAGCCTGAGGGCAAAAGATTTTAAGAGCTTAAGATTAAGCTAAAGATAAGCTAAGAGAAAACATGGGGCAGTATGAGTCTCAGGAAAGAGGTTTTAAGCAAGGTTTTAAAGAAGACTTCAGAAGCAAGTTTTCAAGAACTGCAAGGAGTAAGCCCTTAAAGAATAAAGATAGAGAAAAGAAGCAATGAGGATTGGGTACCTCCACCTGAGTGCCCAACACACCTGACTCCACTTTCTGTCTTTCTTATGTCTTTTCTGAATCTCCAATTGCCCCCAATTAAGCCCAGTTAAGTTCGGTAATAACCAGGAGAGAGAGAGAAAAAGCTCGCTCTAACAAAGGAGGGAGTGGGAAAACAGCGCCCCCTCCAGGAGATGCTACAAAGTCACAGACCAAAGGTGTGGATTCTGGAAGGATGAAGGATTGTGGCCATTTTTATGATCTACCAAACTTCACTTAATCACTCACATTTTCCCATGCTCCCATGTGAACATGAATATGATTGGTACTACCCCATGACCCCCAAATTCTCTTCAATTACATCATCAGGCTTGAAGCCTAGTATCTTATGATTCACATCAGGTTTGTACTATGTGACTTGAGAAATGTTTTATTTCCAGATCTTAGCACCTATTAATTTAAAAGATAAGTTATTTGCCCCCGCACATGTCCACACTTATTATACGATCGAAAGAGGTAGGCTGACTTCAATGAACTCTTCCACCCAAAAAAGAGAGGATGAGAGACTCATACTCATCCTTAAGCATAGCAATTTAGACTTCTGCTGGGCAAATGTTTCCAGGTTCCTCTATCCTGAGAGTGGGAAGATTCCTTACCCAGCCCTAGGTTCCTCTCCCTGGAAGTGGTTCCCTAGTTCATGGATCTCTGACTCTTGGTTCCATCCTCTGGACCACCCTTCCTTGTCTACCACTTTCCTTTGCTACTTCTGAAGAAGGAGCTTATGTTGGTAGCTGAATAGCAGTTTGAATAATTTCAGATTCTTTTAGTCCAGGATGATGGTACTCTTGCATGTACAACTCATCTTAAAATGTGGGCTTTCTGTGTACCTGATTATAGTCTATTCTAGATTCCAAGATGTTACCAACCCATTGACAGTTCTTTTGCTCTATTCAGATGGAAATCACAAATAGGTGAACTGCAGATCCCTTAATGTCAAGGACTCTGAGCTTAGTGTGTTGTAACCTTCCACTCTTACTTAGTGTCACAGCTCTGGGCTTTTAGTGCCAGTGGCCCAGCACCCAGGGGCTAGTATTACAGCTCTAAGCTTAGGGTGTTGGGACCTTAGTTCTCAGTGTTACAGTTCCTCAGCATCAGGAGTTAGGACCTCTTTCTGGAACTCTTCCAACAGCTAAGGCTTACAGTTCTGCAGCCTTGACTCTTCACAACCATTTGCCTTCCTCAGTCTCAGCTCTCTGCTGTCTCTTCCTTCTCAGCACTTCCATGGTCCTTCATAGTCTCTTGGCAGTCTCTGCTATGAATTCTCTGGAATTCTTTACCTCCCTTCCAGCTGCTGCTGCTGCTGCTACTGGGTGTGACTTGGGCTGGCAGTTCCTGGAGTTGTCTGCTCTTTGGGTTACCCACTCAGCCTGTTCTATCTGAGATAAAGACCACAAGTAGATAATAAAACCATTTGGACAAGGGTTAATTGAGGCCTAGTGTTGCAGCCCAAAGTAGGGGTAGTACACAAGAACACTGTCCCTGACTGGTCCAAGGAGAGTGAGAGGACTGCTTATCTAGCCAGTTATGCATGCATGCATGCACACAGCCTCCTATCTGCTAATCACAAAATGTTTACGTAGTCATACAGTCTATACAGTCATACTCTGCCCACCTGTTCCAACTGTCATGCACGGGCAAGGTACTCCTCCCTGACCTGACTGAGGATTTCTGCAAGGACCTATAGGGTGGCTGTGGGCAGGGTCATCTGAGGCTCAACTGGAGCTGCCATGGCTGAAGCAAAGTCTTCTGGAGTTATTGCAGGGTGTCTGGAGTGGCTATCACTAAAGCAAAGTCTTCTGAAGCAAAAACCCAGGTTGAAACTGTGCTCATGACAGCTGTGACAATGTCCATGGTTGGATGGGAGTCTTCCCCAGCAGCCATGAGATGTTTAAAACAGCAGCAGCTGTCAAGATGACAGTTCCAGGAATCATGCAAAAGGCATCTGGATGATTGACAGGTACTGCAGTTTGGGGGAAAATAGGGCTGAAGTTGTGATTGCTGCCCCTGGGACCCCTCTCACCAAATGGCAGCAATATTATTCACATCACTGCTGGGCTCGGGAACCATGGAGACAAAATAACTCCTGGCCTCTGTCTCTGCTCAGTTTTGGGGAGTCTTTTGGTTCCTCCCAGGCAGTTGCAGCTGTGGCCTGGCATAGAGGAAGGGTCTCACAGCTGTCATTCAAACAGCCAAACTCCTTGTGAGAGCTTCAGTTATTTTAAAGGAAAAAAACAGTAAAGAGTGCTTGCAACTAAGATCTAACATGAAATTAGTATAATTGTTTAACAAACCTTATCTAATAACACTTAATACCCAGTCAAATACTCTTAGAGAGAATGGGGTCCTCCTGATCACTCTCAAAATAGCACACAACTGGTTTTGAAACCTCTCTTGATTTTATCACATTCTTTTGGAATTGGGAATTTTTGGATTTCACTCTTAAGATTCCAAGCAATTCTTTTGTCTAGGAATCTACTAGACATCACTTTAATTCTTTCAAAGGTCTTTATAAAGTCTTTGACAGCCATAACTTTGATGTGAGTTACATCTCCAGGCTGTATTTTACTGTAAAAAATGCTTTGCTTGCCAGAGAGCCTCAGTATGAAAAAAAAAAAAAGTTTTTATTTATTTACTTAATTTATTTTTGTTGCCCAGGCTCGTCTCAAACATATGGGCTAAAGCTTCCTCCAGCCTCAGCTTCCCAAGTAGCTGGGACTATAGGTATAAACCACAGCACCCAGCTGTTTTTTATTTTTTAACCTGGTAAATCCTCCCTGCTGCTCTCTCTAAATTCCTTTTGTAAATAGGACCACTGGTTTGTAGCACAGCTTTAGCTCATCTACCTCTTGGTGTTATAAGGTTATCGTATACATCTAGGAGTCCTCACCTGACATTTTCAACATTCTCTCAAGATTTCTTTAGTTGGATGGGAAGTTGTTAATGATAGGCAACAGTTTTGCCAATTGTTTTGTCACTAAAAGCACAAATTACTGGGCTGGCGAAGTGGCTCAAGCAGTAGAGCACCTGCATAGCACACATGAGGCCTTGAATTCAAACCCCAGTGCCACCAAAAAAAAAAAAAATTTCCTGGACTCTGGTAATAATTTCCTCAACATTCTTCCAAATTTTACTATTTGCTTATGATTTTTCCTTCTCCATTCATCTCTTATCCCAGAGTCAATCACATGAATTTTAGGGTTTTACTAAAGGTAACATCTCACCAATTTCCATATCAGTCAACTTTTGCTGCAAAACAACTGAAAAACTTGGTGGCTTAAAGCACAACTATAACTAATTAAACTATCACTAACTAGTCTCTTAGTTGACAAGTGGATTGACAATTTTAACTGATGCCAGCTGGGTTGTTCTTTTGGTCCAGGATGTATTCCCTTATCTATCAAAGATCAAGTTGGCAATTTAGTTTATTTTAGGATAGCGTCAGCTGGGTTGGCTGAGCTCTGCCCCAGGTGATCTCATATTGCAATAGGTTATGAGTGCCTAGACAGAGTCAGAAGAGAGCCAAAGCAGGCAGAGCCTCTAGAGGCCTAGAGGCCTATACTTTGCACTATAGTTGCACAGTATTGGCTAAAGAAAGTCATAAGGCTTTCCAGATTCAAGGGGAGAGGAAAAAGACTTCACCTATATATTTTTTTCATTTTTAAACAGCTTTATTGCAGTAATATTGATATGCCGTAAGTTTCACATATTACACACAATCTGATAAATTTCAACATAGTGTACAAGCAGGAAATCATCACCACAATCAAGATGTGACCATCCATCACTCTCCAAAATATTCTGTGCCCTTTTGTAACATCTCTCTCTCCATCTACACCCACAGCCTTTATGTATGTCTTCAGGCAACTATTGACTTGGTTTCGTCCACTACAGATAGTTTGAGTTTTCTGGAAGTTTATATAAATGGAGCCACACAGTATATGCTTTTTTTTTTTTTTTTTTAGTGAAGGTGATGGTAAAGTTTTTTAGGAAGGGAATATACTCTCAATAGACTGAAAGTAGGTCATCTCTAGGGAGAGAAGGAGAATGACAATTATTTTTACAATGACACTAGGGTTTTTTTTGTTGTTTGTTTTTTGAGGTGGAGGGGGCTTGGAGCACTAAGTCCCTCCCTAGGAGTCTAGGGTAGGCCTACAGATTTACAGTGTACCAACTATTATGGGTCCACCTGACTCCTAGTATATAGTCTACAGGCCTGAGTCTTTATTTTATTAAATAAAGATCTTTTGTTTCAGGAACTGATGTTGACCCACCATAGGGTAGATGACTCAAAAACATCTTGTGACATCCCATGACCTTGGGGGGCTATTTTGATCTGAATAGGGACTAAGTGTTTTTCTCTAAGCAACCTTGAAGAAGTCTCCATTTTAAGTTTTCTTTGCATATTCCCATCATTCTTGGCTAACTGCTACCTAACATTCTCCACTCAAGGACTAAAGACCCTGAAAGCTTTTAGGGAATGGGAAGTCATAGTCAGTCTCTGGCACTTCCTGATGGTATGAGGTGTAGGCCTAGTTCAGAATTCTCTTGTCCTTGCTCTCTGTTGATTAGGATAGCTCGGACCCCAAGTCATGGATGATCCAGGGGGCCTCTTTAAAGTACGGTATATGTTTAGAGATCATAACCAACTATAGTTGTGCTTAAGGAGCAGGAACCATGCTCAGAGTTTAGTAGACTTAGCCCTTGAGCTGTATTATTTATAGTTTTATAGCCTGGAGGTGAGAGGAAACAAGCTTGGTTAAAACATTAACATAAAGTTTAACAATGAGCATCTGGATTTCTCCAGGAGCTATAGAAATAGCAGGTGATAGAAAGGCAAGGGTGCAAGTTCCTGTCCAGTTGGAAGGTAGAAAGGTATGGGCATCAGGTAATCAAGCTTATGAACCACTTCTTGTCAACTTCTCAGCTTTAGTTGTTTTGGGATGGGTAGGACATAAGTGACTCCATTTGAAATCTGACAGTTTCCCCTCTGTCTGAACAGTTTTCTTTTAAACTGTTTATTTCTGGATGGTCTCTCACTGCTGGGATAGACTTTATCTCAGTAAGTCCTTTCCTTGTCTGGGATAGGATGTCCCTGGAGGTCTGATTGAATCCCAGAGTGGAGGGGAGTGACAGACAGGTCAGGTGGGACTCAATGCCAGTAAGACTCTTTTAGGCCAAATTTAAGCAACAAAGAGGTTTAGAAGAAGTGGCTCTTAGCCTGGGTTTGCCTCCAACCCATTAAGTTTTCCTTATTGCAATTATGAACACCTGCATATAAGCCTGCAAAGGCACTAGTATCATTAACTATTTTAATTTAGAGGGCACAAGCTTAGTAAAGTGTTTTTCTAGATTTTGCATTTTAGAAGGTTTATACACTTAGAGAACAGAAATACATGCAGCATACAAGGGATCTAGCAACAATTAGCATCACAAATACACAGATGTCATATACACATTAATTTCGCTTTTTCCTTTGGAGTATGAAATAAAACCCTTTCCTTCAAGTCAATTTCTTGCAAATGTTAGTAAGAGCAAACAATAGTCTTAAGATAGACTCATTGTTACAGAGGATTGAGTATTAGTTTTCCATTGGTGTATTAAATCTTCCAGAAAATCCTTATGTAACTTAAATTACAGCCAACTTAATCACACACACACACACACACACACACACACACACACACACACACAAACTTTTCATACATTCTATCTTTTACATACTTAAGACCCATTCATACCCTTTCCAACTTTTTCTGAGCCTTCTGGTTTTTATCCTATCCCGTTTTTCCATTTTTGAATAATCCTTTAGGACAAAGCTTACTTTATAAAACCCTTTCTTATCCCAAAGTATGTTTTTCCTTTAACTTTCTTTTTCAAAATATATCCTCATGTCTTCCTGTATTTTTCCTACTTTTGATTTCCTTCTCTTCTTTTTAATAATCTTGAAATTAGACAAAATTATTTCCCAATAAAATAAAACTCTTAGTAGTCTTGTATTTCAGTGAAGAAACAGGAAGAAAGCAATCTTACACTGTTTTATACAATAATAACTTACAAAACATATTTGTGAATAGACCTTGTATTCTAAGAAACAGATTAAGATCATTTCTCTAAACAACCAAATTTTAAGATCTATTTGGCAGCTTTTAGTTTTAAAATGACTACTATTTTCCTTTAGTTCACACCTGAGAATTAATTTCTGAGTGTCTAAATTTTAGATAAGATAACCAAACTTTTAGAGTAACAATAGGTTTTACATACTAGTTTTATAATAGTTTAAGAAACATCCTACAGATGTTTTATTCATACATACACACACATACACACACACACCCCAAGTTTTAATTAGGCTTGCCAAGACTAAAGCAGACATAAAAATAACAAATGTAAAAATCAGCTGAATTAGACAGCTATTTTCTGGGATTTCAGGACAAAAGAAGTTTTTGCCCAGTGCTTGATAGATTAACACACAAAAATGACACATATAAATAATTATATTAATTTAAAGTATTCTTAGATCTTTTAGCCATAGATTAATTACAGTCCTTCCTAGAGGGCAATAAGATGGCACAGACCTCATGTCTGCCCTTCCTAGCGTCATCATGGCAGAGATGGGCATTCTGAAGTTGGGCACGGGAGGCATAGTGGCCCCATCATGGCAGCAGTATTTCCCATGATCATAAGGTTTTTCCAAAGGGCTATTAGATGGAAGATAAAGCCATGTTACATACAATATTCAAGCACAAAACAAACACCAAACACAGGACAAATGAGCAGGAAATTTCCTGTTTTTCTTTTGTTTAGGTCCTCAGAGGTCCCCAACTAGGGATAGCCTGGGAAGACATAAGACAAATGGAAGACTTGTGAATTTGTGGATCAGCCTGGATTTTAATCAGCAGCACAAAAAGGAAAAAAGTGTCTTGAGACCATAAGACATTATCTCAGGGATGAGGATGAAACAGCAAAGTCTGTCCAGGAGAGGCAGAATGGGAGATTTAATTCCTCAGGAAATATCTGAGAGTCGGGAGAGGATCCATAAGACTGTTGTGGAGTTTTCAACAGTGAGATCTCCATAGAAAGAGATCGTGAGGCACTTTCTGACTAGTGACAGAGGTAGTAGTCCTATAAGGTGGAGGGAGAAACCACCCCACACGGACAGTGCTAGAAGGAGTGAAGGAAAGACCAGGGTACTATATAGGGCCACATAGTGGAACAGAAGGCAGCAAGTGATCATCTAGAATGTCCTGGAGGGGCCAGACACGTCAGCATCCTTCCCACAGGTCCGCATCCCACAAGAGGAACCTGAAGACTGGAACAGAGGGAACCCTGGACCATTTAAAGGAATTTCAGCAGAAAAGATCAAGTAAGAGTGCCATCTTGAGGCCAGACTTCTTGATCTGGCAGTCTGTGAATTGACCATGCCGCATTACAAAGAATGCAACCTAGGGGTAAGTCTGTGGGAATGAAGACAAGTTCCCCCATCTGGAAGAAAGCCAACTGTCGTCATCTAGGCAGGATGAGAGTCACAGACTCTCACCCCCAGAGAGTCCAACTGTGAACCTAGGTCAAAGGCTTCAGCCTAGGTTGAGGGAGGAGCCTCCTCCAGACCATGAGTTAGGTAAACCTGTGGGGTCACTTTCAAACTGTCCGCTAGTAGCCAGGAAATTAGTGTAATACACCCTTTCTAATTTCCTCCCATTGGCACTTCTTTTTCTTCCAGCATCTGTTTCTCTGTGACCTGTCTCAAGTACCAGTCTTGCTGTATCTGTGTTTCTTATAGCTTGAGGAATTTCATCTAATTGAGACCAAGATAGCATGAAGAGGAGTCTTTGGAAAGATTGGGCAGTAGGCCTGCTATAAAGGCAATGCCTCAGTAACAAGAGAAGACCATGCTTGGAATAAACTTTTCTTGGAGGTGGCAGTCTAGAAGGGAGAAGTTTGGAACTATCAGAGCAGAGAGAGAATGGGCTGGGTTAGAGAATAGAATGAGCACCTGGTAGGAAAAGGCACTTAGGCAGCACAAAGGACAGAAGCAGCACCTGGAAGAAACCTCCAAGATACCCCAAAATAACATTGGGTGAGGAAGAGAAAGAGGTTTGAACCAAACAGAAAAGTGCTTGCAGAACAGAGCAACCATCCTCAATTTGGACAGAGATGGGAGGACTGTTCTTACCTTGTGCAGAAATACACAGATTAAATCTGAGATCTGACATGATATTTTAGATCTGATATCTGAGTCACAGCATCAGAAGTGTTACTGGCAAGTCAGCACAGCTATCTACCTTGGTCGTGTGTCCTGAAAGAGAAGAGTCAGGCAAGATGTAGAAAAGTAGTAAAGTTTATTAGGAAAGGAGTGTACTTTCAATGCACTGAAATCAAGTAGTCTATAGAGAAAGGATGAGAATGACTCTTTTTTTGGGGGGTCTGGCTTCTTTTGCAGCATTTTTATTATTTTGAGGTTCAGTCATGTTGGTCTGTGTGTCAATACTTAATTTCTTTTTATTGAATCTTTGTATAAGTTAACCTGTTGATTGATATTTGCTTTGTTTCCAGTTTGAGATACCACTATGAATATTCATGCTCAGTTCTAATTTAGGCACACACTTTTTTTCCTCATGAATAAATACTGAGGATTTGAATAGCTGGCTCATATGGTAAGTATACACTTGCCTTTTTAAGAAACTGCCAAATTGTTTTCCAAACTTCTACCACTTAACATTCCTGCTAGCAGTGTATGAGAGTTCTGCCATCTTCTCATCCGCACCTGCACTTGCTATGGTCTTAGCCTCCCCCTCTCAATGTAGGCAGATACAAACTCATACAGCAAAGGCTGTGGGTTTGAGAGGAATGAGGATCAGGATATTTTTACAATGTACAACACCTCTTTAGAATCCATCTTCATCATGAAGTTGGTGAACTTACTTCACTTCCGGATTTTTAAATTTATGTGACATCTGAATACATCAGAAGTACATAGTATTTCTTCTATAAGTTTTATGGAGTTTTATTGGGGGTCAGTATTGGAGTTTAAACTCATGACCTTATGCTTGCTAGGCAAGTGCTCTGCCACTTGAGCCACATCCATGGGCCTTTTTTTTTGCTTTAGTTATATTTTGGATAGGGTCTCACATTTTTGCCTAGGACTGGCCTTGGACCAGTTTCCTCCTACCTATGCCTCCTGAGTAGCTGGGATCACAGACACAGGTCACCATGCATGGCTTATTTGTTGAGATTGGATCTTACTAGCCTTTTCACCAGACTGGCCTCAAGCTGCAGTCCTCCTGATCTCTGCTCCTGAGTAACTAGTTTTATGTTTTTAAGTGAACTATTTTATGCATATTAAAGAATTTGTATAGTATTAATGCAATATATAAAGAATAAAACCCTTATGTACCCACCACTCAGGGTAAGAAATGGAATTTTACCAATTCTAAGCTCCCCGTGAGTCCCTCCTGACCTAACAATCCTTTCTTACCTGGACTGTCAGGAACTTCCTGACAACATCCAGTCCTGCCTCCTTCAGTCAGTCCTACCAACTGCAGCAGCATGACTGTTGAAAACAAATCTCATCACACCGTCCTTCTGATTAAAACTCTTTCATTGCTCCCATTGACCTTAGAATAAAATTCAAATTCACTCACAGAGTAAGTCTTTTGCCATCAACTAACTCTTGTTTACACTTATGCCTCATTTTGTGCCATTTTGGTTTTCAAAACAGATCATTGAGTTTCCCCTGAAATTCCATAGGCCTTTGTAGCACGCATCACTGCTGGGTAACAATGACTGTCCACTGTCTGTTCCACCACTTCACTATAAAGGCTCTGAGGGCAAAGATTCCATCCAGTTCCTCTGTTGCAACCCTGGGAGCCATGCACAGAGCCTGACACCATGGATGGCTGAATGAATGCATGTGTGAATTAATGTTAGATTCTGGGGACAATAAGTTAAGAAACATTTCTAGTCTAGGGGAAGAATCTGTCTGTCTGTCTGTCTATTTATCTATCATCTATCATCATCTCTCAAGATGGTTGTAGGATCACAGCAGATATCAAAACCTGCACATATTCGAGTCCCTTGTATGCAGTGGCATGGTATTTGCATACAACTTGCATGCATCTGCCCATCCACTCTAAACCATCTCTAGATTACTTACAATACCTAATAAACGTAAATACTAAGTAAACAGCTTCTATAATTTATTGTTTAGGGGATAATGATGAGTAAAAAATGTCCACACATGTTCAGCATCGACACAGATTTTTCTGAGTATATTCAATTGATTAAATCCACAGATGTGAAGCCTGTGAATACAGAGGGCTGACCATACATGATTAACCATTTTGCTAAGCCAAAAGCGAATGTGAATCAAGGATGGTGGATGGGGTTGGCTTCTAGATGCCACTAGGGGGCACTGTGGGAGTGCCTCCAATTCTTTAAAAAATGAAAACAAAAACAAAAAAACCATGTTATTTCTTTTGAAAGACCCAGTCTACTTTGAGTGGAAATGTGATTTTAGAGGCGTTGTTGGTTCATGTTGTGTTGTGTTGCTGGTGAGAGTGGTATCTGAGTTGCCTGCAAGCCCAAAGGACTGAGTAACCCCTGTTGACATCCACTTATGCCTACTGGCTCTTCAACTTGGAATCATTACAAGAGCTTTCACAAACAAGATTTATCTTCCATATCAGCCATTGGGAGTCAGAATGGGGATTATTATTTCTTCCATTTTAAAGATGATAAATCAAAGGGTCAAAGAAGATAAGTAATTTTCCCAAGAAATCTCAGCTGATAAATACCTAAGCAAGGACTTGAATCCAGATGGATTTGTTCACTAAAAATATACAGCACATCAACTCTAAAAGGTGACAGGGACACAAAGGTACACCCTCCAAACTTAATGTTTTACAAGAAAAGACTGTCAAAGCTGGAAGAAACTTTGAAAAATCACCTAATGAAGTGTTCTTAGCTCAAATATGCCTAAGAATCACTGTTTAAAATGCTAATTTCCTAAACTCTAGGAACCAATAAGTCTGGGTGCGGCCTAGGAATCTGCATTTTTCATAAGAAAACCCACTTTCCCCCTGTGATTTTGATGCACATAGACTGAACCACACTGAAAAACAATGATCCTTTTTTCTTAATACAAAAGAGAACTGAGAAGTGAGCAGAAAGGAGTCCCCCAGAAATTTTCCTTGGGTATAGAAGGAGGCTGACCCAGGAACAAATAATGAGCACCCTGAAGAAATAACTCAGTGGAAAGGACACAGAATCAAGACCCAGAGAGCCTGGGCTCGACCTCAGGCTTTCCATTTGCACCTGAGTCTCTCTATCTCACTGATGTACAGTTCTCTCAGCTGCAAAATGCAGAAGGATGATACTTGCGTCATCAGTTTATTATGAGGAAAAAAGGCCTGGCACATGCAGGACCCTTGAGAAAGATTGATTGGCAGGACTCTTTCGAATAGCCTTTCTGCTTTATTCCATTCTTTTAAATGAGTACCCACTATTGCTGGGCACTATGCTAGACACAGTTCTGCCTTCATGAAACATCTGATTTGGTGGGATGGACAGCCACTAACTTCACAAATGATTGTAAAATTGCTCCCTAAGGGAAATATAGGATATGCTTTAAATAATACAGGGACTTAAACCTAGTCTGCAGACAAATGTCCCTGAGGAAATGACTAAAAGTGTAAGTAGGAGTTAGGCAGAAATTATGAGTGAATCAGGAAAGAGCTTGGCAGAAGCAAGAAGTGAGAAGACTACAGGCTGGCATGGCTGGAGCGGGCTGAGCAGGGGAGGGTGGCACAAGTCAAAGCCAAGGGCAATGACTGTTTTGGGAGAAGCCTTTCTTTTCCTGCCTTCATATCTATTTGAGATCTTTTCCTCAATCATTTCATTTCTACCTAAAATTTTTCTTCATGTTTTGCACTAAAAACTTATTTATTTATTTGGCAGCACTGGAGTTTGAACTCAGGACCTCATGCTCGCTAGGTAGGCACTCTTACTTGAGCCTTGCCAAGCAGCCCTTTTTTTGTGATGGGTTTTTTCAAGATATGGTCTCACAAACTATTTGCCTGGGCTGGCTTCGAACCGCAATCCTCCTGAGTAGCTAAGATTACAGATGTGAGCCATGGTGCCTGGCTACTAAAAGCTTACTTTTGACTCAAAGCTAATAAATACTTTTTGCTTTTTTGACACTTAGAAATAGGGATGGTCTAACAAAACAAGTTCTAAAATTGAATATGAACCCAAAACAAAAAACTCCAGTCCCTTGCTAAATACCAAACAGGAAATTGAACTCTCACAATCTTAGCTGTGCTTGGAAAATATCTATTTCAACATCACATAATTATTTGTACTTGAAAAATAATTTAGTTAAATTTTAGTTAAACTTGGACCCCTGTTTTTACTTAGAGTGACTTTTTAAAGTCTTCCTTACTGTACACCTGTGGCTCACACCTGTAATCCTAGCTACTTGGGAGACTGAGATCAGGAGGATTGGGGGTTAAGGCCAGTCAGAGGAAATAGTGTGTGGTTTCCAAAGTAACCAGAGCAAAAAATGAACTAGAGGTGTGCTCAAGCAGGAGAGCTTCTGCTTTGCAAGTGTGAAGCACTGAGTTCAACCCCCAGTCCAAAAGAAAAAAATCTTCCCTAATAAGGAATTAAAACAAATCATTAGGCTAGACTTGGTGATGCACACTTGTAATCCCATGTAATCCCAGCTATTCAGGAGGTAGAGATCAGGAGGATCATGGTTTAAGGCCAGCCCAGCCAAAAAAATTAGTGAAGTGAACCAATAAAGAAATGGGCAAGTGAACTAAACAGAACTTTCTCAAAAGAAGAATTTCAAATGGCCAAAAAACACATGAAAAAATGCTCACCATCTCTAGCAATAAAGGAAATGCAAATTAAAACCACACTAAGATTCCACCTCATGCCTGTTAGAACATCATCAGCAGCCCCACCAACAACAGGTGTTGGCGAGGATGCAGGGAAAAAGGAACCCTCTTACACTGTTGCTGGGAATGTAGACTAGTACAACCACTCTGGAAAAAAATTTGGAGGCTACTTAAAAAGCTAAACATTGAACTATCATTTGATCCAGCAATACCACTCTTGGGGATATACCCAAAAGACTGTGACACAGGCTACTCCAGAGGCACCTGCACACCCATGTTTATTGTGGCACTATTCACAATAGCCAAGTTATGGAAACAGCCAAGATGCCCCACCACTGACGAATGGATTAAGAAATGTGGTATCTATACACAATGGAATTCTATGCAGCCATGAAGAAGAACGAAATGTTATCATTCGCTGGTAAATGGATGGAATTGGAGAACATTCTGAGTGAGGTTAGCCTGGTCCAAAAGACCAAAAATAATATGTTCTCCCTCATATGTGGACATTAGATCAAGGGCAAACACAACAATGAGATTGGACTATGAGCACATGATAGAAGCGAGAGCACACAAGGGAGGGGTGAGGATAGGTAAGACACCTAAAAAATTAGCTAGCATTTGTTGCCCTTAACGCAGAGAAACTAAAGCAGATACCTTAAAAGCACCTGAGGCCAATAGGAAAAGGGGACCAGGAACTAGAGAAAAGGTTAGATCAAAAAGAATTAACTTAGAAGGTAACACCCACGCACAGGAAATCAATGTGAGTCAATGCCCTGTATAGCTATCCTTATTTCAACCATCAAAAACCCTTGTTCCTTCCTATTATGGCTTATACTCTCTCTACAACAAAATCAGAAATAAGGGCAAAATAGTTTCTGCTGGGTATTGAGGGGGTAGGGGGGAGAGGGAAGGGGTGGAGTGGGTGGTAAGGGAGGTGGTGGGAGCAGGGGGGGAGAAATGACCCAAGCCTTGTATGCACATATGAATAATAAAAGAAAACAAAAAAGTTAGTGAGATCCCCATCCTAACTAACAAGCTGGGTGTTGTGGTGCGTGTCTGTAATCCCAATTATGTAGGGGGCATAGAAGAGTGGATCGCTGTCCATGGAGAGCCTCAGGCAAAAGTGTGAAACTCTATCTGAAAAATTACTGTAGCAAAAAAGAAAAAAAAAAGATTGGGGTTGTGACTCAAGTGGTAGAAAACCTGCTTTGCAAGCATGGGGCCCTGAGTTCAACTCTATTGCCACCAAAAACAAAATTTATATAGTGTAGGAAGTTCTGGTTGTAGGAAAGATGAAACACATGAATTCTACTCTGTCTTGCTCTCTGCATGCACTTATAAAGCCTAGACAGAATGCACAGACATGCGTTCTATTGGCCCCAGGTACTTGCAAGTCCTATGAAGCAAATAGCGGAGTTGATTAACTGATGCCCCAGGTTTCTAGCCAGATGACCAAAATGGGGAGGCCTCAATGGACAGACAAGTATCAGACTGATCGCAGAGTGGGAAGACCTCAAGAGAGCAACCCCATAATTCCTGGGCTCACCAATGAGCTCTGCATGCATGGCTTTCATGTGAAATGGCATACATAGGGATAAATCACTGTCCACTCAAAAGCTGGGACAGGTCTGAATAGCATTGCAAAGACTGAAAACTGAGCTGACATGGTCCTGCAGCCATAAAGGCAGGTCAGGACTTGTGGCCTGAATCCAACAGGGCCAATCAAAGATATTAATGTTATCATGAAGGCTTAAACAAGATCTTAAATACATTCCAAAAGTCTAGTATTTTATCCAAAATTACCTAGCATACAAAGAGCTAGGAAAATCTCAAGCAGCATGAGGAAGGCAATCAATAAATGTTGATGAAAAATAAAATAAATGTTGATGAATAGAGAACACAAACCTTGAACTCACTGGAGACTTTAAGCTGGCATCACAAAACACTCTAAGAAGCCAGGGTGAACAATCTTGAAATGAGTGGAAAGGTAGAAAGAATCAACACAAAGATAGAAGCTATGAAGAGGAACCAAATAGAAATGTTAGAACTGAAAGCATAATAACCAAAATAAAAAATTCAACGATGGACTCAGTAGCAGACTAGAGATGACAGAGGTAAGAGTCAGTGAACTTGAAAATAGATTCATAGGAACTATCTCATCTGAATGAAAGAAAAGGATATTTTAAGAAATGATCAGAGGCAAAAATCAAATTCACAATATCAGAATTCCAGTAGAGAAAAAAGAAGCATTTAGAAGAAATAATGTATGAATATTTCAATATTTCCCAAATTTGACAAAAACATATAAATGAACAGAAGTTCAGAGTTAGCCCCTCAAAGGATGAACTCAAAGAAACCCATGCATCATATTATAATCAAACTTCTGAAAAATAAAAACTAAGAAAAACAAAAATAAAGAAAAAAACCTTGAAACTAGTCAGAAAAAAAATGATGCATTACTTATAGAGGAACAATGATTTGAATAACTGTGGACTTCTCACCAGAAACTAAGGGGGTCAGAACAATTTTAAAGTAATAAAAGGAAAAAACTGTCAACCCCAAATTCTGCATCCAGTGAAAATAAACTTCAGGAATAAGAGTGAAATAAGACACTCTCAGATGAAAGAAAATGAAGAGAATTCATAGCCAGCAGATTTGCTCTGAAAGAATGCTAAAGAAATTGAACCAATCGTTTTTAAATCGCCCCAAAGAAAAGCCTAGGCTCAAGTGACTTTAGTGGTGAATTTCCCCTAGTGTTTTAGAAGAACAAACTCCAATCCTTTACAAAGTCTTCCAGAGTTAGAAAAGGAGGGAACACTTCTGAATTCACGAGTTCTATCTTGACAGCAAGCATTAAATTAATGGCTGAAAGACTGAAACTTTCCCTCCAAAGATCTGGAATATCACAACTTAACATTAACTAGAGGCTCTAGCCAAGTCGATTAGGCTAAATAGATGATAAAAAAGCAAAAAGCATCCAGATTGGAGTAGAAGTAAACCATCTCTGTTTTCAGATGCTATGATCATCAATATACAAAACTGTAAGGAATCCACAAAAATACTCTTAGAATAAAGAGAATCAACAAGGTTGCAGGAAACAATATCAATATACAAAAATCATTCGGACTTCCATATACTTTCAATGAACAATCTGAAAATAAAATTAAGAAAAAATTCCATTTACAATAGCATTGAAAAGGGAAACCATTTATATAAAATTCCCCAAAAAAGAAAATCTACATAGAAAGAAAGTAGATCAAGGGTTTGCCATAGAGAAGAGGCTACTTATGGGTACAAGGTTCCTTTGGAGTGAAGAGAATATTCTGGATTCATGCAGTGATGTGATTCTACAACCTTGTGAATACAGACAGTCCCCAGCTTAGGAGGGTCTACTTAAAATTTTCAACTTTACAATGGTGG
Source organism: Castor canadensis (assembly GCF_047511655.1). Taxonomy (NCBI): domain Eukaryota; kingdom Metazoa; phylum Chordata; class Mammalia; order Rodentia; family Castoridae; genus Castor; species Castor canadensis. The sequence goes on from NC_133386.1 coordinate 145,438,085, forward strand.
GAACATGATGTGCGTTCAGTAGAGACCATAATTCAGGTTCGGATCTTTTCCCAGGCTGTGTGTATGCTACTCTCTTGCAATCCTGGGCTGTGGTAGTGAGCCACAGCTCCCAGTCAGCCACACCATCAAAAGGACCATCAGTCCTCTACAGCACACTGTGTGGCTAAGCTGTGATGTTCGGTAGCCCAGGTGAATGAAATGCATGAATTACAGATTTATCAGGATGTAACCCCATTGTTAAGTTGAGGAACATCTAAGTGGACACTAAAAAAAGTTAAGTGCACACTAAAGGTGAACTTTACAGTATATAAATATACAATATTGAGAATATAGTATAGGTGAATTAAAAAAAATCTTAATTTTTTAAAGGAAAGAATACTTAGAAATAAATTTAACCATAGTGTATATAATCTGCTAACACTGTCTGCTGAGAGAACTTGGGAGCAGAGACACCCCAGTCACCAAGATCACCCAGATCTTGGTTTCTGAATACTCTTTTTCATTAAAAGGAACCAGACCTCCTTAGGGAAATGCCTGATTTCTGGACTGGAGCTAGGAAAGTACCAAATGTTCTGGAATATCTTCTAGGTGACAAAGTATGGAAGTGCTCAGGGAATGGAGGGAGCATTGTCAAAAGGACAGAGCCATGTTGAAGGGGCCACACCATTTACCAACTTTAACATGATTTGAGCACCAGAGTAATGAATTATAATCCCTTCAGTAAAATGCTCAAACTCATACCTAGAAATAGAAATAAATGAACATGTAAATAAATGGGACCAAAGGGAAATCTCTACATTACAATAGACTGCCAATAAATAGCAATAATGCATTAATTACTCCATATAAAATACTTGTTCATTGTCTTCACCATGGAGAAACCCAACATAAATCATTTTAATCAAGTAGTAAAGTTGACACCACCAGCAATAGGACAAATCCTGATATGATGCACTGAGAAGAATAAAGAATAACGTGTGTTGTGTTTCTGCCAATGTCATCTCTGCTCATGAGGAACCGTCATGATGACAGGGACTGAGAATGTGGAATGTAGTTCTGTGCTACCTGGGTTCAGTTCTTGCCCCACCACTTCCTAGCTGTGCATGTAGATTGAGCGATGTTGCAGACTGGGCTCCCCAGAAGCAGGTGCTGAGATGGAGTTTGGAGTACACAATGTTCATTAGGGATAAACAGCTGTGAAAGGGAGAGGAAGCAGGAAAAGGCAGAAGAAGAGGCTAAAGAGGCCAGACAAAGCCCTGATCAAGGTGGCAGGAGCACTGGAGCTAGTGTTACTGCCTTTCTGAATTGTCACACATTGGGCCTAAATGGCTGTGCCTTGGTTCTTCACTTTACTCAATTCCTGGATTTGGGTTGCCCAAAGAAGGAGATGACCTCAGGTGAGGTTGCTCTCTGCTACAGGACAGACCTTGACAGGGCTGGCCTCTGGCTACACTCCCTGCAGCTGTGCAGTAAGTCCTTCCCTGAAGGGACCTCTGAGTGGTTCAACTCCAAGTCCTCCACAAGCAGTGGCAAGCTGGCTCCCGTTTACACGAGTTCATGAGAGCTGTGAGCAACTCTACCCAACCACAGTCAGAGATGACATCTAGGCATATGGAAATTGGCCATTATGGGAGCATTTATACCACAGAAATTGGCAAATGCCACAAATCAGGAATTTTTTTTCCCCACAGAGCTGTTGTTTAACCAGGACAGTCTGAATGTTGTCCACAAGTGATTGAATTATTTATCCTCTCTGCACCTCACTCTTCTCAATTATAAAATGGGCTAATAATATAATCTCTACTATAGGGTCAGCATAAAAAAGAAGAGTTCATGGATATAAAATGCTTGACATACCACCTGCCTCACTTAGTAAATAATTGTTTTTATTGTTGCTGTTGTTATCACTGTTACTGCCACCTTTAAAACTTTCAATGGCTTTTTTTGTTTGTTTTTTTGTTTTTGCGGTGCTGGGGTTTGAACTCAGGGCCTACACCTTGAGCCACTCCACCAGCCCTTTTTTGTGATGTGTTTTTCGAGATAGGGTCTCCCGAGTTATTTGCCCAGGCTGACTTCAAACCGTGATCTTCCTAATCTCTGCCTCCTGAGTAGCTAGGATTACAGGCGTGAGTTAGCCACTGGCACCTGGCTTCCAATGGTTTTTCACAGGGGACAGATAGCTGAATTTCTTAGTATTAGGTGCAAAGTCCCTTCACCACCTGACAGCCCCAACCACAAGAAACTTTTCATCATTTTTGGCATTCAACCTATTTTCCAACTGCAAACCTTGATACACAAAGACACCTTCTGCTAGGATGGCCCATCCCTCCCTTGCCTGTCATCTTCAAGACGACTCCTTTTCGTACCTCCTCCGTGACACTCTCCACCACCTAGGCACGCAGGACCGGGCACCCCCTGTGCACCCCGGACAGCACGGTTTTGTGGTTAATCATAGAGTGAGGGCTGGATCTGCCATTTCTGTGCTCCTAGCACAATAACACAGTAAATACTTTTTGAATGAGTGAGCAAATGAATGCACATTGTCTGGGAAAAGGGTAACAGAAAGAAGGAAAAGTAGTCTAGTAAGGTGTTAATAATGACAATACCTTTGTTTAAGTGACTGGAGGCATATTGTGCCTACAGAATTTTAGGTCCTGTAAGTCTGAGTGTTGTTCGTCCTTCACGATCGTTCAGAGGTCAGGTTCTGTGTGTGGTGTTTTCCTCCCGTCTGCCTGTCACCCTTTCACCAGGCAGCTTAATTTACTTTCCACATTTCCCCCATCAGGATCCAGAGGTGTCTGTGCATTTGCACCCCTGACCCAGGCAGGTGAACGTTATTGGGATAGCGCTGTACAGACTGAGGTCAGCTCACCCCAGCTCCTGCCTCGGTTTCCCCGAGTGAGCAGGCTCAGCGCAAACACCTTGGCAGGGCTGGTTGCTGCTTTTTAATTAACGTTTATTTTAACTGATGTATAAAACACCAAAATTGTATGTATTTGTGGGGGTCCATGTGATGTTGCCATTCACGTATACATTGTGTAATGTCCAAATTAGGGTAGACGTCTATCTCTTCAAACATTTATCATTTCAAAGTTCTTTCTTGTGGCTTTCTGAAATACATAGTACATTATCTGTAGTCACTCTGTTGGGCAACAGCTCACCAGAACCTTTTCTAACTGTGATCAACAGCTCTTCCCCTGCCCCTCCCATATGAGTGAGATCATGTGGTCATTAGCCATACATGTCACTGAAAATGACAGGATTTCATCCTTTCTCATGGTAGAATAATATCACGGTTTCTTTATCCATTCATTAGTTTTGGACACATAGATCATTTCCATTTCTTGACGATTGTGAATTCAGCTGCAATGAACATGAATGTACAGATGTCTCTTTGACAAACTGGTTTCCTTTCTCTTGAATATATACACACTAGTGGCATTAGGCATGGTAGTTTTATTTTTAATATTTTGAGGACCCTCCACATTGTTTTCCATTATGGCCACACTAACTTACATTCCTGCCAATAGCGTGCAAGGGTTCCATTTTCTCCATATCCTTTCCAGCATCTTTGTTTTTCTGTCTTTGTGATATTAGTCATTTTTACCAGGGTGAGGTTATATCTCATTGTTGTTTTGATTTGCATTTTCCTGATAATTAGTAATTTGAACATTTTTCCATGTATGTGTTTGCCATTTGTATATCTTCTTTTGAGAAATATCTGTTTAGGTCTTTTGTCCATTTTAATTGAGTTATTTGCCTTTTGCAATTGAGTTTTTTAATTTCTTATATATTCTGAATATTAATCCCTTGTCAGAGGGGTTAAAAGTTTACAATATTTTCTCTCATTGTATGGGCTGTCTCTTCACTCGGTTGATTGTTTCTCCTTTCTGTACAAAAGCTTTTTAGTTTGATGTGATCACATTTGTCTATTTTTGTTCTCATTTCTTGTGCTTTTGGGGGTCTGTCTAAAAAAATCCTGAGTATTGTAATGTCTTAAAGAATTTCCCTATGTTTTCTTCTAGTAGTTTCACAGTTTCATTTCTTATGGTTGCCTTTAAGCCACTTTGAGCTTATTTTTGTAAGTAGTGAAAGACAGGAATCTAGTCTCATTTTCCTGAATGTGGATACCCAATTTTCTCAGCACCATTGATTGAAAAGTCCCTCTTTCTTCAATGTGTGTTCTTAGCAGCTTTGTTGAAATCAGTTGACTCTAGACACATGGGTTTACTTCTAGGCTCTATATTCTTTTCTTTCCTGTCTGTTTTTATGCCAACACCAAGCTGTTTTGATGATTAGAGTTTATAGTATATTTTGAAGTCATGTAGTATAGTGTTTTCTGCTTTGTTCTTTTTTCTCAAGATTGCTTTGGCTATTCTGTGGGGTTTTTTTCCACTGGTACTGGAGTTTGAACTCAGGGCTTCATGCTTGCTAGACAGGTGTTGTACCACTTGAGCCACTTCACCAGCCCTTTTCTGTGTTAGGTGTTTTTGAGATAGGTTCTTGTGAAGATTGCCTGGGCTATCTTCAAACTGTGATCCTCCTCATCTCTGACTCCTGAGTAGCTTGGATTACAAGCGTGAACCACGTGCACCCAGTATCTTTGTGTTAGCTTGTATGTGTGTGGTTTCATAAATATCTTAGGAGTCTTTACTAGCTCTGTAAGGAATGTTTTTGGTATTTTAATAGAAATTACATTGAATGTATAGATGTCTTTGAGTAGCATAGATTATGTCTTTTAAAATTTTTGGATTATTTATTTTTACTGTAGAGTTTGGGAGCTTTATTATAATCTAGATACAAATTATTTATAGGCTATGTGATTTACAAATATTTGTTCCTAGTTTATGGCTTGTCTTTTTATTTATAACATTATCTCAAAGAACAAAATTCTTAATTATTGGTCAATTTTAAGTTATCTTTTTTTAAATTTATGAGTCATACTTTTGGTGTCATATATAATAATTTTTTGTCTAACTCAAGCTTATAAATACTTTCTTCTTTATTTTCTTTTAGAAGTGTTATAGTTTTATATTTAGTTCATTTTTTGTATAAAAATAGCCAAATATTCCATCCCTATTCAGTAAAACCACTATTCTTGAGCTGAGCATGGTGGCACATGCCTAAGGAGGCTAAGACAGGAGGACCATGAGTTTGCAGCCACCCTAGGCTACCTAGTGAGTTCTAGGTGAGCGTGGGCTACATAGTGAGACCCTGTCTCAAAAAACAAAACCTATTATTCTTTTTCCCATTGGATTGCCATTGCACTTTTGTCAAAATCATATTGCCCACATATTTGTGGGTCTATATTTTTGCTCTCTATTCTGTTATTTGATCCATATGTCTGTACTTTCTTGAATGCCACACTTTTTTTTGTCAGTACTAGGGTTCGAACTCAGGACTTTGTGCTTGCCAGGCAGGTGCTCTATTGCTTGAGCCATGCCTCCAGCCCTGACAAGCATGCTCACCATGCCCAGCTATTGGTTAAGATGGAGTTCTACAAACCCCGTGGCCTGGAATTTCGATCCCGTCTAGTAGCTGGGATTACAGAAATGAGCCAGTTGTGCTCAGCTCTTAATTTTGGTACTGTTGCAGAAATTTTTTTCTTTTTAAAAAATTAATTGTATTTTTTATTTATCACACATTAATTATATGAGGAGATTTCATTGTGATAATCCCATACATGAGTACAGTATGCCTTGAACAAGTTCACCCTCTCTTGTTACAATAATGTTAAAATTAGGTAGTGATTTTTTTTTTTAATGGGAAGATCTTTGCCTTCCCATCCAAATTTTAGAGACAGCTTATTGATTCCAATTTTGAAATCCTGTTGGGATTTTTATTGGATTTGCTTTGAATTTATCTTGACAACATTGAGAGTTCCAATCTATGATCATGGTATATTTCTCTATTTACTTAGGTGTTCTTTGATTTATTTCATCAGTATAGTTTTCAGCATACATATCTTGCATATATTTTCTTTGATGTTACCTAAGTATATCATATACCTAAGCTTTGGTGATGGTGTAAATGGTATTGTGTTTATTTCAGTTGCTAATTATTTATTGCCAATATATAAAAATATAGTTGATTTTTTGCACATTGACCTTATATTCTGAAACTTTTTTACTTGCTTTTTCATAGATTTTTAGGGAGATTTTCTACATAGACAATCATGTCTGTAAATAATGATTTTGTTTCTTTATTTTCAAACTGTGTGCCTTTCCCCTCTCCTACCTTGTCTTATTTCACTGGCTAGGACCTCCAGTATAATTTAAAGTATGACTAGGGAAAGTAGGTATCTTGGTCTTATTCTTAATGTTAGGGTGAAAGCCTTCAGTCATTCACTACTGATTATAAAGTTAATAGTAGCTTTTTCATAGATCCTATTGCCAGGTTGAGGGATTTTCCCTCTATTCTCAGTTTGCTGAGAGTTTCTATCATAAACAGATGTTAAATTGTATCACATGTTTTTTCTGCATCTGTAGAAATGTTCATATAATTTTCTTCTTTAGTCCACTGATGAATTGTATTGATTTTCAGATGCCAAACCAACTTTTCATTACCTGGATAAACCTTACTTGATCATGATACACTATTTTTTTATTTGTTAGTATTTTGTTGGAGAATTTTGCAGCTATGTTCATGAGTAATATTGGTTGTAGCTTTCTTTTCTTACATTTGTTTGGTTTGGGTATCAGTGCAAAACCAGCCTCATAAAATGATTGAAAGTGTTATATTTGATGGGGAGGTGACAAGGAAAAGGGTAGGAGGGTGAATACAGAGCAAAAACGTGTACACATGTATGTAAATGATAAAAAATGATACCTGTTGAAGTATTCCAGGAATTGGGGAGGGGAGGATAAAGGAGAGCTGTGGAGGGGGTGAACTCAAGTTTGATATATTTGAAAAATTGTAAGAACTTTTGCAAATGCCACAATTTACCTCTACCCAGCACAACAATAAAGGAAAAAAATAAAAAAAGAGTTACCTCCTGTTCTATTTTCTTGAAGTTTATTTAAGATTGATATTACTTCTCCTTTAAATGTTTGATAGAATGTGCCAATGACTTTATTTGGCCCTGTTAGAATATTACATATTATATAATTTAAGCTTCCTTATTAGATATAGTGTTATTTGGGTTGTTGCTTCTTGAGTGATATTTGGCAGTTTGTTCATATCTTTTAAGTTATAGAGTTTATGGACACAGCATTATTTATATATAATATTTCTTTATTATTCTTTCTTGTGTTTGTAAGGTCTTGGTGATGTTCTCTCTTCCCCATACCCGTAATTTGTGTTTTTAATTTTTTCTTGATCTGTCTAGAGATTTGTATAACAAATTAGTCTAAAACTCAGTGGCCTAAGACAGAAAACACTTATTATCTCAGTTTCTCTGGGTCAGTAGTCTGGGAATAGCTTAGTTAATTGGTTCTGATTTGGCATCTCTCATGAGGCTGCAGTCAAGTTAGCTGGACCTGCAGTTGTCAAAGGCTTCACTGGAGCCAGAGGATCTGTTTTCAAGTTCACTCATGTGGCTGTTGACTGAATGCTTCAGTTCCTCATTATACAGGTATAGCACAGGAGCTGGCTCCACCCAGAGTGACTAATCTAAGAGGAGAGAATAAAGGGTCTAAGAAGCCATATCTTTTGTAGTCTAATTTTGCAAATGGAATGCTGTTACTTCTGCCATATAATAGTGGTCTCATATAGCATAGAAAGAGACTATAAAGGTTATGAATATCAGAAAACGGGGGTACTAGGGGTATCATAGAAGCTGGCCACTACAAGCTTTGCCAATTTTATTGATATGTTCAAAGACCCAACTCTGGATTTCTTTGCTTTTTCTTTATTTTGTTTCCATTTTTGCTTTTATGAATTTCTGCTCTTTACCATTTCCTTACTTATACTTACTCTGTGTTTCTTTGCTCTTATTTTTCTTTCTTCTTTGTTGACTCATAAAATTTAAAAAAAAATTTTTGCAGATAGATAAATCTTACTGAGAAGATGTATACGATCTCTTTCCTGGGACATTCCAAACAATTGAACTGTTTGCAGATCACCAAGGAACATGGCTACTACACTGTCATGTGTCTGACCACATCCATGCTGGCATGGAGACAACCTACACAGTACTCCGGAACAAAGGTACTATTGTCTGTCAGTGATGCCAGATGCTGGTACCAAGCTTCCTGTACACCTGGAAGTCAGGAGGCATAAGAAAAACACAGATTCACTCCACAAGGAGCTCATAGTAAAGTAAGAGAGTCAGCTACGTAAATACGTAACCATAATGGAGTGTGATATGTGCTGTAACAGAGTGAAGAGGACCAGGTCCAGTGGCAGTGGCAGGAGGGCATGGTATATGAACCATTTTAGATCCCATGATGCTCAGGATAGAGGTCAGTGGGTAAGCAGAAGCTAGAGGTGGAAGAGTACAAATGCATGTGTACTGGTATGAAGTAGCCCAGTGAGAATCCAAGAAAGAGGACAGATGTTGGTGAGGCAAAATCCTCATTGGTAAAAAGACGTGACTTATGGCATGAAAAGAATCTCCTACCCTTATCTGTAATACAATCAACTTACCTTTTTTTTTTTGGTCCAGACAACAGGATTCCATACTCCACTAAGTCTCCTTCTGGAGGAGTATCCCACCCAACCATGGTGCCCTCCAATGGTAATGATATCCTCTCCTGTGTCTGTGTGTGGATGCTTCAATGTTCACTCCCCAGGGAGAAGCAGGTGCCTGATGCCTCACTTTTCTTTTTTCACAGAACAACCTGGCAAAGAGGAGCTCTATTTCTTTGGCAAGAATCTGGGCCCAACAAGTGAAGTAAACAGAACTTTCTCAAAAGAAGAAATTCAAATGGCCAGAAAACACATGAAAAAATGCTCACCATCTCTAGCAATAAAGGAAATGCAAATTAAAACCACACTAAGATTCCACCTTACCCCTGTTAGAATAGCCATCATCAGCAACACCACCAACAACAGGTGTTGGTGAGCATGCGGGGAAAAAGGAACCCTCTCACACTGTTGGTGGGAATGTAGACTAGTACAACCACTCTGGAAAAATATTTGGAGGCTACTTAAAAAGCTAGACATGAATCTACCATTTGATCCAGTAATACCACTCTTGGGGATATAACCAAAAGACTGTGACACAGGTTACTCCAGAGGCACCTGCACATCCATGTTTATTGCGGCACTATTCACAATAGCCAAGTTATGGAAACAGGCAAGATGCCATACCACTGATGAATGGATTAAGAAAATGTGGTATCCATACACAATGAAATTTTATGCAGCCATGAAGAAGAACGAAATGCTATCATTCGCTGGTTAATGGATGGAATTGGAGAACATCGTTCTGAGTGAGGTTAGCCTGGCCCAAAAGACCAAAAATCATATGTTCTCCCTCATATGTGGACATTAGATCAAGGGCAAACACAACAAGGGGATTGGACTATGAGCACATAATAGAAGCGAGAGCACACAAGGGAGGGGTGAGGATAGGTAAGACACCTAAAAAACTAGCTAGCATTTGTTGCCCTTAACGCAGAGAAACTAAAGCAGATACCTTAAAAGCAACTGAGGCCAAAAGGAAAAGGGGAACAGGTACTAGAGAAAAGGTTAGATAAAAAAAAATTAACCTAGAAGGTAACACCCACGCACAGGAAATCAATGTGAGTCAATGCCCTGTATAGCTATCCTTATCTCAACCAGCAAAAACCCTTGTTCCTTCCTATTATTGCTTATACTCTCTCTACAACAAAATTAGAAATAAGGGCAAAATAGTTTCTGCTGGATATTGGGGTGGGGGGAGAGGGAGGGGGTGGAGTGGGTGGTAAGGTTGGGGGTGGGGGCTGGGGGGAGAAATGAACCAAGCCTGTATGCACATATGAATAATAAAAGAAAAAAAAAAAAAAAAAAGAATCTGGGCCCAAGAGGAGCCGAGGCAGCCTTGGTCACTCTCTTCATCATTGGACTTCTGTTCCTGATTGCCACTATGATTCTGTCCCTCAGACTCCGCTCTGCAAGGAGGCAGATGGCTTACCGAGAAGTCCAGTCCTGTGCACTCCCCACGGATGCTCTGTGAACTCTCTGGCCTTTCTTGGCGGCAACTGTGAGGTTCCACAGCTGGCTAGATGGTGGGCCAACTAGAAAAATGGACCAAAGCATTGTTCACCAAGGAAGGTTTATACTGTATCCTGGATCAGGCTTCTGATCCTCTGTAGCATCATCCAAAGCAATTTGCTTTCATTTATTTATTTTTAAATGGGCTGTGAATAATCCTCAGGTATAAAATATACAGAAAAAGGAGAATGCACAGGACTGAGAAATGCCTATCCTTAGTCTGTTCTCTGAACAAATTTGCTTAAGTGGGAAACCCCCTGAAAGATACTTTCATATTTCATCTTTCATAACTTTAGATTAAAGTGTTTTCTTTGCTAACCATCAGTTTCTAGATGAACAACTTCTAGTTATAATGACTCAGATGTCTATCTAATTAGAGTAACATTAATTTTTTTTTTATCACAGTTTCTTGAAATGTTTCCCTTAGTCATTCCAGGGAAAATAAGTTTCTAAAGAGTTCATGGAAATGTCTTAAATCAGTATCTAGTGAAAGAATTAGATCAAATGAATTTTTGGAGGCTTTAACCACCTCTCCTGGCCTCTTCCCTTTTACTGTAAATAGCCTGTGCACTGTTTATTATACAAGGCAAAGTTATAAGGGTTTTTTTTAATTGCTGCTGTTTTTATTCAAAACTGTAGAAATACTTGAATGTTTACAATTCACTTCATGTTATATGTTTTTACACTGTTTCCATAGCAATATCTGTACTTTCAAAAATTAACTAGAGAATTTATATTTCTATTTCAGATTTTGGGAGGGCTAGAATCTGTGAAGGAGCAGGCTTGGTTTTCCCACTGTGAGTTAGAGACCTGAGGGTTTCCTGCAAGGTCTCAGTAAGGGGTAGAACTTCAAGTCTGGGCTTGAATCTTGAGTCTGATTTTTCACTGAGTTAGGGGGAATCTTCCCAGGTCTCCATCTTCTATGAAATAAGAATAGTGTCATCATGTCAGGAACATGAGGAGGAATTCACCAATGCAGCTGACTGGTTGAGAGAAGAAGGCTTTCCAAAAAGCCCAAATTCCCTGACTCTTAAAGCCATATCGCTTGAAGGGAGGAGAAAAAAAGGAAAGTTTAGAAAAAGAGTCTCAGTGGTAATTTTTAAACCATTAAATCAACTTTGAAGATAAGTATTAAAATTTCCAAGACTCACATGCAAAAATAAAATATTGAATAACTAAATTCAACCATTGTGAGGTAATGCACCCTCTTTGTAGGCATGTCTAGACATTAGGTGCAAGATTGATAAAAGTAAAGTTGTTTATTACTAGACTGAGAAATTGCCCTTAGCTCAGGGCAAGCTGCTGATGCCAGAAGAGTGATATTAGAACATCTGCCCTTCCTGTAATGCACATGTTAACTTAATAAAGGTTACTTTAAAAACCTGAAAAAAAAAAAAAAGAACATCTGCCTTAACAGTGGATCATTTGAGTGTCCAGGTGAACGAGTACAACCTAATAAATACTCTGGTGGTGGAAACTTTTATACTTTCTCATCTTTTTAGTGAGGGGAAATGGGTAATCTACTAGAATCTATAGCCTTACATAAAACAGGATGAAAATGCTAATGAGTCTGTTTGTAGTTTGCTTGAATGTTGTATCAAATAGGATACCCAAAAGATTTTTTTACCCAAAAGATTTTGAATTTCAGCCTGCTAACCACTGTGCTTTTGTAGTACAAGCTCTACAGTTTTCAACATGTGTAGGTTGTACAATTATATAATAATAATAATTATGGTAAATGCCTTATTTATTACTCACCTTTACTATGACAACAAATCATTTAGTTATGTTTTTTCTGTTTCACTTGGTTTATTTTTTTAATGGAAAGAAAAGTAGTTTTATCGCACCATTTCTCTTTTTCATGAAGTTTCACATATTAGAAGATGGCTATTTGGATTTTTTTCACTCAAAATTATCTGCCATTAAATGGGGAAAGTGATGGTTAAAAATGTATTGTCTTTTAGGTATTTAATCACAATGACTAGAGAAAATGGAAAAAATAATGTATCTCTACAAATAATTTAACCCCTCAAACATTGTCTCCTCAAACACACAATCTTCCTTTATTCTCAGCTTCGCTCTTTTGGGACAAGTAGCCCCTCCTTTCATCAACACATGTCTTTTTCTTCTCTTACAATGAAAGAAGTGCCCTTGCTCCTTGCATGGCCAGGTTCTCTGCTTCCTGTTTTCTCAGACTTAATTCCCCCAATTATAAGTTTTTCCTTCTATACTACTCTATGAAATCATCAACAATGTTTTCCACTAAAAAATGGAAAGCAAAGAGCTTTCCATCTTTTTATTACTCAACCTCTCAGCAACAACTGTCAGTTTCTTCCCTCTGGACACCTCTGTAGTCCCCTGGCTCTGTGAGCTTCCTTCTTCCTCAATTTCTATTTCTTCTCAATCTCCTTTGCTAGGCATTCTCTGTCAGAACTTGATATTGGGACCTTTTCAAATACTTTGTCTTTTAAAGTAGATGGAGTAATGTTCCCAAAGATTATATATCCTAATTCTGAAACCTGTGTTGCTATCTTATATTGCAAAAAGGATTTCATAGTTATTAATTAATTTAAGGATCTTGTGATGGGGACTTTATCCTGGATTATCCAGATTGTCTTTAAATAATCATAACATCCCCTATAAAAGAGAGGCAGATGGAGATTCTATGATAGAAGAGGCAGTGTAACAACTGAAGCAGGAAGCTATACTTCTGGAGATAGAGGAAAAAACCAAAAGTTAAGGAACATGATGTATAAAGAGCTAGAGAAACAGAAGAGGCCTGGGAACAGGTTCTCTTCTAGAGCCTCCAGAGGGAGTTTGGCCTGGAACTGATTTCAAACTTTGGAGTTCCGGAGCTGTAAGAGAGTAAATGTATTCTGCTTCCTCGCTGTCACTCTTGCCTCTTCCAACCACTGCCCACACAGCTACTGCAGTGCTTTTCTGAATATGATCAGATCACTCTCCTAATTCGTGCATTTCTACTTTACTTTTAATAACCCCCAGACCCTTTTCTTTGTTGGCAAGGCCCAGGCTGATTTGACTCATGCTCACCAGTCTCACATCTTGGATTTTCTTCTGCTTCATTATTAATTCCTGTATCTTGGTAGATCTTTTCTAACAGAGATCTCAGAGCTTTGCCTTTGGCACTCTCCTTTCTATGCCTTAAATTCCCTCCCTTTTCATCCTCTTCAGCATCCCCATCCCTTTTCTAACTTTTCTAGTTCAGATGTGAGCTCCTCAAGCTGCCTGCTCCAAAGTGGGTCCCTTCTTTTATTTCCCCCCAACGCTGGTTTCCTTTGTAGCACTTATCATAGGAATAATCACTTTAGATGTCTGTTAGCTTGATTTTTGTCTGCCTCTTTAAATGGAAATTAGGTTCTGTGAAAACAACAAACTTTGACCTGTTTTGCTCACTGCTGCATGCCATTAAGACTGTAGTACAGATAGATAGTGACTGATCAGCAAATATTTCTCAAATGAATATTAAACAGAACAGTCTAGTGAGCTTGATTATTTTGACTTTGACTACTTTGGTTGCAAAATATCTCATTCAAATGTCAAGGACCTCAAACAAGCAAAACAGAATTCTGGGAGAGTGGCTGTGAGTCCCAGAACTCATCATGGCCTCCTTCTAACATTAAACTATGGCAAGGGGTAGGGGCAAGGCTGAAATGGGAGGAGAATGTGTAATTTAATCCCTAATTGCACCTTATAATGGTAAAAAGCAATGTCATCATCAAAAACAAAATCTGAGAAACATCGTAGCCAAGATGAGCTAAAGAGACTGCAACTAAACAGAATATGCTATCCCAGATGGGATTGTGGAGCAGAAGAGTGTTAGGGGAAAACTAAGGAAATATTAGTCAACTGTAGACCTTCTTTAATGTATTGATAGTGGTTTGTTAACTGTCACAAATGTACTGTACTTTGCAAGATGGTAACAATAGGAGAACTTGAGTGCTGGAGTTGGGTGTGTGGGAAACCTCTGAACCATTTCCTCACTTCTTCTGTAAATCTAAACGTAATCTAAAGTTAAAATTAAACTAAAATTTAAAAGTTAAAATCTATTTGTTTAAAAGAAGCTATATTACCTACACTTTATTAGACATACTAAACTCCTGAGGATGGTAATGATAGCTATCAAATGCCAAATATCTATGATTCAGCAGGCAATATAAAATGTGTTATTTCATTTACACCTTAGAACAAACCATTGAGGTAGGCAGTATTATTCTTATTTAGTGAATGAAAAAATTGAGGCTTAGAGATTTCCTGTGATGTATCCTTGGTTACACAGCAACTGTGTGGCAAACTCAGGAGTTGAATCCAGGCTTTTGTCTTTTTGTTTCATCCCAAAGAATGCTGGCATGAGTCAGATTGTTTGGTCTTTTGCAGTAGGAAAGACGGCTGTCTTAGCTCTCATCCCTTAGATGCCCCTAGTTTCTATCCTTAACACCATAGTACCATTTGGGACCTCCTTATTTTCCATGCAAAATTGGAATAGTCTCTTATCCAGTCTCTCTGCCTTCACTCTCTCATTCTACTCCATTCTACACATGGCTATCAGATTAATCATTTTAAAGGACAACTCTATTTATAGTACTCCCTTCCAAAAACTCCCTTAATGCTTTCTGCAAAAAGTCCAGACTACCTTCCCTGGCCCCTACCTTTTCATCTTTAACTCCTTCCTCTTCATCTTCCTTACCAGTGTTAGGAGTCTTTACTTCCCATTTCCTAACAAGTTTTCTTTTCTCTATTTTAATTCAGCAAATATGGATTGACTTCCAGGGCTGAAGGAAGTTAACAAAACTGATGAGACTCAATCTAGATCCTCCGGGGTTGCTATGTAGTGAAAAAGCAGACATGCAGCCACCATCATATAGGGAGCTAAATGAAACACATCTTTATACTAACAAATCTGAAGACAACAGAGGAGGAAAGTGCTGCAGGAGTGATGGTCTCATTATACCTGGGGATCCTGGAAGGCTTCCCAAAGAGGTACTGTTTGACCTGTTGGATAAGTTGACATCTATAGGGAGAGAACTGGAATAGCCTCTGTGATTTACTTACTCCTAGAAAGCTCTTGCCTCAGCTCTTTTGGCCCCAAACTGACTCATTTTTGCAGGCCCTACTCTTTCTCTGTACTTCTGTTGTCATTCCCTACCTTTCACAATAATACTTACCCTTTCTAACTTGTATTATAGTTAACTGTTCTTATGATTTACTTCTCTTACTAAGTAAGCCCTGAGGACTTGAGGAAAGGGAATGCCATTGTTTCATCTTTGTTTCCTCATCTTTTGAGCCTGTAACTGGCCCAGTACCAACCTGTAATACATGCCTTGAAAGTATGGATACACGAGTGTAAGTTGGATTGCTTTAAGAAATTTGTTTCAAGGTGAAATAGATTCCTTTAGATATTTATTTAATGACATGGATTAAAACACCTACCATGTACCAGGCATTTGTGCTAAATGTTGAAGATTAAAGTGGTATACCTGGGCACTGACCTACCCTCATGAAGATGACTGCAAAAAGGGGTGACAAACATGAAATAAATAGCTAAACAAATATTTGTTGAGTTGTAATGATGATTATTGTTAATAAGGAAAAATAAAGGGCAATAATAAGAGATAACTTTTACATAGCACACAACAGTTGCCAGGCACTATCCTAGGCACTTTACCTGTGTTAACTCATTTGATCCATAGGTACCACAATGCTAAGAGGTATCAGCATTTTACAGATAAGAAAACTGAAGCACAGGACAGTCACACAATATCCCCAAGACCCTTGGCTAGTAATGGGGAATGCCAGTATTAGGAGAGTATTTAACAAAGGTACCTAACCTAGTTTAGTCTACTCAGGGGAGACTTTCCTGGGAAGGCCACATTGGGCTGAGGCTAGGAGAGTAAATAAAGATCAGGCAAAGAGGCCAATGTTGGGTAGAATTTTGAGCAGGGGAAGGCCTGGATGAGACAAGGAACCTAACTAACTTAACTCAAAGGGAAGGTAAGTAGTGGCTATACTAACAATTTTAGATTTTATCCTAAAAACAGTGCACTCTTTAAATAGAGGAGTTATGTGAACAGATTAGAGCTTTACAAAGCTCCCACTGGCAGTCATGGGGAAAATGGCTTGATGCATGTGTGGTTTGAAGACAGAATAGTAGGCTGAACCTGAGTGCTGGGATTATAGACTGTACCATCAAGCCTGGCTCAGATTTGCTACTTTTAGGAAAGAGAAGCAAGAGAATTGGGAAATCAGTTGTAGCAAGTGGGAGAAATGAAAGTGTTAAAGATGATGCTCCTGGTTTCTGGCTTGGGCACATGAGTGGATTTAATAAGACGGGAAAGACTAATTCAGGTTTAAGGAGTGGATGAAGACTGAAGTCCTGTGAGCTATCCAAATGGGGGGTGTGTAGTGCAAATAGAAGCCTGAAACTCAGTGACGCACAGTACTCCTAACCACTCCTTTGCATCCCTCTCACCTGGAGCTCCTGGAAATGTCTAGAAGTCCCTCTGCAACATGCATGTCTACTCTGCTTGATTACTATGGCACCGGTTGTTCCTTGAAGTTTCTACAGCTCCCTTTAAATGGACTTCACTGCTAGAAATGCTGGAGTGGGGGCTGCAGATATATCCCTGAGGTAGAGTGGGCTCCTAGCGTGCAAGAGACCCAGGGTTCCATCCCCAGTATCACACAATAATGTTGGTCGTGAGGCAGGAAAGGAGGCTATCCTATCACAGGGTTAGAGGTTGCTTGTGGAAATGGAAGGAGGGAAAGGAAAAGACAAAGCATCAATAATATCATAAAACAGAACATCTGTGAAAGCAGAGGATATAACGAATATATTGAAATCTGTTGAAAAAGGCGGGATGGGAGAATAATGGAAGGAACTGAACGGACCAAAGTAAAGTATACACACAGCGAAGATAGATAGAGAAATCCCTTTGAACATTGACTTAGAAATTTATAATGAATGAAAGTCAGGACTGTAAAATCGGTACAGTGTGTGTGGGTACTTGTGGGAGGGGGAGGGGGAGCAAAGCTTAAGGTGAGGGAATGTGGTTGATGGACTTCATATACCTATAGGAAATACAACAATGAAACCTCATGCAACTGCTTGAAGTGGGGTGCGGAGGGGGATCAAGGGGGAGAGATGCTGGGGGCGATCTAACCAATGTATAATATAAGCCTATTTGGAATTGTCACAATGAATCCCCCCTGTACAACGAATACATCCTAATTTTTAAAAATCCATGTACCAGGAGGCGGTCGAATGAAGATGGGAAGGGCACGAGAAATTTGAGGACTCTGGCTGGGATGATCTATTTTAGACACCCCTACTCCTCTGTTAGGGCAAGACCTTCTATCTAAATTGGGGGTACAGCTCCTTTTACCCTCCCAAGAGAGTACTTTTGCTTGCCCCTAATACAGGAACAAGGAGACCCCACAGTGTGGACAGATGGACATACTGTGGGATGAGCGCAAGTAGCAGTCCCAGACCTAATTCATCTCAAGGACCCCTCCTGGTTTCCCCATCAAAACCATTATCTTTTAAAACCAGAAGTTAAGGAGGGGCTAATTCCCATAATCAAAGACTTAAAGAGACAGGGACTGCTAATAAAATGCTCCAGCCCATATAATACTCCTATTCTTGGTGTCAGATGGAGGCTAGTCCAGGATCTCTGCCTCATCAACGAAGCAGTAGTGCCTCTCCACCCTGCAGTTCCAAATCCCTATATGCTTTTAGCCCAAATACATCTGGGTACCACTTATTACTCTGTCCTGGATTTAAAAGATGCCTTCTTTTGTATTCCCTTACACCCTAAAAGTCAACCTATCTTTGTCTTTGAGGACCCCACTTGGACTGTCCTCCCCTGGTTATTCAGAGACAGCCCCCATCTCTTTGGGGTTGGATCTAACCCAAGACTTGGCAAAGTGGCAATACCCACAAGCTACTCTGCTAGAGTAGATGACCTCCTGTTCTGTGGACTGACTGAGCCTGTCATTTCATGAGCCACTGAATCCTTTCTAAACTTCCTAACAGAGAGAGGATATAAAATCTCTAAAGAAAAAGCCCAATTATGTCAGTCTAGGGTTACATATTTAGGTCTTGTACTGGAGAAAGAAATGAGGTCTCTAGGAAAAGATAAAATCCATCCAATCCTGATGTTTTCTGTACCTAAAACTCTAAAACAATTGAGGGCCTTTTGGGAGGTGACAGGATATTGTAGAATTTGGATCCTGGGATATGCAGACCTAGCCAGGCCCTTATATCAAATCCTTAAGGAAGCACAGAAGGACACCCAGCCCTTTATTGAATGGGATGACAAATCAGAAAATGCATTCCACAAGTTAAAGAAGGCTCTTATGACTGCTCCCACCCTGGGTCTCCCAGTACAAGACAAGTTTCAATTATATGTCTATGAAAAGGGAGGCCTGGCCTTGGGCATGGTGACTCAGCTCCAAGGCATCACTCCCCAGCCAGTAGGTTACTTAAGCAAAGAGTTAGATCAGGTAGCCAAGGGATGGCGAGGATGCCTTAGAGCAGTGGTTGCAGTAAGCCTTCTAGTACCTGAAGCTCAAAAACTTACCCTAAACTACCCCCTAACAGTTTACACCCCACACAACCTAGGGGAATTTTCAACTCAAAAGAACTTTAGCTATCTGACAGCTGTCTATTTAAATACCAGGCCCAGCTTCTAGTAGGGGCAGAGATAACTTTAAGGACCTGTTAGAGCCTAAATCTTGCATCTCTTCTACCAGAGGCAAAGAGAAATCCTGAACACTCATGTGAGGAGGTACTTAGGGAAAATTTTGCTGCCCAACCTGATTTAACTGATCGGCCCTTAAAAAACCCAGATCTAGAATTATACAGTGATGGTAGTTCCTTTGTCAAGAATGGTGTCAGACATGCAGGGTTTGCAGTTATGACAGAATTTGGCACCCTCAGATCAGGTCTTCTTTTTCCTAATACAAGTGCTCAACTGGCAAAATTAGTAGCCTTAACAGAAGCCTTAAAACTGTCAAAAGAACAGAGAGTCAACAACTATACAGATTCTAAGTATGCTTTCCTCATCCTGCAAGCTCATGCAGCCGTCTGGAAGGAAAGAGGAATGCTAACTACAACAGAAACTGCTTCCCATAGAGATAAAAGGGAGAGTACTCTAATAGTTTTAGGGATAACAGCATTAGTTACAGCCCTAACTAGAATCAGCTATGGGGTGATTGCCAATCATGTAACTGCAAAAAAACCTAACCAAAGTAGTAGAGGACACCTCAGACCAGGTAGGCCTTGCCATTAAGGGCATACAGAGGTCTTTGTCGTCCCTTGCCTGTATGGTCATGGACCACCGCCTGGCCCTAGATTTTCTTTTGGCTAAACAAGGAGGAGTATGTGCCATCACCAATACTTCCTGCTGCACATATGTAAACACTTCAGGCATTGTAGAGGAATGTGCAGACTACATTCTCTAACAGGTTAAGTGGCTCTGAGCATAGTCTCTTGAAACTCAGGTTTCTACACAGTATGGGACCAAATAAAATCCTGGCTCCCCTCCAGGACTTGGTTCCTACCCTTTCTGAGGCCTATTGTTGCCATTATTCTCTTGCTTATGTTTGGGCCTTGCATTTTAAGCTTACTTGTCAAGTTTGTTTCATCTCTCCTAGAATCCATCAAACTACAAATGCCTCTGGTGGAGATGAAAATCACCTACTATCACGGTCCCCTTCACAACCCCTCTTGAGGTCAGACCTGATGCTGTGGGCCCCTTCATCACCCTCTGTCAGCAGGAAGTGGATATTGAGTAGACTTTGTCGTCCCTATCCCTAATAGCAGTTAGGGTGGCCATTGAGAGGGGGAAATTGAAGGATGGACTGCAGGAGGTCCCAAAAGGTGACAAGTGGTCAAGGAGACACTTCTCCTTCTCAGGAAACATCTGTCTACACTTGAGAGACATCTCTGCCTTCAGGCAATACTCAAAAAGGCTATAAAACCCAATCCCTAACCCGACCCACAGGACCACCGGTTTCTGGGTCCCCCTGCATGCCCCACCATGCAGTCTCTCTCTTCTCTTCTCTACAAATAAAATCTTTCTGACCTCTGCTGTTGGAGTCTGCCTGTGCTTTCATTCTCAGAGTGGGCTCAAGAACCCTGAGCACCTGAAATTCCTGCACATGTCATCTATGCATCAGCCTGGGAAACAGAAAGTGGCAGGTATATTGATTACAAATAAATGTGTTAGGTAATCATAACTAAAAGGTAAGAAACAAACCTTCAAACTAAAATCTCTTTGAAAACTGTCTTATCTTGTACTGTGAAATATAACTCTGTTTTACAAAAATAACAGAATTCTTTCATGTGCACATCTATGCTTAGAATTTTTTGTTGTTTGGCAGTACTTGGGTTTGAACTCAGGGCTTTGTGCTTGCTAGGCAGGCCCTCTACCACTTGGGCCATTCCTCCAGCTCTTTTTGCTCTGGTTATTTTGAATACAGTGCATTGCTTTTTGCCCAGGGCAGTCTAGACCACAAGACTCCTATTTTAAGCCTCCCACTGTCATTGGGATGACAGGCACACTCCACCATGCCCATATTTCCCTATTGAGATGGAGTCCCACAAACTTTTTCTCTGAGAGGCCTAGAACTGTGATCCTTCTGATCTCAGCCTTTTGCATAGTTTGGATTAACAGGCATGGACCACTGCACCAAGCTAGGTTGAGATGGGGTCTTATGAACTCACTGCCCAGGCTGGCCTCAAACACCAATATTCCTTATTAGCCTCCCAAGTAGCTAGGATTACAGGCATGAGTCACCGGTGCCCAGCTGTTCTTAGAAAAATGTTACAAAGATAAATGCTAGACATTTGCTGCACATTGGATGAGGATTTTTTTCCCCATACACACGAGCATGGGAAAAACTAATACAAAATCGTATTTTCTTACATAATGGAAGTCTGAAATGGCTGTAAACAGCTAGGGAATACAGCGGTTGCCTTTTGTGTCCTTCTGGCTGGTTGCTTTCGAAATGATGTTACTTGTTAAACCATGTTTCATTTGCATAAAGTAACATCTACAGCTAGTTTTTCTTCTTCCTCTCAGAAAAGCCAAACTTTGAGGTTTATGTTTTTCATTGATAAATTTCAATAAGTGCTTTATAGAAAAAATCAGAGAGATCTCAAATAAATAACCCAATAGTGTGCCTAAAGGTCTTTGAAAACAAGAACAAGCCAAACTCAAAATTAGTAGAGGGAAAAAATAATGATCAGAGCAGGAGTTAGTAAAATGGTGACTAAAGAATAATCCCAAGAATCAATTAAATAAACAGTGAATTTTTGAAGACACAAACAAATTAGACAAACACTTAGGAAACTAAACAAAAGAAAGAGAGAGAAAACCTAAATCAATAAAAGTAGACAAGAAAAATGGGATATTACAAGAGATATTACTAAAATCCAGAGGATCATTTAGGAATATTTTGAAAAAATTTACTATAATAATTGGTAAATCTAGAAGAAATGGATAAATTTCTAGGTACATATGTACCTAGACCTTCCAATATTAGAGCAAGAGGATATAAAAAACTTAAGTAGATCTACAATGAGCAATGAGATTGGAGCAGTAATTTAGAGCCTTCCAACAAAGAAAATCCCAAGACTAAAAGGATTCATTATTGAATTCTATCAAACCTATAAAGAATACTTAGCACCACTGTTCCTCAAACTATTACATAAAATAGAAAAAGAAGGAACACTTCCAACCACATTCTACAAAGCCAGTGTTACCCTGATACCATAAGAAAAAAAATAGAACTGCAGATGAACAAAAATGCAAAAATCTTCAATAAAATCCCTACAAACCAAATTCAACGACACCTTGTAAACCATGATCAAGTTGTTTTCATGCTAGGAATGCAAAGATTGCTCAAAATCTGAAAATCAATAAACATAAACATAAAACAACACATAAATAAAATCAAAGACAAAAACAGCCCTGTTAGAATAGCCATCATCAAAAACACCACCACCAACATGTGTTGGCAAGGATGCAGGGGGAAAAAGGAACCCTAATCCACTGCTGGTGGGAATGCAGGCTGGTACAACCACTCTGGAAAAAAATTTGGAGACTTCTTAAAAATCTAAACATAGACCTTCCATATGATCCAGCAATCCCACTTCTGGGGATGTACCCAAAGGAATGCAACACAGGTTACTCCAGAGGCACCTGCACACCCATGTTTATTGCAGAGCTATTCACAATAGCCAAGTTATGGAAACAACCAAGATGCCCCACTATGGATAAATGGATCAAGAAAATGTGGTACTTGTACATAATGGAATTTTACTCAGCCATGAAGAAGAATGAAATCTTATCATTTGCAGGTAAATGGATGGAACTAGAGAACATCATTCTGAGCAAGGTCAGCCAAACTCAGAAGACCAAAAATCATATGTTCTCCCTCATATGCAGACTTTAGATCTAGGACAAATGCAGCAAGATGGTTGGACTGGGACCACATGACAAGGGGAGAGCACATATGGGTGATATGGGGATAGGTAGAAAACCCAAACCATGAAAGCATTTGATGTCCCCACTCCAGAGGAGCTAATACAGAAACCTTAAAGCAACAGAGGTTATCATGAGAAGGGGATCAGTAACCAGGGTAAAGACCAGTTAGAGATGAATCAACATGGGTCATAACACGTGTACATGAAAGCAATGCTAGGAATCTCTCTGTATAGCTATCCTCAACTCAACTAGCAAAAACACTTTGTCTTCCTTATTAGGCTTGTCTCTTTTCTTCAACAAAACTAGTGACAAAGGCAGAACAGGGCCTGCCTGGAACTGAAAGGGGAAGGGGGGTGGGCAGGAGGGAGAAATGACCCAAACAATGTATGCACATGTGAATAAATGAATTTAAAAAAGACAAAAATCACATGATCGCTTCAATAGATATTGCGAAAAGTCTTATCGCTCCCCTTACATAAAAATTAATTTAAAATGGATTAAAGATCTTCATGTAAGACCCCAAATTTTGGAACTCCTACAGGAAAACATTTCAGGATATAGGCAGAGGCAGTGAATTTCTGAATAGCACTCCAATAGCTCAGAAAATAGCATCAAGAATTGACTAAAGGGATTGCATCCAATTAAAAGCTGTTGCACAGTAAAATAATTACAAGGGTGAAGAGTCAGCCTATAGAATAGGAGGAAATCTTTGCCAGCTATTAGTCTGATGGGATTAATAGTCAGGATATATAAAGAACTAAAAACTTTAAAAACCAAAAAAAGTAAATTATCCAACCAATAAATGAGCAAATGAGCTGAAGAGACACTTTTTAAGTGACGACATACAAAAGGCCAATAAATATATGAAAAATGATCAATATCATTAGGCATAAAGGAAATGCAAATCAAAACTACTCACTCAGATGACTGTAGCTGTGTGGCTTACCTCGCTTGGTCCATTCTATTCCATTGGTCTATCTGTTTGTCTATGTACCAATGCCATGAGAGCTTTGTGCAAATGGCTATCATTAAGAAAACAAAAGCAATTGTTGGTGAGGATGCAGGAAAAAGTAACCCTTATACACTTTGGTGGAAATGTAAATTAGTCCAGCCACTGTAGAAATTAACATGTAGGTTCCACAACAAATTAAAAACAAAACTACCATATGATCCAGCTATACCACTTCCAGGTATATACCCCCAAAGTAAAAATCAACATGTAATATGGATGCCTGAACACCCATGTACACTGTGCACTGTTTCCAGTAGCCAAGTTACAGAGTGAGCCTAGATGACCAAAATGGATGGATAAAGACAATGTGGCATATATACCCAGTGAAGTTTTTAGCCAGTCATAAAAGGAGAAAGAAATTATGTCATTTGCAGAAAATGTGATGAAACTGGAGATTATCACATTAAGTGAGATAAACCAAACCAGGGAAAACAAATATTTCATGTTCTCTCATGTCTAATTTGGGGTGGGAGAGGACATGAAAGTAAAAAAAGAGGACTATTAGGGATGTGGAAGGGGAAATGAGGGAAAGAATATAAGAAAGGATAACAGATAAAGGGATATAAGAAATGGCCCAATGTATGCACATATGAATAAATAAAAAATAATTAAAAATGAATAGTTAAGCCAGGTGGG
Source organism: Castor canadensis (assembly GCF_047511655.1). Taxonomy (NCBI): domain Eukaryota; kingdom Metazoa; phylum Chordata; class Mammalia; order Rodentia; family Castoridae; genus Castor; species Castor canadensis. Next base: position 145,462,379 of record NC_133386.1, read on the forward strand.
GTTGCACATATCTTTAGTCCCAGCACTAGGGAGCCTGAGGTAGGAGGATGGAAAAAAAAAGGAAAAGAAAAGATAATGGGGTGAATATGGTCAAAGTACCTAATATGTGTGTACTGAAATGTCATAATGAAACACTGTGTACATTTAATATATGCTAATAAAAATTAAATATTGTGTATATTCACATATACAATTAAACACTTTTCAGTCTTAAAAAGGAAGGAAATTCTGTTGTCATAATATGCATAAACCTGCATATTAATGTATAAAAAAGTAGTTATAATTAACAACATCGTATTCTTTAAAATCACTAAGAGCTGATTTCAAGTGTTGTAACCACACTAAAGTGAATATGTGAGGTAAGGTATATATTAATTAGCTTGTTTTAGCCATTTTACAATGTACACATATTTCGACATTGTGGACTATTGAAGCTTAGTGTAGAGTGATTGCCTAGAATGTACAAGGCCTTGGGTTTGATCTCTGGCACTGCAAACAAACAAAAACATCATTATATTATACACATTAGATACAATTTTTATTTGTCAATTTAACTTAACTAACTAACCGTGGTGGCACATGCCTGTCATCCCAGCTATGGGATAGACTGAGATTGGGAAGAGCAGTGTTTGAGGCCAACCTGGGAAAAAAAGTTCATGAGACCCTCATTTTAATGGAGAAACTAGACATGGTGGCACATACCTGCCATTCCAACTGTGGTGACAGAGGATCACAGTCCAAGCTGGTCCCTATCTACAAAATAACCAGACCAAAAAGGGTTGAAAGCATGGCTCAAGTGGTAGCATGCCTGACTAGCAAGTGTGAAGTCCTGAGTTCAAATCCCATTACCAGCCCCAAAACTAACTGGCAAAAATGGTACATGTGTGAGGTGATGGACAATGTTAGTTAAAGTGATGGCAGTAATCACAATGTTTAATGTGTTATCAATACCTCATAGCTACGGTTTGGATGTGCCCCAGAAATTCAAATGTTGGAAATTTAATCCTCAAAATCACATGCTAATGATACTTAGAGATGGGCCTTTGGGAAGTAATTTGGGTTCTATGAGGCCAGGAACGTGGGACCTGATGATAGCTAGTGGCTTGCAAGTCTCACCATGTGATCTCCACCATGCTCTGGTGCAGCAGGAAGGTCCTTTATGGAAGCTGGCACCATGTTCCTGGTTTCCCAGCTTCCAGAACTGCAAGCCCAATTGACCCTATTCCTTTGCCAGTCTGTGGTATTCATTATGCCAACAGAAAGTGGTCTAAAACAGAAAGTATGCTACACATCTAAATATTTACAATTTTATTTGTCAATTATACTTCAGTAAAGCTGGGGGGGGACCAGCTTTGGATTCAAGTGTGTCCGAATAAATGTTCAAAACCAGGTTTTCAGAGACAACTTCATGTGCATATTTTTTTCTTTGTATATAGTTGAAGCTGCTAAGGAGATAGAGTGTGCCTCAAAGCTCAAGACAGATTCCAGAATATTTCATCTGGATGAACCACCTGCCATCAGAAAGAGATATGGGCTGCAGCCAGGCACCCCAAGGGCACAGTTAACAGAAAAATAAAGTACTAAATCTAATTCAAAAGGTCTCCCATACTTTACCCAGAGTTTTACAGAGCTCTGAAGCCCAAATTGCCTGTGGAAATCACTTTCTGTGACCCAAATATGACCATCACAGGTGTGTGTCACAGATAAAATTCAGGCAGTCTATAACAGAATGAGCAAAGACTGGGTGGCATAATCTCTCTCTTAGCTTTTAAGACACACACAGCCATAAAATGAATATGATATCCAGAAACAAACTTGCCAGCAGATGGAATTACCTGCAAGGAGAAAGATCTATAAGTTGTTTGACAAGCAGATATTTTATATTGTCTTGGTTTTTAGAATCACTGCCTAGGCAGGCCCCAGATTTCATCCCAGTTTTCATCATGTCAGAAGCAGGTGCGGGGAGACTGAGGGGAACTCAGAGAGTGTCTAGTGCAGCCAGGGAAGCCCATAGTGGAAAATATAAGGGAAGGTGAGAATCAGGTAATCAGGAGGACTTAAACTCTCAAAAGGTGGCTCAAGTACCCAATCTCAGTGAGCACTGAAGACTCATCTGAGATGGTCAGCCTGGAAGAGATGCAGATCTGACCTCCCCTGCAGTAGCAAAGCCTTCCCAAAGAAATGCCAGTGGCAGAGAAACCATGGGGGTTGTTTACCTCTTTCCTTCTTCCCTTTAAATATAAAAATAGCATACCATTTTTTAAGTGTCAAAAAATGGAAATGAAACCATCCATCCATAATTTCAAAGGCCTAACCTAGTGGCCACTATAGATCTTTGCATGAACTTTCTAGGCTTGCTTATTTACCCTGGAGCTAAGGTATGCAATATGTTTTTGCAGTTTGTCATTTCTTTTAGCTCTGTTTGACTCTTTTCTATTTTTCAGTTAGTTCTAAACTCAGGTTAGAGATGAGGGATGCTATGTATTTATGTCCCTTAAACCTTACACATGTACATGAAAAGTCAATAAAAAAATTCATGAATAAAAGAACAAAAAGAGTTGTACAAGGCAGAAAAGACTAAGAACCAGATGAAAAAACCATCCCTTCACTAATTCTAGCTTGTAGAAATATTTTTCCTGAGGGTACTTTTATACTTGGTCATTTTTCTGTTTAGAAACCTCATCACACTCTTCTATTAAATGTTGCAAGAACTTCTAATAATTTTAACAATTAGTAGCTAATACTTACAGTTCTCAAAACACTTGTAAATACATTAGCTCATTTGAGTCTTAACAGGAAGAACATGTGTTCTTTCCATTTACACAAAGAGAAGAGTTAATTGAAGCGATTGAATAACTTGTCTGTGAGCGTGGCCAAATTGGGATGCAGACAGGCAGTATCTGACCTGAATTCATGACATTACATTGTGCCAGGACAGGTGTAGATAATGCAAGTGAGTACCAATATCTGGTTCTCTTCTCCTCCATGTAAATGTATTGTGCTTTCCTGCTCCCTTGAAGTTGTATATGGTTGTGTAACCAGGTATGGCCAATAAAATGAGAAGAAAATGGATATTGGTCACTTTTGGACCAAAGCACTAATTCTTGGTGGTCAACCCATCAACTCACCTTCTTTCCTTGCTAATGCACTTTTTGATATGGAGGTACCGTAAAACCAAAGATGTCTGTAAAGGAGGCTATTTTCTCAGGGGAGAAAGTGGTCCTGCAACAACATTTGCTTGAGCAAGAACTTAACATCTATTTTGGTCAGTTAAAAAGATTTTGTTTGTTACCACAGCATAATTTAACCTATCCTGACTAATTCTAGCAGATTCCATTCATGACTGGGCTTCTCTCCCTTAGAGCACACATTGGTATTCAAAGGCATATTTTAACCATGCTCCCCTGATCTTCATTCTCCAATTAAACAAATCCCTTCACTCTTTGTTCCTTGAGCCTTTAGATACCACAATTTTAATCACAGATACCTCCAAGAGTAGAATTGGAGAGGAGAAGTTTCCTGTGTGACTGAGGGCAGAGGCACCTTTAATTGTGTGGTGAATTTACCCATCTAGTGAATGTTCTGGGCTGAGTCACATATGAAATTTACAAGATTGGTCACAAGAGCTTAATGAGATGAGGTCAAGATTATCATTCTAAGGCCAGAAAAAAGGAACAAGTCAAAACAGCAGAGACCAAGGCCAAGTAAGACAGGAGACAGGCTCAATTTGGCAACACAAACAGATCCCATGAACTCTCTGATTATTTTTCATGGGCAGCTCAATCTTCTCAGGTTAACTCTTCCCTGGAAGTGTCATGTAGGTCTTCAAATGCCAATGTCTCATGAGTCAATCCTCATACAGTGTAGGTCAGGGATCATATCTTTATTCAAAACTTTCCAACTTCTTTTTCTCCATATTATGTCATGTGTAAGGATACATTTTCCTGCCACCCTGAGATTAATGCTACTTCTGGCTAGAAGTAACAAGCCTGCAATTTCCAGCTATCCTAGGCTCTGCCTGTTGGGTTAAGGGAATCAATATCCTTCACACTTGTAAATGAGGAGCTCAGGTCCAGTGGTCTCTTCATCACTCCCTCTTTGTCAGACCATAGGTGATCAGACCATATGGGAGCTATACATAGTTTTAATAGAGCAACAAGCTGAGTGTGGGTCCTCCATCATTTTATTCTGGATCCTTTGGATGTTCTTCACAAATCTTGTTATTCTTTATATACCTATGTGTAGAGCCTATGTGGCTTTGGGGGATTCAATGAGAACAGGATAAATATGGCCCCTATCTTCTCAGAGCTGGCTGTTCATCAGGAAAGTCTAACAGCAATTAGCTGGCAATTAAAGAGAGCATGATTAGTTTTATGAGAGGGATTGCACAGGAATGCTATGGAATTACCTGAGCTTACTTAGGAGCTTGGGAGATGTGTTCAGGGAAGACTTTTGTTAGCTTTAGTTCCCTTCTGAACCTTCCCTTAATATATATCTGTGTTTAACTGTGGGCAGCTATGGGATGGCACATAGTGTATATTTTACATGATTATAAAGTCTGCAAACATTTCCCAAGAATGTGTTGGACATTTGTCCTTGCATTACCTCTTGTAACCCTCATAGTGGTCCTTAGAGGCAGGGTTTCAGATTGTCTTATTTTTTTCACAGACTCTGAGAGGTCCCATAACTAGTAGGTAATGGTTTCTGTGCCACATTGAACTGTATGTTTCTTCTCCCCCACCCCACATACTTTTTCTTTGTTCTGCTCCTGGAAACACACCCATCCAAATCCTGAGGGCTTAGGCCCTGTTGCCTTGAAGTCATCTACACAGAAGCAGCAAAAAAGATAGTTGCAAAGACATTTACCCAAGATGTTTAGCACTCCAGAGAAGTATTTGCTGCACATTTTGGCAGTGGTGGGACTGCCTTTCCTGATCCCCTTGTCAGAGGTGGCACATGTCAGTCTATCTAGGACTTCCTTTCTGCAAGGTGACAGTGTCCCATGGAACAGAACAGTGACTCTTCAGTCCTCACACTATTTCAGCCTGAGGGCCAGGCAACAACTGAGGCAAATGAAAATTCCCAGTACACATCCTTGCCCTGACCTACTATGGAAAATGTTAAACTCTTTCTTATCTATAAGTACAGAAACCGATGTGACTCTCTCGATGAGTCTGACTGAGTTGCTCCTTCTTCTGTGTTTAAAAACTGAGGTATCTGTTCAAGTCCTTTCCTTAAGCTAGTGTGAGGCAGTGGTTCCCAACACAGAGTTGAGGGTCCAGGAGCTCAGTCGAGCACCTATGTGTGGGCCACAGCCAGTTTTATTGTTTATAAAACCATCCACATTAACCAGTGGATAAGATCCAAGACCACTGGTGGATACCTGTAACTATACATAGTGCCAAACGCTATACATTTTTCCTATGCATATATATTATAAAGCTTAATTTGTAACTTAGGCATACTAATAGGTTGGCTATTGCCAACAATAACTAATAATATATATGATATTATTATATAATAAATATATAATATACAATATATATAATATTATATAATTATTATATAAATGCTCTAATAATAGAGCAATTATAACAATTTCTGTAATGAAAGTTATTTGAATGTGTTCTCTCTTGCTCTTCAAATATCTTATTGTGTTTTCACATTTTCGCTTAAAGGAAACATTTTTTGGATTCTATTTGGCACATCGTAATTACCAGCATCACCACTCTTGGGCTTTCAGGCCATTATTAAGTAAAATAAGGGTTACTGGACCACAAATTTCATCACGGCAACAGTTATCTGACAACCAATGACTAACGGAGTAGCTGAGGAGGCAGTGCAGACAGTGTGGATACACTGCACAAAGATGATTCCCATCCTAAACGGGACAGACCTTGTTGGCCCCAGATGTCATCATACTACCCAGAGTGGCACACAATTAAAAATATATGAATTATTTCTGAAACTTTTTCCTTAATAGTTTCAGAACATTGTTGACCCCAGGTAACTAAAACTGTGCAAAGTGAAACTTCAGGTAAGGGAGGGCTACCATATGTGGAAAGGACTGTGTTTCCACAAGGCATATCTTCACTTACTATTCTTTCCCATCTCATCTTTGCTCCCATTGTTTCCCATTGTTTCCTTTGACACCTTTCTGCTTGCTAACAACCTGGCTAACATCACTACATTTTCCAAACCTCTTCTGCACTTCCCTCATGAGGCCTTTCCTGCCTGAATTCCTCTGGAATGTAAAATTGTCCCTCCAACTCACACACACACTTATTACAATACCTGTCATACTCTGCACCCCATATCTGGTGTTCCACAGGTGTGGGATGGACAATCAGCAAATACTTGTCCAGTCAGCTCATTCATTTGGTGCTATGATAAAAGCCAGGAAGCTTTGATTTTATTCTCAACCTTGTTATCGCTAAATATCTGAGCTTGGCTGAGTCATTCACAGTTCTGAGTCCCATTTTTTTGTCCTCTAAAATGTAGAAGTTAGAATTGATAAGATCTAAGGTAACTGCTCTAAATTTATATACAGAAGGCTAAGTGGAAAGAACATGTGATGGACTTTAGATGAGTCAGTTTGGCTGGTTTATAGTCCCACTTATTCTTTCAAATACTAATCTAGGAGCTGTTGGGAGGGTACTTTTTTTATTGTTTTATTATTCCTTTTCTTTGAGAATATTTTTACTTTTCATTTACACTTTCCCCTTGCTCTTCAGGAATCCCAAACCCTAAGAAACCAAGGCCCACCAGTATTTTCCCTTTCTCAAAACTTGAAGTGTAGTTTTTGTATTCTTAGCCCTCTAAACCTGTCAGATGGGCTGTTCAGCCTCTTACCTGTCCAGCTGAGCTACAAAAATTGGCCTTAATCACTGGTCTCTATCCTTCATCTTGCTCTACGCTATTTTCAGTCCCCTTACTTCCTGTGCTCATTGTCTACTTCACTCCTTGAACTCTTCAGGTACTGACTGTTCTCTCGCTTCATCAACTACAAAGCCTTTGCCATACAGTGCCCCTGAAGCAAAAGAAGCAAAACTCCCATGGTAATCAGATGCTCACTGTGCTTCCTCCTCTCTCCCCTGCCCTTCCTTCATGTGACCAAAGATGTCCGAGTCACAGTCACTACTGCACATTTTTGCAAGTATGGCACACAGTGAAGCTAGTTCAGACTTTCTTTGTGCTGCTAATAGATGTTAAGAAACTTTTGCCTTCTCTTCTCTCACATTTCTATGGAAGACTTTCTGCTACCTTCTGGCCTCTCTCATTCCTTTCCCATACTTCCTTATGGAAAGATGAGGTCAATGTGATGTGAACTTGTGGGAAGGTCCTGTGGGCTGTGATATCTTGCAGAGATAGTTTTCTGTACAGAGAAGCATTGCATTCTTCTCTCAATTCCCCTGCAAGTGGAATTTCTATATTTTTGAGTGGGAGATTTGATTCACTATGGATAGTAGAGAAGATATTGGATGCCCATTTGAGCACAAATTAAATTGTATTCCTTGATGCAGTTTTTATCAGTAATGGTAGTAATATTTTGCTCTCCCTTTGTTTCACTTGTATCTCATATTTCAGTAGGTTCCAAACTGAGGATGGGGGAAAGAGGGTGTGATTTGATTATCTAAAAGCCCCCAAGCAGTGACTGACCAAAAACTTCCTCCTGACTATAAGTTGGTCTATGGAGGAAGGTTTCATCCTCATCTTTATGTGTGTCATCACCCCAAGTCACACCTGCAGCTTCAAGCAATAGTAGTGATTCATTCATCCATGTGATTTTTCCTCCCTATTGCTACATGTTATTCATGGACTGAGATTAGTGATGAAGTCATAGTGAACTGAAAACAAAGGATGAGGAGGAATTGTCTCATGGACACAGAGACGGATCATGAAAGAATGGAGCAAAAGCAGCTGAGCAACCTGTGCCTTCTGCCCACAGCTATCATATCCAAATTTACTTTCTCTAACCATATTATTAATTGCAGGTTACATTTTTGAGGAAATGTCTTGTTATGTAGGCTTGGATGGCCTTGAACGCACCATTTAGCTCACGTTGGCTTGGAACCTGGTGATTCTCCTGCCTCAGTCTCCTGAGTTCTGAGATTATAGTATATGTCACTGCATCCAGCAGAAGTTTACATGTTTATACTTGTGACTTTTTAGAATAATTTATTCAGTGCTGGAGATGCAGCTCAGTAGCAGAGTGCTTACCTAGCATGAGCCACGGCCTTCAGTTCAACGCAGCACAAAAAAAAGAAAGAAAATTCATGTAAAAAACAATATACTTCATAGTCACCAGTGGAGACCTGATATCATCTAAGCCAAGAGAAAAATTTCCTAAAGCCACCTAGAACAAAAGAGCCTTGACAGTATTAATAATAGTGTGAACTTGGTCCCTAAATCCCAAACTGTGTTTATGTAGACATGGTCATAGATAAGTCTCCTTTTATCTTAAATGTTTCCATGAGCTTTTATTTTCCTTTTTCAGAGAATGTCTGCTCATTGCCACAGCAGTGCTCCAACAGAATGCCTTGGCAACACTCCCTACTGGGTTCAGCAACTCCTTCTACAGCTGGGATTTCTTAAAAGAAGTGAGCAGCATTTGCCTGGCAGTGGTCCAGCAACAGAACAAGCAAAGCTTCCATGGGAATCAGATATTTGCAGAGCATTCCCCCTCTCGCCCCTGCTCTTCCTTCATGTAACCAAGGAGGTCAGAGCCACTCATGCACATCTTGGCAATTACAGTGCTCACAGTGGAGCTTATATACAGATACAATCCTAAACACTAGGCTCTGCCACACATCACAGGGAACTTCTTGATTACACTGATTGTGGGATGAATAACCTGAATGTGTCAAGTTCAAGGAGTTGTGACAGATCAAGACTGTATCCCCTGTAGCAGACACTTGTCACCCAGTGGGCATGTGTGTGTGTGTGTGTGTGTGTGTTTGGTGAGGAGTACAAGCCTCAGCTAAAGAAATTCCCCAAAGCCAACAAGAGTGTGGAGTGAATAAATATAAACATAAAAGCATGTAGCTTTTTCTTAACTATAGCCGACAAAGTAAAGCAAAATCCAGCAACAATAGCAGTGTACACATACACACAAATCCCCAAATATTCAATTTTTCATGGTTCTGCAGTGATTCATGGAAATTATCCAGAGACAAAGGGAATCCAAGGTAAAAATCCCAAGCAGCAACTTAAAATGCAGCAGTCTTGTCTGGCTAATCCAACTTGAACAAAGCCACTGTAAGAGGTCAGCCTCCATGTCTGGAAAATACTTTGATACTTACAAAAATGGGACCATGCAAATATACCCTTGACTAAAATTCAGCCTTACACTCCAAGTTGTTTTTACAATCTAATAACCTTCAAGCAAAAGAACTGCACAAGTTTTATTGGGCCACTACAACTTTAAGTAAATACCATATGAGAACCCTAGAAGTGGAAACATCTGCGAGAAATATTCAAGTGCTACAGAAGACCCTTGCTGAAGCCTTAAAGACAGGCTGTGGGCTTTCTATTTAAAAAAATAACAATCTTGAATTAATAAAATTTTATGTGATCTTAAAAACTTTCTTGGTGTTGACTCATTTCTGCAAACATCTGCCTTCATTTGGAGGAACTGGTAATAGTCCTCCTACCAGTGCAGGCCAATGAGTGACACACACTTCCACCTTTTGATGAGGAAGTTTTAAAACCCACATTAGGCAAAAGGGTGTTTCTCAGAAGAAAAACAGGCAGTTAGCTTTGACAAAGGGCTATTTGAATCACCCCAGAGCAGTATAGATGCTGGACAGAGAGATGGAGAATGGTTCTAAACCAGATCCACTTGGTTATTTCCACTACTTGCAACATTGCTGCAAAAAGAGGAAATGGGGAACCCCTGGCTGAATAACTGTCTTCAGCCAAAGCTGTTAGGAAACTCTCTCAATAACCTATGATATCACCTATGATGACACAGATATGTCATCTTCCTTGTAGAACTTTGTTCCAAAAGCAAGATTTATAGAGTTTTTTCATGCAGACTATTGATACTAAAATACAAGCCAATGAGTTAGGCAAAAAAAAAAAAAAAAAAGCAACATCTCAGGCAAAGTCCTTCCAGGAATTAAAATTTTGGCATTAACTCCACCAACTAACCAAATAAACAGTAAGACACGGTAAGCTTTAGCTGAGATGGATACTCAAAGTTTGGACCACAACGTAGAAGCTTCATGTTTCAATTTATCTCTGTCAGAGATCTCCCTGAGTTTGTTTCATTCTTCTCAGCCTTAGAATCCTGACCTATTTAAAAAAGAGCACTGGGGATGATAACACTTGCAAAGTTTCCAGATATCTGTGTCTGATGCCCCATGAACACATGAAATTAATGTATTTACTCTGCTTATTTTAAAATACAGAAATGTATCTTTATTTTTCAACAAATGGAAATATATACTAATAATGTGTACATAATAATAATGCACAACTGAGGCAGTGCCTCTCAAACAAAGGAAAGTTTCGAAAACCTAGCCACCAAAGACCTCATGGATTTGCCCAGTTTCTGTTGACTCTGCTGCTTGTGTGCCTGGAGTGGCACAGAATCAGCCAGTGAAAGAGCAGTGAATGCTTGAATAAGGGCTGACATCTTGACCCTCTTCTTCGGCTTCTTTGAGCCTCCATTGGTGGGCTGGAATTTGGGTCCTATGTAGGGTCGGGAACGGGATGGGTGTTGGAGGAAGGGTTGGTGGTGTCTCCGACTCTCTGTGTCCCCAGACTGGTAGCAGTAGTGAGTGGGTGGTTAAGGCCACTGACGCCAGCGGTGCTGGGATTAGTACTGGGTAGGGGCTGACCAAAAGAGGTGGGTGGTGCAGATGTGGACAGGGTAGAGGGCTGTGGTGTCTGGAAGGAGCTCAGGGCCACTGGGTTGTGGGCAGCAGAGGGAGCAGAAGCCCCAAGGTGGAATCCCTGAGAGGTCAAGGTGGTGGTGGAAGTGGTGGTGGTGGTGGTGGTGGTGGTGGTGGTGGTGGTTGAGGTGGTGCTGGCCACGCTCTTTACCCCCAAACCACTCATAGGCTTTGAGGAAGGTAGACTGGCTGGACCAGTGGTGGTGAGTGTGGCTGGACTAGTGATCTTGGGGGGACCGGTAACTAAAGCAGTTGTCTGCATTAAACAGTGGGCTGGCATGTGTAGGAAATTACGAGGTATAACGAGGCCACTTTGGGGCTTGATGGGCGGGATGGTAGTTTTGGTCCTGGAGGGGATGGTGTGGTGAGAAGAGGCTGGGAATGTGCCCACATGTGTGGAAAGAAAGGGTTTTTTTCCCTGGCTTTTCATGGAAATGGCAGAGGTCAGGCCAGGACCAGTAGGGGAGGAATGGTTGGTAGGCATGCTGCCAAGGGCCTTTGGGTTTTGAGTAAGGGCAGGCCAGAGGACACCTTGTAGTTTGGATGAAACTGCAGGTTGAAGGGGTGGAGCGGGTGATGTATCCTTAGGTACAACTGGGGAGGAAGTAGGTGCCCGCCCCAAGGAGGTTGCTGAAAGTATGGGGGGGCCTTGTAGATTGACTGAAACTGCAGGTTGAAGGGGTGGAGGGGATGACGTATCCATAGGTACAACTGGGGAGGAAGTAGGTGCCCTCCCCACAGAAGCTGTTGGAAATATGGGGGGGCCTTGTAGATTGACTGAAACTGCAGGTTGAAGGGGTGGAGCGGGTGATGTATCCTTAGGTACAACTGGGGAGGAAGTAGGTGCCCGCCCCAAGGAGGTTGCTGAAAGTATGGGGGGGCCTTGTAGATTGACTGAAACTGCAGGTTGAAGGGGTGGAGGGGATGATGTATCCATAGGTACAACTGGGGAGGAAGTAGGTGCCCTCCCCACAGAAGCTGTTGGAAATATGGGGGGGCCTTGTAGATTGACTGAAACTGCAGGTTGAAGGGGTGGAGGGGATGATGTATCCATAGGTACAACTGGGGAGGAAGTAGATGCCCTCCCCACAGAAGCTGCTGAAGATGTTCCTGCAAAGGTCACTGAATGTGAAGAACTAAGGACAGCTGGAAGGCCAGTTGTCTTCGGAGGTGCGGGAGCTACAGTAGTAACCACACCAACCACCACTGGAAAGGATGGTGGGGCCTGTAGATTCTGCACCTTTGTCAAGTGCCCAACCAGTGGGATAGTGCTTAGGCCTGAGGTGGGGACAGAGGCTGGCCAGGAAGCTGGCCTTTCTGCAGTCAGGGTCAATGTGTGGCCAGGTGGCTTGGCAGGTGCAGGAGTTCCAGTGCTAACTACATCAGCAAGTCCTGTTAAGGACAGTGCACAGTCAGGGTTCAGCATGGTCTTTGGGCTGGCCAGCAATGGGCTAGCACCTGGTGCAGGGGTTGTAGTGCTAACTACATCGGCAGGTCCTGGTAAGGAAGTTGTGCCGTCAGGGATCTCCACGGTCTTCAGACTGGCCAGCAGCAGGGTAGCACCTGGGCCTTGTGCAGGCGTGGGGAGTGAGGATGGCCAGGAAGCTGGCCCTGCTGCAGGCAGGGTGAAAGTGACGCAAGTCTCCTTAGTGACACAGTTAGAGGCCACAACAGTCTTGTCCCCCAGAGCCTTGCTAAACCACTCAAATCTGGCCTTCTTCTCTCTATGGATTTCAGGAGTGATAGGATAGGCAAGCAAGGGAGGTAAAGGGCAGGTCAGTGGGTCCCCGCACCACTTGCGTTTCCTGCTCTCAGGGCTCCCAGGTGTGGGTAGTGACGTGGAGGAGTTTTTCTCCTTCCTTGTGGTGTCATCTGTAGCCCTTTGTCCATGGGACTCCTTGTCCATCACCTGAGGAGTGGGAGCAGTAGTACTAGAGCCACGCCCCAGCCCCTCTTCTCTTTTGTTCTTTGCTGTCCTCTCTGGCTGCTGGCAGTGGGAGGAAGCTGATCCAGAGAAGAGGGGTGAGGTGTGCCCCCTCCTCTTCCACAGCTGGGAGATGCCTCCAGTGGAGCTGTAGGAACTCGTGATTGCGTTGCGCTTGGGCACTGGGATGCCACACGTGAACTTGCTTGGCGGGGAGCACCTAGAACACGTGCGTGCCCGCTTATTTAAGGGGTCATCAGAGGTCTCAGAAGCGAGACTTCTCTTCAGGGGTACAGGTTTCTGTACAAGACTAGCGGAAGACCCATCGGCCAGGAGGGGTTCAGATGTTGACGGGCTGCTCCCACTACTCTCATGGCACTTTCTCTTGCTTTTCTCGCCATCTCTAAGTATTTGGGACTCTTCCTCCACCCTACTTTGCATTGTCTCTTTGAGAGTGGCGTCCTTTGCACCTGGCTGCTGGGCATCTCTTGCTGGGGAGGCCAGCGTGGAGTTGGTCATCTGCCCTGCTCCTTCTTTCTGCACTATCCCTTTATTGGAGCCTTTCAGGGCACTCACTGTGGTTTCATTTACACTTGGCTCCTGGGCATTTCTTTCCCTGGAGGCCAGTGTCCAGCAGACCATCTGACGTGGCACTGGAGGTGGCCTCTGGTTGTTACTGCTGGGGCAAATCTGCTTGGTCCCTGGGTTGCAGACCATCCTGCAGTTTCCCGCAGAGAGCTTGGCCCCTTGGGGGTGACTGATCCCACAAGGGGTGAACATACCCAGCTTGAGCCGGTACCGTCTTCCAGGTGCTTCCAGGAACCCTGGCATGAAATCCCCAAAAGGTCAGTAGCAAGGTCTCCTATGGGCTAGAAGAGGGGCGGGGAGTGAGGGGTGGTTGGGCTGGAGGAGGTCACCAGGGAGGGGTGCGAGGGGCCGGCGGGCGGTGGCCGGGTCCTGGGTGGGGAGCATCAGGGCCCTGGCTTACCCTTGTATCTGTACATATCAGCAGTTCAGCAAGGTAGTTCTCCTGGAGCAGTGTCGCGGACAGTCGCTCTACCAGTTTTGGTTTCCAGGGAACTTGTCCTAGGAGACTAGTAACATTCCATGACGTGACAGTTACGGGTTCCAAATCCACGCGCGCGCCCGCGAGAGCCTCACGCTCGCGCGTTCCGGAGGAGCGAGTAGCAGGCGCGCCAACCTTGGTCTCGAGCTTCAGACTCCACAGGTCCATGGTGGCCCCACTGGTGATCAAAGCCCTGGGGACACCTGCAAGGGCCTGAGGCTCAGCAGAGACAGGATATGCACCACTGACTGCCCCGCTGTCCCACCAAAGCCTGGGCCCTCTCTCACACTCTCTAGGAAATGCCGGAAGTCCCTGGACAGATCAGCACCTTGCCTCATTTTTAGTGTTAATTGCTTTTTTAATTTGCTGTTTGGTCATAATCATATATATTGAATCTGAGTATAAGAAGGGCTTACTATGGAAGGACCCTATCTGGTGAACCCAAACACACATGCAAGGGGTCTTTGAAGGTTAAAAAAAAAAAAAGAACCTCAAAAAAAATGAAAATGTAACTAGCCAATAGACAACATAACCAAAAGAGAGTACTGGGGTAATGCCTAATTCCGGGCAAAAATGACGAAACAGGACAAGGACATTTGCTTAGTAATAATTGTACTCATATGCAATTGAAATAGAAATGCCATGAAATTTTATATTCCACCTAACAGCATCAAAATATATGAAGTACGTGACTTCCTGGCCAGACTAATGAGCACAGAGAAAAAAATAAAAGGGACACAAATAGAAAATGAATATCTGAATAGACCAAAGTTTGGACCAAATCTTAGGAGCTTTTTATTTCTATTCTAATTCAGGTTAAGCATTGCTCCTTGTGCCTTTACTGCTAGTTTGCCCCTCTGGCCTCCAGACTTCATAAGTAAAATTGGCTTCTAAGGGGAGGAAGTTTAGCAGTATCAAGAGACATAAATGTTAGAACTTTCTCTTTCCCTGTGCATACTAACAAAATTAAATTCCATTCAAGAAGTAGAAAAAGAAGTCATCATCCAGAAACGGTTGTAAGTTGACAACAATTTCTTAATTTGGGCTTGTTCAAAAACTTCTCCATGGGTATATTCAAAGGCATATTCAGTTTATACTGTATTATTAAGAAAGAAATCCTGTAACTTTACAATTGAATGCCACTCTGAATATGATAGTCCTTGTCTCAAGGTCTAGAAAATTAGTATAATTTATAAGCTCTGAATGCTAGAGAAACAAAATCACACCCTTTAAACTGCATGTCTGGGGTGTTACTGCGGTGTCATTCGCCTCAGGGAGGCCATGGGAAACATTCCTGAGGACCCAGGAATTATAAGAAGGATACTTCTGGGAGACCAGAGATATAAAGAATGTAGATTGATGTGAGACTGTGAGAAAGTCACTTAGCTTACCAGGGTCTAGACCATGTGATCTGAAAATGTAGGGACGTATTTAGATGATGAGAAATGAGACGTGGAAAGATATAACCTCTCCACTAATCAGGAGAACAAGTTTCAGGAACACTTCCAGAATGAATTGTACACTTGTGTAGCATGGAGATATAGGCAGGGTTGTGTAGTATGTTTAGAGTGATCCTAGGTTATGATTATGTTTTAATAGAATTCATTTTGTTTTTAAATGTTCCAATCTAGATGGTAAATTATATAACTATAGTATGGGTTGTTATTTTTATTTCCTGAAAATCATTAGGAATGATCCATTTCTGGATTATTCTCAATGCATTGATTATGGGGAAGGATTGGAGTTTAGATTTGAGCTAGAAAATTTGTCTTCCTTTTAAAATACTTAAAAACATCTTTCCTCTGTATGATTCTCATTTTTAGCATAACTAAAATATTTATAGTGACTGTAAAATAATTTTCAGGTGATTTTTACTTTGGATTATTTTAGAGCTTCCACTGGGACCTTATATTTTTTTCAAAGACTATCATTCTTATTGAACTCCCTGAATGAAAGCTTCCTTGCTTAGAGAATTCTGCAACATATATACATCCTTTTACCATCTGCAGGGGTGAAGGCATTTAATTAGGAAAGCCAGGAGTGTGAGAGGACATTTTCAAAGCAGCACCTCAGGTAAGAGGCCCTCTCCCCACCTCTGCTGCTACTAATGCTTCTGGAACTCATTTTATACCCATCGTGCCTCACAGAATTTCCCCTAGAGACCACGGAATTCAAATTGAATGAACAGATGGTCACAAATTACTGCATCTATGAGCCTGCAGCAATCATGGAGGAGTAGGTAGAGAGAAGACAGGATCAAGGAAGAAACAGACAAGGAGTTCGAAACCATTAATTTCAGAGCTTTTCCCTCCTCGTTTCTCACCTCTGTGAACTCCCTACCCTCCTCTCTGCTCTTTACACTGTCCACCACTACATTGTTTTTCTTACAACCTCTCTGTTTCCATATGCAGAGAGTTCTCTCCACACAAATAACCACAATGTGTTTTCAGATATTGAAAGTCAATGTCTCTCTCCCTTTGTTCACAATCATAGAACTTGTTCTCAACTTGGAAACAAGCTTGTACCTAACTGAACTATGCTTTTAAGGTTATGATTGAGCAAGCAGAAGAATGGGCTTCTTTCTGGACAGTGTTTATGAAGCACTGCTGGTCTCAATTCCTTCTACCTTGGCTGTTTTCTCTTTTCAGATCACAGGCTTTGACTCATGAGGAATAGCTGAGCCTTCTGCAGGCTCACTTCCACACAAATCTGGGATCCAACGACTTTTCATAGTCTTGATTGCAATCAAACTGTGCCCCTCTATCCACCCACCACCACCACCAATACCACTGGGATTCTGTTTTTCACCTAGGAAACAGTTCAAACTATCTGTGCACATGTGCCTGATAGCAATGTACATTTTAGAGCTCATTATTTTATAGTTTATTTTATATGAAAACAAACTTCCTTTCATAGGAATTAGTCCCTGAGTGAGAAATATTGCAAAGATCTCATGGAACATTCTCCTTAAGGATTTTCTTTGTCTGTATATTAAAGTGGATGTCAGTGGCTCATGAGAAAGAGTTGGCCAATAAACACTTAATAAATACACCTTTTGACCCATTTTATTTTCTTCCATTCTCCTTCCCCAATACAATTTTTAAAAATACATCTGATTTTTATGTATAATATAATAATTTATAATCTTCATTACATGGATTTTGGAAATTAAAAGAACCCAAGTGTCTGCCTGTCCTCGTCATCCTTGAAATCACATTATTTCACTTATTAAACAATGCCTTAAATGTCCCAGATTTATTTTTTCTGCCTAGGTTATAGCAGATCAGCATTTGTCTCCAGAGAGTCACTCCTCATCTGCCTTATCAGCTCTTGAGAACCACTTGGTGTACTTGGCTGTGTGTCCACATGAGGTAAGGTCACCACAACTCGTCTTGTCAAACGTGTCATAATTCTGAGATTTCACATCACAGATCAAAATGAATTCTTAGCAATGCCTCACAACAGGGGGATTTTATAATTCAATATGCAATACCGTATTCTCTAAATTGAATGCTCACTCCAACAAAATTTCCAGCATTATAAAATTGTGGAATAAAAAATAAATAAGGGAAGAAAATAGTGGCCCACTTCAGTTATTCTATCTTAATTTGGAAAACTCAACTCATTATTACATCATGAATAGATGGCTAAGGCAGGAAGCTACCCCTCTTGTTTAAATGTTACCTTGTTTCTTGTCTCTGTCTAGTGGATAATGGCTGTAATTTAAAAAAGGAAACTAGATTATAGTTTATATTTAGCTGTATTTGGACAGTCCCTACTTTATTCATATACCAATAGCAGTATATTTATTGTGCTTTGGGATCAACAGTTACAATATTCATGCATCTGGACCCAAACCTCCTAATCTGTTCTCTTTCCCAAAAATCTAGATATAGTAGATTTTGTTTTCAATAAAAGAGGAAAAGGAAATATCCCAAACTTTTCCCTGGATCCCTTCAGATCTTTTTTTTTTTAAACCATAAATGTAGGGTTTATTTGTGGGCTCTCAATTCTGTGAATTTGTTCCACATATCTGTCCTTGTGTCAGTATCACATTGTCCTGATTGCTACAGTTTTGTTGGCAGTTTTGAAACCATGAAGTTTAAACCTTCCAACTTTTACTACCAAGAATATTTTGACTATACTGGATCTCTTTCATTTTTATGTGAATTTTAGGATCACTATAACAATTTCTGGAAAAGAGACAGCTGATATTTTATAAGGAGTGCATTGATTTGCAATTGTTATTTGTTCTACTATGTTTTGGGTGGATTTCTTTTTTTTTTTCATTTTTCTTTTATTATTCATATGTGCATACAAGGCTTGGTTCATTCCTCCCCCCTGCCCCCACCCCCTCTCTTACCACCCACTCCGCCCCCTCCCTCACCCCTCCTCAATACCCAGCAGAAACTATTTTGCCCTTATTTCTAATTTTGTTGTAGAGAGAGTATAAGCAATAATAGGAAGGAACAAGGGTTTTTGCTGGTTGAGATAAGGATAGCTATACAGGGCATTGACTCACATTGATTTCCTGTGCGTGGGTGTTACCTTCTAGGTTAATTCTTTTTGATCTAAACTTTTCTCTAGTTCCTGGTCCCCTTTTCCTATTGGCCTCAGTTGCTTTTAAGGTATCTGCTTTAGTTTCTCTGCATTAAGGGCAACAAATGCTAGCTAGTTTCTTAGGTGTCTTACCTAGCCTCACCCCTCCCTTGTGTGCTCTCGCTTTTATCATGTGCTCATAGTCCAATCCCCTTGTTGTGTTTGCCCTTGATCTAATGTCCACATATGAGGGAGAACATATGATTTTTGGTCTTTTGGGCCAGGCTAACCTCACTCAGAATGATGTTCTCCAATTCCATCCATTTACCAACGAATGATAACATTTTGTTCTTCTTCATGGCTGCATAGAATTCCATTGTGTATAGATACCACATTTTCTTAATCCATTCGTCAGTGCTGGGGCATCTTGGCTGTTTCCATAACTTGGCTATTGTGAATAGTGCTGCAATAAACATGGATGTGCAGGTGCCTCTGGAGTAACCTGTGTCACAGTCTTTTGGGTATATCCCCAGGAGTGGTATTGCTGGATCAAATGGTAGATCCATGTCTAGCTTTTTAAGTAGCCTCCAAATTTTTTTCCAGAGTGGTTGTACTAGTTTACATTCCCACCAACAGTGTAAGAGGGTTCCTTTTTCCCTGCATCCTTGCCAACACCAACAAAAACTGCTGGGAAAACTGGTTAGCAGTCTGCAAAAAACTGAAACTAGATCCATGTATATCACCCTATACCAAGATTAACTCAAAATGGATCAAGGACTTTAATACCAGACCCCAAACTCTTAAGTTGATACAGGAAAAAGTAGAAAATACTCTGGAGTTAATAGGTATAGGTAAGATCTTTCTCAATGAAACCCCAGCAGCACAGCAACTAAGAGATAGCATAGATAAATGAGACCTCATAAAACTAAAAAGCTTCTGTTCATCAAAAGAAATGGTCTCTAAACTGAAGAGAACACCCACAGAGTGGGAGAAAATATTTGCCAGCTATACATCCGACAAAGGACTGATAACCAGAATATATAGGGAACTTAAAAAACTAAATTCTCCCAAAACTAATGAACCAATAAAGAAATGGGCAAGTGAACTAAACAGAACTTTCTCAAAAGAAGAAATTCAAATGGCCAGAAAACACATGAAAAAATGCTCACCATCTCTAGCAATAAAGGAAATGCAAATTAAAACCACACTAAGATTCCACCTCACCCCTGTTAGAATAGCCATCATCAGCAATACCACCAACAACAGGTGTTGGCGAGGATGCGGGGAAAAAGGAACCTTCAGATCTTTAGGGAATAGTTTGTATATAGCCTTCTTAACATGAAAGCTTTCCATATGTCCTTGTCTGGCTTTGGCTTGCTGTGACCACAGGCATCCAGACATAGAATGTACCCTTTCTAGTTGGCCCTCCCTATTCACCTGTATCCATAAGTTTCTCATTCATGGATTTGAGTTATGTCTGTACTGAACATACACAGATTTTTTCATGTCATTATTTCCTAAACAATATAACTTATTTACATAGTATTCATATTATATTAGGTATTACAAGCAAATTAGAGATGATTTAAAGTGTGTAAAAGGATGTGCACAGATTATATACAAATACTACACCATTTTATTTAAGGGGCTTGAGCATCCATGAATTTCGGTATCTACAGTGGGGGTGGTAGGACCTGGAACATTGCAATACTCATCAGGTGCTGAGAGATGTCTGTGTATGTAACCATACCCTGCCAGCTTCCTTACAATGCTCTTAAGAAAAACTTTTTATCCACATCCCTGAAAATGTAGGGAAGACTCCAGTGAGCTGTCAGGAAGAAGTGCACGGATGTAGTAATATACAACAGCTTGTACCTGGGAATGAGGCCTGGAGAAGCAGCCACATGGAAATGCCAGGGAGCTGAGGTGCAAGGTTCTGCAAGGGAAGACTCTAGATCAATTTGCTTACTGCATCCAGCCTTTAGCACTTTTTAAGTTGCTTGGCAATTTCTGGCACATTTTCAAGAAGGAAAATGGTCTGTCTCTCTGAGGAAAAACTAGTTTATGTACTAAAGGAGCCTTTTTTCCATAGCAGGCTTGCAAATAAGCTAGCACACTGAATAATTACACCCTACTCTTGGGGCTCAGAAAGAACAGAGAGTGGTACTGTCCACTCCCTGCACACACATGGCAGCCCGCACACTAGGCCACAGTGATGGGGGACCAGGATACTTAGATGCACACAAACCTTGGCACAAGGTCTAGGAGAGAGGACTCCACAAAAAAAGGAAGAAGGATAGTTTATAAGGCTTTAGATACAAAAGAACAATGGGGTTTGAAATCTGAACATCAGGATGACTATAGTTAGTAATAATGTATATTTCAGAATAGCTAAGAGTAAATTTCAAATGTCTCACCATAAGAAATGATAGGCAATCCAGTTGATGCATATGCCAGTCTGATTTAATCTTGCCCCAGAATATGTATGTGTGTGTATTAAAACATCATGTCCCATCTCATAAATGCATATATAATAATGATTTAGCAATCAAACATGATATTATTAATAAAAAGACCACAATCTCAATGATTGGCTTAATTTTTTGATAAAGGTTTAACTTTGATATCCACACCTAGTAAAAAGAGTATCAAAAATGAAAAAAATAGCAAAAATTTTACATTAGAAATAAAAATGGCACAATTTAAGCATCATATGGTAGAAGCACACTACCACGTTATCATTGTAAAATGCACTGCCCATTTCATATCACTCTTTACTAAAACATCAAGTGCCCCACAGAAGTAACAGTTCACCATTCCGATGCCAATTACTAAGGTTGCTGGATCTGGGCTTCTCTCTGAACCCCCCAGAGCCTGCTCCAATGCTGTATCCACCACTCTCTCGTCATTGTGTAACCCCTGGCAGCCTGGACATTCTGGAAACACATATTGGCCTCCCGTTGTCCATGTAACTCTCTCTCTCTCTCTCTCTCTCTCTCTCTCTCCCTCTCTCTCTCTCTCTTCCTTTCTCTCTCTCTTTCTCTCTCTCTTCCTCTCCTCTCTTTCTCTCTCCATACAATGAAAAGGTCATGTGAGCACACAGCAGGACATGGCTGTATACAACCCAAGGAAAGAGCTATCTTCAGAAATTAATTCTTCTGGCACTCTAAACTCACCTCTAGCACTGTGAGAAATCAAGTATCTGTTATTTAAATCACCTAATCTATAGTCTTTTGTATGGCAGTAAGACTAGGACACTCATCCATAGTCCATATTAAAATGTTTTCATTGTCCCAACAACATCTTTTATTTTATTTCCCTCAGTTCAGGATCAACCCATGAACATATATATTATTTACTTGTCATATCTTTTTATTCTCATTTAATCTGGTACCTTTCCACTGTCTTTATCTTTTATGACCTTAAAGATTCTGAAGACTACAGGTAAATTACTCCATATACTGGCCCTTGATTTGGGTGTGTCTCATGTTTCCACATGATTCAATCCAGGTAGCTTTGGGAGGACTAATGAAGTATAGTCTTATCCTTCTCTGCATGATACCTGGAAGTATTTAGTATTGGTGGTCCCAATACCAATAATGTTTATGTTAGCATCCACTGGGCTTTGCCACTGTTTCTCTCTTTGTAATTAATAACTTATTTGGGATACTTTAAGGATATGCAGATATCTTGGTCCTCATTAAAATTCTACCTACCAGTTTGAGCCTCCATTAAGAACTTTTAACTCTACCATTCTTTCTCCATTTGTTGATTGGCATTCCATTGCCAAGAAAAGCTGCTTTCCCTTCCTCATTTCTCTGTTTTGAAAATTAATACATGAATGGGCTCATGAATTCTTGTTTTTATTTAATGGATTACAAGTATTGTTATCATTTTTGTTACTATGTTTTATGCTCAAATAATTCCTAAATCTGACCAGTGAAATTCCCTCCCAGCTGACTTCTCTGTCTTTTTGGCATGTTTTTGTCATTCTTTGGACAGTGAGTTAATAGATTTCCATCACTATAACAAAGCACCTGACAAATTAACTTATTTAGGCTCATAGTTCTGGTGGTTCTCGTCTATGACTGAGAGGTCTCACATCCTCGGGCCTCTGGCGGGACAACAAGTACCTCTCTGGGGACCAAGTCTTTAACACATTGACCTATGGGGAACACTCATTCTAACCACAGCAGACACTTTCATTCTTCCTGCCCCAACAAGATGTTTCAGACTCTTCTTGGTCTTAACTGCTCAACTTCTAGAATCAGGCATTCCTCCAAGAAGCCCTGGTCCTGGTTCCTTTTGGTGGAGGCTGTGATTAGAAGTCAAGATCATTTGTATACTATATGCACTTTCCTATATGTGTAGTTTTGTTTAAAGGCATCTCAGCAAACAACAGTGAAATATACTAATGCGTGCACACACACCCACACACACACTATGCATATAGATAGATCTATGCATGTTGTATGTGTGTTATGTATATTTGTGTATATGTATATATGCACATACACAAGTACCCATGCATATATAGAGATAGAATTATTCTCTTCTACATCATTCAAACATTCAGAAATAATTTCCTTTCTTCCTTTCTTTTCTCCTTTTTTTCCTTGTTTGTTTTCTAGCTGTGATTCTCTGTCTTTTCCCTTCCGTCCTTTATTTTTCTTCTTTAATTACAATTTCTTTACTTGTAGTCAAGAGAAAGAGCCTGAGAATTTTCTGGATACAAAATTTGTATACTTCTTTTCTACACTGAAGGAAAAATGGAATAGGTAAGAGAGGTGCTAGGCAGGCTCAGTGGCTCCATCTATAATCCTAGCTACTCAGTAGCGGGAGATTGGGAAGATCATGGTTCAAGGCCAACATGAGTAAAAAGTTCACAAGACCCCATCTCAACCAATAAAAGGTAGGTGTGGTAGTGCTGCCTGTCATTCCAGCTACACAGTAAGTATATTGTGACCCCAGCCATCCTGGGTAGAACTCTAAAAGTTTATCTCAAAAAAAACCAAAAGTAAGAAGGGTTGGAGACATGGCTTAAGTGGTATAGCACATATATGCCTAGAAAGCACAAGGCTCTGACTTCAAACCCCAGTACTGCCAAAGCAAAGAGATGTTGAAGAGCAGAAGTGTCCCAGGAAGACATACAGACCCACCAGCAATCAGCAACATGCTGTGACCCATCAAGTCCCTTGTTTTCTGACCAAAAAAATGAGGGCTGTTGATCCTGAACAATGCTGGAGGTATCATGATACCCGACTTCAAACTATATTACAAAGCAATAACAATAAAAACAGCATGGTACTGGCACAAAAACAGACATGAAGACCAGTGGAACAAAATAGAGGACCCAGATATGAAGCCACACAACTATAAGCAACTTGTCTTTGACAAAGGAGCTAAAAATATACGATGGAGAAATAGCAGCCTCTTCAACAAAAACTGCTGGGAAAACTGGTTAGCAGTTTGCAAAAAACTGAAACTAGATCCATGTATATCACCCTATACCAAGATTAACTCAAAATGGATCAAGGATCTTAATATCAGACCCCAAACTCTAAAGTTGATACAGGAAAGAGTAGGAACTACTCTGGAGTTAGTAGGTATAGGTAAGAACTTTCTCAACGAAACCCCAGCAGCACAGCAACTAAGAGATAGCATAGATAAATGGGACTTCATAAAACTAAAAAGCTTCTGTTCATCAAAAGAAATGGTCTCTAAATGAAAAGAACACCCACAGAGTGGGAGAAAATATTTGCCAGCTACACATCAGACAAAGGACTGATAACCAGAATATATAGGGAACTTAAAAAACTAAATTCTTGCAAAACTAATGAACCAATAAAGAAATGGGCAAGTGCACTAAACAGAACTTTCTCAAAAGAAGAAATTCAAATGGCCAGAAAACAAATGAAAAAATGCTCACCATCTCTAGCAATAAAGGAAATGCAAATGAAAACCACACTAAAATTCCACCTCACCCCTGTTAGAATAGCCATCATTAGCAACACCACGAGCAACAGCTGTTGGTGAGGATGCGGGGAAAAAGGAACCCTCTTACACTGTTGGTGGGAATGTAAACTAGTACAACCACTTTGGAAAAAAATTTGGAGGCTACTTAAAAAGTTAAACATTGATCTACCATTTGATCCAGCAATTCCACCCTTGGGGATATACCCAAAAGACTGTGACACAGGTTACTCCAGAGGCACCTGCACATCCATGTTTATTGCAACACAATTCACAATAGCCCTGTTATGGAAACAGCCAAGATGCCTCACCACTGACGAATGGATTAAGAAAATGTGGTATCTATACACAATAGAATTTTATGCAGCCATGAAGAAGAACGAAATGTTTTCATTAGCTGGTAAATGGATGGAATTGGAGAACATCATTTTGAGTGAAGTTAGCCTGGCCCAAAAGACCAAAAATCATATGTTCTCCCTCATATGTGGACATTAGATCAAGGGCAAACACAATCAGGGGATTGGACTTTGAGCACATGATAAAAGCAAGAGCACACAAGGGAGGGGTGAGGATAGGTAAGACACCTAAAAAAATTAACTGGCATTTGTTGCCCTTAATGCAGAGAAACCAAAGCAGATACTTTAAAAGCAACTGAGGCCAATAGGAATAGGGGACCAGGAACTAGAGAAAAGTTTAGATCAAAAAGAATTAACCTAGAAGGTAACACACACGCACAGGAAATTAATGTGAGTCAACTCCCTGTATAGCTATCCTTATCTGAACCAGGAAAAACACTTGTTCCTTCCTATTATTGCTTATACTCTCTCTTCAACAAAATTAGAGATAAGGGCAAAATAGTTTCTGCTGGGTATTGAGGTGGTGGGTGGGAGAGGGAGTGGGCAGAGTGGGTGGTAAGGGAGGGGGTGGGGGCAGGGGGAAGAAATGACCCAAGTGTTGTATGCACATATGAATAATAAAGCAATAAAAAAAGTACCCTCCCAACAGCTCCTAGATTAGTATTTGAAAGAATAAGTGGGACTATAAACCAGCCAAACTGACTCATCTAAAGTCCATCACATGTTCTTTCCACTTAGCCTTCTGTATATAAATTTAGAGCAGTTACCTTAGATCTTATCAATTCTAACTTCTACATTTTAGAGGACAAAAAAATGGGACTCAGAACTGTGAATGACTCAGCCAAGCTCAGATATTTAGCGATAACAAGGTTGAGAATAAAATCAAAGCTTCCTGGCTTTTATCATAGCACCAAATGAATGAGCTGACTGGACAAGTATTTGCTGATTGTCCATCCCACACCTGTGGAACACCAGATATGGGGTGCAGAGTATGACAGGTATTGTAATAAGTGTGTGTGTGAGTTGGAGGGACAATTTTACATTCCAGAGGAATTCAGGCAGGAAAGGCCTCATGAGGGAAGTGCAGAAGAGGTTTGGAAAATGTAGTGATGTTAGCCAGGTTGTTAGCAAGCAGAAAGGTGTCAAAGGAAACAATGGGAAACAATGGGAGCAAAGATGAGATGGGAAAGAATAGTAAGTGAAGATATGCCTTGTGGAAACACAGTCCTTTCCACATATGGTAGCCCTCCCTTACCTGAAGTTTCACTTTGCACAGTTTTAGTTACCTGGGGTCAACAATGTTCTGAAACTATTAAGGAAAAAGTTTCAGAAATAATTCATATATTTTTAATTGTGTGCCACTCTGGGTAGTATGATGACATCTGGGGCCAACAAGGTCTGTCCCGTTTAGGATGGGAATCATCTTTGTGCAGTGTATCCACACTGTCTGCACTGCCTCCTCAGCTACTCCGTTAGTCATTGGTTGTCAGATAACTGTTGCCGTGATGAAATTTGTGGTCCAGTAACCCTTATTTTACTTAATAATGGCCTGAAAGCCCAAGAGTGGTGATGCTGGTAATTACGATGTGCCAAATAGAATCCAAAAAATGTTTCCTTTAAGCGAAAATGTGAAAACACAATAAGATATTTGAAGAGCAAGAGAGAACACATTCAAATAACTTTCATTACAGAAATTGTTATAATTGCTCTATTATTAGAGCATTTATATAATAATTATATAATATTATATATATTGTATATTATATATTTATTATATAATAATATCATATATATTATTAGTTATTGTTGGCAATAGCCAACCTATTAGTATGCCTAAGTTACAAATTAAGCTTTATAATATATATGCATAGGAAAAATGTATAGCGTTTGGCACTATGTATAGTTACAGGTATCCACCAGTGGTCTTGGATCTTATCCACTGGTTAATGTGGATGGTTTTATAAACAATAAAACTGGCTGTGGCCCACACATAGGTGCTCGACTGAGCTCCTGGACCCTCAACTCTGTGTTGGGAACCACTGCCTCACACTAGCTTAAGGAAAGGACTTGAACAGATACCTCAGTTTTTAAACACAGAAGAAGGAGCAACTCAGTCAGACTCATCGAGAGAGTCACATCGGTTTCTGTACTTATAGATAAGAAAGAGTTTAACATTTTCCATAGTAGGTCAGGGCAAGGATGTGTACTGGGAATTTTCATTTGCCTCAGTTGTTGCCTGGCCCTCAGGCTGAAATAGTGTGAGGACTGAAGAGTCACTGTTCTGTTCCATGGGACACTGTCACCTTGCAGAAAGGAAGTCCTAGATAGACTGACATGTGCCACCTCTGACAAGGGGATCAGGAAAGGCAGTCCCACCACTGCCAAAATGTGCAGCAAATACTTCTCTGGAGTGCTAAACATCTTGGGTAAATGTCTTTGCAACTATCTTTTTTGCTGCTTCTGTGTAGATGACTTCAAGGCAACAGGGCCTAAGCCCTCAGGATTTGGATGGGTGTGTTTCCAGGAGCAGAACAAAGAAAAAGTATGTGGGGTGGGGGAGAAGAAACATACAGTTCAATGTGGCACAGAAACCATTACCTACTAGTTATGGGACCTCTCAGAGTCTGTGAAAAAAATAAGACAATCTGAAACCCTGCCTCTAAGGACCACTATGAGGGTTACAAGAGGTAATGCAAGGACAAATGTCCAACACATTCTTGGGAAATGTTTGCAGACTTTATAATCATGTAAAATATACACTATGTGCCATCCCATAGCTGCCCACAGTTAAACACAGATATATATTAAGGGAAGGTTCAGAAGGGAACTAAAGCTAACAAAAGTCTTCCCTGAACACATCTCCCAAGCTCCTAAGTAAGCTCAGGTAATTCCATAGCATTCCTGTGCAATCCCTCTCATAAAACTAATCATGCTCTCTTTAATTGCCAGCTAATTGCTGTTAGACTTTCCTGATGAACAGCCAGCTCTGAGAAGATAGGGGCCATATTTATCCTGTTCTCATTGAATCCCCCAAAGCCACATAGGCTCTACACATAGGTATATAAAGAATAACAAGATTTGTGAAGAACATCCAAAGGATCCAGAATAAAATGATGGAGGACCCACACTCAGCTTGTTGCTCTATTAAAACTATGTATAGCTCCCATATGGTCTGATCACCTATGGTCTGACAAAGAGGGAGTGATGAAGAGACCACTGGACCTGAGCTCCTCATTTACAAGTGTGAAGGATATTGATTCCCTTAACCCAACAGGCAGAGCCTAGGATAGCTGGAAATTGCAGGCTTGTTACTTCTAGCCAGAAGTAGCATTAATCTCAGGGTGGCAGGAAAATGTATCCTTACACATGACATAATATGGAGAAAAAGAAGTTGGAAAGTTTTGAATAAAGATATGATCCCTGACCTACACTGTATGAGGATTGACTCATGAGACATTGGCATTTGAAGACCTACATGACACTTCCAGGGAAGAGTTAACCTGAGAAGATTGAGCTGCCCATGAAAAATAATCAGAGAGTTCATGGGATCTGTTTGTGTTGCCAAATTGAGCCTGTCTCCTGTCTTACTTGGCCTTGGTCTCTGCTGTTTTGACTTGTTCCTTTTTTCTGGCCTTAGAATGATAATCTTGACCTCATCTCATTAAGCTCTTGTGACCAATCTTGTAAATTTCATATGTGACTCAGCCCAGAACATTCACTAGATGGGTAAATTCACCACACAATTAAAGGTGCCTCTGCCCTCAGTCACACAGGAAACTTCTCCTCTCCAATTCTACTCTTGGAGGTATCTGTGATTAAAATTGTGGTATCTAAAGGCTCAAGGAACAAAGAGTGAAGGGATTTGTTTAATTGGAGAATGAAGATCAGGGGAGCATGGTTAAAATATGCCTTTGAATACCAATGTGTGCTCTAAGGGAGAGAAGCCCAGTCATGAATGGAATCTGCTAGAATTAGTCAGGATAGGTTAAATTATGCTGTGGTAACAAACAAAATCTTTTTAACTGACCAAAATAGATGTTAAGTTCTTGCTCAAGCAAATGTTGTTGCAGGACCACTTTCTCCCCTGAGAAAATAGCCTCCTTTACAGACATCTTTGGTTTTACGGTACCTCCATATCAAAAAGTGCATTAGCAAGGAAAGAAGGTGAGTTGATGGGTTGACCACCAAGAATTAGTGCTTTGGTCCAAAAGTGACCAATATCCATTTTCTTCTCATTTTATTGGCCATACCTGGTTACACAACCATATACAACTTCAAGGGAGCAGGAAAGCACAATACATTTACATGGAGGAGAAGAGAACCAGATATTGGTACTCACTTGCATTATCTACACCTGTCCTGGCACAATGTAATGTCATGAATTCAGGTCAGATACTGCCTGTCTGCATCCCAATTTGGCCACGCTCACAGACAAGTTATTCAATCGCTTCAATTAACTCTTCTCTTTGTGTAAATGGAAAGAACACATGTTCTTCCTGTTAAGACTCAAATGAGCTAATGTATTTACAAGTGTTTTGAGAACTGTAAGTATTAGCTACTAATTGTTAAAATTATTAGAAGTTCTTGCAACATTTAATAGAAGAGTGTGATGAGGTTTCTAAACAGAAAAATGACCAAGTATAAAAGTACCCTCAGGAAAAATATTTCTACAAGCTAGAATTAGTGAAGGGATGGTTTTTTCATCTGGTTCTTAGTCTTTTCTGCCTTGTACAACTCTTTTTGTTCTTTTATTCATGAATTTTTTTATTGACTTTTCATGTACATGTGTAAGGTTTAAGGGACATAAATACATAGCATCCCTCATCTCTAACCTGAGTTTAGAACTAACTGAAAAATAGAAAAGAGTCAAACAGAGCTAAAAGAAATGACAAACTGCAAAAACATATTGCATACCTTAGCTCCAGGGTAAATAAGCAAGCCTAGAAAGTTCATGCAAAGATCTATAGTGGCCACTAGGTTAGGCCTTTGAAATTATGGATGGATGGTTTCATTTCCATTTTTTGACACTTAAAAAATGGTATGCTATTTTTATATTTAAAGGGAAGAAGGAAAGAGGTAAACAACCCCCATGGTTTCTCTGCCACTGGCATTTCTTTGGGAAGGCTTTGCTACTGCAGGGGAGGTCAGATCTGCATCTCTTCCAGGCTGACCATCTCAGATGAGTCTTCAGTGCTCACTGAGATTGGGTACTTGAGCCACCTTTTGAGAGTTTAAGTCCTCCTGATTACCTGATTCTCACCTTCCCTTATATTTTCCACTATGGGCTTCCCTGGCTGCACTAGACACTCTCTGAGTTCCCCTCAGTCTCCCCGCACCTGCTTCTGACATGATGAAAACTGGGATGAAATCTGGGGCCTGCCTAGGCAGTGATTCTAAAAACCAAGACAATATAAAATATCTGCTTGTCAAACAACTTATAGATCTTTCTCCTTGCAGGTAATTCCATCTGCTGGCAAGTTTGTTTCTGGATATCATATTCATTTTATGGCTGTGTGTGTCTTAAAAGCTAAGAGAGAGATTATGCCACCCAGTCTTTGCTCATTCTGTTATAGACTGCCTGAATTTTATCTGTGACACACACCTGTGATGGTCATATTTGGGTCACAGAAAGTGATTTCCACAGGCAATTTGGGCTTCAGAGCTCTGTAAAACTCTGGGTAAAGTATGGGAGACCTTTTGAATTAGATTTAGTACTTTATTTTTCTGTTAACTGTGCCCTTGGGGTGCCTGGCTGCAGCCCATATCTCTTTCTGATGGCAGGTGGTTCATCCAGATGAAATATTCTGGAATCTGTCTTGAGCTTTGAGGCACACTCTATCTCCTTAGCAGCTTCAACTATATACAAAGAAAAAAATATGCACATGAAGTTGTCTCTGAAAACCTGGTTTTGAACATTTATTCGGACACACTTGAATCCAAAGCTGGTCCCCCCCCAGCTTTACTGAAGTATAATTGACAAATAAAATTGTAAATATTTAGATGTGTAGCATACTTTCTGTTTTAGACCACTTTCTGTTGGCATAATGAATACCACAGACTGGCAAAGGAATAGGGTCAATTGGGCTTGCAGTTCTGGAAGCTGGGCAACCCGGAACATGGTGCCAGCTTCCATAAAGGACCTTCCTGCTGCACCAGAGCATGGTGGAGATCACATGGTGAGACTTGCAAGCCACTAGCTATCATCAGGTCCCACGTTCCTGGCCTCATAGAACCCAAATTACTTCCCAAAGGCCCATCTCTAAGTATCATTAGCATGTGATTTTGAGGATTAAATTTCCAACATTTGAATTTCTGGGGCACATCCAAACCGTAGCTATGAGGTATTGATAACACATTAAACATTGTGATTACTGCCATCACTTTAACTAACATTGTCCATCACCTCACACATGTACCATTTTTGCCAGTTAGTTTTGGGGCTGGTAATGGGATTTGAACTCAGGACTTCACACTTGCTAGTCAGGCATGCTACCACTTGAGCCATGCTTTCAACCCTTTTTGGTCTGGTTATTTTGTAGATAGGGACCAGCTTGGACTGTGATCCTCTGTCACCACAGTTGGAATGGCAAGTATGTGCCACCATGTCTAGTTTCTCCATTAAAATGAGGGTCTCATGAACTTTTTTTCCCAGGTTGGCCTCAAACACTGCTCTTCCCAATCTCAGTCTATCCCATAGCTGGGATGACAGGCATGTGCCACCACGGTTAGTTAGTTAAGTTAAATTGACAAATAAAAATTGTATCTAATGTGTATAATATAATGATGTTTTTGTTTGTTTGCAGTGCCAGAGATCAAACCCAAGGCCTTGTACATTCTAGGCAATCACTCTACACTAAGCTTCAATAGTCCACAATGTCGAAATATGTGTACATTGTAAAATGGCTAAAACAAGCTAATTAATATATACCTTACCTCACATATTCACTTTAGTGTGGTTACAACACTTGAAATCAGCTCTTAGTGATTTTAAAGAATACGATGTTGTTAATTATAACTACTTTTTTATACATTAATATGCAGGTTTATGCATATTATGACAACAGAATTTCCTTCCTTTTTAAGACTGAAAAGTGTTTAATTGTATATGTGAATATACACAATATTTAATTTTTATTAGCATATATTAAATGTACACAGTGTTTCATTATGACATTTCAGTACACACATATTAGGTACTTTGACCATATTCACCCCATTATCTTTTCTTTTCCTTTTTTTTTCCATCCTCCTACCTCAGGCTCCCTAGTGCTGGGACTAAAGATATGTGCAACCCCACCTGGCTTAACTATTCATTTTTAATTATTTTTTATTTATTCATATGTGCATACATTGGGCCATTTCTTATATCCCTTTATCTGTTATCCTTTCTTATATTCTTTCCCTCATTTCCCCTTCCACATCCCTAATAGTCCTCTTTTTTTACTTTCATGTCCTCTCCCACCCCAAATTAGACATGAGAGAACATGAAATATTTGTTTTCCCTGGTTTGGTTTATCTCACTTAATGTGATAATCTCCAGTTTCATCACATTTTCTGCAAATGACATAATTTCTTTCTCCTTTTATGACTGGCTAAAAACTTCACTGGGTATATATGCCACATTGTCTTTATCCATCCATTTTGGTCATCTAGGCTCACTCTGTAACTTGGCTACTGGAAACAGTGCACAGTGTACATGGGTGTTCAGGCATCCATATTACATGTTGATTTTTACTTTGGGGGTATATACCTGGAAGTGGTATAGCTGGATCATATGGTAGTTTTGTTTTTAATTTGTTGTGGAACCTACATGTTAATTTCTACAGTGGCTGGACTAATTTACATTTCCACCAAAGTGTATAAGGGTTACTTTTTCCTGCATCCTCACCAACAATTGCTTTTGTTTTCTTAATGATAGCCATTTGCACAAAGCTCTCATGGCATTGGTACATAGACAAACAGATAGACCAATGGAATAGAATGGACCAAGCGAGGTAAGCCACACAGCTACAGTCATCTGAGTGAGTAGTTTTGATTTGCATTTCCTTTATGCCTAATGATATTGATCATTTTTCATATATTTATTGGCCTTTTGTATGTCGTCACTTAAAAAGTGTCTCTTCAGCTCATTTGCTCATTTATTGGTTGGATAATTTACTTTTTTTGGTTTTTAAAGTTTTTAGTTCTTTATATATCCTGACTATTAATCCCATCAGACTAATAGCTGGCAAAGATTTCCTCCTATTCTATAGGCTGACTCTTCACCCTTGTAATTATTTTACTGTGCAACAGCTTTTAATTGGATGCAATCCCTTTAGTCAATTCTTGATGCTATTTTCTGAGCTATTGGAGTGCTATTCAGAAATTCACTGCCTCTGCCTATATCCTGAAATGTTTTCCTGTAGGAGTTCCAAAATTTGGGGTCTTACATGAAGATCTTTAATCCATTTTAAATTAATTTTTATGTAAGGGGAGCGATAAGACTTTTTGCAATATCTATTGAAGCGATCATGTGATTTTTGTCTTTTTTAAATTCATTTATTCACATGTGCATACATTGTTTGGGTCATTTCTCCCTCCTGCCCACCCCCCTTCCCCTTTCAGTTCCAGGCAGGCCCTGTTCTGCCTTTGTCACTAGTTTTGTTGAAGAAAAGAGACAAGCCTAATAAGGAAGACAAAGTGTTTTTGCTAGTTGAGTTGAGGATAGCTATACAGAGAGATTCCTAGCATTGCTTTCATGTACACGTGTTATGACCCATGTTGATTCATCTCTAACTGGTCTTTACCCTGGTTACTGATCCCCTTCTCATGATAACCTCTGTTGCTTTAAGGTTTCTGTATTAGCTCCTCTGGAGTGGGGACATCAAATGCTTTCATGGTTTGGGTTTTCTACCTATCCCCATATCACCCATATGTGCTCTCCCCTTGTCATGTGGTCCCAGTCCAACCATCTTGCTGCATTTGTCCTAGATCTAAAGTCTGCATATGAGGGAGAACATATGATTTTTGGTCTTCTGAGTTTGGCTGACCTTGCTCAGAATGATGTTCTCTAGTTCCATCCATTTACCTGCAAATGATAAGATTTCATTCTTCTTCATGGCTGAGTAAAATTCCATTATGTACAAGTACCACATTTTCTTGATCCATTTATCCATAGTGGGGCATCTTGGTTGTTTCCATAACTTGGCTATTGTGAATAGCTCTGCAATAAACATGGGTGTGCAGGTGCCTCTGGAGTAACCTGTGTTGCATTCCTTTGGGTACATCCCCAGAAGTGGGATTGCTGGATCATATGGAAGGTCTATGTTTAGATTTTTAAGAAGTCTCCAAATTTTTTTCCAGAGTGGTTGTACCAGCCTGCATTCCCACCAGCAGTGGATTAGGGTTCCTTTTTCCCCCTGCATCCTTGCCAACACATGTTGGTGGTGGTGTTTTTGATGATGGCTATTCTAACAGGGCTGTTTTTGTCTTTGATTTTATTTATGTGTTGTTTTATGTTTATGTTTATTGATTTTCAGATTTTGAGCAATCTTTGCATTCCTAGCATGAAAACAACTTGATCATGGTTTACAAGGTGTCGTTGAATTTGGTTTGTAGGGATTTTATTGAAGATTTTTGCATTTTTGTTCATCTGCAGTTCTATTTTTTTTCTTATGGTATCAGGGTAACACTGGCTTTGTAGAATGTGGTTGGAAGTGTTCCTTCTTTTTCTATTTTATGTAATAGTTTGAGGAACAGTGGTGCTAAGTATTCTTTATAGGTTTGATAGAATTCAATAATGAATCCTTTTAGTCTTGGGATTTTCTTTGTTGGAAGGCTCTAAATTACTGCTCCAATCTCATTGCTCATTGTAGATCTACTTAAGTTTTTTATATCCTCTTGCTCTAATATTGGAAGGTCTAGGTACATATGTACCTAGAAATTTATCCATTTCTTCTAGATTTACCAATTATTATAGTAAATTTTTTCAAAATATTCCTAAATGATCCTCTGGATTTTAGTAATATCTCTTGTAATATCCCATTTTTCTTGTCTACTTTTATTGATTTAGGTTTTCTCTCTCTTTCTTTTGTTTAGTTTCCTAAGTGTTTGTCTAATTTGTTTGTGTCTTCAAAAATTCACTGTTTATTTAATTGATTCTTGGGATTATTCTTTAGTCACCATTTTACTAACTCCTGCTCTGATCATTATTTTTTCCCTCTACTAATTTTGAGTTTGGCTTGTTCTTGTTTTCAAAGACCTTTAGGCACACTATTGGGTTATTTATTTGAGATCTCTCTGATTTTTTCTATAAAGCACTTATTGAAATTTATCAATGAAAAACATAAACCTCAAAGTTTGGCTTTTCTGAGAGGAAGAAGAAAAACTAGCTGTAGATGTTACTTTATGCAAATGAAACATGGTTTAACAAGTAACATCATTTCGAAAGCAACCAGCCAGAAGGACACAAAAGGCAACCGCTGTATTCCCTAGCTGTTTACAGCCATTTCAGACTTCCATTATGTAAGAAAATACGATTTTGTATTAGTTTTTCCCATGCTCGTGTGTATGGGGAAAAAAATCCTCATCCAATGTGCAGCAAATGTCTAGCATTTATCTTTGTAACATTTTTCTAAGAACAGCTGGGCACCGGTGACTCATGCCTGTAATCCTAGCTACTTGGGAGGCTAATAAGGAATATTGGTGTTTGAGGCCAGCCTGGGCAGTGAGTTCATAAGACCCCATCTCAACCTAGCTTGGTGCAGTGGTCCATGCCTGTTAATCCAAACTATGCAAAAGGCTGAGATCAGAAGGATCACAGTTCTAGGCCTCTCAGAGAAAAAGTTTGTGGGACTCCATCTCAATAGGGAAATATGGGCATGGTGGAGTGTGCCTGTCATCCCAATGACAGTGGGAGGCTTAAAATAGGAGTCTTGTGGTCTAGACTGCCCTGGGCAAAAAGCAATGCACTGTATTCAAAATAACCAGAGCAAAAAGAGCTGGAGGAATGGCCCAAGTGGTAGAGGGCCTGCCTAGCAAGCACAAAGCCCTGAGTTCAAACCCAAGTACTGCCAAACAACAAAAAATTCTAAGCATAGATGTGCACATGGAAGAATTCTGTTATTTTTGTAAAACAGAGTTATATTTCACAGTACAAGATAAGACAGTTTTCAAAGAGATTTTAGTTTGAAGGTTTGTTTCTTACCTTTTAGTTATGATTACCTAACACATTTATTTGTAATCAATATACCTGCCACTTTCTGTTCCCCAGGCTGATGCATAAATGACATGTGCAGGAATTTCAGGTGCTCAGGGTTCTTGAGCCCACTCTGAGAATGAAAGCACAGGCAGACTCCAACAGCAGAGGTCAGAAAGATTTTATTTGTAGAGAAGAGAAGAGAGAGACTGCATGGTGGGGCATGCAGGGGGACCCAGAAACCGGTGGTCCTGTGGGTCGGGTTAGGGATTGGGTTTTATAGCCTTTTTGAGTATTGCCTGAAGGCAGAGATGTCTCTCAAGTGTAGACAGACATTTCCTGAGAAGGAGAAGTGTCTCCTTGACCACTTGTCACCTTTTGGGACCTCCTGCAGTCCATCCTTCAATTCCCCCCTCTCAATGGCCACCCTAACTGCTATTAAGGATAGGGACAACAAAGTCTACTCAATAACCGCTTCCTGCTGACAGAGGGTGATGAAGGGGCCCACAGCATTAGGGCTGACCGCAAGAGGGGTTGTGAAGGGGACCGTGATAGTAGGTGATTTTCATCTCCACCAGAGGCATTTGTAGTTTGATGGATTCTAGGAGAGATGAAACAAACTTGACAAGTAAGTTTAAAATGCAAGGCCCAAACATAAGCAAGAGAATAATGGCAACAATAGGCCTCAGAAAGGGTAGGAACCAAGTCCTGGAGGGGAGCCAGGATTTTATTTGGTCCCATACTGTGTAGAAACCTGAGTTTCAAGAGACTATGCTCAGAGCCACTTAACCTGTTAGAGAATGTAGTCTGCACGTTCCTCTACATTGCCTGAAGTGTTTACATATGTGCAGCAGGAAGTATTGGTGATGGCACATACTCCTCCTTGTTTAGCCAAAAGAAAATCTAGGGCCAGGCGGTGGTCCATGACCATACAGGCAAGGGACGACAAAGACCTCTGTATGCCCTTAATGGCAAGGCCTACCTGGTCTGAGGTGTCCTCTACTACTTTGGTTAGGTTTTTTGCAGTTACATGATTGGCAATCACCCCATAGCTGATTCTAGTTAGGGCTGTAACTAATGCTGTTATCCCTAAAACTATTAGAGTACTCTCCCTTTTATCTCTATGGGAAGCTGTTTCTGTTGTAGTTAGCATTCCTCTTTCCTTCCAGACAGCTGCATGAGCTTGCAGGATGAGGAAGGCATACTTAGAATCTGTATAGATGTTGACTCTGTTCTTTTGACAGTTTTAAGGCTTCTGTTAAGGCTACTAATTTTGCCAGTTGAGCACTTGTACTAGGAAAAAGAAGACCTGATCTGAGAGTGCCAAATTCTGTCATAACTGCAAACCCTGCATGTCTGACACCATTCTTGACAAAGGAACTACCATCACTGTATAATTCTAGATCTGGGTTTTTTAAGGGCCGATCAGTTAAATCAGGTTGGGCAGCAAAATTTTCCCTAAGTACCTCCTCACATGAGTGTTCAGGATTTCTCTTTGCCTCTGGTAGAAGAGATGCAAGATTTAGGCTCTAACAGGTCCTTAAAGTTATCTCTGCCCCTACTAGAAGCTGGGCCTGGTATTTAAATAGACAGCTGTCAGATAGCTAAAGTTCTTTTGAGTTGAAAATTCCCCTAGGTTGTGTGGGGTGTAAACTGTTAAGGGGTAATTTAGGGTAAGTAAGCATCATATGGGTTCTTTGGTTTCCCAAGAGAGTTTGGGGACTTTTTGCAAAGGGTTACCATGGTCTGTGTATCTAGCCTGCATTTGCTCAGCCATTCTGTGTGGTCTCTTAGGAAAAAGAACAGTTGAACATATGAAACTTTGGTCCACTTTCCCTCCTTTTTACTGAACATATCTAATTGGAGAATGGTATTATAATTAATGCCCCCTCTTCTGGTCATCTTTCCTCATCTCCCAGAGGATACTGTGGCCAGGCCTGGGTGCAATAAAACTTGAGTTGCTTTCGCTGAAGACATTCTGGATCAAGGTCTTTCCAATGTTTTAATAAGCAGGCAAGGGGGGGATCGGAACTTCCTGGATCCTTGAGGCTTGATTCCCATTTAAAAATGCAAACAAGGGAAAATTGGTCACCTTAACAGAGGTGTCCCCAGATGAGGAGAAACTACGTGGGAGAGAGCATCCCTCTCTCCCTTACTGTCCTGCCACTGCCACCTGTGGCTAAGATCATAGAAGACATTAGGTTTTCTAGTTGCAGCCACCACCACCACCCCAAAAAGCCCCTGACCAATTTCCTGTTTATTTATTTTGACTTGCCTGTTTGCCCTGCAACCCAGGTACCTGGTTCTCCTCTGCCAGCTGAAGTCTTGTAATTTAAAAATAACTCTATCAAAGTAACCAAGAGGGCTTGCATGGCCATTGGGAAAGGCCCTGCAGAGACATGGACAGGGACTCCTGATGAGGTAGACTTTTGTCCCCTTATATATCCTGTGAGGCATATATTTTCTATGAAAAGACAGGGAGCATCTGAAGGCTTTTCCTGTGCTAAGGGGCAAAAATGGACAAGCCCACTGAGGTCTCTGCCTTTTAACTGTTTTTTGTTTGCTTGTTTTCTGAGAGCAGACTGTAGGACCTGTTTAACTGTTTAACCAAATGCTTGACAAAGGCAGTTAAGCCCAAGTTAGAGACTAGCACTTTTTGGTTCCTGTAGGAATTTTTCCCAAATTCCCTGAAGAAGGAAGTCCACTGCTGTTTAGAGCAAAGGGGGGAGGGGCACTCATCCTGAACTACTTGGGAAAGGGGAAAGAGAGGCTGAGAATTGGGGGAAAAGAGAGCTTCCAGGCTCAACACATGAGATATTATTGGTTGCCACTGCTGCCCAGGTTGATCCTGCCTGAGGGCAGTACTGGAGAACTGGAAGCAAGGGGTGACCTCCACTCTCGGCCATGGAAACCATGAAGGAAGAGTAAGAGATCTGATTGTCTGTTTGCCATGGACATGGCTGGAGGGGTCCAAGACTTAGCTGCCTTTGGAGCCTCAGGGTGAGTCAGGAAGTTGTGTCTCCAGCCTTTGAGTGACACCGGGGAGTGCCCTGGCCAGAGTACCCTTACAGCTTGAAGAGAAACTTTTCTTTCCACCAGCTGTTTTCAGACCTCCTCCTAAGTGAGTCAGATCTGAAAGGGAGAGAGTTTAAGGAGGGAGGGAGCCAAGAGTTGAGAGGGAAAAAAAGCCTCAGTGCACTGAAGTTTAGCTCCACACACATAGCATTGGGAGTCCAGTACAAGCCCCTGGCTAGTTCCTTATTTCTCAGGTTGCCTGCCTTACAGCTGAAATGGGCTCAGAGTTTTTCCTCAGGTTCCCAAGGGAGAAACCCTCCTTAACAAGAGAGAGAGAGAGAGAGAGAGAGATCAGCCTGAGAGGTCCACCGTAGCTAAGCCATGGTGTGTGTGGGGTCGCTCCTGAAAAATAGACTCCATTGGAGTGCCAGACAGCCACAGTCACATTCCTAGGCAGCCTTTCCCAGTTTGGCACAACCTATACCAGCCTCAGGTGAAGACTTGCCCCTTCATGCATTGCCAAAAATGATACACAGATGACACGTGCAGGAATTTCTGGTGCTTAGGGTTCTTGAGTCCATTCTGAGAATGAAAGCACAGGTGGACTCCAGCAGCAGAGGTCAGAAAGATTTTATTTGTAGAGAATAAAAGAGAAAGACTACATGGTGTATCATAGAGGGAGACCCAGACACCGGTGGTCCTGTGGGTCAGGTTGGGGATTGGGTTTTATAGCCTTTTTGAGTATTACCTGAGGGCAGAGATGTCTCTCAGGTGTAGACAGGCATTTCCTGGGAAGGAGAGGTGTCTCCTTGACCACTTGTCACCTTTTGGGACCTCCTGAAGTCTGTCCTTCAAGGTCACAGCTCTCAAGAGTAACATCAGAGTTTGCTATGCAAAGTAAAGCCCACCACAGTTTATGAGGGAGAAAAGAATTGAGAGATGGACAATGCCCCCATATCAGCACCAAATGCCTTGAGGACTATTTAAAAACCAAGGTTTAAGCTGTCTCTAGAAAGCACAAGAAATGCAGAATTCATGGGTTCTATTTTTAGTTTTTTGAAGAATCTCCATGCTGACTTCCAGAGCAGTTGCACTACTTTACATTCCCATGAACAGTGGATGAGGGTTCCTTTTTCCAAGCATCCCTGCCAGCATTTGTTGTTGTTTGTTTTCTTGATAATAGTAATTCTGACTGGAGTGTCATGAAATCTCAGTGCCATTTTGATTTGTGTTTCCTGTATGGCTAAAAACATTGACCATTTCTTCATATATTTATTGGTCATTTCTACTTCTTTTGAGAACTGTCCAATGTGTTTGCCTATTTGTTATATGTTATTTTGGTGTTAAAGTTTTTGAGCTCTTTATATATTCTGGATATCAATATTTTTTCCAATGAATAAATTACAAAGATTTTCTACCATTCTGTGATTGTCTCTGTTTCTTTTGATGTGCAGAAGATTTTTAATTTGCTGCAATCACATTAATTAATTCTTACTTCTATTTCCTGAGCAGTGGAGTTTTATTCATAAAGCTATTGCCTGTGCTTATATCTTTAACTGTTTTCCTATAATAGGTTCAAAGATTCAGGTTTCACACTATGATCATTATCTGTTTTGAACTGATTTTTGTACACAGTGAAAGATGGGGATCTAGTTTCAGTCTTCTACATGTGTATATTAAATTTTCCCAAACCATTTGTTGATGAGGCTGTCTTTTTTCTTTTCTTCAACATGTTTTTGGTTCCTTATAAAGATTCAGATGCCTATAGTTTTTTTTTTTTTCATTTTTCTTTTATTATTCATATGTGCATACAAGTATTGGTTCATTTCTCCCCCCTGCCCCCACCCCCTCCCTTACCACCCACTCCACCCCCTCCCACTCCCCCCCCTCAATACCCAGCAGAGACTATTTTGCCCTTATCTCTAATTTTGTTGTAGAGAGAGTATAAGCAATAATAGGAAGGAACAAGGGGTTTTGCTGGTTGAGATAAGGATAGCTATACAGGGCATTGACTCACATTGATTTCCTGTGCGCGGGTGTTACCTTCTAGGTTAATTCTTTTTGATCTAACCTTTTCTCTAGTTCCTGGTCCCCTTTTCCTATTGGCCTCAGTTGCTTTAAGGTATCTGCTTTAGTTTCTCTGCATTAAGGGCAACAAATGCTAGCTAGTTTTTTAGGTGTCTTACCTATCCTCACCCCTCCCTTGTGTGCTCTTGCTTTTATCATGTGCTCATAGTCCAATCCCCTTGTTGTGTTTGCCCTTGATCTAATGTCCACGTATGAGGGAGAACATATGATTTTTGGTCTTTTGGGCCAGGCTAACCTCACTCAGAATGATGTTCTCCAATTCCATCCATTTACCAGCGAATGATAACATTTCGTTCTTCTTCATGGCTGCATAAAATTCCATTGTGTATAGATACCACATTTTCTTAATCCATTCGTCAGTGCTGGGGCATCTTGGCTGTTTCCATAACTTGGCTATTGTGAATAGTGCCGCAATAAACATGGATGTGCAGGTGCCTCTGGAGTAACAGTCTTTTGGGTATATCCCCAAGAGTGGTATTGCTGGATCAAATGGTAGATCGATGTCCAGCTTT
The DNA here is from genome assembly GCF_047511655.1 of Castor canadensis. Classification (NCBI taxonomy): domain Eukaryota; kingdom Metazoa; phylum Chordata; class Mammalia; order Rodentia; family Castoridae; genus Castor; species Castor canadensis. The sequence continues at coordinate 145,503,926 of NC_133386.1, forward strand.
TTAAGTAGCCTCCAAATTTTTTTCCAGAGTGGTTGTACTAGTCTACATTCCCACCAACAGTGTAAGAGGGTTCCTTTTTCCCCGCATCCTCGCCAACACCTGTTGTTGGTGGTGTTGCTGATGATAGCTATTCTAACAGGGGTGAGGTGGAATCTTAGTGTGGTTTCAATTTGCATTTCCTTTATTGCTAGAGATGGTGAGCATTTTTTCATGTGTTTTCTGGCCATTTGAATTTCTTCTTTTGAGAAAGTTCTGTTTAGTTCACATGCCCATTTCTTTATTGGTTCATTAGTTTTGGGAGAATTTAGTTTTTTAAGTTCCCTGTATATTCTGGTTATCAGTCCTTTGTCTGATGTATAATTGGCAAATATTTTCTCCCACTCTGTGGGTGTTCTCTTCAGTTTAGAGACCATTTCTTTTGATGAACAGAAGCTTTTTAGTTTTATGAGGTCCCATTTATCTATGCTATCTCTTAGTTGCTGTGCTGCTGGGGTTTCATTGAGAAAGTTCTTACCTATACCTACTAACTCCAGAGTATTTCCTACTCTTTCTTGTATCAACTTAAGAGTTTGGGGTCTGATATTAAGATCCTTGATCCATTTTGAGTTAATGTTGGTATAGGGTGATATACATGGATCTAGTTTCAGTTTTTTGCAGACTGCTAACCAGTTTTCCCAGCAGTTTTTGTTGAAGAGGCTGCTATTTCTCCATCGTATATTTTTAGCTCCTTTGTCAAAGATAAGTTGCTTATAGTTGTGTGGCTTCATATCTGGATCCTCTATTCTGTTCCACTGGTCTTCATGTCTGTTTTTGTGCCAGTACCATGCTGTTTTTATTGTTATTGCTTTGTAATATAGTTTGAAGTCAGGTATTGTGATACATCCTGCATTGTTCTTTTGACTGAGTATTGCCTTGGCTATTCGTGCAGATGCCTATAGTTTTGTGGGATTATTTCTGGGTGTTTTATTCAATTCCATTGGTTTATGTGTCTATTTTTTTGTGCCAGTAACATGTTTAGTCATTTTCACAATACATATTCTGCCAACTCTTGAACATGGGAGGTCCTTACATCTTCTAGTATGTTCAATTTCTTTCTTCAATGGTTTATGATTTTCATTGTAGAGATCTTTCACGCCCTTAGTTAAGTTTATTCCTAGGTATTTTTTGAGGCCATTGTGAATTAAATTGTCTTCCTGATTTTTTTTTTCAGTCTGTTCATTACTGGTATATAGAAAAGTTACTAAATATTATATCTTGATTTTACCAAGTGTTTATCATATCTAAGAGATTTTTGATGAGGTCTGATTGCTCTGGTTAGGAATTCATGCACTATATTTAATAAGAGTAGAGACAGTGGACATCCTTGTCTCATTCTTGACTTTAAAGTGTTATGTGAATCTTGAACAGAGACATGGGTCACAAAGGCTTTTCAGGAAGCAATATTTATTAGTGTGTCAGCAGCAGCTCAGCGATTCACATACAAAGGCTGAGCCCCGAGAACAAAGGGGTCTCACCTTATACAGCCTTGCAAGCAGGTTTTAGAAGCAAAAAGCAAGGTTTAACCCATTTATGGTTGCATGCAACTCTATTGGCTACTTCACCCCAGTGCTATGTGACCTTCTTCATGTTCAGATTCTTTGTTTCATCTCCCTGCTATGCCATCTCCCCCAACCCCCTGCCCTGCTACATTATCATAACACAGACTTGCTTATTTCTCTTTTTTTGGCGCTCCTCCCTGGTACATTACTTCCCCCTTTGATGCTTGGACCCACCTAGGGTCAAAGAGCATCATCTTGATTTATGGGTTTGTATTTTCATAGCATCATTACATGGGCAGCTGTTTTTTTCTCCATAATGATCTTGATAGACCACAATGGCAAGGGAACCAGGCAGGGTAACATCAAACATGCTCCTAAGACAAGACCCCATTGCCCTACTTTTCATGACAAATGTAACCTGTATTTTTTTTTTTTTTTTTTTACTCTGGGACTTTTAGTATTGCTTACCGGCAACTTCACAAACCTGGAAGTATATGAGCTGATGTAACACCTGACTTGTTGGTGGGTGCATGATACAAAGTATGGTTGTGTAGAGGTCCCAATAATGGCTCATTATGCCATTTAGTACATGGGGGAAATTTGCAAGGGCCACCCCAAAAGGTAAGAGTCCAAGTATGTAGAGGAGAGCCGGAGTGTGTGTGTCCTATGTTTGAGCTTCTGCCATGTGTACACTACTCAGCTTCTAGAGTGACTAGAGCAGATCTGTCGTCCCATTGTTCATGGTCTCTTGTTGTCTCTTGGGAAGTGGAGTCCTGCCGAGGAAGGGTGCAGGCATTCCAGAGGATGATCTTGGATGGTGAGGCTGGGTCAGGGAAGCACTCCCACTCAGGAGAGGCTGGCTTTACTCAGCTGTGGTGGATCCAGAGAGCATTTTTTGCTACTTTAACTGTAGTAGGGATAGACAAGATAACAACAAAAGGGCCACTGTAATGGGGTTTTAATGGTTGGACATTTTATTCTTTTACCCAGACAGTATCTTTTTTTTGCTGAGTAGAATTACTGTAGCAACAATATATTATCAGTACGTATGTTTAAAAAAGTGCATGGTTTAAAGAAGTTAAAAACATCATCTTTAAGTATCATGTTTAGAGCCAGTAAAAAAAGTCATTTTGTCTCTATCTAAGTAGAAGACCCTGTTTAAAAAATATGAGTTTGTGCCTGGAAGGGATTTAATGCCAGATAGCCACACATGTATTAAGAACCATTCCTCAATCCTCTCAGCCTGGTTATTTTGAGAGGTCTGGCACCAGTGATTCCATTTGAACTTTGATGACATTCTGCCCCCCACCTTGTCTCCAAACTGCTTCTCTTTGAGCAGTCTCCTCTGAAGATCTTTTTCCCGTCCAAGTACTAACCAGGCTGACCTCACTTACTTCCAAGACCAGGTGAGATTGGGTGTGTTCAGGGTGGTATGGCCATAGATTGAAGCTCTTTCTCAATTGGTCATGGTTTTCCCTCATCATGAGGATTTGCTCTTTCCTAGATTTTTGTTTGTTTGGTTTTGGTCCCATGTCAGGGGGTTGGGGGGGCAGTAACAAGCAGATCAGGTGGGAGTCAATACCAACTCGATCCTTTTGGCCAAATTTAAGCAAGAAAGAGGCTTAGAAGAAGTGGTCCTTATGTACTGGGAACAAAGGGGCCATGACACCAAGATCTGGAAGCAGCACTCTATTGGCAGGTCTGAGTCCCAAACACAGTAGGACTATTACTTTTATACATTAGCAGGTTTTGAGTATGTCAAGGCAGGGAGTCAATGCATGTTCATTGGAGGACAGCTTTTATATTCCTAATTGGGTACAAGCCTGTCTCTACCAGGGCAAGACAAAGGGGAACAAGGGAGTCCTTATTTCTGTTGCTCAGTCTTAGCTAGTGTAATTTTCCTGTCACTAGCTGCAAGCTTCTGTTTATGCCTTTGTGGTTAAATGTCAGTGAGCCCAGCTCTAGCCTGTCAGCAAGAGGTGTTGAGACTGATTTTTCCCATTTTGCTCTGCCACCCTTAGGCAGTGGGCTTCTAGACAAGAACAATACAAAACAAAATGCAACAAAAGCAGATATCTAAAAATCTAACCTGCTTGACACATAAGTACTAACTAGAGTCTTTTTTTTTTTTTATGGACTTGATTGTAAATGCCCCAGAAGGATCAGAACTGTAATGACAAAAACTTAAAAGGGCAATGGCTGAAATTCTGATGGACACTTTAGCAACTAACAGAACAGTATATCGGTACGATTAACTTTTTTATTACTGTATTTATCTAAATTTTGTATTTTAGAAGGCTCAATATACTTGAAAAAATATAAATATATTTAGTATACTAGCAACAGCATCACAGCTTTATAGAGGTTATATATACATATTAGTTTAGTTGTTGTTCTTGAAGTAAAACCTTAGATTTTTTTTATCAGTTCAGAGGGAACAGTGTCAGTGACCCCAAATAGCCCAGACACAGACACATATAGGGTACCAACTGTATTAGAATTGGCCAAGACAACAGTTGTTTAACCATGAGGTCATCTAGAAAATTTTGCATAAACCAATTCTTAAATGAACTTTTATTTAGTTATGACTCAGTTACCTTAATAGTCAAAATCCTGGCAAAAATCACCAGAGAACATAGGTAAGTTTTTGTGGGGACTAAGTGTGATGCTGGGAAACTTAATGGCCAAGAATCATGGCTCAGATGTTGATAAGGGATCACATCCCAGATTGTTGACATTAACAGATGTCTCACGACATTCAGCAGGATCCCACCAACCTGTAGTCAATGGAGCCCCCTAAATATCAGGCCCAATCTGGCCATCCCAGGCCAAAAATTCCCTCTGCCTGACATGTGGAAGAAGTAGGACTAACATCTCCACTCTGTTGACTCCAATAAAAACTGGAGGTCTTGACTTTCAATGTAGTGCTCCTTTTTGAGTTTTTTTATTTATCCTATCTGGATGGTGCACTTTGGCTTTACATAAGTAAATCCATCTCAACCCTCATATCAGTGCAGTAGCACTGCCTGTGCTCAGCTGCCTCTTGCTTCTCTGTATTTTAATAAACTCTTGTTGTCTTGATAAATTTTTGGATTAACCTGTAGCACCAAAAATACCTGACAGTTATGTTGACAAAACAAACCCATTTTTAAGATAGTTTTTTTGTAAATGTTATTAAGTACAATATAATATTTTAAAGATAGCCTTGTTGTTATGAGCTTTGAAAATTAGGTTTTAGTTTAACATCAGTACATTAAATCTTGACCTTACAAAACCTTTAATGTAACTGGATTTTAATCAACTCAATTACTTACATAAGCATTTATAAGCTCCATCTTTTTATGACAACTTACTAGGTGCCTTTATGACAACTTATCCTGTATCTGCTAAGGGAGCTTGTCTCTATCATTTTTTTTTTTAATTTATTTAAAAGTATTTTTAACATTTTGTTTTTAAAAACCGTATCCTTAATACCTTATATATATTTTTTTCTTACTTGTTGAAAATAACTCATAAAACCTTTTAACATAGAGCCTTATATTTGCATGAAAAAAACAGAAATAAGGCAACCTAAAAATTATTTTTTGTATGAAAACAATTTATAGAAAGCCCATTTGTTAGTAGACCCATGTATTATAACAGAGAATTAAATCCCAGATTTTATTTAAGACAGAATGAAACAGGCTAAGATAATTTATTTTAACTACCCAAATTTTAAGACTCCTGCTGCAGGATGTGCCCCCTTTTCTTTCTTTCTTTTTTTTTTTTTTCTCCTCTGGTCTGAGTCAGAGTGTTAACCCCTGAATGCCAGCATCCTAGTGAGACCTGATTGAAATAAGTTTGAAAACTGGTTTTCTTAAAAGTAGCAGTAGAGCAGAGTAACAATTTTTTTTACATTGACTCTATAATAGAAACCATCCTCAAGATGTTTGCATATTCATTTGTAAAAAGCTTAAGCAGTTTATAACAGAGATCTTTAAAACAAACACCTTGGTTTTTTTGTTACCTTGAATATCACATTAACCTTATAACAACAGTTTAAGAACCATTTTGAAGATGCTTACACACACACACACACACACACACACACACACACAGTTTTATAAGTTAAGCATGCCAGAAAAAATTGTCACCTTAAGCTCACATAAAATGAGCTGGAATTCCAGGAGCAAATTAAATTTTGCCCAATGCTTTAAACAAAGTGACACACACACACACTCAAAATTAGAGTGCACTCTCAAAAAAAAAAAAAACTATACCCACAGAGCTATCAGGTGGAATGGTGGATGATGCATCTGTTCTCTTGTGAGTCTCTGTGTTTGGAACTGAATTTTTGTTACCCATCCCTTAACCTTGGTTGTGGCTATTTCCCAGGAAAAGCTCAACCTCTCTAGTACTGGAGGTTTTTTGCATTTAACCCAAAGTGTTTTCTTTTTACTTGTGTTGTTTCCCATCCTGGTCTATCTTGCTGGCAAGAAAACCTGGCAGGTGTTCAACCTCCCTAATTTCTGGAGGTGTCTCACATACTTTCTCCCCACTCCCTAAACCTGAGAGACATGGTTTCACCCCCAGATAGGATTACCAGGGTGTCTGCTGGGAGGTGATCAGGCTCTCCTTCTGCCTCCTAAAGGCAGGCCTATTATTTGAACCCAGATTCTTACCAGTCTAATGGGTGGGGCTCCCAATTGGTTTCTGAGCTTTCTCCAGGTTCCTTTGTACAACCTAGACTTGCTCTCTGGAGCACTGGGGGAGACGAGTCCCTCTATGGGATCAACAGATTCTTTGGTGCCTTGTGGGATGCTCTCCCAATGAGCCGGGGATGCGGAGTTCTCATAACAATGAGGTGAAAATACCATCTCTGAGTCCCACATGAGCCTCCAGAAACATTACGGGAATCTCAAACAGAGACACAGGACATTAAGGCTTTTCAGGAAGTGATATTTATTAGTGTGCTGGCAGCAGCTCAGCAGATTCATATCCAAAGGCTGAGCCCTGAGAACAAAGAGGTCTCACCTTATACACCCTTGCAAGCAGGTTACAGAAGCAAAAAGCAAGGTTTAATACATATATGGTTGCATGCAACTCTACTGGCTATTTCACCCCCAGTGCTACGTGACCTTCTTCAAATTTAGATTCTTTAAGTTTAATCTACCTGCTATGCCATCTCCCCCACACCCCCTTCCCTGCTACATTATCAGAACACAGACTTACTTGTTTATTTTTCTATTTTTTGGCCCTTCTCCCAGCTCATGCCCTGTGTGGGTATGCTGTGTGAACCTGACTAAGAGTGATGGGGAATGAGAAATAAGACACACACAGACATACAGACATAAAACAGAAAAGCTGGGGACAGGAGGGCTGCACGTTTCTGGTGGGGAACGTGAGTGCCTACCTGAGCCAGAGTGTTTATTTTATAGGTCAGTACAAGGAAAAGACTCAGGTAAAAATCAAGCTTCAACAGTTCTTGATACAAGGTGAAAGGAATGAGGTTTGGTGGGCTAATTTTCCTAAGGCTAATGAAGCTTAATTACAACACATCAGTTCTGGAATCTTCAAGGCATGCAGGACACCTTATCTGGCATCAGGGAATCTCCTAACAGTTCTGGCACTTTATCTAGTTTTGCATCAGGGGGCTGGTATGCAGACAAAGCAGGTTGCTTTCTTCAAGGAGATGTGAGGACAAAGGTCAAGACACTAGGTGCTGGGAAGAATGAGAGTAGGGGAGCTCTGCAAGCTCCTACTATGGGGAGGCTGTGCAAGCTCCATTATTTCCCAGTCCAGGGTTCATGCCTGGTCTCCAACCCTCCCTGCTACAAAAAGAATGATTCAACACAATATTGCCTATAGGTTTGTTGTATATAGCATTTATTATGGTGAGGTACTTCCTTTTATTCCTAGTTTATTCAAGACTTTTATCATGAAGGGATGTTGAATTTTGTTAAAGCCCTTTCTGCATCTATTGAGATTATCATGTGATTTTTGTTCTTCATTCTGCTTATGTCCTGAATTATGTTTATGTATCTATATTATTGAACCATCCTTGCATCCCTGGAATGAAACAAATTTATTTATGCTGTATGATCTTTTTAATGTGTTGTTGAATTTGGTTTGCAAAGATTTTATTAAGAATTTTTTCATCTATGTTTATCAAGGAAATTAGTCTATAATTTTCTTTTTTTGTTGTGTCCTTATTTGGTTTGGGTATCAGGGCATCATATGAGTTTGGTAGCACTTCTTCCCTTTCTTTTCTTTTCTTTTTTTTTATTCTGGGACTGGGGTTTGAACTCAGGGCTTCACACTTACAAAGCAGGTGCTCTACTGCTTGAACCAAACCACCAGTCCATTTTGCTCTGGTTATTTTGGAGATGGAGTCTCACCAACTATTTGCCAGGCTGGTCTCAAACTGTGAGCCTAACGATCTCAGCCTCCCAAATAGCTAAGAATACAGGACTTCCCTTTCTATTTTATGGAATAATTGGAAGAGTGTTTGGTGTTAGTTCTTTAAAGGTCAGTTAGAATTTCACAATAAATCCATCTGTTTCTGGACTTTTTAAAAAAGTTATACATCTAAATGACTTTTACTGGAAATTCATGGATCAGGGAAGCCTCCAGTGTATAAAACAGAATGAGAGCTCTCATTGAGCAATAGCAAAACAACGGGCTTCATAATTTGGAAACAAAGAAACAGAACAATAGAAAAACTAACTGGTTAAGTAGGTTACTTTTTTGTAACCATTAAAAACAGAGACTTTCTTTATGTTGACTAGAATATCATCTTTCTAGGGATCTATTTACTTCCTTAAAGTTTTAGTTTGATTATGGGGCATTTGACATGAGTTACTCTATTTTGTTTGTTCTGGTCTGTTGGGTCCTAGTGTAGTAACTCATTCCAAAGCAATGGCATCCTAATACTTGCTTAATAATTCTCCCTTTACAGTTAGGCTCTTTTCTATATGGAAGTATGTATACATACATAACTTAAGGCATTGGCTCTACTCTTAGTTACCATAATCTTGGGTTTCTGGTTTCAGTACATCATTCATAGATTATGGTGTCCTCATGATCACACAGTTCTTTGAGTCTTTGTTCCAGCTGGGCTCATCTTTGAGGAGGACTATTGGCTGCTTCAATCTCATTGCTCATTATTGATCTATATAAGTAGTTCATAGCCTCATGGATCAATTCAGAGGGGTTATATGCATCTAGAAATTTATTCATTTCTTCTAGAATTTCTAGTTTCTTAGAATACAAGTTTTCAAAATATTCCCTAATAATCCTAGGAGTTTCATTGGTATTTGTTGTGATAGCCTCTTTTTAATCTCTAATTTTATTAATTTGGGTCTTCTCCCTCTTTCTTTCAAATAGTTTGGCTCAGAGTTTATCAATCTTGTTTATCTTTTCAAAGAACTCTTTGTTCAATTGGTTCCATGTACTGTTTTTCTAGTCTCCACTTCATTAATTTCTACCTGGATTTTTATTATTTCTTTCTGCCTACTAATTTTGGGTTTGGCTTGTTCTTCCTTTTGTAAGACCTTAAGGTGTATTATTTGACAACTTCCTGATTTTTTTAATATAGACAGTCACAGCTATAAGCCTTCCTCTTAGCACTGCCTGAGTTGTGTGTCCCATGGGTTCTGGTAAGTTTAGGTTTCATTTTCAGCTGATTATAGTAATTTTTTATTTCTTTGTTTACCCACTGATTACTGAGCAGTGTATTGTCCAGTCTCCATGTGCTTCAATATTTTCTATAGTTTCCTTTGCTGTTGATTTCTACTTTTATTGTACTGTGGTCTGATAAAACACAGGAGGTCATTTAAATTTTCTTATATTTGCTTATACTTGCTTTCTATCCAAAAATATCATCTATTTTGGAAAAAGTTCATAGGCTGCTGAGAACATATACTCTGTAGCTATTGGGTGGAAAATTTTGTAGAACTCAGTTAAGCCCATTTAATCTATTGTGTCTTTTAATCTAAAGTTTGTGTTGATATTTTGTCTGGATGGCCTATTAGTGAGAGTGGGATATTGATATGCCCACTAATATTTTCTTTGGGTCTATCTGCACTTTTTTATGTAGCAGTATTTGTTTTATGAAACATTTTGTGCACATATATTTACACTTATCTCCTCTTGATGGATTGTTCCCTTTATCAGTATGAAGTTCCCTCTCTGTCTCTTCTAATTTTTGTTTGAGGTCTGCTTTGTCAGACATGGGTATAGCTACTACTGCTTGTTTTCAGACTCCATTTGCTTGGGATATCTTTTCCCATTCTTTGACTTTAAGCCTGTGTTCATGTTTGCCAATTAGGTGTTTCATATAGGCAACAAATGGTTTGGTCTCATTTTTTAAACCAACTCACCTTCTGAATCTTATGATTGGAGAATTGTGACCATTAACATTCATAGTTATTCTTGAAAGACATGTAGTAATTCCTGTTATTTTATTGTTTTCTAATAGTTGATTCTTTCCTAATCCTCATTTATCTACTTGTCTGTTGAGATTTTTTTTCCCATATTTTCCTGATTGCAATTATCTTCCTCATCTGTGTATAGAATTTCCCTAAGTATCTTCTGCAGTGCTGGTCTAGGGTCATGAATTTCTTTAGTTTTTGTTCATCATGGACAGATTTTATTTCTTTTGAAATTACGAAAGATAGTTTTGCTGTGCAGTGTAATGTAAGTTGCGAGTTTCTTTCAAGACTTGAAATACATCATTCTAATGCCTTTCTTGCTTTTAGAGTTTCTGCTGAGAAATATGCAGTTAATCCAGTGGCTTTGTGATTTGTTGCTTCTCTCTGACAGCTTTCAGTATTCTTTCCTTGTTCTGTATATTTAATGTTTGAATTATAATATACCTTGGTGAGTCTTTCTTGTTGGGTGTCCTGAAAGTCTCCTTATTTTATTGCATATGTTTTCTATGCCTTTAGCTTGTACCTTTTCTTCTATGCCTGGTCTCTGGCCACTATTTAGGGTTCCACTCCCATTCCTTTCCATGTCATCCATCTCTCTCTGCAGTTACAAATCTGATGTTTTGTTTCAGACTCTCTGAGACACTGGACAGCACCGGGAGCTTCTTCTTTCTTCTTCTTCCTCTTTCCTTTTTTTTTTTGGGATGATACTGGGGTTTGAAATCATGCCCTCATCCCTTTCTCCTTCAGTTATTTTTTTAGATAGGATCTTGCATTTTTGCCCAGGGCTGGCCTTCTACCTACAGCCTCCTATGTAGCTGAGACCATAGGTGCATACCACCAAACCTGGCTTATTGATTGAGAAGGGATATCACTAACCTTTTATGTGGACTGGGATCCTTCCAATCTCTGCCTTTCAAATAGCTGGTATTGTAGGCATAGTTTCTTTATCCATTCGTCAGTCAGTGGACATTTCTTTACTTCCATATCTTAAATATTGTAAATATGCTACAATTAACATTAGCATACAGATAACTCACACACACACACACACACAAGAAAATGAAATCATGTGTGTATGTGTTTGTGTATGTATGTATCACCAGTAATGGTATTGCAGGATAATTTGATAGTTCTACCAGCAATGCACAAGAATTCCTTTTGCCCGCATTCTTGCCAATGGATTTTTAAAATATTTATGATTATAGCTATTCTGACAACTGTGAAGTGATAGCTCATTGTGGTTTAGATTTGCATTTCCCTGATGATTATTTATGTTGAACATTTTTTTCATGTACCTGTTTGCATTCTGTATGTCTTCTTTTGAAAAATATGTTTAGGTCTTTTCCCCATTTTTAAAATTGGATCATTTGTTTTCTTTTTATTGGGTTGAGTTCCTTATATATTTTGGATATTAATCCCTCATCAGATGTATAGTTTGCAAATATTTTCTCTCATTCCACATATTGTCTCTTCAGCTTGTTGATTGTCTCCTTTATTCTGTAGAAACCTTATAGTCTTCTACAATCCCATTCATCTAGTTTTGCTTTTGTGCCTGTGCTTTTGAGGTTGTATCCAAAACCACCAATGCCCAGACAAATAACATGGAATGTTTTCCTTAGTATTTTTGCAGTTTTAGTTCTTTAATACATTTTTGAGTTGATTTTTGCATACCATGTGATATTATATTCTTCTTTGTGTGAATATTAAATTTTCCCAAAACCATTTATTGAAGAGGCTATCCATTCCCCATTGTGTGTTCCTGGCACCTTTGTCAAAAATCAGTTGACCATAATTGCATGAGTTTATTTATATGCTCTCTTGTTTGTTCCTTTGGTCCATGTGTTTTATGTCAGTACCATGTTGTATTGATTACTATAAATTTATAGTATATTTTGCTATAATATAATGACTACTGCATTGTTCCTCTTCCTGAGATTGCTTTAGCTATTCTGGGACTTTTATGGTCCCATATAAATTTTAGGATTATGTGTTCTACTTCTGTGAAAAATATCATTGAAATTTTTATAAAGATTATATTGAATCTAAATATCATATTGGGTAGTAAGAATATTCTGTATGAACATTAATTAATTCTTCCAAACCATGAACACAGGAAAAATTTCTACTTATTTGTATCACCTTCAACTTCTATCATCAATGTTTTACAGTTTTCAATGTAAGAAGGTCTTTCACTTCTTTGGATAAACTTATTCCTAAAGTACTTTATTCTTTTTGATTCTACTGTAAATGGGGTTGTTTTCTTAATTATTTTTCAGGTTGTTTTCTGCTAGTGTATAGAAATGTAACTGATTTTTGCATTTTGAGTCTTGTGACCTGTAGCTTTACTGAATTCATTCAGTAACAGTTTTTTGTAGAACCTTTAATGTTTTCTAAATAAGAGATCATGTCATCTGCAAATAGAGAAAATTTTACTTCTTCCTTTCTGATTTGGATGCCTTCATTTCTCTGTCTTACCTAATTGCTTTGGCTGGGACTTCCAGCACTATGATAAACAGAAGTAGTGATAATAGAATTGTTCATTATGTTCCTAATCTTTGAAGAAAATCTTGCAACTTTTCATCATTGAAAATGATGTTAGCCATGAGATTTTCATCTATAATCTTTGTTGTGTTAAGGCACATTCCTTCTAGACCTAGTTTGTTAAGAGTTTTAATCACGAAAGATAGTTAAGTGTTGCTACATTCTGTTTCTTCATCTATTGATATATCTCATACAGTTTCATTCATTCATTCTAGTAATGTGATTTATCACTTTTATTGATTCATATATGTTAAGTCTTCCTTCAATATTTAGGAAAATTCCCACTCAAATGTGGTGTATGATCCCTTCAATGTGCTGTTGAGTATGATTTGCTAATGTTGTGTCAAATATTTTTGCATTTATGATCAACAGGGATAATGGCCTGTTGTTTTCTTGTAGTGTCTTCATCTGGTTTTAGAATCAGGGTAATGCTGGACTTGTAAAGTGAAATCTGAAGTGTTTCATCCTCTTCAACTTTTTTGTAAGAGTTTGAGAAGGATTGGTATATTTCTTATTTAAACATTTTGTAGGGAAGCCATCAGGTCCTGAGCTTTATTTTTTTCAAATATTTATTACTTATTCAATCTCCTTACTCATTGTTCCGTGCAGATTGTCCCCTTCTTCATGATTCAGACTTGGGAGATAGTGTGTTTTGGGGAATTTAGTCATTTTTTTCTAGGTCAAATAACTTGTTGGCATAAAACTCTTCATAGTCTCATGATTCTTTTATTTTTGTAATATCAGCTGTAATGTATCCTCTTTCATTTCTGAGTTTCAGTCTTTTTTTTCTTGGTTAATCAAACAAAATATTCATCAATTTTGTTTATCATTTAAAAAAACTAACTCAGTTTTGTCAATCTTTCTATTTTTTTCTCTCATTTATTTTTGCTCTGTACTGTTGTTTCCTTCTGTTTATTAACTTTGGACTCTGTTCTGCTTTTTATAGTTCCTTGAAGTATAAAGTTAAGTTGTTTATTTGAGATTTTTTGCTTTCTGTAGGCATTTACAAACTCTGCCTTAGAACTACATTTGCTGCATCCTATGCATATCATTATGGCTATTGTGAGCTATTTATTATTACCATTATTATTATTATTAATTTTAATACTTTTGTCTTTTAACCCACCACCATTATATTACAACAGAATTCTGAATTCACCTATATGGTTATCTTTACCAGTGAATTTTAGACTTTCAAATGTTTTTAGGTTACTAATTAATACCCTTTCATTTCAGCTTGAATTTCTTTTAGCATTTTGGGTTAGGCAAGTTAATGGTGATGGATTCCATCAGTTCTTGATTGTCTAGGAAAGTTTTTATTTCTCTTTAATTTCTGAAGGACATCTTTATCAGATCAAGCATTCTTGGTTGTCACTTTTATTCTTTCAGCACTGTGAATGTGTCATCCTACTCACTCCTGACTTGTAAGATTTCTGCTGAGAAGTTTGCTGAGAGCCTTATAGAGATTCCTTTATTTGTGACAAGGCTCTTTCATCTTATTGCTATCAAAATGCTCTCTTTTCTTTGATTTATGACTGTTCAGTTATAATACCTCTGTGAAGTCTTCTTTCTCTTGAACCCATTCAGACCTTTTGAGTTTTCTGTACCTGGATGTTCATGTCTCTTCCTAAATTTATTTCTTTAAATAGACTTTATGAACCCACTCTCTCTCTTCTCCCTTTGAGACGTCTACAATATGAATGTTGACTCTTGACTATGTACCATAATTCCCGTAGGCTTTCTTTAATCTTTTTCACTCTTTTTCCCCCCTCTTCTCTGGCTATATGGTTTCTTCTGATTGATTAAGTCTACTGTTTATGTTATATGTTCCATTTTTTTCATTTTATACCTTGCATTCTTCATCTCCAGGATTTTTAAAAATTATTTTTATCTCTTTATTGAACTTTCAGTTGTGCTTGTGTATTGTTTTCCTCATATAATTGCATTGCCTAGCTGTTTTCTCTTGTAGCTTTCTGAGCTAACTTAAAACAATTGTTTTGAGGGCCAAGGCCTGTGACTTCCAGGCCTGCAGCACTGATGTGTGCCCAGTGGCATGACCATAAACATGGACTATAGGGACCTTGCCCATACTTGGCAATATGTGTCCTTGCTTCCAGTTAACCCTTCTCACGCAACCCAGTTGAGTGAGAATCATAGCTGTGGTGAAGTTGTGCCCTTAATGAAGAAAATAAAGACTATATAAACATTTTAAGATATTTGGTAGAGGCAGTATGTACTCAGTTTTAGAAAACTTCTGGAATATGGAGAACTCACATTATCCAACAGACTAACAGAACTCTAAAGGAATTTATTCATGAGAAAATGCAAAGACATCTAACCTCACGATAACCCTTTTGGTGACATTTAATTCATATTTTTTATTGAGCTGCTGTGAGGTATTCAGACTCAGACCACTTCCCATTTCAGGAAGGAATAAGGAAGATACATTTGTAAGGTTGGTTAATCTATGCTCAGATTTGCCTTACAGGGGAAGGAGTCATTTACTTGTTCAATATCTGCCTACAGAAGCTGCTTGAAATAAAAGTTTTGAAAGAAAAATTGCATTCTTGGCTTATACATCAATCAGTTCAATCAGGAGGTCTTACTTTGCCACACCCATGGACCCTCTGCTACCTCATAAAGACTGTCAAACAGGGCAAGTTTCAGCCCCCAGACCAAATTGCATGAAATGGTGTTTTTCCATACTACATTTTGATGAACTTGTTCCTGAACTCATGAAGTTGCTTCACCACACAACAGAGGGAAAAGGAAAAGGAAAAGGCAATGAAAAATATTACATGTATGGCCAAGAGAAGTTATCAAAGTAGTTGGGAAGAAAAGGATAATCAACCTATCACAGCAATTAAAAGCCAATAATGTCAGTGTCAGTGCTCAGGTCCAATCATCTGTGTTTTTCTTTGGTGATCAGGTTTCCAGAACAGATTTTTCATTCTGTTTATGGTGTGATCTCTGATTACATCCCTAAAGAATTAAGTGATGGCTTATATAAATATTTAAAGCTCCCAGAACCTTCTATTTAATTGCCAAACCCTTCATCAAAGAAACTAAAGTTAGCAGATAAATCTATAGATGCAAAGGAAGATTATACTAAGTTTCATACTAAAGATTTGAAGACTTAAAAAAAAAAACACTAAAGTGACAGCAGCTCAGAAGGCTTTGGATAAAGTTGATAAGAATTGAATGAAGAATATGGATTTTTTTTGGTGAAAAAAGTGGAAATATTTGAAACTTTGAAAATAAGGTATAATAAAGCAAATAAAACCAATTACTTTGAATTCTTAGTCATAAAATTCATAGATCTCCATTTCTTTGAGGATTTATTGTGTTCCTTTGGTAGCGCCATGTTTTCTTGATTTCTTTCATTTTCTTAGAAGTCTTTCGTTACTGGAGAGTCACCTCCTCCAGTCTTCACCAATTGATCTCAGTAGAGAAACACCTACACAAATTAATCTAGCTAAGTATTCTGAGGCTTTCTGAAACTTTTGTAATGGATGAGCCTGATCTACATTTCTTGTTGCCTCCTGGGAGGGAATTCTTATGTTTGTATGTCTCTTTTGATCCCACAAAGTCTGCTTAAGCATTGAGAACCTCCTGTTGTTTTTTCCCCAGGGCAATGCTCTGAAATACTAGAGTTTGCATGCTTTATTCCAATCCTGCAGAGTTGACATGTATTCACCATCCATAGAGGTACAGTTGAGGAACTGGCCTGGGGTGGGGAGATGAAGAGTGTAGAGCACTTAGAGTACCTATGGGTCATCTGTTTCAGGGGGAGGAGTCCATAGATGAATTGTCCCAATCACCTCATTAGCAGGCTTTTTGATGGAGTATGAAAATTATTAGGATCCACAGCCTCTCTTCCTTATTCCCAGGATTTCCCAACCCTTTAGCTTTACCAAGCACCTCAGTAATATGGGTTAGGTGAGAAAGAAGCAAGACTCTTGTGCAGCATCCTGTATGGCTGGGGGTGCTAAGCACTCACTGTGCTCCTGCTTTCCACCATGGGAGAAATAGCAGACCAAAGGCTCTCTTGGTACTAAGATGTGTACTGCCTTGGAAGAGAGGTGATGTGGGTCATATGAAAATATTCTTCTTAGTGTAATGTAGCTACTGTCAGAGTTTTTGTTCTAATGTTGTGCTAGAACTTCTCCACTGGACTCCCAAATGCAGGCAGAAGTACTCTTCTTTGTGGGTAGTTGTCAAATTGAAGTTTCTGTTGTCAGGAGGCAATAAAAACACTGCCATATTGATGACATCCCAAAGTTGGTTTCATAAGAATGTCCTACTCTGTATATAATATTGATATTGAAAATAATAATATTGAGAACTCTGTGACCTGAGAACTTTCTATATGTTATCTGATGGTGGGAACAAAAACATCTGCTATTCATGTGGATTTCATGGGCTAGCCTCTACTTTATGCAGAGCATTCAGTGAATCTTCTCAACAACTCTGTCTCCTTATCCCCATTTTACAGATAAGGAAATTCAGTACATACTTATTAAGCAACTGAACTAGAATTTTAATCCATATCTGTGTAGGCCAAGGCCCAAACTCATATTCACTGGGTCATTCTGGCTTCCTCAAATGGAGGAGGGTCATGGCATGTTCAGTCCTAACCCTCACCCCATTCTAGCAACTGGCATATGACACTTATGTACATTTTGGAGCTATGACAGTCAGTGCTCTCATTAGCAGATTCACACACTGGGAGAACAATGTCAGACCCCAGGAGTGTTTCATTAGAGATATGTTCTTAATAGATGTGGCCCTATGCTTACTCAGCTATCAGAATTCTTTTTTAATTTCCACAGAAACCCTCTGCTCTCTCTGAGAAGGGAATGTGGAGGGTCAGACTGACAAGCTCAGCTAACATCTAGCTCTATCTGCTTGTGTTTCTTGGACCAGGTCATACCCTCATGTTCCTCAAGTATCTAGATGACCCAGCCTGTTTCCCTGGCCCAGCATGTCTTCAGTTTCTTTGTTGGAAAAATGAAAAGATTAGACTAAAGAAGTACTTTAAAATTTGAAGCTTCCTGTTCATAAAAAAGAGAATTTAGACTCCTAGTTTTGGTATAAATGTTTTTTGTTATATGATGCATTTTCACATCTCTTTTGTCATTTTTACCCATCTTAGTCCAGGAGGTATAACAAAAACACCATAGACTGAATGGCTTAAACAACATACATTTATTTCTTAGAGCTCTGGATGCTGGGAAGTCCAAAATCAAGGTATTAGGAGAGCCAGTGTCCAGTATCTGTTGAGGGCCCACTTTCTGGTTTATAGATAGCCACTATCTTGCTGTGTCATCAAAAGAGAGTGAAAGAAACAGAAACAGACAGAAAGAAAGATACACAGAGAGGTTTTATTCATCTTCACATTCCTATCCTACAACATAGTACCTAGCACATAATAAATTCAGACAATATTTAATGAAGAAATGAATGTGTGTGTGTGTGTGTGTGTGTGTGTGTGTGTGTGTAGGAAAGAACTGATGTTCAAAACAATTGGGAGATGTGGGAATAATCTACACTGGTGGTGGATGACTTCTTTGGCCAAAGAGCCATGAGAAGAGAGAAAGAAATAGAATATAAAGACCTTATTCCAATAAAGGCATAAATATTCCAATGTTGTCAAGTTATTAATGAATGTAGCAATATCTGACCACACTTAGGGTTTACTCATTCAGTCAATGAATATTAATAAGGACCCATTTTATGTATTTGAGTGCATTAGGGCACTTTGATGGGTGCTCCAGAAGAAGAAATGAACAACATAGTCCCTGCCCTTAAGATAGGGAAGACAAACATATAAACAAAATCATTACACTAGTGAAAACCGAATGTATCAAGCAGGATAAGTCAGTTAATGCTGCAGTAACAACCAAGTCCACCTTTCCATTTCTTTAATTGACAAATTAGTGAAACATGTCCTTTGCCTCCACTCATGTTCTGACCCCAGGGCCCAAGCTGATGTAAGCAATCATTGCTGGCTACTTTGGTAGAATTAATTCCTAAAGCATATACCATTTAAATCACTTGGATCCATCAGTCACATGACCCGATCTAATTCCAAGGGAGCACTGAAAAATTTAATTCTGAGGCAGCAAAGCCAGAGCAGGAAATATTTGGTCAACATTGGGATGGTTATTATACAAACTGCACTGGGAACATACAGGACATTACTTTAAGTAGGTATCTTGGTCCTGTTCAAAGAGTTGCTGCTACTTGAACTGAGTCGTGAAGTGAGAACATCAGTCACAATGATGCTAGTCAACAGCTGGTGCTGCCTGAAGGTGCCTCGATCATTGTGCAGTACACAGCATAATTCTGTTTGCAGTACATGCAGTTTTCAGCTTTACTGAAGACATTATGATGATATTCAAAGCAGTGTTCATTGAAGGGAACTTTTCACAGGGTCACCTGTGAAACTGATTCACAAAGGACAACAAATTTAGACTACTCATGTCATATTGGGAAAGGTTATAAATAAAATCAAAAAGATTCCCTGAAAAGAGAATATTATCATATGTACTGTGCCTAATTTCTGAACAGAGTCCATGAGGACCCTTGACTTGATATTTTCTAGAATTCCTATAATCAACTTGCATTGTATTTTTTCCCTTGGGAGAAGACTTATTCTCCAGACTAAGTGAGCACTCAATAATCAAGAAGTCTTTTAAGAGAAACACCGAGAATTAACTCTTAGCTCTAGTGTGATATTCGATGCATTTTATTACAAATATTCCTTTCATGTGTGCCTTTCTGGCTTGAGAATAAGCTGTGGTAAACTTACTTGGATTATTTCTATCTCCTTAGTATCTGGCACTATGGTGCTGTCATTTAAATTTTTTTTTTAAGTTTTATTAATAGTACAAAGGAGTTGCATTTCATAGATTCATACAACCTGCACTGTATTTTTGTATTAAAAGTGATAATTCACTAAATATATTCATTTAAGCTCTTCCCCAATTTATGTAATATTGTTTGTTATTCATTTTCTACCCAGGAGTCTTAAAAATATGGGATGGCCTGAGTCCCTCCTCACCTGGCCAAGGTTCCCACAGGTGTTGGGAGTTTTATATCTTGTTTGCATTATGTCATTCATTTCTCCAAACAGCATAAGGGTGTATTAGCCCAATTGAACCTAATAAGTGGAGAAACAGAGCTTTGAACCCAGGTCTAGCTTGAACATAAAGCCTCCATTCCTGATTGTCTCTATGTGGGCAGCTTCCTGTTTGCTTTTTTCACTGAGGTTTACTATCATCCAACCGTTCTCTTGGTGCTTGTGTTTTCAGTTGTTCCTCCTGACCCAGATGGAGAAGCAAGCCCAGAGAGTCAGCATTTTGTCAAGCATAAAGTCAGGAAGGAGTCCCACAGTTACACTAGAATCTGGTGGTTCCCATAGTAACAGAATCAATTAGTCAGTCAACAAGGAGTTATCGAGTGTTACTTGTAAACTAAGACTGGTGCTGGGACTGAACTCAACTAAGAGGCATGGATCATGGTCAGGGTGGTGGGAGCAGCAATACAAAGATGAAGGAGATTCAGGGTGAGCTATGGGTGTGGTGTGAGTATGGCTACTTCCCAGTGCCTAATCTATGCTGTGAGAGGCCAAAGTTGACTGTGATTTTGACAGGCAGACATCATTCTCAACCACCACCCACCACTTAGAACCCCACAGCAATTGCTGGTTGGCTCATTGTGTTCAATTTTTTAAAAAGCAGAAGCCCTGGCAGCTCCTGAGTATCTATAGAAGGATGAGGGCCAGCCATAGAGTTAGTTGGGTGTGGGCTAATGGTTTTATTATGAAGCTGTATTTATATAGAAGGCATACTTCTGCATTATACAATTAGTACTTCTGGGGAGTAGATCTGATGGAGAGTACAGCAGATTAAGCCTCCTCCCCTCTGCCTTGACAACATGTATTTAATAAAAATCTTTTAATCATTTTACTGTACCTTTTCACTGGGAATTTTATGAACAGGACAAAGACTGAGGAGAACTGAACACACTCTAAGGAATGGTTGATTTAATACACTCATCATTTAAATATCCAAAATTGAAATATTTCAGGATAAGTTCAGGGCAACTTTGATGCCATCCTCTAGCTCCTACTGATGAGGCCATGGATAAAACCCCAGCAGGAAAAGCTGTCACTGTGATTGATGCATAGCCATTCACAGATGTCACGCTACCCATGAAGGCAGCTCCCTCCCACTAGCAGTAAGGGACACAGCCTTTGCAGCTCCTGCTGCTGCCTACTGCTGTGCTCAGTGTTGTTAAAGATGAAGCGAGGTAGAGGAGAGCTAATTCTCAAGCTTCCTTACCTATCAGAATCAGCTGCACAGCTTGGTGAAGAACAGTTTTCAGGGCCTCATTGCAGACCACAAGTAGAGGATGAGCCCAGAATCTGAACTGTCCAACCCCTGCCCAGAAGATTCTGCAGCCTACGGGCCATCCACGGGGAACAATAGTGTGTGCGAGGTTCCGAGCATGAGTTTTAGTTGGGCAAGTCTGTGTTTCACCTCTGAAGTCCCATCCTCTCAATTTTAAAGATGGAAGAGGCCACCATTCCCTTAGGAGGCAAGACCCTGCAACTCACAAGTGGCACAGAAGGATTCACATTCAGTTCTGCTGGTCCTAAAGCAGGGCTTCACCTCAAGGCCAGAACAGCTCTAGAGGCTGAGGTGAGCCCTTCTCAGGTCTTCATCTGCCACAAGCCAAGTCAGGGCTTCTGAGGCCTGTTCTGTGGGAAATAGATGAACCCCACTAGTTTTCCCATTCAGTGATCACTTATGTGACAACTACCAACTCTCCTCCTCCTCCTCACCTCAGGACAAATCAGGAGATATGACTTCCTTCTCCCCCTCCCCAATCTCTAATCTACATCCCCTCTCCCTGTCTCACTCAGTCTTCATCTTCCTCTCTGTAAAATGGGCATAATCAACTCTTTCTCCTGTTTTGGAGGGCAAATTGAGATGTCATCAGGGTATAGACTGAATGTTTGTGCACCAAAACTCAACCCCCCAATGTGATAGCACTTGAGAATGGGGTATTTGGAAACCGAATAGGACAGGAGGATGAATTCCTCATGAATTGGGTTAGTCTCCTTACAAGAAGAGGCCAGGGGGCAAGCAAGCTCCATTCAATCATGTGAAAGGATGGCAAGAAGGTGACCCTCTGCACTCTTTACTCCCAGGAATGGGGCCTCACCAAGGACTAAATCAACCAGCACCTCAATCCTGGACTCCCAGTCTTCACACTGTGAGGAAAAAGTTCAGTTCCTGTTGTTGGAGCCACTAAGTAGTTTCAGCTACAGTAGTTTTGCTTTAGTAGCCCAAAATGCCTCTAGAGGACGTTTCTGTCTCCTTTGTTGCACTGGCAACTAAGCACGACCAACCGCGTTGGCATCACTTAGTCCAAGATCAGAGCAGGCTGCTCTCAGAATAAGCTGGTGCACAGGGCCATCAGGGATGCTATTCTCTTGGGTCAGGGTGGCCAGCCAAGAATGCCCAGTGAACCAAATCTGGTGCTGCCTTGCTACCTCTGTAAATACAGGCAGCACTGTGATTTGCCTTTTCCTGGGACTGGTGAAGGAAGTTAGGGATATTTGCATGGAGGGAGTGCAGAGGGTACCAAGCAGTTAGCAAGGCCTAAAATGGAAGTGACTTCAAGGATGCTCGTCACCTCTGCAGTTCCCTAAAGCTCCACACTCTTCCTAATCAGCATATATTGGAAGGTTTTGATCTTGACTAGAACTTCTTCTCCCAGCTGTTGTTCCCTTGCCCCCTGGTTCAGTGCAGAGGAAGGCAGTACGGTAGAGCTACGATTCTCCAATATTGCTATGCTTCAAAGTCACTACAAAGGAGTAATAAACAGAGAGGTTCAGGAATCTGTCTTTTTAACAAGTATATCTGCGTGTTCTGATGCAGGTGGTGCTCAGGCCACAGTTAACACTGATGTGACCTGGGCTCTAGAGTCAAGCCACTCTAGAATGAGATCCTGCAATGTAGTTTGGGCAGGTCACTAAGGCTCTGAGACCAGTTTCCTTACCTTAGGAGCGTGCTACCTTATTAGTGTGGGGAAGAGTAAACTAGTCAATTTACATTAAGGGCTTGCTATGGTTTAGATGTGGTTTGTCCCTTCAAAGTTTCATGTGTTGGAAACTTGGTCTCCAGTACAGTGACGTGAGAGGTGGTAGGACTTGTAAGTGGTGGGTCTAGCAGAAAGTTATTAGGTCACTGAGTCACTGCCCTCTAAAGGGAATTAAGCAATTCTTGTGGTACTCCTTAGTTATCGTGAGACTAAGTTGTAATAAAAGCCTGAGCCCTGCTTTCTGGCTTCATGTCTTACCATATGATCCTCTCTCTCTCGCTCTCTCTCTCTCTCTCTCTCTCTGCCCTTTTCAGTCCCACCACTGTGATGCCCTCTGCCATGAGGTCTTCACCACATGTGAGCTGATGCTGACTCCATGCTCTGGAACCTCCAGTGCTGTGAAGTAAATAAACCTCCTTTCTTTATAAAGTTACCGAGATGAACACATTCCATGATAGTAATAGAAAATAACTAATGAAGTACATTAGCAGAGTCTACCATAGTGGGTGCTTAGTGAAGGCAACATTTTTCTTAGGGCAAAGGGACTTCCTTCCTGTCCTTCAGGTCTGCATAGCACCACCTAAGCCATGTGTCCCTTCTTATGAATTGATGGAGAGAGTTCTCTGAGGGTCAGCCTGACCACTGGCTTATTCTGGGGACTACATGAAAAGAAAGTGACCCTGGTACAGAGGGGAGGCTCATACTAAATACAGCCAGTCCTATCCTTGCCTCATCCCTCAGTCCTTTTTATCAAAAGGCCACTAACTCCTTCCTGAACTATAGGCCACATACTGTTGTCTTTCACACCTACATGCTTTTGCTCTTACAGGTTCTCTGCCTGGGATGCTACCACTGACCCTGCTTCTTAATCTGGTAAATTAGAAGCCATGTTTTAAGTTCAGCCTAAAAGTGACCTTTTGTGTGAAGTTTCCCCTCTCTGTTCCTCAGCAATATTCCAATGGTGTTTTATATAAGTCCCTTGGTAGCATTTAGGGCCAGGCTGAGTCTGATTCATGCTCAGTGCCTGTTACAGCACCCACAACAGAGATGAAGCATACAACATGCTTGTCTAAAAAATAAATAAATGAATAAATAAACAATGCAGAGCTGATTCTGCTGCAAGGACCTCAGTTCTCGCCTTCTGAAGAAGAGAATCAGCCTGGCACAGTGGTTGACAGCACAGGAGTCCACATTCTACTTCTTCCCTTAAAAGCTGCTTCATTTGCATAAATTAATCTCTACAAGATTCACTTTTCACGTGTGTACAAACAGGATTGCTACTGTCTCTCTCATACAGTGATAAATCTCTCATGTAAACCATTTGACATCATGATTGACACATAATAAATCCCCAACAAATTCCCTACAAAGGTAATTTGTCAAATTGCCTGGCCAATCCCACATCACAGATGATTTTTAGTTGTGTGCATGTGTGTACTCTCCAAATTCTCTGGAGTGAATCTATACTACTAGGCTAACCAGGAAAATCTGCATACACCTGCTCCTAAGCTCTGCCCAACAGAACTGACTTCTGTGACTCCAGATTCACCAGGCTTCCTTTTAGATAGATTCCATTGTGAGTGACCAGCAAGAATCTGAAATTGATGTAAAAGATTACTGAGAGCTCAACTGTTAGGCAACCCTAAGACTCTGCTGAACAAGAACAGACATTACTCCTCACCTGTTTCAGGTACTGTAACTCTACATCTGTCCCCTCTTTTACTCTTCACAACAGTCTTCTGAGATAAGTGACATCGCCTCCATTTTTTCAGTTAAATATTGATTTGGACTGAGATGGAGGAGCTTCAAGTCATGCTGCAAACCCACAAGTAGAAATCAGTCTGCTGGCCTTCAGAGCCTCTTAACCATCTGCGTCCACTGGAGAAAGAATTCCTCTCAAACCAGTAGCACTTGACTGAAACACTGTATCTTGGTAGAAAAAGATGCTTTAAAAGGTGTTAGAATTTTATGTTGCTTTTTCCTGTCCAGAACAGTTCAGATCTAAATTGTAAAGTGGGCAAGTAAGGCAGGTTGGTGTAGGGTGTGGGAACTCTGGATGAGTGAGGAGATAATCCAGAGATTGCTGTGCTTCGACTGGCAGAGGCAGCAATGGATGAAGCAGTTTTCTTCCATGTATTTCTGTACTGTGTGATTTTATTTGTTTATTTATTTATGGCAGTGAATGTGTCATCACAAAGAATGTGCCTCATTTTTTAAAATTAATATAACGAGAGAATGGAGAAGTAGAAACTGAGTGAACATGGCCCATTTTGGGGGTTCACCACTTGCCACTGGTACCTGTCTGGGAAGATGAGCCTGCGCCCCTAGCCTGGAACCCAGCGCTAACACTGGCAAAGTGACCACCATGCCCATGCAGGCTTGCAGGCAGGGGGCTGGGGCTCACACAACTTCTCCAGCCTCCACTCCACAAGCACTGGAGGCTCACGCCCACAGCCCATCTGGCTTCTTGTCAGGGGTTCTGGAGTCAAGGATATTCCAGACTAGTTTTGAAAACCCACATCACCTTCACAGCTCTGCCCAATCTCTGCTGCCACTCACAGGACCCAGAGACAAATCCGGATTAAGGGCAGATGTCTGGCTGCTCTTGGAAAAAAGGGTGGGATTGAGGGGTGGGGGACGGCGAGAATCCTAATTTAGCAACTGCCCTTTCCAGCATTCTCCAGCTGAATTTCCCACCTTTCAGTTCTGTGGCGAAACTCCAAATGACTCCCTATCTCTGTCGAGTGTTTCTATTTGAGGAAGATAAAAAGCTTCTATGCGCTGAACTCCAGCTGTGGACCAGGTGTATCATATCATTAAGTCTCAGCAACAGCCGTGAAAGTAGACAGAGAAACTGTGTAAATGGCTCCCAGGGTCACCCCAGGTATTAGAGCTAAGACTCCAAACCAGATTTTTCTGATATCCACCCAAATTAAGTTTTAAAAAAAATTGTTTTAGACATGCCAGGTTGCCTTTCTTTATGCTCATATAGTTTGATATTTGCTGCTAGACTTTTAAAAAATTTCGTGTTTTCCATGTGCTAGCACTATTTAATTTACTTCACTCTTCACCAAAGCCCCATAACTCTTGCTACCAGTGAAAACCAAGACCTACAGATGAAGAAACCAGGGGCCACTGTCACTCAGCAGTCATTGGGCAGCCTGGGGCCACCACTTGGGTGGCATGAGAACCCATTCCTAGTGTGCCTCACCCCAAAACTAAGAGTGTGTCCTCAGTTGGTTGTAGAAATTTGGAGGGCTAATGTGTATTTTTAAATGCCTGCCAGATAAGTGCTGGAGAAATACTTATTTCCTTTCTTCCTTCTGCTCAGGGATCTTGTGTGGACATCATGGGAGATGGTATACATCCCAGAACAAGGATCATTGGATTTTAGAAGTTGTTTACCCTTGTTGGTCAAGTGACACAGGTAAAGTTACAGATGGAAACAAGGCTTTTGCTTCCTTGGCCTTCCCTCCTTTTGGCCACCATCATTCCCAGGAGACTTCAGTTCACCTTTTTGTGCCTACCACCCAGCACAGATGTTAGAAAAAGCTTTGCTGGATGAATGAATGCCAATTTCATCTCACAATTAAGCCAATGTTGGAATTGTGAAGGCATTTTCCTCTTGGGAGCTTCTAACCTATGGAAAAATCAAGCAACCTGACTCCCCACCACCTCGATCCTGCTCAGGGATGACAAACCTACTTGGTTAGTAGCCAGCTGATGTGTTGCACAAAGACTGCCCTGGAGCCAAGCACAGGATTCATCAGCTGACATTGTAGGGGGCAGGCACAGAGACAGGTACAGTACCATGGGCAGGGCACTGACCAGAGTTGACAACCCAAGGTCAGAGCCTCCTGGCCTCCTCCCTTCTCTGGGCCTTACTATCCTTGTCTCTAAAAGTAAAGGGTAGGATGAGTTAAGCTCTAACCATAGGGATTTACAGAGAAGAAAAATAAATGGAGGAAGTGTATACATTCATGAGCAGTGGAGATTGCTGCTTAAATTGGATTCCATCTTCATCAAGAGCTCAGAATTGCTGGGTATCTTGGTGCATGCCTGCAATCCCAGCACTTGGGAAGCAGAGGCAGCAGTTTGAGGCCAACCTGGGATACCAATAAGACCCCATTTTGGAAAAATACAAACAAAAGAAAAAGCAAAAACCCCTCAGAATTGTTCACTATGCTAATTACTTGCCTTTATGCAGCTTCTGTAGAATACTATTCACCAATAAAAAGGAACAAACTATTAATACATGTTTGGGTGAATCTCAACAGAATTATGCTGATTGAAAACAGTCAGTTTCAAGGGTTATGTACTTCAATTCCACTAGCATAGCACTCTTCAAATGACAAAATTATAGAGATGGAGACACATTAGTGGTTGCCAGGATGAGGGATGAGATATGGGTGGGGCATGCTCCTTTGTGGTGATAAATATACTTACTTTGATTATGATGGCGTTATGGTGGTGTCTACACAAATGTACACACACACAAAACTGATGAAATCTGAATGTCTGTAGATTGGTCCAAAGGTTTTGATATTTCCTGGTTTAGATACTGTACTATAATTATGTAAGACACTACCACTGAAGAAATCTGGGCATAGGATAGAGGGGAGCTTTCTGTTCCTGTTTAGCTATTTTTGCTTTTAATTATTTCAAAATTAAAAGTATAAAGAATTATTTTCCATTCTACAGATGAAAGACCTGATGATCACAGAGGTACCATAGGGCCATATAGCTCTGAGTAAGGATTTGATTCCACTTCTCTGACCCCAGAGCTGTGAGCTTCCCTTTCGACCAGTGTCTATGGTGTGAAACAAGTTTCCAGAAGCTGGAAATTCTCCAAAGGTTTTTCTTTGAGGTTGTCCAATGTCTAATCCTGCCAAGATTGCTTGTGGGATTTGACTTTTTTCCCACCTGGGCAGTGGAAGCCTATGGCAGCCAGCTCATTTGGAAGGGACTCTACAACTCACTCTTGTTCCACTTCTTACCCCACCTCCACCAAGGCTGTGATTGAAGGATAATGACTCTGAACACCTTCAGTTTGCTCTCAGAGGAGTGAAACTTGCTTCATCTGCTCCCTCCCATCTTCCTTCAGCTTGCTATGTATTCAGCAAATGGCTAGACAGGTTGGGGTGATGTGGTTGATAAAGACTCTTCACTTGACCAAACTTTAGTCAGCTTTCTAACCTCCTGGGCCCATATGTGAACTTTGTGAAATCTATTTTTAGCAAGAACCCTAATAAATCAGTTTAGCAAGAACTCCCCCCACCCATCAATATCTGACCACCCAGATACCTGATCATGTTCCTCATCCTCCATCATCCCCCCAAGTGATGTCTGATGGTCCTGGCCTTTTTTTTTTTTTTTTAACAAGAATCCTTCTTGGCCAATTGAGCCAGAATTCCCCTCACTTCTGACTATTCCTCTTAGTAATTTCTTACCACTGACTCCTATCCTGTTTCTTGGCTATGCATTCCAAGTTGCTCAAACTGTATTCAGAGTTGAGCCCAATCTCCCACTGTAAAATCCCACTGTAAAAGTCCCCATAGCTATCGTCATAGCCCTGAATAATGTTTACTTAAAATGTTTAACAACTGCCATTGAATAATTTTTCTTTAACAAAATCTACTAAGAAGGCACTAAGATGCCTCAATTTACAGCAGCTTACAGCCTATTTGAGGAGAACAAGGACAAGCAATAAAGAAATGAAACAGCAAACTACACTTGAGGTAAAATAGTGTGGGGATGGGAGCAGCCACCAGCTCTTATTCCATATTAAAAGTGTTTAGGTGAGCAGATGGCAAGTACTCACAGATTTGTTGAGTTTCAAGATAATAGAGAATATGCTCCCAGTTAATTAGTTCTATGTAGAGGGACAGAAAATCTGTTAGAAATAAGCTACTCCTTGGGCTGGAGGAGTGGCTCAGTAGTAGAGCGGCTGCCTAGCAAGTGAGTCCCTATGTTCAAACCCCAGGCCTGCAAACAAACAAAAAAAGATACACCATAAAGCGTCATTGGGTGGGAGTAAACATGCATATAACGCTCGCCTTTGGCCTCCTCTATCAGTATGGTAGCTACTAGCCACAGGTGACTACTGAGCACTTTACATGAGCCCAGTCTGCAAATGAAATGTGCTATAAGTAAAAAACACACACTGAATTTCAAATATTTAGTACCCAAAATGTAAAATTTCTTAACATTTCCTATTGTTACCTGATTACATGATTTCCTACTGATTACATGTTGAAATAATATTCTAAAATCTAGATATACTAGGTAAAAGTAATTATTAACAATAATTTCACCCATTTCATTTTTATATCGCTAAATTATTTTAAATTGTATGGTACACATTATATTCTATTGGCTAGACTTCCAAACCATCCTGATTCCTTGTATAACTTACTTTTTTTCTGCTTCCTTTTGCAACAGCATAGCTTTAGGCAATTTCCTTTTTTTCTGAAATGAAACTTCCCTGCTCTCAAGGGGTGATATTATTTTAAAAGTACTCTGCAAGTTGCTAAGAACCTCAAGGGCCTCTGTGCTTAACACTGTTTCCTTTGTAATAAGCAGTTTTGATATTCAGAATGAACAAATGAGATGAATGTTAACATCTTTGAGTCTCCTTACCCTGAAATTACTCTTAGAACATTTCCTTTTATATTCCTGAAGTTTCCATGGAAGCTTGGGCTGTACCACACTATCTTTGCTTCCTGAAGTAATGCATATTTCATTTCTGGGGACTCGGAAGAGTTTTCTGATAGCACTTTAGCTTCCTTTTGTTTTTTTATTTCCTGTGTCTGAAAAAGGACACACTGAGACACCAGAACAAAGCTCTTGGAAAATGTTTTTATTTTCCTTCAGTAACAGTCTTGCCTCACTTCTCCTTTCCCTGTGGGACCTGCCCTGTGTCTGGCATACCACAAAGGGGCATTGTTCCCTCTTTTTCCACTGTGCTTCTGAGAAGGAGACCCCAAACACTGATGTGATTTGAGGGGAAGAGGTAGGATTTGGATCGGCAAATTCTCAATTCTACAGTTTACTTACTATAAGTCAGTTTCATCTGGAGGAACCCATAGTGTGGTCCCAGGCCACAGCCTCCATCCCAGTGTCCTCTCCTACCTTGCAGACACCCTGCGTGTCTGGGAGTCACCCTGGGAATCACAGAATAAGCCTCTTTCCTGGCTGGACATAAATTGTAAGGCTCAATGTCACCATTCTTACTCTAATGGCATCAGTAAGTCAAACCAATAGTACCCCCAATTGCACTCTGAGAGGGTGGTGTATTAGAGCATTTAGAAAATAAAATGAAGCTAGCTGGAATAATTATCATGGATGTAAACAGGAGAAATCCACCGCCAAAAAGTCACTTAGAAGTGTTTCAGAAATTCCTGCGGCTAAGTCCTCATCCCTAAAACAGGAGAAAGAATTTGAAGGTGAGGAGCGCTTGGCCACCTTGAACTGGGCAAAATGGAGTGCAGTGGAGAGGAGTGATCAGCTTCGGGGAGGTTCGTGTCAAATATAATGCTGTCCTCCACACAGGCAATCTCAGCAGTCACAGAGGTGAGGGCCTAAGCCAGCTGAGGGCATTGGGTTGGGTGATGGCAGTACAGGGATGAGGGAGACACCAGTCTTCCTCAAGGGTCTCCCAGGCTGGTGGGACGGACAGACAAGGTCAGCACAGGAGCGACATCTCAATTCAGGCAAAGGAAGGAGGGAAAGCATGGGAACTTCCTAGGGCTGACTTTTGAATAGAAGTTAAGGAGAGCAGGGATAGCAAAAAGTATCTGAGAAGGCAGAAAAGGCCTTCAAGACCTGCATCAGAGACAGGAGGGAAGGTCCCGGGTGATCCTGAAGAGTGGGCTGGAGATGAGGCCAGGTAAGGTCTAGATTGTTCTTAACCTGAAATTCACAGAGATGAGTAGTACAAAGGTTGACAACATCAGGTTTGCATTCTACATAGTCATAGACAGGAATGTAGAAGGTGGGTTAGACCCAGTAAGACTATTAAGAGAACTCAAGAAACACAGCAGCAGGAATTGAGCGAGGCCTCAGAAAAGTGCTGGGGAGGTAAAGGAAATGGTCTAACGGACAGAGAATTTGGGATTCAGAATAACTTCTGTGGTAGACAGAGCATTAGTTGGGTCCCATGATTCCTCTGATGTTCATGTTTTACACAATCTCCTCCCTTTGAGTGTGAATAGGACTTGATTCTGTCCAATAGAATACGGCAGACTAGGGGGTTTTGCAGAGGTAACATTAAGGTACCAAGACTGATAAGGTATCAAGGTGATAATTGGCCAAGGAGACATTTCTCCTTCCCAGAAACCATCTGTCTGCACCTGAGAGACATCTCTGCCCTCGGGCCATACAAAAAGGCTATAAAACCCAATTTCCAACCTGACCAGTTTCTGGGTCCCACTGCATGTCTTCATGCAACCTTTCTCTTCTCTTCTTTACAAATAAAATCTTTCCAAACTCTGCTGCTGGAGTCTGCCTGTGCTTTCATTCTCAGAGCAGACCAAGAACCCTCAACAGCTAATATTCCTGCATGTCATCCGTGCATCATATCTGGCGACCTACGAAGGGATACTTCTTCACCTGAGGTCAGTACAGGTTGCACCAAACTGGAGGGGACTACCTGAAGTGGCCATGAGTGTCCAGCACTCCAATGGAGTCTGTCCTCCAGGAGAGCTCCTCCACCACGGCTTAGCTATGGTGGACCTTTCAGGCTGACTTTCTCTCTCTCTCTCTCTCTCTCTCTCTCTTGCTAGGAAGACTTTCTCCCTTCGGAACCTGGGGAAAAAGCTCCCAGCCCTCTAACATCTGTAAGGCAGGCAACCCAATAAATTGGGAGCTGGCGAGGGGCTTATCGAGGGACTGCCAATGCTATGTGGGTGCAGAGAGGCTTTTTTCCTCTCAACTCTCAGCTCCTTCTCTCCTTAAACTCTCTCCCTTTCAGATCTGACCCGCTTAGGAGGAGGTCTGAAAACAGCCCGTGGAAGGGAAAGGTTCTCTTCAAGCTGTAAGGGCGCTCTGGCCAGGGCACTCCCTGGTGACACCCGAAGGCTGGAGACGCAACTTCCTGACCTGCCCTGAGGCTCCAAAGGCAGCTAAGTCTCAGACCCCTCCAGCCATGTTGGCAGCAGACAATCAGATGTCTTACACTTTCTTCACAATTCCTGTGGCCGGAGAGTGGAGGTCACCCCTCACTTCCAGTGCTCCAGTACTGCCTCTGTCAGGATTGACCTGGGCAGCAGTGATGACTAATAATCCCTCATGTGTTGAGCCTGGGAACTCTCTTTCCCCCAAACCTCAGCCTCTCCTTCCTCCTTCCCAAGTAGATCAGGATGAGTGGACTCCCCTCTTTGTTCTAAACAGCAGTGGGCTTCCTTCTTCAGTCAAGTCTGGGAGAGATCACTGTATCCCCTGTGACAGACACCAGAAGGTGCTACTCTCTAATTTGGGCTTAACTACTTTTGTCAGGCATCTGGTTGATCTGGTTAAGCAGGTTCCATAGTCTACCCTCAGGGGGAAAAAGAGAGTTAAAGAGACAGAACTCAATGGTCTTCTCCATTTTTGTCCCTTTCCACAGCAAAAAAAAAAAAAAAAAAAGCCTTCAGAAGCTCCCTCTCTTTTCATAGAAAATATATATGTCTCATAGAATATATAGGGGCACAAAAGTCTACCTCATCAGGAGTCCCTGTCCATGCCTCTGCAGGGGTCCTCCCTCTGGCTATGAAAGCCCTCTTGGCTACTTTGATAGAGTAATTTTTAAATTACAAGACTTCAGCTGGTAGAAGAGAACCCTGGGTTGCAGGGCAAACAGGCAAGTGATAAGGAATAGATAAGAAACTCATTGGGGCACTCCGGCGGGGTGGCTGCAGCTGGACGAACCTAAATGTCTTCCCCATGACCTTAGCTACAGGTGGCAGTGGTGGGAGAGCATTTGAGAGAGCGATGCCCTCTCCCACATAGAGTATTTCCTCACTTGGGGATGCCTAGGTGAAAGGAAAAAGCTTCTGTTAAGGTGATCAATTTTCCCTTGTGTCCCTTTTTAGATAGGGAATCAAGCCTCCAGGATCCCAGAAGGATCCCCTCTTGCCTGCTTACTAAAACATTGGAAAGATCTTGATCCAGAAAGTCTTCAATGAAAGCGAATCAAGTTTTACTGCACCCAGGCCTGGCCACAATATCCTCTGGGAGATGGGGAAAAATGGCCAGAAAAAGGGAGCATTAATTATAATACCATTCTTCAATAAGATATGTTCTGTAAAAAGGAGGAAAAGTGGACTGAAGTCCCATATATTCAACTTTTCTTTTTCCTAAGAGACCACCCAAAATGGCTGAGCAAATGAGGCTAGATACCCAGACCATGGTGACCTTTTACAAAAAGCCCCCAAACTCCCTTGAGGAACCAGAACCAAAAAAACCATCTAATGCCCAAGGGCCCCCAACAATGTCAAAGGGGGCCTCCCCTATGACAGAAATAAAGTCTCCAGGGGAGCCACAGGGGATATATATATATATATATACCACCCTGAGGAGTTTGGTTGATGCCCCACTAGCTCCCCCTCTATCCCCTTACCCAGCTACCTCACACCCCAGACATCATCCCACAGGACTCTTCGCCCTCCAGTTAATTCCTGGAGGGAACAGGGCTCACATTCCTTTTAGATTACGTGAACTAAAGAAATAAAAAAGGATCTAGGAAATTACACAGAAAACCCAGCTCAATACATCCAGGAATTCAGAGAATTCAGCCAAAACTTTGAACTGAGCTGGAAAGATGTAATGCTATTGCTATCTCAGACCCTCACTTCTCTGGAGAAACAGCAGGTACTAGATCAAGCAGTCACAGCTGGAGACAATTATCACTTAGATAAATGCAGCCCTACAGGCCTGTCTCAGACTGGGCCCCACAGGAGGAGGAGGGGGAGGGAGAAGAAAGACAAAGACACTGGATACCTAAAAGGGAACCTCAATTCCCAATTCCAACAGGAGATCAGGCAGTACCTAGATATGACCCTAAATGGGACCCTGAAAATGACAAGGATGAATGGAGTTGTAACCATTTTATCCACTACATTCTTGAGGGTCTAAGGAGAGCCAAGGTAAAACCCCTTAATTACTCCCAAGTCACAGCTGTACAGCAAGGACCCTTAGAGACCCCAGTAGCTTTCCTACAGAGACTTAAGGATGCTTTACAAAAGCATACCAACATTGTACCAGAGTCACAGGAGGAGGAGATCATCCTAAAAGATAAATTTCTAACATAGTTGGCCCCAGATATACATAGAAAACTTCAAAAACTGGTGGCTGAAGGGAGCAGAGATCTAGACCATATAGCCACACTCGTGTACTATAATAGGGACTTAGAAAAAGAAAAGAAGGACCTGGAGAGGGAAAAGAGAAAGGATAAACTGCTTTTTAAGACTCTCCACCAACTTGATCATTTGGGCTTAGACAATACTTTGGTTTTGGTCAACAAAATATTTGGGGAACTAAATTAAGAGCCACTGCCCAACAAGTTGTGCAGGGATGTGAAATGTGCCAAAAAAAAAATCCCTATAATAAGACTCCAGATGCCAGGGGCACAGAAACAGGGATCCTATCCCGGGAAAGACTGGCAACTAGACTTTACCCATATGCCAGGAGGACCAAAGTCAAAACTAGTCTTAGTATTTGTGGATATGTTCACTGGGTGGGTGGAGGCTATTCCTTGCAGTACAAACATGCTAGGGAGGTGGTCTGAGTTCTAATCACAGAAATAATCCCTCGCTTTGGCCTCCCCAAAAGCCTTCAAAGTGATTTTGGGCCTGCATTTAAGGCAGAAGTAACTCAGGGACTCTCTAGAGCACTAGGCATAGAATACCACCTCCACTGTGCCTGGTGTTCCCAATCATCTGGAAAGGTAAAAAAACAAATGAACTTTTCAAAAGACACCTAGTTAAATTGGCCCAAGAAACCCACTCCCCCTGTTCCAAGCTCCTCCCTATTGCTCTCATCAGACTCAGAAACACTCCAGGCAAGCAGGGACTGACCCCTTTCGAATCTCTACATGGAGGCCCTTCCTAACCAATGACCTCCTTATTGACCGAGAGACAGCTCAGTTAATTTCCCATGTCACTCAATTTGCTAAATTCCAACAAACACTCTCAGAGATCAAACAAGCCACCCCCAGGGAGGATATAAAGGGACCCCCCTCCCTTGTGTCCTGGTGACCTAGTCCTAATAAAGTCTCCAAATCCAACCTGGGACTTAAAAACCCCGCTCTGGGAGGGGCCATATCCAGTTATTCTGTCTATCCGATGGCAGTGCGAGTGGCCAGCCTGGATTCCTGGATCCATCACTCAAGAGTCAAGGGCTGGAATTCCTCTTCAGATGTCACATCTCCACCTCCAGACCCAGAATTGGAGCCTGCCTACTTCTCATGTGAACCTTTGGATGGATTAAAACTGCTGTTCAAAATGAAAATGGCTACAGATACAGATAAGTCACCTCCATGAACCTTCTTGAGCCAAACCTCCAGCACCCTCAACAGCTGAAAATTCCTGCGTGTCACCTGTCATCTGAATTAACAAAAATTAATTCTGCCAACAACTCAAGACAGTTTGAAAGCAGCAGCTCCCTTTGTGAAGCTTCAAGTGAGAAGACAACTTGTCCACATCTTGACTGTAGCCTGTGAAACCCTGAGCAGAGGGAGGCAGGCTAGAAGTTGGAAATGTCTGGGGATCATCAAGGTTGCCAGGGATAGCCCAGACCACCTGCCCCTGGCTAGGAACCATCCATGTCCCTCTCCACTCATTCATTATTGGGTGGGAATCTCCTGGGTCCGCCCTCCCCCATGGGTTAGTGTAGGTTTTAAGAGCACCTGAAAAAAAAAAATGCTCTCTCTGCCAGCAGACTCCACTTGCACTACACCATGCTACCTTTGTATTTCCCTCTCCCTAACTTTTAATAAACACCATCCGCACCCCCACATTCTGCTTGAGTTCTTCCACACCAGAATGCAAGGACCAAGGTCTTCTGAAAACACCGTTTTGCTGCATTAACATTTGGTGAAGCCAGCCAGGAGACTAATGGTGAGATCCCAGACCCTACACTTTAGAGGGTCACAGTCACTCTTTTCATTATTTTTCCCTCTGCATCACCAAGGGAATGGGCTGAGCTCTGCCCTCAGGGAAGATACCTAGGAAATGCCAGGTCTGACTCAGCACTGTCCACCCAACAGGCAGGCCTCCCTGTAATCGCATTGCAGATGTGGGTAGCAGTGCCCCCCACAGCTTGGGGCTCACGAGCAAAGGCTGGCCAGGCCTCCTTAAACTGCAACACACTTTCCCTTCTTCCATCTAACCCTTAACTCACCCCCTCATCCGTTCCTTTGCTGATAATGGTTGTACTGTGGGAAAACTTACTCCAAGATCTCTAATCCCCACGTGGCCAGGGACAATTAGGAACGCCCTGGGCATTCAGGCTGGGTTTCTCCATGACTCCCCGCCCACCCCCCATTCTTTCTCTTCTTCTCTTTTCTCTCTCCCCTGGCAGTTTTAGAGGGCAAATGGAGGTGCTACCACTCAGGCTGTGGGAGCAGAGCTGCTGCATGCAGCTCCGGCCATGGAGGAGGGGCACAACCGCATGGCTTCTCATCTGGCCTGCACTCAAGCCCCACCTAGCCAGCCACAGGAGTAACTTGCAGGGACAGTGACTGCTGCAGCACCTGTGCGCACACATGCACACACTCGGGCCCCCTGCCGAGGCTGGAAGCCTCTGCCCAGCAGCCTCCAGCTGGAAGGCTACCAGTGCCTGAGCCAGCAGGAGGAGGGAGAGCAAAAGCATCATGCTCTGCTTCTACCAGTTGGAAGGCCAAGGAGGCTTGGGGCACTGGGGATGAAACGGGTGATGGCCTGGAGGCCCACCAGGACCATGTGCTCTCCCCACCTTCACCTTGTGAGGCTCCCCAGCCCCATGGCAATGAAAGCAGCAGGAGGGAGCCTCATATCCCCAAACCTGGGTCCTGCTCTAAATGATGGGAAATTTCTGTGGGAGAGTCCTAGTCTGCTAAGTCTAGCTCCTTGATTTGGGTCTTTGTTTTGCTAATGTAGATTACCTTGGGCTAAAGGATAATGATTAACTTTAAACTCCCTGTAGTAGCCTCTGGGCTCTGGCTATTTGATTTCAAAAGAAGATTAATGGAGTTTAAAAAAATGTTAAATTACTTTTAAAAAGGGACAAAACCTCAATGTTCAAAAGATGACAAAATGTAACATGGCTGTAATTTAAAAAGTTATTTAAATAATTTCCTAAAATCAAAATTTAGTAAACTAACTTACTTAAAGCTAGTAGCTAATTCTATCTTAAAGATATTCTGCTCTTAGTAATACTTGCTAAAAACTGGCCTATAGGAGAAATTTTATGTTTTATCAGGATAATTGCTTGTGAAATTTATTAAATTTCATTTAAAATGCTATACAAAAGTTTACATGGCTAAAGTTGTATTTTTAATACACAGTGACTAACACTCAGTCAATAAAAAAACAAGTCTATTTGGGGGAACTGGCACTGTCTTCCTAAGCTTGTAAGAGTTCTAAAAGCTTTGATTCTTCTTACTGCTGCACACCTACATCTGTGTAGCTGTAACTGTCTTTAAATGTTAAATGCATTTAAACTCTCTTAAGTATGTTTTCTAAAATTAAAAACAGTGCCATTTAATTAAGGATTTGACATTGGTCACCCATAAAGTTTATCTGTAATAAAAAAACATATTGTAACTTACTTAAAATTCATTTACTCTAAAGGGAAATTTATTCAATTAATAGGATGTCATTTTTTACACTAAAATACACGTTTTAAATGTATACTTGAGATAAGGACTTAATATACTAATTAATGCTGTCCATCATAATTATTATTCTAAAATGCAATATACAATAAACACTTTAAAACATTCCTAATTTAACTGTTCTCTGCTGATAAAATTAGGCTTACTTACACCCAAGAGGTTAAAAAGAATGGGTCTTATGTGTGGGTATTTTAAATAGACAATTTAATTAGAAGTTTTATTATTAACAATTATTTTTGTTTAAAAATTATTAAAACATTA
Source organism: Castor canadensis (assembly GCF_047511655.1). Taxonomy (NCBI): domain Eukaryota; kingdom Metazoa; phylum Chordata; class Mammalia; order Rodentia; family Castoridae; genus Castor; species Castor canadensis. The sequence continues at coordinate 145,541,644 of NC_133386.1, forward strand.
TTCTCTCAATGCCATATGTCAGATTCTAAACTTGTTTAAAGTCCTTTCCAAACTGTAGATCTGTGAATGGCTGAGTTCTACAGGACTTGAATTCTTGGCTTTCTAGGTAATAACAAGGCCCCTTCATGAAAAAAATCCAGGATCTAATTATAAACATCTCGAGTAAATTGAACAACAAAGCCCCACAAAGCTTAAAGGTTTACTGCCATTTGCACTAGCCCTGGTAACCCTAAATTTAGATAAACATTTAAAATTAAAAGACAAAACATTCAGAGAAAAAAGTTCTACAACCTATGACTAATTCTCCAAAACTATCAAGTGATGTCACATTCAAGGAGGCTACAAAACCTTTTAAATCTGACTTTAGCTTGCTTCAATTATTTAGTCTTTTCATTAGGATGAGTAACTCATATGGACACCTATTTCTCAGGGGAAGATGGCTTTTATTCCCATAACTGTGGGGAGCGGATTATGAGAAGCCTATGAGAACTTGACACAAGCACAGTCGTGCTCAATGATCTACAGGCTGTTTGGCATGGCCCCAGCCGCAGAAGAGAGCAAGAGGCAAAAATGCAGCACAGCTGTTTTTCCTACCTTGTCTACATTCACAGAAGTAGGAACTCAGGTTTCTCTTGTTACAATGTCATGCCCCTCCCTGAGAACTGTTGCTCTACCTCCTTGTTTACCACTGGATATAAAAGACTCGCTGAAGAAGGACAGGGGATTTTGATTAGCTGGCTGCGGGGTGCTTATGAGGCTGCTGCTGCCTGCTGGCTGTTGTGTGTTTCCACCAGAGCAGCTTTCTGCACTGAGAACTTGATACATTGGCTTTAGAAAAGCTAAGCTAAAGAAAAGCTAAAGAGAACATGGGGCAGTGCAAGTTTGAGGGCCAAAACTTTAAGAGAGATTAAAGAAAACATGGGATAGTGGGAGTCTAGGAGAGACTTTAAAGAACAGAAAAGAAGAAAGACTTTAGAAGTAAGGTTTTTAAAGAATAGAAAAAAAGAAGCAAAGTAAAAGAAGAGAATAATAAAGAAAAAAAGCAATGAAGCTCTTGTGCATCTCCATCCAAGCACCCAGCACACCTGCTCCCAACTTTCTGTGTTTGTCTTCTATCCTTTGTCTTTTCTGTATCTCCAGTCACCCCCAGTTAGGTCAGGACAGGAGCTTGTGAGAAAGCTTGCAAGAAATAACAGATTGCTATTTTAAGCCTGCATGCTGCATGTAACATGTCTTTGTGTTCCATGTGAGACCCTTTGGAGAGACCATGTGGTCACAGGGAATGCTGCCACACCATGCTGAAGCCACCACATGTCCAGCACCATATTGCCACTCTCTAGTAATAGGACACTCATGGGTGGTGCCATCTTGCCTTCCTCTAGGAAAATTATAACTAACTTGTGGTTAAAATTCTCTAGATTAATATAATTTTGATGCATGTTCTTTCTACTGCATTGGTCTGTTAAGGACTGGACAAAGGGTACGGTGTTGTATTGGAGATCTGCTATGACTACTTATGAATCTAGTTGACTGATCTACTAAAGATAATGACAAAAAATGGTTTAATAAGAATGCACTCTAAATTAATGTGACTGCTTTGTGCATCACTGTGTTTTCTGTATATATCTTTGTCTTCTACCAATTGTGGTCACTTAATTTTTACTTTTATGAGCACATTATACACACTTACATTCTTTGGCATGCTTAGTTCAAAACATCTGTGTGTGTGTGTGTGTGTGTGTGTGTGTGTGTTTAGATGTCTTTAGGATGGTTCTCAACCTGCTTTTATAAAGTTAATGTGTATAACTGTCTCAAAAGTTATCTAAAGATTTAATCCCAACCAGACCTAACTATTCTCTTAGTACTAAAAAAAGAAATTCATAAACAATAATCTCAATCTATTTCATTCTATCATGAATGTGATTTACATTTAACTCTTTCATAATCAGGTTTACTGACCCATGTGTTCCTTTAGATTGTAATTTTCTTTAAAGGTATAAGGTTTCTAAGTTTTATTTAGAACAGTGTTATATAAATTTGGGTTTTTACAAAGGTTGTTTCAAGATACAAATTAAGGTCTTAAAGTTTACAAGTTTATATGTATGACTGGGTTAGTTATAGTATAAAGCTTACCTAAAAGTTTTCTAAGGTCAAATTTTAAGGTACTAATGTGTGTTTTTAAAAAATGGGTTTCTGTTTTATCAAAATAACTTCAGGGATCTTTTGGTACTATCAGCTGATACAAAATTTTGCCAAAACCAAACAAAAGTTCACCCTCCAGATGTGATGTTAAAACCTTAAGTTTTTAGAGTCTACAAAGAGGTAATTAATCCTAAAATATTAACTTATGCATGTCATTAACTCCTAATGACTAAGCTTGTTATTTTTGGGCTCCATGGGCCACATGCAGGTCAAAAACAACCCTGTAATGTATCCTAAGTCATGCTGTTAGTTAACTTCAGCAGTCTAGGATTAATTTCTTAACATCCACACTTGGCTCTCAGTCATTGGGTCTCCAAACTTTATGCTTACCCCCTTATCTCTGTTTTTATATCTAATCATTTAAGACATTAATCTTAATTGGTTTATTTTAAAAATGTACATGTACCCCCATTTTTCTCACTACAACCCCATGGCCTAATATGAAAACTAACCACAAGCAATGGGTTTTTATTAGCCAAGCTTACCTTGGTGCAATTTAGATTCTGAATTTGTTACAAAAGTTCATATTAAGATGTTTCCCTTCTAACAATCAACAGATTGTCCTCCTTTATGTTGTTATCTTACATTTTACATATTGTTTTGGTATCAGCCTCTCTGTGCAGTGCATAATAATTCTGATGTTTTAATAGTTGGGTTCACATTCAGGATCAACATCCCATCTAGGAACCCTTAAGCAGGGGTGGAAGAGATAGACCTTTAGAAGAATGAATGACTCAAAAGACAGAATACTCTGAAACTCGCTTGCTCCAAAGACATCAGATGGAAACAGGTTGGAAGGACCTATAAAGCTTTCAAGATCCAAGGGGGATGCTCCATGAATCTCGACAGCTCTCTCCAAAAGGGCAACTTTCTCCTTTCCTTTTCCTCTCTCTCACTCTCCACCAGCCAGCAGAGGACATTCCATTCAGGAGCCCTCATGCAGGGTTGGAGTGAATGGATTTTCCCGCTTCCCTTCCCTCTCTCTCTTTCCACCAATCAGCATAGGGGAAGACAATATATCCACTTGGCTATATCCTTAAGTACTGAAAGATGATTTGATCCTACTAATCAAAAATAAGACAACAAGTTCTTATCATGGCCCATTTAAAATTATTTACTATTCTTTACATCTTACCAAAACCCTAAAGTATTTTTCTGATAACACTAAAAATACTAAGTCTAAACACTAAAAATACTAAGTCTAAACTAAGTAAAAATTCTTTTAAATGGTTCTAATATTGCTAGTGCCTTATATGGTATCTTATACATGTATACTGCCTTCCCCTAAACATTAAAAAGTTTAGGGTTTTTAATTGTCAGTAATGTATTGACAGTACTTACAATACTGTCAATCACTAACTTGATACTTTACCTAACCAAAATTCAAAGTACAAATTGTAATTAACCATGGTTATTCTAAGTTTTGTCATTGCAGTTCTGATCCTTCAAGAACATTTACAGACAAGCCCATGAAAAATGACTCTGACAAGTGCTTATCTATCAATCAGGACAGACATTCTTAAGTATTGGGATCATTTTGTATTCTCCTTGTAAAAGCTTTGTAACTGTTGCCTGCTGACACTTTACAACCATTTAAAGGTGACTGTACATCCCCTATGGGACAATTAGGTTAATTAAGCCCAGCCTAAGAGCCTTTTTTTTTTCCATAATTGTTTGTTGCAACCTTCAAAAAGGTCGCATTGGCTGTGACTTTTGACCTGTTTAATGTGTTGCTTCCCTTCCTCCATGGGACAAAAATCTGACTTTCTGGACTGTCTGGAAGAAGCACTTCTTCCCAGAGGGACAAAACTGCCAAACCAACAAAATCTTCAGAGACAACAGTTCGGAAAAACAGTTTAAGAGGACGCGATCCCCAAGCAGTCAGCATCTCCCAGCTTCTGAGAAAAACAGACAAGACAGTTCAAAAGGACTGCGCAAATGAGGGACTTCTCCAGATGCAGATGGCGTCAATTATGCCAGACCTCTAAAAGTAACCGAAGCAGAGAGATTTTAAAAAGGGGCTCTTACACATGTGCTCTAATATTTAAGCCTTCTAGGCTTCTGGCAAAAGGCAAACTCATGTCTTTGGCCAAGGCCTTCTGTTTAAGCAATGGCAATAGAACATTCAATGTTATCTAACTTCTGCTTAGGGATGCTGTGAGTCTCCTTTCTGTACAAAAGTGACCCATTGTTGTTTACTCTCTAATTGGAGTGACACCTGCCCCCTAGTACACCTGACGTCAGCCTTTAACTGCCCCCAGTCCAAAGTAAAAAGCCCTGTGAAAGTTAAAAATAGCTATAGGTATAAACACCTATAGGCAGAGTAACCACAAGACTATAATTTTTCAAAATTACTTCATCCTTCCTGCCACACCTGGCAGGGCCCCTTCTGATGCTCCGGTCATTATTAATGTTCAAGTAATGCCTTCTAAACCAAATTTATCTCTTACAGAATAAAAGCCTTTAGGACCCAAATCATGAGACAACAGGGCTATCAATCTCTACAAACGAACAAGATCTCCATGAGCAACCCAGGTATCCATGAGGAACTTTAATTATGTTGGGTAATAATTCAGACATCTTGTGTCCAAATGAGCCCTAAAGGAAAGAAATAGGAGAGACAATTTCCCTTTACAGGTAGGGTCTGCTACCCCTTGTCAACTCAAAGCAGACACTGAAGATGGACCACTCCCCTTCAGCAGTCCCCCAAAACTGAATATTTTGAAATATTGTCTCTCAGGGGGAATTTGAGGCAGGCTAGAAGCTGGAAAATTTGGGGGCTCATATAGGTTGCCCAGGGATGGCCCAGACCACCTGCACCTGCCCCATGCCCCTCCCCACTCGTTCATTATTGAGTGGGAATCTCCTGGGTCTGCCCTCCCCATAGGTTAGTGTAGGTTTTAAAAGCACACTCTCTCTGCCAGCAGACTCCACCTGCCCCTCACCATGCTTCCTTTGTATTTCCTGTTCTCTAACTTTTAATTAACCCTTTACACCCAAGCATTCTGCTTGTATTCTTCCATGCTAGAAAGCAAGGACTAAGTTCTCCTGAAAATACCATATTGCCATTAACAAGAGGACCCAGGTAGGCTATATCCAAACTTCTAACCCAGAAAACTGCAATATAAATAAATGTGTTCATGTTAAGCTGCCAAGTTTGCAGTAGTCTGTTATGGAGCAATAGAAAATGAATACAACATCTAAAGTTCCTGGAGGTGCCAGGAGAGCAGAAGACAGTGACAACTAATGCTAGCATTTATGGAGTACTTAGTATATGCTAGCCACTGTACTAATATTTTGCATGGCTCTGTTTTATTACCCACAACAGAAAATAGCATTAATTTACATTTTACAAAGACATTCCCCTCTTGAGAGGTGGGCAGGTCAACCTATGTTTATCAGCACATGGTCCCTATTCCTTCCTTCCTAACTCTTAATCACAGAGCTTTACAAATTACAGATGCTGTGAGCCTTTAATCAAGGACATTTTGCCTTCAGTTACTGCCAGCTGGATTTTAGCAAATATAAGGGAGCCTAATGAATTTTATGCACCCAGCAGAGAGGAATGAGCCTCAAGATATTTCAGGACTCATCTCTTGTTACATCTTCCGTGAAATGACTCTGCTAAAGGGAAGACAAGAAATATTACAACTTTTACTTATAAAAGTTTTATTTAGGTGGACATCACAGTGTACAACTAACAAATTGTTAACCTTTGTCTAAAGACATAGCAGCCTTGACTTTGAGTCTTTTAACCCTCACATGGAAGTGAGCATCATCAGAATGCAGAGCCTGCATCAGAATGCATCAGAATGCATCAGAATGCAGTGACTTACATGGCAACATGGTATGTGATAGCACTAGCCACAAAATGTGTATTCAAATTCTTGTGTTTTTCAAAAAGATCATTCTCTAACACCACAATATGATCTTAATTATTTTTAAAGTTGCTTTCCATCTGTTGGCAGTATTCTTACCAAATGACATAGCAAAAAGAACATACATACTTTTCTTTTTAGGTTTTGGAGAAATTAAGTCATTAGGAAGAATTTAACTTACACACAGAGCACCACTTTACTGAATATCATTAAATTGCAATTATGGTACCTTAAAAATCCAACTTGTGAAAGAGGAACTGATGGTTTCAGGGTATTTTTTCTTTTAAGAGGTCATTCGTAACTTATTACACTGTAGAATCCTACAAGGAGTCTTCTCCTCTGATAGGCAGGGAAAAAAGCACACTGCAAGACATTAGAATCTTCTATAACTTTCAGGAACTTGAAGAACAATGATCACAAACTGCATGCTTAAGTGACAAACAATTTTCACAGCTAAAAGGGGACAGAGAAACATAATACATCTAATTTAAAGCAGGCAGGAAAACCAATCATAAATTAACATCTATTATATTCCATACATAACACAATAGCATCTTTATCAATCTTTTTGAGGCTTCTCCATACTTGTGGGAAATTAGGGGCAAAATGCCAATTATTGCCCAAAAGGAGCCATTTTATCTCAATGCCCTCAGATAAAACCTCAATTACTGGTAATTGCACATTTTAATCCACATTTCCTTTTAAGAGGTCTATTCTGGGCAATTACTAAGACTGGGACCTTTAAAATGTCAATTTCTCTAGTCACTGCAAGACAACATTGAACTTGTACTAACTTGGAAAGTGGTCATGACTCACTCCACAATAAGGAGCTAAGAATTATCAGCATTTACAGTGGACAATTATTTATTCACAGAAATAGTCCTCTTTCTACCAAGAAGCTAAATCTCCCTCCCCTCAGAGAGGACCATGTACCTTTTAAAATCAAATCGCAGTTGCCAACAAACTAAGATTTATCCTAACAATTCCTTTGTTTGTTCATTCAATAAATATGTACAGAATACCTGGGGCATGTCAGTCACTGTTTGAGAATTGAATAGAAGCTCCTATCTTCATACATCTTCTGTTTACCCAGGACTGACAGAAGAATAAACCAAACATGAACACACTTTGAAAGTGTGTAACAATCTGACTCTTACAAGTGAACTAAATCTCACAGGAACAAGGACATAGCAGCCCAGCCCTCCACCTCCATCTCAGCTCACTCTTCGATGGGAAAGGATCAGTAGGAAACAGCTAGTTTCCCCCCATGAAATGGAAATGTGCAAGCCAGACCCACTGGACAGGTGGAAGTTTCCAGCTTTCTCACAGTACAGCTATAAAGTGAGAACACCTTTTATAAGTAGCATGATTCTCCTCCCCACACTCCACAGAGGCGAAACAGGAACAATTATTTGAGCTGAAAGAAGATTAACAAGGTGTTAACCTTGTGACTTGAAAGAAAACAGCAGTCAGTGTCAGCTGCCTGGTTCCTCCAGGCCCACTGCTGCCCTCTCATTCTCCTATTGATTTTGTTTAGTCAGACTCTAGAAAAACGAAGGCAACTAATCAAAAGTATATGCAAGCATGACTTACATGTTCATAACTTTACCAAAGTAGAGTCTTCCTTGTACAGGTTCTTCAACTTTGTGGGGGGTGCGGGGATTTTTAAAGCTCCAGACCCTCTCCTCAGAGAGGCACACAGCATTATAGATGAGACTGGACACATTCAGAGGGATGGTATGGCTACTGACAACACATACTGCTTTAAATGTACTTCAGAGATCATTGCTATATGAGGATAAGCCCCATGCAGAGATCAGAGCTGCCTCTGTCCTTGAGAAAGTAACTTTTTTTCCAACCTAAGATCAGCTGTGTGTTGGCTTATAAGAGCAATAGCTCCAAGTACCCCATAGGCTTGTTCACACCCCCGAAAAGAAAAATACAAAAGGCCACTGCAGTCATAATCACCGTCTATGTCATCACTGCACCCAAACTTTAACCGAGAGGATTTGTGGCTAAAGAACTTTAAGAAGGTCATCTGCCTCCAGGAAAAATTATAAGTAGATTCTCAAAACTATCAGCTATGAAAACTACGAGAGAGAAAGTAACAATTCAGTGTCTGCCATGATAATGGAGCATTCTTTTTGTCAGGCCTTTACTGTGCAAGTTCCTTCCCCTCTTAGCACCTGCCTAGGTCTCTGCTGCCTTTTTTCTAGACTCTGAAGTCCTCAAGAACAGGACCTGCCCATTCACGTCTGCACAGCTAGAGCCCAGTGTAATGCTGTGTGGCATTGAGGCCCTTTTGGAGTTCAGAGTGGGAATGGGAAAACGAAGTGACAGAGAGGCTAAGGACCCCAACTACATGAACTCTAATAAAAGGATTATGTGTGGCCGGGCTTGTGAGCTCCTGGTCTCCTAAAATAAAATATACATTTTTATCACAGCACATTACAAATTAGGGGAAATCTACAGGGAAGATGAAGCTTTTTGAAAGAAATCATGCCCTAGAAAAATATTTCAAAAATTCCCAAACACTATAGTAGAGCATTATAATGGGACATCTCAGATAGTGAAATAGAAATGTACCAAAATCAATTATTTAAGTTACCATCAGGATCCAAGATGGCAACCGGCACACAGCCACAGACCTTCTGACCTCCGTGATCCAGGGACTTTGATGAGAAGCTGGAGACACGCTTGATTGAGGTAAAGCACCAGGGAGAGCTGAAGCATCAGCACTCTGAACCCCTAGCTTGTGGAAGGCCTCTCCACCCCATCATATACTAAAAGAATAGCAGGAGCTGCACGCTAAGCCCCGCCCCACTGCATGCTCTACACGCCAGTGGGATCTCTGATCCTCCAACCCTGCTCCTTTGCCCAACCAGGGCTGTGTTACCCCAAACTCCCACCCCTTAGAACAGCACAATCTCTGTGGGAGGAGCCCTTAAGGCCAGGGATCCACAGACATTTATGAGATCTGCCAGGCCACACCCCCTGAGGCCTGCACACCCCTGCAGGAGCTCCATCTTGCTGGGCCGCACTCCCCAGCCCTGCACTATCTCTGCATTGCCAGCCATGCCCCCAAGGACTGCACCTCCCTGCAAGACCTCTGCTCTGGCGGTACACACCCCCAAGGCCTGCCACACCAGAGATACAAACACCCACGATCTCTGTTCGGCTGGGCCATGGCCCCAAGGCCGGCACAGACCTGCAGGAGCTCCATTTTGCTGGGCCACGCCTCCCAGCCCTGAACGATCTCTGCTTTGCTGGCCACGCTGCCAAGGACTGCACAGCCCTGCAAGATCTCTGCTCTGGCAGGCCATGCCCCCCCAAGAACTGCCATGCAGAGAGCTACAAACACACAGGATCTCTGTTCCGCTGGGCCATGGCCCCAAAGGCCTGCACAGTCCTGCACAATAGTCACTCTGCAAGCCTGTGCCCCTAAGGCCTGCCAAGCTGGGGACCCCCTCCACCCCCAACACACACACACACAATCTCCGTTCTGCTGGACCACACCCCCCTAAGCCTGTCAAGCTGGGGATCCACAGACAGGTAGGATCTCCACTCTGCCGGCCAGTGCCCTTCAGGCATGCCAAGCCCACACTCCAAAGGCCCACTATTTCACCACAGTTAAGACCTCCAACTGTAGGTCCGAGGGACCCCACCCACCGTCCACTTGCCACAGGAAGGCTCCAAACCTACCTAAGAGACACACACAGACAGGTCTGGATGCTAAAGAACTAACATCAGAACAACTAAGAGTGCAATTCTATTGCTCCAGAACTGATGATTTTTTTTTTCCACCTTCTTTAAGAGATTTGCTACCTGGTTCACTGTTTGATCATCCACCATATCTACCTTTTTTTTTTTTCTCTTTTCCTCTCTACTCTATTCCTTTTATCTTTCCATCTCTCTCTCTTTTTTACCCTTCTTTCTTGGTTTTGTTAGTATTAATATTGTTACCCAGCTAATAAATAGTTCAGGGATAGAAACTTTACCTAGTGGATATATGGGAAGGAGAAAAAGGGAAGGAAACCATTCTCTCCCCCTAAAAAAAGCACTACAGAATTTAGAGCGAAATAAAGAAAATGGATACCCAGACCCAGACTCCAACAAAACAAAGATAAACTATACCAATGAGCCCAATGAAGCCCACAAGAACAGCCTGAGAGAAGAAATCCTACAAGTAATTAATAAAAATTTCAGAGATGTTACTAGACATGGTAAACCAAAACATACAGGAGGCACTCAAGAAATTCCAAGAGGACAAAAACAAAGAATATGAGAAAACACAAAAACAAATAAATGAAATCACAGAAGCCCTAAATAAACACCAAACTGAAACTGAGACCACCATAAACAGAGAGATAAACGAATTAAGGTAAAAAATTGACAATATTAAAGAGGAAATAACCCATGATATGGAAAACCTCAGAAAAAATGAAACAGAAATACAAAACAAAATGGAAGGCCATTCCAGCAGAATACAACAAACAGGAGACAGAATCTCAGAACTTGAAGATGAAATGGCAATTAAAGGAAAAACTGAAGAACTATTAGTTAAACAATTCAAGACCTGTGAAAATAAAATGCAAGAACTTACTGACTCCATCAAAAGACCAAACCTGAGAATGAAGGGCATTGAAGAAGGAGAAGAGGTGCAAGCAAAAGGAATGCATAATATATTCAACAAACTAGTAATAGAAAAATCCCCAAATCTAGAAAAAACTATGCCCATTCAGGTACAGGAAGCCTCCAGAACACCGAACAGACTTCACCAAAATAGAACTACCCCATGACATATTATCATTAAAATAACAAGTACAGAGATAAGAGAAAGAATATTGAAGGCTATAATAGAGAAAAAACAAATAACATACAAAGGTAAACCCATTAAAATCACAGCAGACTTCTCAACAGAAAAATTAAAGCAAGAAGAGCATGGAGTGAGGTATTCCAAGCACTGAATGAAAATAACTTCAACCCTAGGATAATCTACCCAGCAAAACTATCATTCGATATAGATGGAATAATAAAAGTCTTCCATGATAAGCAGAAATTAAGACACTATATGGCCACCAAGCCACCACTACAAAAGATTGTCCAAGGAATTCTGCACACAGAAAATGAGAGCAAACAAAACCACGAAAGGGCAGGCAATATCAAACCTCAGGAGAAGAAAAGGCAAGAAAGCAAAGAGTAACATCAATTCAGCTACACACAATCAAACTCTTAACAAAGACAACTGCATGACAGGGATCACCACATATTTATCAATACTAACACTGAATGTTAATAGACTTAATTCCCCCATCAAAAGACATCGATTGGCAAACTGGATTAAAAAGGAAGAGCCGACAATCTGCTGCCTACAGGAGACCCACCACACTGACAGAAATAAGCACTGGCTGAGAGTGAAAGGCAAGAAGAAGATTTACTAAGTCAATGGTCCCCCAAAACAGGCAGGGGTAGCAATACTTATCTCAGACAAAGCAGACCTCAAACCTACTTTGATCAAATAAGATAAAGAAGGCCACTCCATACTAATAAAAGGGGAAATACACCAAAAGGAAATAACAATTATCAACCTATGCACACCCAACGTCAATGCACCCAATTTCACCAATCATACTCTGAAGGGCCTAAAAGCATATATAGACTCCAACACAGTGGTAGTATGAGACCTTAATACCCCCCCCCATCACCAACAGATAGGTCATCCAAACAAAAAATCAATAAAGAAATTCTAGAACTAAATCACAGCATAGATCAAATGGACCTAGCTGATGTCTACAGAATATTTCATCCAACTTCTGCACAGTATATATTCTTCTCAGCAGCCCATAGAACATTTTCCAAAATTGATCATATCCTAGGGCACAAAGCAAGCCTCAGCAAATATAAGAAAACAGAAATAATCCCATGCATTCTGTCTGACCACAATGCATTAAAACTAGAAATCAACAACAAAAACAGCAGTAAAAAACATACAAACAATTGGAAGGTGAACAACACATTACTCAATGATGAATGGGTCACTGATGAAATAAAAGAGGAAATTAAAAGTTTCCTGGAAGTTAATGAAAATGAAAACATGACCTACCGGAACCTATGGGACGCCGCAAAGGCAGTCCTAAGAGGAAAGTTTATAGCTATGTATGCATATATCAAAAGGACAGAGAGATCTCAAATCAATGACCTAACACTACAGTTGAAACTCCTAGAAAAACCAGAACAAATGAATCCCAAAACAAGCAGAAGGAAAGAAATAATTAAGATAAGGGCTGAAATCAATGAAATAGAAACCAAAAAAAAAAAAAAAACATACAAAGAATCAATGAAACAAAAAGCTCGTTCTCTGAAAAAATAAATAAGATTTACAGACCCCTGGCAAAGCTGATTAAAATGAGAGAAAAAATCCAAATCACTAAAATGAGAAATTCAAAAGGAGACATAAGAACAAACACCACAGGAATCCAGGGAATCATCAGAGCCTACTTTGAGAGCCCATACTCTAATAAATTTGAAAATCTTGAAGAAATGGACAGATTTCTAGAAACTTACAACCACCCAAAACTGAACCAAGAGGATAATAATCACCAGAATAGATCTGTAACACAAAAAGAAATTGAAGCTGCCATCAAGAGCCTCCCAAAAAAGAAAAGTCCAGGACCTGATGGGTTCTCTGCTGAATTCTATCAGACATTTAAAGAAGAACTAATGCCAACTCTCCTTAAACTATTCCAAGAAATAGAATGGGAAGGAACACTGCCTAACTCATTTTATGAAGCCAATATTACTCTCATCCCAAAACCAGACTAAGAAAGCTCCAAAAAAGGAGAACTACAGGTCAATTTCCTTAGTGAATATCAATGAAAAAATCCTTAATAAAATAATGGCAAACCGAATCCAACAACATCATGCACCATGACCAAGTCGCCTTCATCCCAGGGATGTATGGGTGGTTCAATATACACAAATCCATAAATGTAATACAGCACATCAATAGAAGCAAAGGCAAAAAACATTTGATCATCTCAATAGGCAAAAAACATTTGATCATCTCAATAGATGCAGAAAAAGCCTTCGACAAGATCCAATACCACTTCATGGTAAAAGCTCTAAGAAAACGAGGAATAGAAGGAAAGTACCTCAACATTGTAAAGGCTGTATCTGACAAACCATAGACATTATACTTAATGGTGAAAAAGTGAAACCATTCCCCCTAAAATCAGGAACGAGACAAGGATGCCCACTATCCCCACTGCTATTCAACATAGTCCTGGAATTCCTAGCCAGAGCAATTAGGCAAGAAGAAGAAATAAAAGGAATAAAAATAGGTAAAGAAACTGTCAAAATATCCTTATTTGCAGATGATCTGATCCTATACCTTAAAGACCCAAAAAAACTCTACCCAAAAACTTTTAGACACCATAAACAGCTACAGTAAGGTGGCAGGATACAAAATCAACCTACAAAAATCATTAGCTTTCTATACACCAACAATGAACAAACTGAGAAAGAATATATGGAAACAATTCCATTCACAATAGCCTCAAAAAAATCAAATACCTAGGAGTAAATTTAACAAATGACCTCTACAAGGACAATTACAAACTCCTGAAGAAAGAGATCGAGGAAGACTATAGAAGATGGAAAGATCTGCTGTGCTCATGGATCGGTAGAATCAACATAGTAAAAATGGCTGTACTACCAAGAGCAATCTACATGTTTAATGCAATTCCTCAAAATTCCAATGACTTTCATACAGAGATTGAAAAATCTACCCTACAGTTCATTTGGAAACACAAGAGACCACGAATAGCCAAGGTAATAATCAGCAAAAAGAGCTATGCTGGAGGTATCACAATACCTGACTTCAAACTATACTACAGAGCCATAGCAATAAAGACAGCATGGTACTGGCACAAAAACAGACATGAAGACAAGTGGAACAGAATAGAGGACCCAGATATGAATCCACACAACTATACCCACCTGATTTTTGACAAAGGTGCCAAAAATATACAATGGAGAAAAGACAGCCTCTTCAACAAATGTTGCTGGGAAAAGTAGTTACCCATCTGCAAGAAAGTGAAACTAGACCCATGTCTATCACCCTGTACCAGTATCAACTCAAAATGGATCAAGGACCTAAATATCAGACCTGAAACTCTGAAGTTACTAAATGAAGGAGCAGCAAACACTCTGGAACAAATAGGTATAGGCAAAGACTTCCTCAATAGAACCCCAGCAGCCTAGCAACTAAGAGAAAGGATGAATAAATGGGACTTCATAAAATTAAAAAGCTTCTGCACAAAAGAAATGGTCTCAAAACTGAAAAGACCACCCAAAGAGTGGGAGAAAATATTTGCCAGCTATACATCAAAGGACTGATAACCAGAATATACAGGGAACTTAAGAAGCTAAACTCTCCTTAAATCAATGAACCAATTAAGAAATGGGCAACTGAACTAAACAGAACTTTCTTTTTTTTTTTTTTTTTTCATTTTTCTTTTATTATTCATATGTGCATACAAGGCTTGGTTCATTTCTCCCCCCTGCTCCCACCCCCTCCCTTACCACCCACTCCACCCCCTCCCGCTCCCCCCCTCAATACCCAGCAGAAACTATTTTGTCCTTATATCTAATTTTGTTGTAGAGAGAGTATAAGCAATAATAGGAAGGAACAAGGGTTTTTGCTGGTTGAGATAAGGATAGCTATACAGGGCATTGACTCACATTGATTTCCTGTGCGTGGGTGTTACCTTCTAGGTTAATTCTTTTTGATCTAACCTTTTCTCTAGTTCCTGGTCCCCTTTTCCTATTGGCCTCAGTTGCTTTAAGGTATCTGCTTTAGTTTCTCTGCATTAAGGGCAACAAATGCTAGCTAGTTTTTTAGGTGTCTTACCTATCCTCACCCCTCCCTTGTGTGCTCTCGCTTTATCATGTGCTCATAGTCCAATCCCCTTGTTGTGTTTGCCCTTGATCTAATGTCCACATATGAGGGAGAACATACGATTTTTGGTCTTTTGAGCCAGGCTAACCTCACTCAGAATGATGTTCTCCAGTTCCATCCATTTACCAGCGAATGATAACATTTCGTTCTTCTTCATGGCTGCATAAAATTCCATTGTGTATAGATACCACATTTTCTTAATCCATTCGTCTGTGGTGGGGCATCTTGGCTGTTTCCATAACTTGGCTATTGTGAATAGTGCCGCAATAAACATGGATGTGCAGGTGCCTCTTGAGTAACAGTCTTTTGGGTATATCCCCAAGAGTGGTATTGCTGGATCAAATGGTAGATCGATGACCAGCTTTTTAAGTAGCCTCCAAATTTTTTTCCAGAGTGGTTGTACTAGTCTACATTCCCACCAACAGTGTAAGAGGGTTCCTTTTTCCCCACATCCTCGCCAACACCTAAACAGAACTTTCTTAAAAGAAGAAATTCAAATGGCCAAAAACCCCATGAAAAAATGCTCACCATCTCTGGCCATAAAGGAAATGCAAATCAAAACCACATTAAGATTCCACCTCACCCCTGTTAGAATAGCCATCATCAAAAACACCAACAACAACATGTGTTGGTGAGGATGTGGGAAAAAAAGAACCCTTGTACACTGGTGGTGGGAATGCAAGCTGGTGCAAGCACTCTGAAAAAAAATTGGGAGACTTCTTAAAAATCTAAACATAGATCTGCCATATGATCCAGCAATCCCACTCCTTGGGATATACCCAAAGGAATGCAACACAGGTTACTCCAGAGACACCTGCACACCCATGTTTATTGTGGTGCTATTCACAATAGCCAAGTTATGGAAACAACCAAGATGTCCCACTACTGATGAATGGATCAATAAAATGTGGTGTTTATACACAATGGAATTTTACTCAGCCATGAAGAAAAATGAAATCTTATCATTTGCAGGTAAATGGATGGAACTGGAGAACATCATTCTGAGTGAGGTCAGCCAGGCTCAGAAGACCAAAAATCGTATGTTCTCCCTCATATGTGGACTTTAGATCTAGGGCAAATGCAGCAATGTGGCTGGACTTGGATCACATGACAAAGGGAGAGCACATATGGGAGATATAGGAATAGGCAGAAAACCCAAAACATGAAAGCCACTCCAGAGGAACTAATACAGAAACCTTAAAGTGACAAAGGTCAACATGAGAAGGGGATCAGGAACCAGTGTAAAGATCAGTTAGAGATGAATCAACTTGGGTTGTAACATGTGTACACGAAAGCAATAGTAGGAGTCTTTCTGTATAGCTATCCTTAACTCAACTAGCCATAACGCTTTGTCTTTCTTATTATGCATATGTCCTTTCTTCAACAAAATCAGTGATAAGGGTAGAACGGGACCTGCCTGAAACTGAGGAGGGAAGGAGGGAAGGTTGGGGGAGGGGGGCAGGGTGGAGAAATGACCCAAACAATCTATGTACATGCGAATAAATGAACAAAAAACAAAAAAAACAAAATTTTTTTAAAGAAATTCTGAGTCTCTGAAAAATGATGCAAAATAATCAATATAATTTTAACCTCGTGGTTATCTGTAATATCTCAATGAGTAATAATATTTCAGTGGCTATTGAAATACTTTACAAATATTGTGCAGCTCTGCATCTTTACCTTTATCCAGTTCCAAGATTCTTATTAATTAAAATGTTCAAAATAACTTCCTTGAAAAAAAATTAAGTTACCATCATTTCTAACTTGCATATAATTTAATGGTAATAAATACCTAATAGAGGAAAATTTAAAGCCTTGATTCCATTTTTTATATTTATCATTAGTTTTTCATCTCAGAAACTGTCACAGAATTACAAATAAAATCTGCTTTTCTGTACATTCTGAAAGGCAGATAACAGCTTATATAATGTAGGCTCTTCACCAGAAAGCAGTTACATTAGGTAAACAATGGTCCCCAAGGGCCAAAAGTAAACTTTGAGGTTCCTGAGGACTACTCAGTAAAGCAATGTGTCAAATCTCTAAGAATAAAGATGTGAAGGCCCATAGGTTAGGGGGTTTTTTGTATAACATGTAAACATAGTATATATTTGTGTAGTCAGAATGTGAACAGTTTTTGACATTCTGAGTCAGTCTTAAATGTTTATGAAATAATGCTTGTGTTTGTCTTAGCCATCCATTTGTAACATTTATAACTCTCCATCAATGCTACCATGTTCTTCTCAAATGACCTCAGTTCTGACACTGCATAAATTAAAATGCATTTTTAAAAGCTCTGCTTAAATAGAAACACAATCAACTGTTAAGCTGCTCCAGCTCCAAGCAGATAGCAAATGTCATTTATGTGCTCTGGTCATATTAGGCAAAGTGTCCCTCACTGTAAATATTCCTGTTATGTTAATGGGTTTAAGTTAAATTCTGTTTAAAATGCCTTTGATTACACCCTGTAGACAACCTCTCTGAATGTGACTGAATTACATTCTGCAAATTCAGAGTTACCCACTGGGCTCTTTTTGAAGGTTTCTTTCTTAAAGTCACTGTGGTATAAACTCAATATCCTTTGGATTCTACCTTACTGAGTTTTCAGTCAGAGTGGTGCTTGGGCCTGCTGCTCTTCAGAGCAGAGTGCAGCAAACAGTGGTCAGAGGTGGTCAGAGGTGATCAGAGGTCTGCAATTAACCAAGGGTGGAGAGTAACAGGGTAAGGCGAGTTCAAGGGTAGGACAACCAAGACACCAGGTTTACACCCAATTTAGGGCCCTGCCAACTATGGACTGACATCCGGGTCCACAAGTTATCCAGTGAATACTTTTCTTTCTTTTTTTTGCAGCACAGGGGTTGAACTCAGGGCCTGCACCTTGAGCCATTCCACCAGCCCTATTTTTGGGATGGTTTTTTCTAAGATAGGGTCTCAATGGCAAACTATTTGCCTGGGCTGACTTTGAACCACAATCCTCCTGATCTCTCCCTTCTAAGTAGCTTGGATTATAGGAGTGAGCCACTGGTGCCTGGCTTAGTGAATGCTTTTCCTATCCAACAGTTAGCAAGGGCACATAAGAGATTAATATTAAATTATATTCTGATGTTTATTATTATTTCAGAAAGCAAAACAAATCTTCAAAGGATCTTGCTTTCTAGTAGCTCTGAGTTTCATTGCACCTTTGGTACAGAAAGCATTTCCTCCAAGGCTCTAAAAGACTCTTTCACTACACTTACAACTCCTTCCACTTTTCATTGTTGAGGACTTACACATATATACTTGCTATAGTGTACTTATCTTTGTGTTGCTTCTTGTAGGAAGTTCATAAACTAGTCTTCCATCACATTTGTTGATCATTATGCTCATTAGGGACTCAGTTTATCTACCAAAACCCGCTTACTGCAAACCAGCTACAAACCCATCAGGGGTGCTTTAGCCAAGATGAATCCCCTGTCAGAGAAGTCACAGACTTGAAGTTCAAAAACAAAATCATCAGCAAGAAGAATTCAGAAGTCTCTGGCGAGTATTCTTCTCTCCATTATTTTTCACCATGCATGTCCAAACCTGTCAAAATTGAAAGCAAGTATTTGTGACAGGTGTAGCAGGAACTATCAGTACTAATCAACTTTTCTTCTCATGTACTTTGCTTTATCATGTTGTTTCTTTGCCTAATTTCAAAGCAAAGTGAAGGTAAGGCAGCAATTGATAAATTCCCAGTCCCTTTTAAGAAAAATAAAACAACAAAGGAATCAGAGATACAGAGAGAAAAGCCAGTAAGACAAGACACATATAAGCAAGAAAGACAACAAGGAGAAGTGCTGGAGCAAGAGGCACAGTATGAGGCAGAAAGAGAAAAGGGAGACACAACAACCTGAAAAAATAAAGTTTTCCTTCCCTGGAAATGTGAAATAGCATCAATTCATTCCCACTCTCTCCCAGTCTTGAGCTTCCCCTAAGGGCCATGCTAGGCCAATGGTTCAAATGATAGGCGGGATACTGATAGTCAGTATTTACAAGCGGCTGCTGCAATGTGCTCTGTGGGCTCTGCCTCTGGAAAACTAACCCTACCTGTGAGCTCTGCCATCTGGCTCCCTGGCTCCTTTCCTTTGGTCTCTGCTGACATGGGAGTTCTGCCATCAATAACATCCATCTTGATCATGCCAAGGTGAGTCAGGAGTAGCATGGGATCAATTCCTTGACCACTGCTTTTAATATTCTCCAGTACCTTAAGACACTTGTATGACTTCAGTTCACTTATATTTTCTTCCAAGAAAAGATTGTAGAGGCTCAAGTCGTTGTACCCTTCAGACTTAAAATGCAGATCAAAAGTGGGCAGGATTTCATATACTTTGAGAACATCTGTCTTCTGTCGGAATGGAACAAACAGTGTATAGACAACCACGGGAGCCAGTAGAACATAAACCATGAAGTTAATGAAGCTGAGCAACTGGAAGATGCCAACTGCGATGAGTCTGCACTGAAACTGATCGGGAATGGTGCTGTCTTTCTCAGGATCCCTGATTTGATGCTACAGACAAACTCATCTGAGAGCGAGGACAGGCTGAAGTAATAGCCCAGGTAGACACACGCCAATAGTACAATTGTGAATGTTACCAGTCGGCAGTTAATGTACTTCATGATTAAATTACTAGAGTTCTTCTTTGTCTTCAAGTATTGCTCAACAATTGGGTACTTGAAGTGGCTTTCAGATATCTCCCACAAACTAAAAAGGAAACAGAAAAATAACTTGGACCCTCACCAAGACCATCAAATATTAACAGCAGAACTCACTTAACAGTGTCACACTAAAAATTTTAAACACCCACATCACCTATACCTTCACTCAAATACTAGGGAATAAAACCAGGTTTTAAAAAAAAAAAAGAAAGCGAGAGAGAAAGGAAAACAATAATAAAATACTTTCTCTAAATATTTTAAAAGTCCAGTTAATTAAATGAATTACTATTTAGAAATTCTGAGAACAATGCCTTGCAACCAACCTAGTGCTAAATGTTAAATTTATCAGTTCCTGAATAGGAACTGTTGCTTTTTTTTTAACTACTGTTTTCCATGAAAGTATACAGAGTAAGGTAAAGAGTTTTTTAGCCCACCTAAAATACATGTGCTTCTACAGGGGAGGGCTGGAGACACAAAGTGTACAGGAGCAAGGCTATGGGGCCTCACTGGCATGGCTGAGGTCCCCAACCCTCTCACTTAGAGCTACAAGACAGTGCTTTTAATCTGGGGGGGGGGGGAATGGAGGAAGAGATAAATACCCTTACTTAATAATGCTGTTCTCAGAGTTAAATGAGATAATATACTAAAAGATCTCAACACAGTGTCTGGGATATTTTAAGTATTTAAAAAATGAGCCTGACATTGGTGGCTAATGCCTATAATTCTAGCTATTGAGAGGCTAAAACAGAAAGGATTGCAATTTGTGGCCAGCCTGGACAAATAGTACACGAAACCCCAATCTCCAAAATAACTAGAGCAAAGTAGACTGGAGGTGTGGCTCAAGTACTGGAGCACCTGCTTTTCAAGTGCAAAGCCCTGAGTTCAAAGACCAGTCCCAATTTAAAAGACGTATTTAAAAATGCAGCCATCAATATTATCATTATTAGCAATAACAGAAGAATGTGAAATGGCAAGGCACTTGTTTCCCATCTCTCTCATCAGTTCTCTAAGCTTGGTTGTTTCAAAATTCAGTGTGCTTTTCCCTTAAAGCCAGCAAGCCACACATAGTACTTGAACGGTGACCTCTGTAAGAACTTCATTCAAAAGATGAGATGGTAAAGCTGCATTCAGCAAGGAAAGGCATCTTAACAGGAGGAAAGGCGCTGGAACAAATGGATGGGTAAGATGTGGGGAGAGGGGATGTGCTTTAGCTCCCACAGACCATCACTAGGAGGATGAAACCCCAGCCCTTCCAGCGTCTGGCAATGGAAGTTCTAGGCTTAGAATGGCAAAAGAAAGAGCAGAGAACTTGAACTACAAAGTTGTTGAGCTTCCTGCCAGGGGCTAAGTTATCTTTGCCCTATGTTCTCATTAACACCTGGAGCCGGGCAGGCACCATCGCTCGGGTCGAGGTCCGAGCGCTCTTTGCAGCCTTAATTGCACGGTTGTAAACTTTATCAAGTTCTTCCGTGATAAACTTCAAGTCTGAGCAAAGGTGAGGAGCAGCTGTGAAGTGCCAGAACAGGGTGGGCAGGTACAGCAGGACTGCGAATAGTAACAGGATGTAGGAGAAAAACTGAAAAATAAGACAGCAAGTCATGGGTTAAGAGACCCTCGTTCTACAGTAACACGACTCTACTAAGTGCTGCTCTCACTGTATACCCATGTCACTTGTGGAAACTACTGCTTATAGCTAAGTTCATCTGTCCAGGTAATAGTTAACCTGGAAGCTACCCTTTTTAAATTTTGATTTTTTAATACTAAACATTAGTTTGAAGTAATTGGCAACTACATGGTGACACACAGTATTTCCTTTCTGATCACAGAAGGAAAACAAAAGAACCAACTCCCATGTTCTGTACAGAAATTTCTGAACAAAATCCCAATTAATAAACAGGTAAATTCCAATTTTTAAAAATTATTTATTGTGGATTTAAGAGGCAATTAAAGCTTAAAGCTCTGGTTTTTCTTCTTTGGAATCTTGGAAAATGCCAAAAAAATTTTTTTTGGAAAATTTTGGTTTCAGTCCTAGTACTTATCCCAATAAAACAGCTGCAGTAAGCACTTAAGATTTACAGAATGTGGAAGAGCTCTCTAATGTTGGAGCAGACCTTAAGGACAGTCCAAAAAGCTCATTTTACGGTTGGATAAGGTGAAGTCCAGAGAAGCCCACTACCACAGGCAACAGAATCACGAGAAGGGCGTTGAATCTGACAGATGCAGAATCTGATGGGCTCAGAGGTCTAAGAGAGTGAGAATAACCTGGAACCCAGTCCACTGGCTGCCCAGCAGAGGCTTAGGAAGATCAACAACAGACAGCACAGAGCTTGCTTTAAGCTCAGCTTTGTGGCCTTGGGCAGTAAGGTCACTGAGCCTCTGACCCTCAGTTTCCTTTCCTATGAAATGGTCATGTAACACAAGTGTCATGAAGATGAAATAAGGCCACTTATGAAGAATGCTAAGCATGTTATTTGTCATGTGGAAAGTAGTAAAACACACCAGGCAAAACCAGCAAAGGCTCACCTAGGTAGTATGTTACCTTTACTTCTCATGACACCGTAGCAAGGAAGGCCTGTGTGGATAGCTCCATTTTGCAAAGGGGAAGAGAAAGCTCTGAGTAGCCCCACATCAAAAAGCTTGTGACAGTCATGACCCCTGAGCTCTCTGACTCCAGAGCCATGCCTTTTCTACTCTACTGCACTCTATATCACTCTACTTCTCTGAAAACTTCTCCTTACCTTTGGATTGGCCTATCTCAACAATTCCTTAAAATGTCACTGGACACTTTAAGAGGCCACAATGGTCTTCAGTTGACACAAACCCCCATTGAGGCCTTCCCTGTTAGTGGCAGATGCAGAGAAGCTATGAAGTCACATCAGAGCATTTCCATGAACCTCTCACCTGGTTTCCCCCACTGATATCACCTTATATTTCCATGGAACACATGTCAAGACTAAGAACTGACACTAGCACATTACTATGAACTAAACTCCAGACTTTTATTTGGATTTCACCAGTTTTCCAGTTTCTGCTCCATCTGCAGGGTACCATGCAGGTGGTTGTCGTATTTCTCTAGTTTCCTTGGGTTTTTGACAGTTCTTCACTCTTCCTTTGTTAATCATGAAAATGTTTTTAAATTCACAAAATAATACATAGAGGTTCCAAAGGAAATTAACTTCTTTATTAACACAGCAAATAGGCTCTTGCAATTCTTGAGTCTGTGACTTCTGTGGGTGACAATTCCACTATGGATTGTTGCCTATGTATAATTTTTAATGTTAAATTAAATTTTAGTTTGAAGTGAATGAAAAAAGCTCTTGTTTATTTTCCTATCCCAGTTCATAGACCCTCATGAACCCACCTTAAGAATCCCTACCCTAGAAGAGAGAGAAATAAACAAAAATGGCCCCGAAATTTTGCAAGGCCTTCTCAACAATCCAGTTTTATTTTGGGGTTGTAGCATGGAATGGGGTCTCTCAAAGTTAATTAACTCAATTTGCCAAGAGCTAATACACAGTGACAAACCCAACAAGCTGTGATTAGCTGGATTTTAGCTGCATAGTTCATAATTGGTGGTTGGGAGAAGCATTGTTCATTCAATCCTTGCCCACTCTGATGGTTGTCCATTATTATAAAAATGAAACTGCCTCACAGAGTTTGTGCTACTTCCACAACCAAAAGAATAAGGCATTTTCTCCAGGAGCCATACGTGGGGGAAATTATTTCTAACAGGCTTGTGAAATAGTTTTATAAGTCACTTTTGCTTCAAAGCTATTTAAATAATAGCATTTTACCCCACACTGTTCTCTCAAATTAAAAAGTGTTTATAGTCTAGGGCAATTTTTCTAACATGCCAAAGTGATGCAATAATTAGCACTGATGAACAGTTCATTTGTAATTAGAAAAAGTGATGTTTAAAATGAATGGTATTACATACTAAGTATATGATATTTTCCTAAAATATCCCTGGTACACTGATCACCTCTGCGGAAATGTTGATTGCTTCATTTCTTGGTATTCCCTACAGTTAAACTTTTCTTGCTCCCATCAAAAATAAAAAGACCATTTTTAGTGTGTCTTTAACAAGGTAGTAAAATAGTTTCAAATGGAACAGGAATCCAAAGGCAATTAAATTATAGTCTTTAAAATCCTTTTGTACAAATAAAGAATGTGGAAAAACTGCTGTGCTTTGCGAGGACATCTGCTGGACAAGAGGGGCTGTGCTCACAATCTCTGCCCGCCCACGTGAGGTCCAAGAGGCTCGGCATCCCTTGAAGCCCTGACTGCGCTATTCGGTACAATGTTCCAGTCAGCACTGCATTCTTTCAAAGACAGTGAGATTCCTCAAAGCAAGGAGGAATCAAGTAGTTGCTTCAACCATCACTTCCAAGCTATTGACCTTAAAATTTTGTACTTAGGAGGCTAAGGCAGTAGGATCACAAGTTCAAAGCCAGACTGGGCTACATGGGAAAGAGAACCTCTAGGTGGAAGAAACCTTAAGGATGATTCAGTACAACCCTTTCCCACAATGGTCAAATCCTCACTATCTCATCTAAGACTTAACCATCGAAGTAGGTCTGCACAACTTCTTCCCAACATGTACGCCACTAGTCTTATGGGATTAAATGCAGATGAGTACATTTACTCAGACATATCTCCTGGAGACCTTTGTGCTACAGACTAGATGCAATCTACCCAGTGATCACAAAGGCCTAATAAGTAAAATAATCAAAATACAAAAGTGATGCCTACAGAATATGTAAGCACTTAGGGAATAGAAAAGTCCCTGGAGAGGCCAGGGAAGCTTCATAAAAAAAGGTAACACCTGGACAATGTTTTAAAGTACAGTGAAGCAGTAAAAATAATGAGCAAACAAAAAATAAGTAAAACCCTACTATATTAAGACTAAGCTCAAAGTTTTCCTCCTCTGTAGCCTTTTGTGTATCTACTTTTCTTTGCTTGGAAGCCTTTTCTCCTTGTCTGGTGAACTCTCACCTATCTAAGGCACCAAAGTAAATGAACAAGTCCACAAGTGAGGGAGAAAGAGCTGAGGCTAGAAGGGTATATTGGATTGAATAATGTCTCCTAAAAACTCATGTCTACCTGGAACCTCTAAATACAACTTATGGTCTTTGCAGATCTAATTAGTTAAGATGAGATCATATAACATAAGGTGCCCTAGGCCAATGACTGTCCAGTAGAGAATGGAGGGGTGCATCTACCATCAGCTACCATTGAAAGAACACCAAGCATTGTGGGCAACCACCAGAAACTAGGAGTGAGGCATGGAACAGATCCTCCCTCTCATCCTCGCTGGAGGAACCAACCTCTCAACAACTTGCTTTGGATATCTGGCCTCCATCACTATGAAAGAATAAATTCCTAATGTGGTCATTCATTGCAGTTCGTGGTAATCTGCCACAACAGCTCCAGGGAACTCACAAAAATGTGAAAGCAGGCACTAGATTACAAAGGCTCCAAGTTCTATATACTATACACAATGGGAAGTCACGGTGGAGAGCATGGTCAAGTTTATTTTGGAAAATCACAACAGCAGTAGGGAGAGAACATATGGGAGAGGAGACAAGGCAGGAGGTCACTGCAACAGAGGCCAGAGGTAACAGAACTGAACACAGACAGCAGTTGTAGAGAAGGAAAGGGTTTGACATGGACCCAGAGGGAACCTCTTCTCTTCCAGGAGAGAAGGCTATGGTGGTTAGTGGCCCTGTCCTCTCTGGCTAGGAGTGAGTTCCATTGTCTGAGGGTCACAGCAGAAATGGAGCACCGAGCCTCTGGCTGGTGTAGTACTATGCCTCTAAGACCTGCCTCCTGGCTATTTGTATTGGCTGCCAAGTGGGTCTGAGAACCCCAAGCCCAGACCTTCTGAATTCCACCTCCAAAAACTACACCCCAGCAAGTGTTTGCTGACAAGCAGCACTGAGTGACCTGAGCTCAGATCTTTCAAATCACGTGATTTCCACAGCCCCTTTCTCCACACAAGGAAGTAAACTTCTGAGTGGTATCTGAATACACTGAGACCTGCTTCTGGGGAATTACACGCATCCTGGCATGTGTTAGTTACCAGGCAGGACTACGAACCAGCACTGACACTCTCCGAATCATGATTTCCACAGCCTTCTCCTTACATAGGAACATCTCCTGAGCACAGTCTGAAAGAATCAAGCACAGCAGACAGTGTCTCAGTCCCTCCCATGTGCCCCTGCAAGTGCAGAACTTGGGGCTCTGTTTGCTGTGTCCCATTCGCTGATACACTCAAGGGACACTCACAGACTTGCATACTTGCTACCCCCACAGACACAAACTGGAAAGGCATGTGAATCAAGTGAGAACCTATGTAGTCCAGTCTATAAAGCTCCATACAGCCAGCAGTGGCTTCCAGTACAAAAAAGGAAGCTTTGCTAGTGAAAGCAGTCCAGAAACATATAACCAACCCTTTTACAAGAGATTCTAGCTAGTTCTCCTTAATCTGAATAGTGCTAGGGATCAGGTCTAGTGTTTTTAGTATATGGGAAAATGCTTGGCTACTGAGCCATAGACCTATTTCAGTGAGAAATAGCAGCTCAACTCTTCCACTGTACTGTTCTGCCTGAACACTGGGAATACTACATTTGAAAGACTATAGGTGATTAAAACTTCCAACAATGACCTGGCCTCATGTGTACAAATCCCAACACAGAAACACAAGAAATATAAAAATACAAGGTAACATGACTCCTTCAAAATGAAACAAACTCAACAATTCAAACCACTGATTACAAGAATGATCCAATACCCAAAAGACTGTGACACAGGTTACTCCAGAAGCACCTGCACACCCATGTTTATTGCAGCACTATTCACAATAGCCAAGTTATGAAAACAGCCAAGATGCCCCACCACTGACAAATGGATTAAGAAAATGTGGTATCTATACACAATGGAATTTTATGCAGCCATGAAGAAGAATGAAATGTTATCATTCACTGGTAAATGGATGGAATTGGAGAACATCATTCTGAGTGAGGTTAGCCTGGCCCAAAAGACCAAAAATCATATGTGCTCCCTCATATGTGGACATTAGATCAAGGGTAAACACAACAAGTGGATTGGACTTTGAGCACATGATAAAAGCGAGACCACACAAGGGAGGGGTGAAGACAGGTAAGATATCTAAAAAATTAGCTAGCATTTGTTGCCCTTAACGCAGAGAAAGTAAAGCAGAGACCTTAAAAGCAACCGAGGCCAATAGGAAAAGGGGACCAGGAGCTAGAGAAACGGTTAGATCAAAAAGAATTAACCTAGAAGGTAACACACATGCACAGGAAATTAATGTGAGTCAACTCCCTGTATAGCTATCTTTATCTCAACCAGCAAAAACCCTTGTTCCTTCTTATTATTGCTTATACTCTCTCTTCAACAAAATTAAAGATAAGGGCAAAATAGTTTCTGCTGGGTACTGAGGGGGTTGGGGGGAGAAGGAGGGGTCGGAGTGGGTTGTAAGGGAGGGGGTGGGGGCAGGGGGGAGAAATGACCCAAGCCTTGTATGCACATATGAATAATAAAACAAAAAAAAATGATCCATGTAATTAAAGAGGATATGAGTAAATGCCTGAATGAATTCCAAGAGAACTTAAAGAAAGAGCTGAATGAAATAAACATGACAATACAAGATATGAAAGAAGAATTCAATAAAGATACAGAAATACTGAAAAAATCAAATTCTGGAAGTGAAAAGCTCAATAAATTAAAAAAAAAAAGTCAGTTGACAATCTCTCCAACACACTAAATTAAATTAAAGACAGAATATCAGGGCTTGAAGACAAGGTACATGTATTAGAACATCCAGATGAAGATAAGGAAATAAAAGAAGTACAAATGAAGCATACAAGACATCTGGACACCACTGAAAGGTGAAACATCAGGAATAGGGGGAGATGAGATAGAGGAGAATGGTGGAGGGGGTGAGTTGAACGAGGATATACTGTAAGAACTTTTGTAAATGTCACATTGTACCCCCAGTACAATGATGAAAAAAGATGTTAAAAAAATAAATAAAAGACAAAGCATATGAATCATGGTCATAAGAACAAGAATGGTTCAAGGCATAGAAAGCATATTCAATGAATAGCGGAAAGCTTCTCAAATCTTGAGAAAGAAATGGTTGTCCAGGTACAGAAGGGTTTTAGGACCCCACATACACACAAGACAAAAAAAGAATGTCTTCAAGGCTTATTAGAGTTAAAACATTAGGTATACAAAAAAAAAAAAGAATATTGAGAGCTGCAAGAAAAACAGGACAGTTTAGGGATAGGAACCAGTGACAGGGGTGAGGGTAAAAGGAGAGAGTGAAGGAGGGGTGGCAAATATGGTCAAAGTATTTCATACACATGTACGAAAATAGAAAAACGAAACTCACTGATTCGTTTTTTAAAGTGGGGGTGGTTGGCTGGTGGAGTGGCTCAAGTGATAGAGTACCTACTTAGTAAGTAAGATGCCTTGAGTTCAAACCCCAGTACCACAGGGGAAAAAAAAAAGTGGAAGTGGGGTTAAGGAAGAGGGATGAACTGATCAAAGTATATGCATGTATGAAACATGTCACAATGAAACCCCTTTGTGCAATTAATATATGCTAGTAAAAATTTCTTATGAGAGAGAAAAGCTGCAAAAGAGGCTGAATCATATATACAGACAAACCCATCAGATTAACAGCCCATTTCTCAACAGCAACTTTAAAAGCAGTGGGCATAGAATAAGGTATTTTAGGCTCTGAAAGAAAATTAAGTACCAACCTAGATTACTGTATCCATTAAAACTATTTTTCCTAATTGAAGGAGAAATAAAAACCATCCATGATAAACAAAATGAAGAGAATTCTGATCACTAAGCCAACACAGCTGATGATACTTAGAAGGAACCCTATATGCAGAAAAGGAAGATAAACACAACTATGAAAATACAGGGAAGAATAAATCTTGCTAAACGGGTAGAAAAGCAAATGAAGGGCATGAAAGAATCAAACACTACAAAAAATGACAAAAGGGCATGAATTACTACATACTTATTTTTTTATTTTTGGCAGTACTGGAGTTTGAACTCAGGGTCTCACACTTGCTAGGCAGGTGCTCTACCACTTGAGCCATTCCACTAGCCCAACTATATAACTTAATAACTCGGAATATTAATGGTCTCAATTCTCCAATCAAAAGACACAGACTAGCAGATTGCATTTAAAGAAAAGATCTAATAATTTGTTGCCCACAAGAAATATATCTTGGGCTGAGATATGGTTCAAGTGGTAAAGTGTCTGCCTAGCAAGCTTGAAGCTCTGAGTTCAAATCCCAGTACCACCAAAATAAGAAAGAAAGAAAAACAAAAAGGAAATATACCTCACTGGCATGAACAAACATGAGCTTAAAGGAAAAGGATGGAAAAAGATATTCTAAGCAAATGATGCCTGAAAGCAAGCAGGAATAGCTACACTCATATCTGACAAAGCAGACTTCAAGCCAAAATTAGTCATAAGAGACCAAGAAGGTTGCTTCCCATTGATGCAGGGAACAATCCCTGAGAATAATATAAGTTATAATACACACATCAAACATCAGCACATCCAATTTCATAAAACAAATACTACTGGACACAAAAGCAGAGAGATCCCAACACAGTAATAGTGGGTAACTTTAACACCCCACTCTCACCAATAGATAGGTCATCCAGACAAAAAAATCAACAAGGAAACTTCAGAATTAAATGACACTGCAGAGAAAACGGACTTAATAGACACTTACAGAGTATTCCACCCAACAGTAAAGAATATGCATTCTTCTTAGGAGCCCACTAAACTTTCTTCAAAACAGATCATACTACAGTCCATAAAGCATGTCAAGAAAATTGAAATAGCTTCCTGGATTTTATCAGAAAATCAATACCAAGAGAAACTACAAAAAATATTCAAATGCATGGACCTGAACAGTTTACTTTTGGAAGATCAGTGGATCTTTAAAGAAATAAAAAGGAAAATCAAAAAATCCCCAGAATCAAATGAAAAATGAAAACAACTTACCAGAACCTTTAGGATACAGCAAAGTCAGTACTAAGAAGAAAGTTTATAACTATGACCACCTACATTCAATTAAATCTGAAATATCTCAAACAACCTAACAATGCACCTCACACTCGAAGAAAATAAGAATAAGTCAAACCCAAAAGTAGAAGATGGAAAGAAGTAATAAAGATTAGGGTAGAAATTATCAAAATAGAGACTAAAAAAATACAAAGAATCAATGAAATAAAGACTCTGAAAAATTAAGCAAGACATACCCTTAGCCAAATTAACCACAAGACAGAAAAAAACAATTAACAAAATTACAGATGAGAGAGATGAAATTCAGTCGGTCATTAGGGAATACTTTGAAAACTTTTGTTTTAACAAACTGGAAACCCTAGAAGAAATGGATAAATTTATAGATTTAAATGACCTACCAAAATTGAACCAAGAAGATAAAAACAATGTAAACAAACATGTAACAAGCAATGAAATAAACAATGGTCAGGCTCACTGCTGAATTCTATCAGACCTTTAAAGAAGGACTTATACCAAGGCTCCTCAAATTAGTCCATAAAACAGAGGGAAGGAATGCTACCAACCCCATTCTATGATGCCGGTATTACCCTGATAACAAACTGGATAAGGACCTAACAAAAAAATTATAGGCCAATTTTCTTGATGAACCTATATGCAAAAATTCTCAAGACAATCCCTACAAACTGAATTCAACATGTGTTAAAAAGATCATATACCATGATCAAGTTGGTCTCATTACAGGGATGCAAGGATGGCTCACTCTATGCAAACCAATAAGCCTAGTACAGTGCATAAAAAAAAGCGAGGAGAAAAATCACTTGATCATCTCAACAGAAGCAGAAAAAGCCTTTGACAATATTCAAGATCACTTCATGATAAAAGCTCTGAAGAAACTAGGAACAGAAAGAACATACCTCAATACAATAAAGGTTTATATGATAAACATATGGCCTACATTGTATTAAACTGAAACCATTTCCTCTTAAGTTAGGGACAAACAAGGGTGTCCACTCTCTCATTCTTATTCCACGTTAGTGCTTGAATTCCTACCTGGAGCAATTAGAGAAGGTCCAATTGGGACCCCAATGATGACCGAGATCACTGGTGACTTGAACAGTATCAGGAGGCACTATTGGGAGGCATAAAGGAAGGAGGGGGAAAGGCCATAAACATGAGCAAAACATCAGTGGTTCTCCAAGGACCAGATGAGAGTCCCAGCCAGTTTTATGAGCATTTGTGCAAGGCCTTCCATTTGTACACCCCCTTTGACCTGGAAGCCACTAAAAACCAGCAGATGAGTAGCACCACTTTTGTTGGCCAGGTGCAGAGAGACATAAGGCAGAAATTGCAGAAACAGGAGAGATTCACTGGAATGAATGCTAGCAAGCTTCTGGAGCTGTCCAGAAAGGTTTTTGTCAATCGAGATCCAGAGGCTAAACAGGAGGCCAACAGGAACATGAAAAGGAAAGCAGACTCCCTTGCTGCAGCCCTTGCTGGACAGTCGGCATTAGCATGCTAATCCAGGCAGAGGCAGAGGCAATCCCTGTGACCAATGCCCCAGGATGCCCCACCAAGGAAGAAACTAGGGTGAAATTAATGTACCTACTGTTATCAGGAAGGGCCCTGGAAGAATGAATGTCCCAACAGGTCAGGGAGTCCCAAAAGGCCCCCCAGACCAGAGGCAAAGGCCAGGCTGTTGGAGAAAATACCAGCCCACTCACAGGGAAGCCACCCCCCTGGAAGGAAAATGTTGTCAGTCTGGTAGGCAAGGAAGGCTATGAGGAGGACTAGGACAGACCGGTCTCCATTCTACAGAAGACTATGGTCCAAATGAAAATCGGAGGCCATCCTGTGATCTCATGGTGGACACAGGTGGAGAACATTCAGTCATGACCCAACCAGTAGGTCCTCTTTCCAAAAGGCATATAACTATTTTGGGGACTACTGGGGACCAAGTCCACCACCCTTCTTAATGGCTAGATGAGGTAATCTTAGGAGTCATGAAGTGAGGCATGAATTCCTCTATCTCCCCAATTGCCCTGTGGGCCTGATTGGCAGGGATTTGTGATGCAAACTGAGGGCATAGATAACTTGATTTGGATGGCACAGCAGCCTTAAAGTTGAGAGGACCTGAGGCAAAGACTCTAATCCTCATGGTTGCACAAGAGGAGGAATGGCAGCCCTATGCCCCTGAAGGGAGGCCTCTTGAGGTTCCTGAGCTTCCCTTCAAGATTCCAGGTGTAGGGACTGAAGATACCCCCCAGGTCTGGCCCAAAATGTGCCTCCAGCAGTGATGGAACTAAAGCTCGGATCACCCTCATCAGCCAGAAACAGTACTTCATTTCCTGCAAGGCCCAGGTTGGAATTCAAACACATTTTGACACATTCTTAAAAACATGGGATCCTCT
This sequence comes from Castor canadensis, assembly GCF_047511655.1. Lineage (NCBI taxonomy): Eukaryota > Metazoa > Chordata > Mammalia > Rodentia > Castoridae > Castor > Castor canadensis. Next base: position 145,573,849 of record NC_133386.1, read on the forward strand.
GACCTTGTCAGTCATCCTGGAACATCCCTTTATTACCAGTCCAGAAACTGGGGACTGAGGATTTCAGGCCAGTTCAGGACCTCCCAGCAGTAAATTCAGTAACTGACACTTTGCACCCCATAGTTGCAAATCCTTACACACTTTTAGGCTTTGTCCCAGCTGAGACAAAGTTTTTTACCTGCATAGATCTTAAAGATGCATTCTTCTGCAGCCGCCTGGCCCCACAGAGCCAGCCTACTTTTGTCTTCAAGTGGGAAAATCCCAATACTGGGGAAAAGGGGCAACAGAAAAATTTGCCCACTATTTTCAGAACTTCTTTGGCATTCAACCTAAAAGCCTTCTCAGCCGACCACCACAGCTGCACACTCCTTCACTACTTCCTGTTGGCTGGACCACCTCGGGAAGACTGCATGGAAGGGACATGCCTTCTCCTTTCTCTTTATGGGAGGCAGGATACAAAGTCTGTAGGAAAAAGGCTCAGATTTGCCCAAACCACTGTCAAATACCTCAGCTTTCACCTGTCCCAGGGGCAATGCAGGCTTGGCCCTGAGAGGAAACAGGCTGTGTGTTCCATCCCAGATGCTAAAACCTGCTAGCAAATTAGAGTTTTGGGGAGCTGCAGGTTTCTATTGAATCTGGATCCCTAACTACTCCCTCTTGGCCAAACTCCTCAATGAAGCCACAAAGGAGGGGAGAACAGGAGCCTTTAGTATGGAGAAGGGAGCAAGAGAATGCCTTTAAAGAAATCAAGAAGGCACCCACAAATGCCCCTGCTCTAGGCCTTCCAGATGTGATGAAACCCTTTTTCCTGTATGTCCATGAGCAAAAGGGAACAGCTATTGGAGTCCTAACTCAGTTACTAGGCTCCTGGCACCGTCTGGTGGCTTACTTGTCAAAACAACTTCATGCTGTTTCCCAAGGCTGGCCACCTTGCCTGTGTGCCCTAGCAGCCACCGTCACCCTGGTGACAGAAGCAAACAAGCTCACCCAAGGGCAAGAACTCACTATTTGGGTTCTCCTCTCTATCCTGACACTCATGGAGTATAAGGAAAATTACTGGCTGACTAAATCTCAGAAGCTCAAATACCAGAGTATGCTATGTGAAAACCCACACACCCGGCTACAGGTTGTTTAAACTCTAAACCCAGCCACCCTGTTGTCAACTGACTCAGCCCACTGGAGCATGATTGCTTACAGGTTACAGATGAGGTTTTCTTGAGCTGGCCAGATCTAAACAATCAGCCTATCAGCAATCCACACATTGCATACTGCATACATGGCAGTAGCTTTGTCCAGGATGGCACATGCTTTGCCTAGTATGCAGTTGGTGACTTTGGACTCAAGTCATTGAGGCCTGCCCACTGCCAGTTGGGACTTCTGTACAAAAGGCTGAACTTGTTGCCCTCACGTGGGCACTCCAGCTCACTGCAGGAGTACAAGTAAACATTTACACTGACTCTAAATATGTCTTTACAACGATTCATATCCATGGGGCCTTATATAAAGAGGGGACTCATTAACTCAGGAGGAAAACGTATCAAGTATGGGCAGGAAATCCTCAAATTGCTAGATGTTGTGTAGGCCCCTAAACTGGTGGCAGTTATACACTGCCAAGGGCACCAGAAAGGAGATGCAACAATTGCCTGGGGAAACTGGAAAGCTGACAGAAGCCAAACAAATGGTCCTCATGAAGTGATCAGCCCCAACTGTCCTGATGGCTGCCTTGTTCCCATGCCCCTTAGCTGAATAGGGCCCATGGTACACACCATAAGATCAGGATTGGTTTAACAGTGAGGAGAGAAATTTTCCACCAAATGGATGGTGGAAGTTTGCCAATGGCCACACTGCCATTCCTGAGTCACAGTCTCCTACATTTGTCAAGCAGTTCCAAGAAGGAACTCATTCCAGGTGAACAGCCCTTGAGACTACCCAGCCCAGCATTTTTATGTCCCCAAGCTTGTGAGCATAACTAGGACAGTATGTGAGAGATGCACCTTATGTGCCAAAAACAACCCCAGACAAGGGCCAAGAGTGCTTGCCCAGGTGTAGAGTGTTGGTGGAACTCCTCTTGAAAACTTGATCACGGACTTCACTGAAATGCCATGAGCTCAAGGATGAAAATATCTGTTGGTGTTTGTCTGTACCTTCTCAGGATGGGTGGAAGCCTTCCCCACACAGACTGAAAAGGCCATGGAGGTGGTCAGATGTCTGTTAAAGGAAATCATTCCTCGGTTTGGAATACCTGTGTATTCGGTTGGATAATGGTCCAGCCTTTGTGGCAGAGATGGTACAGCTAATGGCTAAAAGCCTAAGAATCACCTGGAAGTTGCATATGGCCTACCACCCCCAGAGTTCAGGAACAGTAGAACACATGAATAGAACCCTAAAATTACAGTTAGGAAGACTGTGTCAGGAGACCCATCTGCAGTGGGATCAATTAAGGATTAGGTCTAGTCCCACGAAGCGGACAGGGCTCTCACCCTTTGAAGTCCTTTATGGACGCCCATTCTCATTAATCAAGGGCATAAGGGAGGAACCTTAAGGAAATAGGTGACTTCACCTTGAGGCAACAGATGCAGGCCCTCAGTGTGACTCTCTCAAAGATGAATGACTGGGTCCAGGAGAGACTTCCTGTCAGCCTAACAATTCCCACACACCCTTACAGGCCAGGGGATGCCATCAGAGTAAAAGGAGTGGAATGTCCAACCATTAAAGCCTCACTGCAGAGGCCCTTTTGTTGTTAGTTTGTCTACCCTTACCTTAGTTAAAGTAGCAGAGATAGCTCCTTGGATCCACTACAGCCAAGTCAAGCCAGCTTCTCTCAAGTGGGAGCACATCCCTGATCTGCTTTTGCTGTGTAAGATTACGCTCTGGAACATCAGCACCCTTCCTAGGCAGGACTCCACTTCCCAGGAAACAACAGGTGACCACAAACAACAAAATAACAGCCCTGCTCCTAATCACTCCAGAAGCTGAGTAGTCTACACATGGCAGAAGCTCCAACATGGGATGCACCCTTGGTTTCCTCTACATACTTGGACTCTTACCATTTGGGTTGGCCCTTGCAAGGTTTCCGCCATGTACTGAATGTTATAAGAGAGCCTTTGCTGGGACCTCTGCACAGCCATACTTTATATCATACACCCATTAACAGGTCGGATGTAACATCGGCTCATACACTCCTTCAGTTTGCGAGATTGCTGGTAGGCGATGCTGGAAGTCCCACAGTAAGGGGAACAATGCAGGCTATATATGTCATGGAAAGAGGGGAGAATGGGTCTTCTAGGCTTATTAGGGATACTGGGGAAGCTCTAATTGTGGGAGAGTCCAAGACATAGCTCAAGAACAACTTATTAGAGAGACAGCACACCCCACTGAGTGTCAAAGGTACTCTCACCCAGACTGGGGTCGGCTGCCAATCAAAGTGCTGGGCCACCGTATAACAAACTCAGAAGTGAATCAGGCAAAGGATTAGCCCTCCCAACAACAGGAAAAGATCATTTTGTAGACCTGGTGGAAAGGACTGCTAAAAAACTAAATGTCTCAAACTGCTGGGTGTATGCAGGCGTCCTCATGAGTGAGGAATAGCCTTGGAAAGGGACAAGTTTAAATGCCTACCAACTTTTATTGTGGAACCAATCTATAACTAAACAAGAGAGAAATCAACCTCAGACCTAGATTCTCACATCAGAGGTCACTGGGAAAGAATGCATCAAAAGACCAGGTCAGAGTATGAAAAGTGGGTGGGGGAAACTCCTTGTAAAAGGGTACTCTCTTGGAATGGGAGTAATCTAACCTGGTGGCCCGATGAGCTTAAATGGTATTGGCACTGCCCCCATCAGAAAATGGTTCCCAATGTCATGATCCTCCAACCAGTGACAATCTCTTAAATTGTTCTACTACTAGCAAGGCATCCCTGACATTGGCAAATATTGGAATAACCTCACCAATACTGACCCGGCATGGTGGAGGACATTAGATGAGCTATTTTGGATATGTGGGAAGTAAGCTTATACCAAACTCCCTAGGACTGGGAAGGGAAGTTGTACTTATAGGAGTTATCCAGCCTGGGTTCTTCCACTTGCCCAACGTCCAAGGGGAAATGCTGGGGGTTCCCCTTTATTCTGGTGCCTAGAATAAAAAGGGACCTCAAGGTGGGGGGCTGACAGAGATGGGGAGAAGACGAATGGCCTCCCCAGAGGATTATTGAGAACTATGGATCAGCCACCTGGGTGTAGGGAGCACCTGGGAGCTGGGGTTACTGGACTCCTGTCTATATGCTCAGCAGAATTATTAAGTTACAGGCAGTCGTGGAAATTATTACCAACCAGACTGCCTAGAACTACTGGCCAAGCAGCAAACCCACATGCAAACCACTATATATCAAAATCACCTGGCTTTGGATTATCTTTTAGTGGAAGAAGGGGGAATATGTGGCAAGCTCAACCAGTCAAACTGTTGCCTCCACATAGATGACAACGATCAAGCAGTAATGGAAATTGCCACTAATATTAGAAAGATGGCACATGTACCCATACAGGTATGGAAAGGATGGGACCTAAATAGTCTGTTCGACGGATGGTTCTCTGTCTTGGGTGGATTCAGTTTGATCTTGGGAGAGTGCCTGATGTTACCCTGCCTGGTTCCCCTGGTATTGCAATTTATCAGGACCATTATGGAGGCCACTACAGAAAGAAAAATAGCCTCCCATGTAATGATGCTATGGAAATATAAAGTCCTAAATGAAGATGATGCTCTTTGACCATAGGTAGGTGCAAGCATCAAAGGGGGTTATAATGTAGCAGGGAGGAGGGCCAAAAAAGAGAAATAAGCAAGTCTGTGTTCTGATAATGTAACAGGGGGGTGGGGATGGCATAGCAGGGAGATAAAACCTAAAGAATCCAAATGTGAAGAGGGTCACGTAGCACTCAGGGTGAAGTAGCCTATAGAACTGCATCTAACCATATACAGGTTAAACCTTTTTTTTGCCTCTGTAACCTGCTTGCAAGGGCACATAAGGTGAAACACCTTTGTTCTTGGGGCATGAGTCCACTGAGTCTGTACCGGCACAATAAAATGTTGCTTCCTAGCCTCAGGGTCCCATCTCTCTGTTCCAGTTTCCCATAACCATACAACACTGAAGAAAGAAACTGAAGAAAAACACTAGAATACAGAAAGACCTTACATATTCATGGATCAGAAAAATTAATACTATGAAAATGGCTAATCCTACTGAAAGCAGTATTATAGATTCAATGCAATTCCCAGCAAAATCCCAACGTCGTTTTTCATAGAAATAGAAAAATCCTAAAATTCATATGGAAACATAAAAGATCCCAAGTAGTCAAAGTAATCCTAGACAAAAAAGAGTAATGCTGGAGACATCACAATATCTGACTTTAAATTATATTACAGAGCTGTAGTAACAAAAGAAGCATGGGACTAGCACAAAAACCAACACATAGACCAATGGAAGACCAACAGAAGAACCAGCAATACACCTTCAGAGCTACAACCATCTGATTTTTGACAAAGGAGCCAAAAGCACACATTGGAGAAAAGACAGCCTCTTCGACAAATGGTATTGGGAAAACTGGATATCCACATATAGAAGATGGAAAGTAGACCCCTAATTCTCACCCTGGCCAAAAACCAATTCAAAATGGATCAAAGATCTTAATGTAAGCTCTTAAAGTGAAGATTTTAAACTATTAGAGGAAAATGTTTGGAAAACTCTTAAAGAAATAGGAATAGGTAACACCTTCTGAATAGGACTCCAACTGCTCAGGAAATAAGAGCAAGATTGACAAATGGGATTGTATCTAATTAAAAAGTTCCTGCACATCAAAGGAAACAATCACCAGAATGAAAAGACAACCCACAGAATGGGAGAAAATTTTTGTAAGCAATTCATCAAAGGATTAATATCCAGAATATACAAAGAGCTCAAAAAATTAGATACCAAAAGAATAATCCAATTAACAAACGGACAGATGTATTTACAAGAAGTTGTGAAAAGAAGCAAATAGCCAATAAACACAACTTCCTTATCCATAAAGGAAATGTAAATCAAAACTACACTGAGGCCAAGAACAGTGGCTCAGATCTGTAATCCTATCTACCTGAGAGGCAGAAATCAGGGGGATCATGGCTTGCCAGCCTAGAAACAGATCAAGTTCTTATCTCAAAAATAACCAACACAAAAAGGAATGCAAAATGGGCCAAGTGGTGGAGCACCTGCCTACCAAGCATAAGGGGAGGAGGGAGGTGAGGCGGGGGAGGGGAGGAGATGGCACGTGTGGAAGCATATGGAAGCAGGAAGAAAGCCTGCCAGGAGAAGTAGAAGCACGTTATCAGGAAATGGGGAAGAGCAGTTACTCAAGTCTGCACATCCCTCTTCAGTCTGATATCATTTGGATTCTAGATCAGAGTGTGCAAAGGTTTTCCTGAGAAGGGCCAGACAGTAAATATTAGAAGATTTGTGAGCCATGTCTCTGCTGCAACCATTCCAGTCTACGACTGTTGTATGAATACAATCACAGAAGATGGGTAAATAAGTGAATAGGCAAGGGTGTGTTCCAATAAAATTTCATTTACAGGGTACCCTCTCTTGGGACCTTGCCAACTCTGGGGGGGGAGCTCTATTCTCCCACTTTACTCTTTTCTATCTCAATAAACTCTCCCATTTTACACTTAAAAAAAAACTTTATTTACACAAAGAGGCTAAATTTGGCCTGAGAATAATGTGTTATAGTTTGCCAACCCTGGCCCTGGATTTTTGCTTCTCAAAGAGTGATGTGGTCCACAGACCTTCAGTTATCACATGGGAAGCTTTAGACATGCAGAAGTACAGGCCCCATTAGGCCTACTGATTCAGAGTTGACATTTTCACAAGATGCTCAGGTGATCTTCATGCACGCAGAATTTAAGAAATACTGATCTACATCAGTGGTGCCCACAATGGACGCCTAGGCAGGCTAGCAGAATCTCCTGGGAAGCTAATAAAAACTGTAGGACTGGCTTAACCCCAAAGATTCCAACCTGGTGGTATGGATGGGGCTCAGTGCCCTGTATTTTCACAAGGCCCCTCAAGAAATGTTAAGGTTTGGAAACCTCAGGTCTGCCAGTCTCAGGATTATCCCCAATGAATTTCTATGAATGATACATTTATAAAAGAAATAAAGATTTGCTCACTTCACTAAGTTTTGCTGTTGCTGTTATTCCTATTGGTTTTGTTTTTCAGTTTTCTGTTCCAGAAAGAAATCTAACAGTTGCTTATGTTTGGCACTTGACCAAAGAACGGTGAACTTAAACAAACAAAAAAAAAACAAGGCCAGTAATCAAAAGTCCTTGAGTGCCACCTGCTGGTCCCCCTGAATGCACCCACATCTCCAACAAAGGCTGCCTTCTCAGGCTACTGGAGACCATCGTAGTGAATGGAATGGGAGCAAAGGGAAACAGAAAAGAAGAAATGAAAGAAATAGGTGAGGAGTAATCACTCCAATGATTGTATCACTGCCATAAATCCTCTACACTGATACTCACTTAAGTATTATACCGAATAATGTCTTGGGGGAAGTTAAGTCTCATGGTTTTAACTGAAACTGAAAAGTAACTGATAATCATTTTTAAAAAGCTATGAATTGAACTGAGAACTGTTTTTAAAAAGCTATGTGCCTTTTAATTGCCCATGATTGGTCAGAGTGCCCCTGGAGAACTAAGTGTGGTTATGTGTAGAAGAACAGAAGCTACCTCCTTCCTCTCCTCCCTTACACATACATGAGTTTGTTGTTGCTGCTGTTGTTGTTTTGAGACAAGGTGTCCTATGCAGCCCAGGCTGACTTTGAACTCTATCCCTGTCTCTCTGCATCTTGAGTGGTAAAAGTATAGCTATGTGCCACCATGTCTGCCTACATACAGTTTGACCACCCATTGTGGCCATGCATTTTCCCAGAGTTAAATGAATAAGCAGACATAGGTGTAGTCTTTGCATGCATGGGACTTTCAGACTTGGAAATACATAAGTAGAATTAAATGATTAATTACCACAGTCAACAGTGATTTCAGGAAAAATGCAGGTCCACTCTGGGAGCGCACAACCAGGCAGTACAGCAGAGCAGGGTGGGCACAGTAGATGCTTTTCCTGGCTAGGGCCCCATTCTCAGGACCTGAATGTGTTCAAGCAAGATGCGCTCTTCTCTTTACACAGTGTCTTCTTCCTGGAAGCAGACCTGCCTGGCCCTTGATGCAATTTGACTTTGCAATAACCTTGAACCTAAGGTGCAGAGGAAGCTTCTAGGTGGGAATGGCCTATGTGAACCTAAGGTGCAGAGGAAGCTTCTAGGTGGGAATGGCCTATGAACAGAGACAGGAATAATGCATTACGAGTTATGAATGCAGATGAAGGAAAGGGGCTGAGGAAGGATCTTAAGCAGGGGGGTAGGGTAGCTGAGAAAGGGCTAGAACTAAAGTCAGGGTAGCTCACAGGCACCAGAATAGGTTTGTCTTGTTGACCAAAATAGTTTTTAATGAAACATAAACATTTCATTGGGATACACAATCAGGCTAGTGAAACAAAATGAAACAACAAACACAAAGACATAGTCACCTGTGATTATGCAGAAATAGGGAGGAGAAAAAGGAGAGACTCTACAGGGGTAGACACTGTGATGAAGAAGTGGAAGGATTCAAGAGCCATTCAAGGAAACAGAAAGCAGAACTGATGGGATGTGGCAGATGCTATGGTATGGATGAGTGTCCCCTAAAGGTCCTTAGTGAAAGGCTTGGTCCCCAGCATGGTGCTACTTGGAGGTGCTGGGACTCTTTAAGTGGTCATGCCTACTGGGAGATTCTTACAACTGGGGATATGTCCTCAAAGGGGATGGTGAGACCTCAGCCCCTCCCAATCCCTCTATCTCTCTGTTTGCTGGCTTAAGAGTGAGTACTCACTCTCACACACGCTTCCATCAAAATGCGCTGCCCTTACCAGAGGCCCAAACCCATGGACACCTGAATCTCCAAAATCATGAGCCAAAACAAATGTTTCTTTACTTTGTAAGTAGCCTGGGTCAGGGATATTATAGTGACACAAAGCTGACTAATACAGTGGCTGACAAGATGTCAGATGGAGGAAGGAAAAGTCAAAACGGCTCTCAGATTTCTGGCCAACAGGGTAAATGGTGGTGTCATCCCCTGGAGGTCACAGCAGGACGGGCAGGGAAAATGAGGTAAGTTTTTCACAAGATGTAATGGAGACCTTCAAGTGTTCAAGTTCAGGATACAGCCAGGCAGATGGACCCGGAGCTCAGAAAAGTAGGCTGGGTTAGAGAGAAAGACTTGAGTGTTAATGGCATCTGAGAAGCTGAGACATGCATGATGGAAGACAATCCAGGGAGATGGTGCAGCATAAGGGAAAAGGTCTAGCTTAGAGTTCCTGGGGAGTCCAACTTCTAGCAGATGGACAAAAGAAAAACTTCTGCAAAGGAGACTGCATGAAGAATCAAGAAAAAACCTGCAAAAGAGGAAATAGTCAACTGAATTAGGTGCCAGAGAGAAGCAAAATAAGATTAAGTCTGATAAGTGAGAGTTAACCTTAGCAAAAAGGAGGCTGCAGGCAGCCAGGACAACAGGATGGGATCTGAGGGCTGCAGTCAGATGGTCTCTGGCTGAAAGAAGGCAAGACAATTCAAAGGACAGTGTCAGGGTAGGGGAAGAATGACAGACAGGAAAGAAGATCCCCTAAGATGGGGAGACAACTATGTTAAAATGTTAATGGGAAGAAAGTCCACAGAAAGGGAAGGGTTGACAAAGCAGAAAAGAAAAATGGGAACTGAAGAGTTCCTGCAACCAGGGACAGGGTAGAACCCAGAATTTCAATGGGACACAAAGGGAATCAGCATTCCATCAGAAGAAGGAAAAGGAAAAAAGCCTGTTGCTGCTCTGGGGCACCTTCCTGATGGCAGGAAACTAAGGACATTCTTATGCCAAGCTTCTATTTTCTCTGAAAATGGTGAGGGAAGCCCTTGGAGAGTGGGAGGTAGAGGTAGGGAATGGAATGGTCTAATTTAGTTCCAGGTCACGAGTTCAGAGGGAGGTGCCCATGGAATGCACAGGTCAAGTAGAAATGAGGTAAGAGTCCTTGGAGATGAGACAGAATGGGACATCAGGCAATCCAGTAAACAAAAATCACCTCAGGTGGTAAAGAATGAGTCATTACCAAGGCCATGACTAGGAAGATGACAGCAATGAGGAAGGGCAGAGGATGATATAGTCAGTGTCAAGAACATCTGGGTTTTTGCATGAAGGAAGAGCAGCAAGGATGAGAAATAAGGATATGGGAAGAAAATACAAATCTCTAGGTGTATATTCCTGAACTAAGGGCCTCCTGGGGTCAAGAGTAGCTCCCCTGCTGGCCAGCTACCCTGCTATAAACACCTTCTAGGAGTTAAACCAAAGTTTACCAGCTGGCGACTTTCACCCATGAGTGAGTCCAGATTTCTGAGACATAAGTTAAACCTATACCTTTTCAGGTACAGGTTTGTGAAATCTGAAGGAGGCTGTGTGTTTTCCCACCAAGGCATTAACTACTCTAGCCCTCAGGGTCACCTCTGAAATGAGGAGCTTAGGCGAGATGAGTCTGCTAAGCCAAAAGAAAGCCAAAGGGAAAGCCTTTCTAAACTCAAAAAAAAAAAACCCAACACTTCAACTTCTGAGTATATGCCCAGAAGAACTGAAAGTAAGGACTAAGACAAATGTTCACAGCAGCAGTATTCATAATAGCCAAGATGGGTAAGCAATTCTAGGGTCTAATGATGAATGAATGGATAAGCAAAATGTGGTATAAAATTACAATGGGATATTATTCAGCCATAAGAAGGAATTAAGATTATATATGCTATAACATAGATGGGCCTCGAAAATATGCTAAAAGAAGTCAGACCCAAAAAAACAAATGTATAATTACTTGTATGAGGTATCTACAGTAGACATATTATTCTTTAAGACACAAAGTAGAATCATGGTTGCTAAGAGTTTGTTTGATGGGTACAGAGTCTCAATTTGGGAAGAGGAAAGAGCTCAAGAGATGGAAAGGAGTGATGGTTGTAAAACTTAATGCCACAAAATTGTGTACCTAAAAATGATTAAAAAAACAAATTTTATGATATGTATGTTATGTTATGTTACAAAAGAAGAGAAAACTGAAAAAGACCAAAGTAGAAATAAAGGAGCTGTGATTACCAACTCTGGCCTGGCTAAGAGAGCCACACTGATGTTCACATCTGGCATAGGTTTACTTTTCCAATTAGGCTAAATCTTGATTTCTAAACACCTGTATTAGTTTTCTAGGGCTGTCACAACCAATCCCACAAAGTGAATGATTTAAAACAGCAGAAATCTCTTCTCTCACAGTTCCAGAGATTGGAAGTCCAAAGTCTCTGAGAAGAGTCCTTCCTTAACTCTTCCAGTGCTCCATGGCTTTGGCAGCATGTCTCCAATACCCATGGCCATCCTCTCCATGAGTGTCTTCACATTCATTGTCTTCACTTTGAGCATCTCTATGTCCAGTTTTCTTCTTTGTAAGAGGATCAAAGACCCACCCTACTCCAGGATGGCTTCATCTTAACACACCACATCTGTAACAACTCCATTTCCAAATAAGGTCACATTCTAGGGCTCAGGGGATTAAGACATCAATATATATATTTTAGGAGATACACTTCAATTCATGACACCCTCCAAATGTAACACTCCTCTAAGTCTCAGCCTTCTCCTTCCTCACCCTCTCGGCAGCATTTGGCACATTAGCATATCAACACAGGCTGCTTTACAGAATACCTGCCCTTCATTCACTCAGCATACCCTTCTTGTTTTCCTCACCCCCCACCCAACTCTCTTGTCTTCTCTGCCAACTCCTCCTACTCCATCAACTCTCCATGTTAAAGACTACCTCAGATCTTGCCCCGTCTACACTCATTCCCTAGTAGACCCCTCCAGTCCCACAGCTTTCCATACTATTTCCTGACAGACTGCTCCAACCCACACTGTCATCTCCAGACACCATACCCTACTACCTACTTGGCATGTCCTCTGAGCCATGGGAGCATCTCTAACTTAACGTGACCAAGCAGAGCTACCTGGTTTTCTTCCAAAACCTTCTCTTTCACCAGGCTTCATCAAAGTAGTATTTTAATAGCCTTAACTTTACCTAGTGCCTGAAAACTTTCCCTCAACCTCTCATGTCCAATTAGCACATCTTGTTGGTTTCACCATCTCAAACAACTAGAATCTATCCACTTCCTACCACTGCTACCATACTACCCAGGGGTTACAAAGTGCTGTTCCCTAGCCTAAGCACTTGATGATCCCTTTGCCGATCCTTTAGTGCAACCTTCTAATAAGCAATGAGACATCAAGTATTGTTTTTTGTTTGCTCTTTGCCTTCTCAGAAATATCCCTGCATTCCCTGATCAGAACCGTCCCTCTGTGCCTAGCTAGTGGCTTTCTCCCTGTTTCTCCTCTCTCCTGCACACCACTTCTGAGGACTAACTCTTGGAACCAGCAAGTTCACCTGCTTAGGAACCTGCAATGGTTCCCAGTGTCTCAGTATTTAGCCTATGCACCTGTTAAGCTTTCACAGGTCCTATATAACCCAGCTTCCCTCCCAGCCAGTCAAGACCCCACTGCTTCCCAGCAGGACAAGCTTCTTTCATAGTAAAGTGCTATGTCCCGCCCCACCCCCCATACTCAAAGACAAGTGTCTTTGTGCTTGCTGGGCCCAGTTATCTTCAGCCTCTTCTCCCATCCAAGTACTAACCAGGCCCGAGCCTGCTTAGCTTCCAAGAGCAGACGAGATCGGGTGCGTTCAGTGTGGTATGGCCATACACTTCAGCCTCTTCTCTACCTTCCTATTCCATGAGTATTTCCTCAAAACTCTCATATTACAAACCTTCCTGGACCCCAAACCTTCCCTCCAGTTGCCACCCAGCTTGTTACTTACTCTTCCACTGATCAGGAAGAGAGATTTTCTGAAAAGGAAAAAAAATTTTTTTGAAGAAATTTTCTATTTCCATCATTTTCATCTCCTCACCTCCCATTCATTCACTTTTTACCCACAACTATCTGGCTGCTAGTTCTCCCCAAATTTCCTCCTGTGATTTCATTAAATGCAGTGACTGCATGCAACAGAGCCACACTGCTCTGTCTGGAAACACTTCCCTCAGTTTCTAGAAAAAACACTCTCTCTCTTTCCCATCTAACTCTCCAATTATTCTCCCTCTGTGTTCTCTTCCATGTCTACTTTCCTAGCATTAGGACGACCCTCCATCAGTGTCAGCTAAAAGGAACTCTCCTGTCACTTTAATTCTTCACAATGACCAACTCTTGGTGAAATTCCCCACATTATCATAATTCTTTAATTATTACCAGTTACTAATGATTATTTAAAATGAATGCCTGATCTGGATCTCACATGGGTCTGTTTCAATTTCTGATTTTTCTCACATACTTGGTATTTCTCAGTGAATGCTAAACAGCCATGTGGAAAGTCAGAGCATGCATGTAGGCTCTACACAATGTCACCTTCCTCCAGAAAGGATTCAGTTTTGCTTATAGCAGGCAGGTAGACTAGAGACACCAGCAATGCCAGACCTCCTTCATTCTACTGGTACTGAAATGATTCAAATCAGAACTGTAGTCCCTATGAGGGCTGGTTTAATGTTAGGTTACCCTTTACTCCTAACAAATGGCCTTTAAGGGTCTCAACCAAAAGCCTGGGGGTGTTGACCAGGGTCTTTCCAACCTAGCATGTCCCAACTTCAATTTCTGTCCCCAGCCATATGAATCTGGCAAGAGCTCTGCTCAGACACTCAGCCACATGCCCAAGCAAACAAGCTAGTCTCCCACTACCAGGCAATCTCTCAGTATACCAGGAACCTAAGGCATGGCTACCCCCACACTGCTACCAGATTCCCCCTTCCTCCACTGGGGAGACATTGGTCTGAGAGTCTACAACCTGAGTTCTAGTCTATTTAGTTGACAACTAGTCCTATGATTCTTGGGCCTGATTTCTGAGGGCTCCCCTTATATGTAAAAGGCATTTGTATAAAAATCTTTGAGTTTCTTCTCACTCCAAAAAAATCTCACTCATTAACATCCCCGTCAACTCTTAAATCAAGTAATCCAGCTATCTATTCTTTTACAATGCTCAGTCCAGTGACTGGTTACAACTTTACATTTCTGTAAGTAACACATGGACCTAAATTACAGTGTGTATTAAGATCCTTTCTTTTTAGTGGGGGGGAGCTGTACTGGGGTTTGAACTCAGAGCCTCACACTTGCTAGGTACTCTACCACTTGAGCCACTCTGCCAGCCCACAATAGCATGCATTGAGATTTACAAAGCTGTTCAAACTCTGGAACTGTGCCTACTTGTTCCACAGATCCTTATGATGTGTTGTCCTGGCTACTAAGCGACACAAGGCTGATGAGGACCCCCACCCAATGCTAAGGTTGAAAATCAAAGAGAAAAGCCTAACACAAATAAAGACAGGAGTCACTGCAGGGCATGACTATACCAAACTGCATGCAATAGACAAACATGGAAGAAAACAGACCTGAGTCACAGACAGCCAAAACTGCTCTCTAAAAAGAAGGGTGCTGCCTAGAGTCCACAGCAGGTCAAAGCAAGAGAGACTCAAAATGAACTTTAGCCTTTGGTTTTTTAGATTCTGTACTCTCCTCAGCAGATCAGAATGCCAGAAGATATACAAATGTTTGACTTGTGTTCATGAAGGACAAAAAAAAAAACCAGTGGTTGAGATTAATTATAGGCTAAAACAGAGTCCTAATGTCAGGTACCCAGAGAAGACCTAATGCAGTCATTTCACTACTTAGAGAATGTTCTGCACACACTTGCTAAGTACAGCTCTAGTTCCTGACCACCCAGTTTCTAAGTATGTTCGCTCCACTGTCCGTCCTCTCCTAGATCTGTCCTCTGCAGGATACATAACCTAGACCCTGATGTGTCTTACATAGCAGCTCTGCTTCCGTGCAGTATTTGCAAAGGAATCCAGTCCAAAACTCTGCTGTAGTCAGCACCTCCAACGAGTCACCACGAGGCTTCCAGATACACCAGTAACACAGCAGCTCAAACCAACTCAACTAAGAGACCCCGTGTGTGGTGGAAAAGGCACTGGGCAAGGAGCTGTGCTTGAGTCCCAGCTCTGTTCTTTCTGAGCGGATTGAGAGCCTACTAGGGGCCAGACATTCTGCTAGGCGTCAATGACACAAAGCTGAAGACACATAAGGTGCCTGACACTGTGGAGCTAAAATCCAAAGAGCACCTACTTCCCTATTTGCTATGTGAAGGTGCCAGACCAAGTCAGCTCTGAGGTTCCTTTTGAGGTTTTGTGATCAAAGAAAGAGCCCTGGTTGGCCACACACCTCTGTATGGCTGTGGATGGGCACAGCCTCTCCAGGCTTCCTCTTCCATGTCTATAAAGCAAACAGGATGGATCTGAAAGTATCTACCATTACCTTGTGCAGCCACAGTGGCAGGTTTCCAGACTCGCTCTGCAAGAAAGCCTTCTGCTGCACAGCAGCCCAGCAGTAAGAATCCACGAAGGCAGCTTGACGCCAGGAGAAAGAATTTGGGGAGAAACAGCTTATTTGGGTACCTGAGAAGCAAAACAGATTGTTCCAAATGAATGGAAAAAACAGATGCCTGGACCCTTCTCACCCCACCCTTCTCTCACCATTGCTCCTGATCTTAAGTGCCATCTACCTAAGTCATGAAGCACCAGGACAGGAGGTGGGGATAGCAGTGAGGACAGCCCTCAGAGCACATACCCAAGTTCACATTAAAACTGAGTACTAGAGAGGTATGCCTGGCCAGCACTGGGCAGTACAGGGATTCAGCTGGAGGGAAAGCTCTCGAAAGAAATGAACCACCATCAAAGGAAAAAAGGAGAACAAGAACTGGAGCCCAAATGTCTGAGTAAACTTGGACAAAGCTGGTCTAATTTAGGGGAAGGGCTAGTAGAAGGGTGGGGATCAAGCAGAGTCAATGTAGGAAATTAGTCTTTTTAGAACACTTAGAACACTACTAATAGATCTCTGGAGGGCAAAAATCAGCCATTTTCCAAATCCACTAAGGAAAAAAAGACATAAGCTGAAACTGCAGCCCAAGCAGGTAACATTTGGAACAAATACTCAGAACTGCATCTCTAACAGGAGATGGGGGGAGGATGGGGGTTGGAGAGAAGGGACTGTAGGACTTGGCTTCACCCAGATCAAACTGAAGACAGCATCATCCTGAAAACACTGTTGCCACATGGAACACACTTAGATCTGGAAGACTCTCCACACTCCTGGTCTACATGGCCACGTCAGGAAATTGGCCAACAGGACCTTGGAGCCTAGGGTACAGCTGTGTTCTCCTTCTCACAGAAGGCATAGGGAGTGGTGCTGAGCCTCCCCTGACAGCCCCTGGCCCAGCTGGCTCTCCTGTCCCCCTCAAATGTGTACAGGAGTGTGTGTGTGTGTCACAGGCACAAGGACTACATATTGGTACCCCCACAGGCAACTCTCTCCTACATCGCACTCAGCCTGGGGAAAGCTAAGTGCCTGGGTTCTAACATGAGTTGTATTTAAACCTGACTATACCACTCATAGTTGTGTAACTCATAGCTGGTAAATCACTTACCTTCCAAAGCCTGGATCTCCAATATGGAAATGATACCATCTACATTATAGATTTGTGGTGATGACAGAAAAAAGGAACAGTTGCGACACGCTTACTATGGGTCCTGGTTCCCACCAGTTGCTCAGTAAGTTGTTACATTTTTCCAGGTGAAGTAATGAGCTGACTCTGATACTGCTTTAAAGACTGGGGTGTGCCTGGAGACAGGGATAATTAGAAGATACCTTGCTGAACTTTCCTAGACCCTGTCACATAAAAGGCCTCACAGGGTCACCTTCCCAAACAACAGAAGGAAGTGGGGAGGGAGGATATTCTCAGGAATGTAGATTTTTTTGTGGTCCAGGTTACATGGGTAAGGCACTGAGTACTCCTTGTTTCTTAATAGTGCTTTCGTGCCCACAGACATCAAGAAAGGACTTCTGAATAAGACCTTGCGGAGGAGACACTCATGAAAAGTCATAAGCCACCACACAATGTCCTATAATAGGCACACCTTGCCATCCAGCAGTGGCATAAGTGGGAGTTGGGGGTGACTAAGATAGTTTAAGTTTCCTTCTGACTCTCTTATCCCATTAAACTTGAAATGTGAATTTTATAAACACATAGTCAGGATGGCACAGGGCTCAGGGCTAACTTTACAATGCTCTTGCATCCATGTGATTTTGTGAATGCTTCCTGTGCCAACACTTACCAAGGTTTATGCAAGCAACAACCAAACACCAGGCAGATGGGAGGTCCCTGGTCAACAAATGGATGACTTCTGATACATTTCTTAGTAAGTAGTAGCCTGCTTAGGAACATCTGTCCAAATACTTGTCCAAATAGAGACTGACAACATATTGAGCTCCTTAACATGAAATAGAAGGTCAAGAAAACACTGCAGGCAACCAATGTTCACTGGACACCAACAAGTCCTTTCAATCATCACCTCATTTAAGCATCACAGTCAAATAGGGAGAGAGCCTCTTCCTTTTACCCTGGAGGAAAGAAACTGAAGCTCAGAGTAGTTCAGTAATCCTCCCATGTCTCTCAACACCATTCTCTGGGGCTGTTACTGTGACAAGACCAGACTAGAGTTCCCTATTAGGGCTTTTCCAAATGAGGTGGTCTTAGTAGGTGATTCTTCCAAGTAGCAAGGAAGGGGAGAGATCCTGGAAGGGACAATCCAGGAAAAGAATAGATCAGGCTCTACTATAGGCTATTCTTAGCACAGGAATGGAAACCTAGTCTCTTGACTCAGAGGCAGGTGGCGCAAGGACAGAAGCCAAATCAAGAGTGAAAAGCAAGAATAAAGAGAGCCACAGAGCAGCAGGATGTGGGGGGACCAGCACAAGCTGGGCTGTGCAGCCCTATACCACCACCTTGGTAAGAGTGAGGCGGACTTACAGGCACCTGACACCGTGGTTAAACCAATGCTGAAGGGCTGGGAAGCTTGGGTACTGAACCATCCTGACTCATGTTTCCAAATGTACTTCCACATCCTTTGTCTCATTTACTCTTCAAAACAGTAACTAGGAGGTAAACAGGTTCTGTGTTTCAATCTTTTCCTACTAGTCTTCCATTAAAGAGACTTTCCTGCCTCTCTTTATTCCACGCATTTAAACTGCTGACAGATTATTCATCCTAAAACTCTCTTCTGATTTTAACACTTCCTCGGCTCAACATTGCTCTGAGATCCCCTGGCCTAGGGCACAAATCAAACTCAACAACTACTGTGAATTGTCCAAGTCTGACAGGTTTCTAGACCTGCATCTTTCCTCGCGCTACTCCCCCAGCCAGGGGGGGCTCACTCTCCAGTACCTGATTAAGTTAATGCCCCAGTATACCAGTTATATCGACAGGCCACCAAAAAGCCAAGCTCAGACATCATCTTCTCTGTGAAGCATCCTCTCCACTGACCTTCCCCAGGACTTTAAAGCCACCAAGACTCACAGAAAATCACCTTCAGCCATGTTGTGTAAACACCCACATGTGTCTTACCTCCTCCAGTAACATCTGAAGTCTCTGCAGGCAGGACTCACTCCTTGTCTCTCTCAAGTTCCCACATCAGCCTGTACCAAACAAATAACAGCTGTCTTATGTTTTAAAAGTTTCAAAGTACTACAATAGCTAAGGTCCCCATTAACATCCAAGTATCACCATTGTCCCACTTGGTAGTTGAGAAAACAGAGCCCAGTGAAACCCTCCAGCCAGACTCCCACACACTTACACCACTGTGTCAGGCTCAGTGAGCACACCAGAGTTTTCAGAAACAACTTTAGTAAGGCACAACTGCTTTTCACAATGCACACAAGGCAAGACATGAGCATCAGGTTTATACCCTGCACAACAAAGAATACTCCTGATTGGTTGAAGTGCAGAGAAAACTGTGGGCTTTACATACATGCATCTGGCCAAATCAGCCACAAGACCATGTAGAGAAGACTGGGCCATGTGGAGGTCGTCACATCTGCTAAGTAAGTGACCTAAACCACAGATGTCTTCCATCACCCTTCAGTTACCCGGGCCTGGAACCCAGGGCACAACCACACTTTGTGTCTGATGGACAGCCCAGGTGGTCCTTATTACAGCCTAGGCCTGTACCAGTGGCTTCTAAAGCAGTAGATAGCAGAGAATCAGAAAGCAACACAGCCCGAGGTGAAACAGGCCCAGGGCAGGAAAAGCAACAAGCCAGTCCAGGTTTCTCAACCCAAGCATGAGGACTATATCCGTTCCTGTCCAACTGCAGCAGAAGGGGCTGTGCCCCCCCCCCCCCCCCCCCCCCGCCGCCAAGACACCTTTTTTCTTAGTCTCTTGCAATAAGCTTTATTTTAGTTCCTATACATTACCGACACTGGGCAGGTTAGGAGGGCATCCCTAGAGCTGCAAGGTATAGGCAAAGCCACAACCACCACACACCCACCTCCCTCCTAGGACACTGAGCGGGAATGCATTTTCAGCCTTGAAGTGTTGTGGGTAGCATAGGAAACAGGCTTCTTCAGGAGGTACAGAAGCTCAACAAAATCATGAGTTAAACAAAAATAAAAACATAAATAGATGTAGTTAACTAGGTGGGAGAACTCTGGAGGAACTTTCAAATGGAAGCACTTCTAGGTGGACTAATGTCACACTGAGGAGACCACAGGAAGCAGTGAAAAGTGGTGAAGGGTCTTAGTTCTTGCTGTACACTTCTGACCCCATTTTAAAGATGAGGAAAGTGAGGCATAGAAATCTCGCGCTAGTGGGTGGCAGAGCTGGAATATCAACTCAGCCCTCCATCTTCACTTCCAAACACAAGAAAGAGAAGACAAAAGGTACAGGTTACTGAAGAAAACTAGGTCAGAGATAGGGGAGTAAGGAGAAATGAACCAGAAGAGTTTCTTGGAGAGAAAAATAAATCTTGGCATTGCATCACTGTTCTGGGAAGCACAGAAGGAGGACGGAGAGCATAATAATGATTTTATCTATGATAGTCATTAGTATCCACATAGTATTAAGTCTACAAAGTGTTTTCAGTTTATGAAAAAAATTATTCTAATTCTCTTTAATGTAAATTATACACACACAGTGGGACTGAGGGAAATCATAAAACAACCCATAAAGCAATGGAAGTAGTGCTATCTACTTTCTAAGATTGCCAGAGAAATCTAAAAACTATTTTACTATAAACTCTGAAGTTCGCTGAAAATAATCATATAAAGGTGACCATGAAGCCAGGCACTGGTGGTTCATGCCTGCAATCCTAGCTACTTAGGAAGCTGAGATCCAGAGTATCAAGGTTTGAGGCCAGCCCACACAAATAGTTCACAAGACTCCATCTCCAAAATGACCATTTTGCTTTGGGCAAAATGGACTGGAGATGTGGTTCAAGCAGTAGAGTGTCTACTTTGCAAGTATGAAGCCAAGTTCAAACCCCATTCTCACAAAAAAGAAAAAAGAAAGACCCACAGAAGAGTAACAAGCCTTGCAATGGTGAAACAAGTCTGAATCTGTTTAAACTGCCTTTGGCTCCACATAGTAAGACCAAATGATATTTACCCAAAGAATCCTTCTTCGTCAAATACTCAAAGCTACTGACTATCTTTAAGTACCCAGGATATTTAAAGTGATACTGACATTTTGCTATATTTACCTCTTTTTTTTAATTAAACACTTTTAAAAAAATTTCAGACCTCCAGAAAAGTTACAATATTACAATGACATCCCATAATCTCAACATTTAGATTCAACCACTGTCATCAGCAACACAACCTCTAAGTATGTCTGCATAGCATGTATGTTCTCTTTTACGCTAGCCCACTTGAGAATTAAATGCAGAAATTGCACCCTTTACTCTCAGAACCATGATCTTCTAAGAACTCAATGCAATCACTTACACACACACACACACACACACAGAGTAATCTGTTATCCATACATGTTGAATATTCCTTATTTGAAATGCTTGGGACACGAAGTATTTTGGATTTCAGAATATCTGCATAGACTTTACTGGTTTAGCACCCCTAATCGGAAAACCTGAAATGCTCCAAAATCTGGAACTTTTTGAACATCATGTCGGTACTCAAAAAGCTTCAGACTTCATAGCATTCTGAATTTCAGATTTCAGCCTAGGGATCTTGATTTCCCAAACTGTCCTTTACAGCAACTTGCACTTCTTCCAACCAGGATCCAATACTGCACCACACTACATTTAGTTCTCACAGTCACCTGATCCTGGAATGAACGGTCCACAGCCTTTCTCTATCATTCATGCCCCTGAATGTGGTCTCTATTTTGTGCAATGCCCCTTGCTTTGTGTTTGTCTGTTGCTCCACTCCCTGATCCAGGTTCTGCATTATGGAAGGAATCTTACAGAAGGGCCACCACTTTGAGAAGCACCAGATGACAATTTCTACCATGGCTCATGATGTCACCTGTAGTGGTCACCTGGCTAAGAGGCCATCAGCCAGGTCTCTCTATAGCAAAAGTGCCCCTTTTCTACTGTGAGATGATAAGAGCTCTATGGGGAGACCTCGGAGACTGTGTAAATATTGCATATGTACACACCCTATTCCTTTTCAGCTTGCTTTATCCATTATTCTTATTTGGTGGCACACACCATTCACATGCTGTAAGAAAACCAGATACCATGTTGACATCACTTCCCTAAGTATTGATCACCTATGAGCTCCATCCCAACACAGAATAACCTCCCTGAAGAGAAGAGACATAATTACTGACCACTACGAGAAAGAAATTTGATGTTCCCATTCCATCCAATGAAAGAAACCTCAGCAGTTAACATTTTCCCCATTTTACAGAAGAGGAAATAGAGACTCAAAAAGGTAAAATGAGTCAACTGACACTTGACCAAGCTATGATTCAAGTCCAAGTGTATAGCTATCCTCTTCCCCCAACACAGTGACCAGTGGCAGGGAGGAGACAGAGTAGAGGCAAACCTGAGCTGGGTGATGTGGAGGTGATTAGACCCTGTGGAGCACGAGGCTGGCCAGTGCTGAAGAGGCACAAGGAAAGGACAAGCACCAATTCTTCCAGCAACATGCACCTGAGCTCCAAGCCCAAGTTCATTAAAAAGGGTCACCAAAACGACAGAGCCAAGAGGTGGCATGTGTGTGGATTGTTCCCAGGCACCTAATGTTCATTGTGTGGAGTCACAGAGACAGTCAGCTGGGTGGTGGGCACTGCAGACATGGAGCCCAGCTGGTGGGGACAGGGGCTGGACACATGGAAGGGAGGGTCAGATCAAAAAAACCATCATCAAAAATGTCACAACAGGAATGTGACATGTGAGAGACAGAAAATAAATCCTTGCAGCAACCCCAGTCTGGTCACACTTCCACCAGAGGAAATGTGTTTGGTCTTGGGAGCTGCACTGTAAGAGGGTATTGAGAGAACCTGGGTAGGAACCCAAGGTGAACATGAGAAACAGATGGTGCAAAAACACAAGAGGTTTTGGGAAAGGAGCCAACTTAAGAAAAATGTTAAAGGAACGGACAAGTTAAGGCCAGTGGATAATTTTGATAAATGCCCTTAAGTACAAGTGTCAGAACAAACTATTGTTCAGCTGGTCTTCACTGACACAGACTAACTTGTGTGAAACAATATGGAAATCAGGGAAATTAAGTAAGTCTACAAATAGAGGCACTAGACCCTTATTCCTGAATGTTGCTTTAAAAAAGATCCCATTATACTCGATAAACATTGGGTTTCTTTTTATTCTTAGTAAGTTACTTAACCTCTCTGAACCTAATTTTTTCATTTGTAAAACCTCATAAAATTCCTATAAGCATTAAAGGAAGTGTCTGCCACAGTAACAGCACCCAGTAAAAAGTCAATAAATGGTAGCCAAGCTTTTCATTTCTATGTCAGGCACTGAGGTACAAGGATGTAGGATTCCTTTGTCAAATCCTGTACTATTTTCTTCTGTGCACTTACTATTATTTTAATTGCCCATTTACTTACTGCTTTCATATCTCTTTCATTTTCTAAACCTCCAGAACAAATACATCACAAAAAGAGGGCCTTGAAAAACTTGGAACTAAGATTTTAAAAGGTCATGAGTCTGAAACCACATTCAACATCACTGAGTCCTTTCCCATCACCTCTTCCTGAAGACATCTCTTAAAAGCTAGCTATTGTAGTTCCGGAAACAAAGAAACCCCTTCTCGTGGAAGGCCTTGAACATCTACCTCTGTACTGAGTCAAAGAGTAGTGACTCTGACAAAATGAAAAGAGCTCACAAGAACTGTCACCATTATGTAGACAATCAGTCATGAGACTTCTTCGTGAAGCAAGGACAGTCTAAACAGACCATCACATGACAGATGCAGATGATCAAGTGGCAAAAGCTCTTTCTTAAAGGAACCTCACTAAAGAAAAGGGACTTTAAAGCTTTTCATCAGAGCACAGTATGTACTACTTCACAGCCTTTGTGACAACAGCACACCAGATACCAAGGACTCCTGTGCTTCTAAGGGCTCCATTCTTCCCATTCGTAGATGAGGCAATAGAGCAAGGGTGTCCTGAAGGCACTCAGATATCAAGTACTGAGCTTATCTCCAGAAGCAACCACTGGGCACCAACTATGGACATGTTACTGTGTGTGACGCAGGGATTCAAAGAAAACAGGGCATGGCCCCTGCCCACCCCCCACAGGGGTTTACAGTCCAGTTGAGGAGGACACAAATACAAACATAAACTACTAATGATAACAGACAAAAATATCACATAAGAGTAGAAAATAGTGAACCACAGCAGATACACACACTCAAAGGGAGGAGAGGATAGAAACCTGGCTGCAGAAACAGCATACCTAAGTAAGTACCTTTGAGGCAGGCTAAAATTAGGGAAAGTTTGGGACTCATAAGAAAAATTTTACATCTTAGATCAACCATGCTTTGGCTCAGGCACAGTGGTCACCTGGCCGGGTACCACCCATGCCCCTCCCCGCTCATTGATGAGAATCACTTTTAAAGTAACTGAGAAAGAGAAGCACTCTCTCTCTGACAGCAGATTCTACCTTTCCGCCCCCCTCCCGCACCAAGCTCCCTTTTGTAAATTCCATCCCTTTTAATAAACTCCCTTTACAGCCACGTGTCCTGCCATGGATTCTTCCATGTGGGACAAAGAATCTGAAATTCTTCTGATCACAGAGTGAACCAGCACTGTTAACACTTTGAGTATTTAAAGCTGATAGCCTGTTTAGGACAAGGAACAGACTGCGATGCCTGGAACACAGAGCCCAGCTGGGGATCAAAGCGAGGGCATGCTGGGCTCCAGCCTTGACTCTGTGAGCAGTGGCAAGAGGGCTCAGCAGGGTGGAGTGGGAGCACATTACTGCTTTAGCATCTCCAGTGCTGTAGTCCACGCACTCACGCTCCTGATGTCATCATCTGGGCTTCACTGTTGAGCCCAGGTGAGACTGGCTGCAACTCTTACAGTGCAGGTGCCCTTCCCAGCAAGAATCCAAGGAGCAGGGAGTGATCCCACGCAACAGAGCTGGAGACCTGGTGCACGTCAGCAGCCTCTGAGCAGGGTGCAAGCATGCTCCACTCAATCCACCATCCCTCATACACACAGCAAAAGGCAAATAGAACCAAACAGCACTACAGCTCACACTGTGTGCCTCTGGGCAAATAACCTGACCCCTGTCTGCTGGCAACTGTTCCTCTGTAAAAGGTCAAAACAGGATTAGGGACATGTTTGCAGTTAACCTGCCCTGAGTGCTTTCTACCTTCCAGAGACTGCTCCGGTGCTTTACCTGTTTAATTCACTGAGTTCTCACCACCCTGTGAGATAGATTCTACTATGATCCCACATACTGATGAGGAAGCTAGGGCACACAGAAATCACATAGCTTTTCCAAGGCCTGGTGCTGAATGTGTGGTGTGCCAGGATCAGACCCCAGGCAATCTGGCTCCAAAACTCACATCTTAACCACTGTGTATTCCACACGGTCTTTCAAAATGTAAAAATATAAATGAAAGATTGCTGCTGTGAAAAATATCATGCCTAATGGATCTCACACACAAAATACAGAGGCTGTTAATATTGGTCCTAAGGACAAGGGACAGCATTAGGAGGGACAGCCTAAATGCAGAGGCACCACACAATTTCCTCTCAGGACACCCTCTCCTCAGCTGTTCCCCTCCAGGACTCTGACCAGACCCTCCAGGACTGCCAGCTCACAGGCTCTCAGCAGACAGGGCTTCCTGCTCTGCCAGGGAACAAGAGTAAACTACTGGAGACTACATGGGTCCAGGACCACAAGCACACCCGGCCCAGCTCAACGCTGCCAGCCACAGCCTTACTTATGATTCACTGTACTGGCAGAGCTTCAAAGCCCAAAACACACTTGCTGAGTAGGACCAGCTTGGGTCTTTCCCACATCAACTCCAGCATTCTCAGGACAACAGAGAGGCACTAGACATGCCTACAGCACTCGCCAGCAACAGCTCCTGAAAAACTTCCATGAAACATTTGCTCCATACAATATACCATGCCAATTCTAAGATAGAGGTGACACAGCTGTTCCTCAAAGTACACACAAGCTGGTAAGCATGAAATTGCTATGGTGGCCCTAACTAGTCTCTCAATAATGGCCCATTCTCCACCAAGTATTGGAAGTAAGATTCATTTCGTTTCTTTATTTCTTTATTTCAGTGCTGGGAACTGAACCCAGAGTCTCCTGCAAGCTAAGCAAATGCTTAGACCACTTAAGCCACACTCCCAGCCCTTTTGTTTATAATTTGCTTTTTGAGAAAGGATGTCACTAATTTGCCTAGGCGAGCCTCAAACTCACAATCCTCCTTCCTCTGCCTCACAAGTCGCTGGGATTACAGATGTATGCCACCACACCTGGCTCATGCTCATAGCATGAAAATCTTCTGAATATACTTTGGATAAACTCTAAAATCCAGGTCCCATCATCAAACCCCTGCTCATCTTCCAACCTCTTTACACCATTCACTCTCTGCTCAATAGGTCCAATGACACTAATTTTCTTTCAGTTCCTCCAAAAAAAAAAATTAAAGCATACCCATTTCTTCTGAAGAGGCTTCTTACACACTCATGTGCCATTCGGCTGAAGGCTGTCTTCCTGGGCATCCTGGGTGAGGCTTCCTCACCACAGTACTTGTTGAAAGGCACTGACACAGCCAGAATTCTGAAGAAAGTCACCACAAAGTGACAAGCCCCTGGGCTCTTGTCCGCTTCTTTACTGGCAGGTCTGACTGTGCAGTACGATGATCCACGTGAACACAGCACCAACGAATGAGAACAGGAGTGAACGGGAGAAGAGATGAGAAAGAGAATTACTGTAAGGCAGGCATGAGCCACAGCTCCTGGGCTGGAAGGGCACGGCAGTCATCCAACAACTCATTTTAGCCTAGTGTCTTCATATTACAGAGTGGGACTGATCCCAGGGAGATGCCTTCTGGTCACACATGAGTCACACTGCTGTTGTTCCTTGCCATTAAGAAATAAATACGTGGGGAGGGCGCTGAGAGGGAGACGATGTGGGCAATGTAAATAATGTACACTGTAAGACTAATCAGCATTATCACTACAAATCACTCCCTGTTTAATGTATATATCCTAATAAAAATTATAATAAAAAAGAAATACCCTAAGAGTGCTCCTTCAGTTCTTAAAAAGGCATCATTGCCGTTCCATTATTTGCTTGAATGTGGACAAGTAAAACAAAACAAAACCACAAAGGCTTAAGAGTGTTTTTAGAAGAGGAATGAAGCCTTAGTAAGAAGAAGGCTATAAGCACCAGCCCCTGGGCTCTCTTCCCTCCAGGGACACTAGGGTTAGGAAGGGTGGCAAATCAGTCACCATCACCCAGATTCACTCAACAAGCCTCCAGAACCCTTGAGTGGCCCTAAATCTGCATGGAAGCTGGAGAGGAGCATAAGCCTGTCTCAGATCTGCTGGGGGCTCACAATTTAGTAAAGTACCTTTAGAGTGTAAAAGCTTAATTTACCCTCAGTTCAGTTCAGCCAACATTTATTGAACACCAACCATGTGTCAGACTTCTGTCTATGTATTATTTCATTTAAACAGACAGTGCACTGCTGTTTTGCAAATAAACAACCTGGTGCTATCTGAGAGGAGAATTAAGTTCCCCAGCCAAAGGCACAGCTGAGCCTTTTTTCAGGAACCCTTATTCTAGGGCTTCAAATGAGAAGCAGATGTTAACTCTTAAAAGATTTTTAAAAAAAGACATTTTCACATGTACTGGCAAACCATGTTTATAGTTTTATCAGTTGACTAAACAGGAAACCTTTTCGCTTTAAAAACAAAAAAAGTTAAACAGAGTTAAGATGGATTTTGGAGAGGTGGGGAAGGATTTCATAAGCAAAAGATAGCAAGTTGAGACCTGTCTGCCTCTCCAAAATCCAAAACCCCAGGCCAAATGGTAAATGGCCAGAAGGAAAGGTACAGTCTCCAGACACTGCCAAGAGTGGCAGGTAGAGCCTAGAAATATGTCTTGTGAAATAACACTGCAAACAGGCAACTGCAAACCAATACCATAAAATGCTACTTCAACCTTAAGAATAGCAAATTAAAAAACTGAAGGTATCTAAGTTCTAAGGGGTCTCCAAACACACCTTTTGACCCTTGGACTTTTAACTCCACCATGAAATTGGATTCCAAAGCAATAGTTCTCAAAGTGTAGCCTGGCAACCTCAGAATCCGAGACCCTTTTGCAGAAGAAGTTCTGTGATGTTAATTTATAATAACATCATATTTTTACTTCCCTTTCTATTCTCATTTTCTTGTGAATGTACAAAGTGAGTTTTCCAGAGGCTACTGATGTGGGACATTACAGAATAATGAATGAGAAGCAAATAGGAGAATCCAGGTCTTCTATTAAGAAGATATGCAAAAATACCATTCAAGTTTCTGAAGTCACTTTTCATAAAAATACACATTACATATGTTAATATGCAATGGGCTTTTCTATATAGTAGCAATAGATATAAATCACAAACAAAAGCTTTTACAGCATTCTCAAGAAATCTGAAGAGTGTAACAGGACTGAGACCAAAAAGTTTGAGAACCCCTGCTCTAGAGAAATATATTTTATACAAAGAAGCACAGATAAGGATGTTCACTGAACCACTGCTTGTAACAGAAAAAAGTGGTATGAACTTCTGTGTCATAACAGAACAATTACATAAGCTGAAATATAATCACACTATGGAAAGTTACACCCTTTTTAAAAAGAATGAGGGAGCGCTACATGCACTCACATGAAACATTTCCAAGACACACTAAAGATAAAGGAGCAGATTACAAAATATTCTATTTAAATATTATGTTAAAATGCTAATAACGCTTTTTCCATAGAAACAAAGAGAAGTGTCAAAGAATATACACTAAACAATAGAATGGTTGGTTACACACACACACATACACACACACACACACACACAGAGACACACACACACACAGGCATATGGTATTTGGCAAATTAAAATTAACCTGGAAAATTCCCTCCACTGCCACAGCAGCAGTGTCATAGTGTGATGGTGGGACGTGCCTACTGGGGCTGACACTGCAAACCCCTCTGGACAGTCAAATTGTACCCTGAAACAAGACTACCCTGCCAGCTGACACACCAAGTCCATGGACAACCTGCTCCCGCTTTACCTGAGAACACTCGCCAGCTGCTATACCTATCTGGAAGCTGTAATTTTTCTCAAAGATTCACTTTATTTGACCCATCCAAAATTTGTTACATCATAAAATCACAGACAGAAACAACAGCTGTGACAAAATATGAAAAGTGGGTAACTTTAATGATGCCCCCAAATGTAGAAATGAGTATTCCTCGTAACTATCAAAAAGAAAAAAGTCCAGTTGTTGAGATAACCTGACAAGTTCCCAGTAAGGACCCTGCTTCCTATTACTGAATAGCCTTTCAAATATTATCAGAACGGCCAAGTATTTTTATGAGAATAGAGCTACATACAGAACAATACAAATACCCCTAAAATAAGCTCATTTCCCTAGGGGTTGGCTATATAATAACAAAATCATAATATATCAGTGGATATGGGTTGAATTCCCCAACAGTCTTGACATTCCATTGAAAGAACAAAACAGGCTGAAATGGTAAGTGTGCAAGTAAAATTATTAATTATATTGGAAAAATAAATGGATAATTAAAAATAAACCTGCTCTAAGGATGGCCTATGTCAGTCTAATTATAATGGAATTTTAAAAAATTAAAATGTGCAGAATTTAAACCAAAAGCATTTTTCATCAAGTCATACCATAAATAAAATTCAAAGGTATCTGAAATCTGGTATTGTAGATATTTTTTTCAATGGTTGTAGCATATTTTTAAATTGCTATTATCATTATGAAATGTTTATTATTTGTCATTTCATATTTCTTGCTCTTATTGTTATTCTAAGTTGGCTCCAATAATACTACACAGAACTTTCAAATAATTTTTGATGGAATTTTTTTTAATTTTAATTTTTCAAGGGATATAAAATTCTTCTTAGAGACAACATAATAACAGTCAGTATCCAAAAAATGCTAAAATCCTATTGACATTCCTGCTCATTGTTTATTTGCCCACACTTTACTTGAATACCTACTTTGTATCAAATTTTAAGAACATATGGTACAGTCTAGAGGGGAAGACAGAATTCAACAAATAACTACCTAACTGCAACTAGCATAAAGTGTTAGAAGGGAAACTTACAGGGTGTAGTAAAACATGTTATCGGGAAGTCCAACTCAAAGTCGCAATTTGACCCCTGAAATGGGTCATTTCTTCCTTAAAACCAGGAACACATCAATATGCCCCTTCCGAACCTCTGACAGCTGCATGTAAAGGGAGTCAGAGCTAGATGGTGCTACTTACTTGAACTAGTAACTCAGGAATGTAAAACCATCCTGACAAATGACTTCATCTTTCTGGAAACCACTACTGTTCTCATGTCCTTTTCTTTCAGTGTTGGGAGGAGAGAAGCATTTGCAAAGATTTATGTATAAACAAGCTTCATCTGTAAGAGTACAAATACTGAATGAACCTAAGTGTCCATCAGTAGCAAACTGCTTAGATAAATTCTAGTAAGAATATACCACACTGCAGGATGCTAATCTGCCCATTTTATAACAGTGAGGCGATACCTCTATATTGACATGGAAAGCTCTCCAAAAGACAGTAAGTGAGAAAAAGCAAACTACTATAGCATGATGCACTTTGTTTAAAAAATAAAATATGGTACACAAATACAGAATACAACATAGTATACAATGTAGCATTGTATACTGTATTGATTCCAAGAAAGGGGGTGGTAAGGATGTACAAAGTGTCCACTGTGGTTACCTCTGGCATATGGCATGCGTCCTTTACCATGAGAATACTTGTAGGTTCTGCTTGTGAACTAAAAATAAGACAAAAACATTCACAAGATAAAATGTCTACCCAACAGGAGCCTCTCTGGACTGTAGATGTCCTTCACTTGGTTTTTTGGTTTGAGGATGTGCTCTTATAAGACCTATGCAATGAGATCCTAAATACTGTGACAGATGCCCCTTAAAAGAATCAACCAGCTTTGCCAGCTGGCACACACTAAAAACTAGCCTGAGGATATTCGCAATAACTGCCTAAATCCAGTCACAATAAAGCAGATGACATCAACCCCCGGGCTGCCAGCTCCAGCCTCAGTTACGGGAAACACAGGGAAATTAAGATAGAGGCAGAGCTGCCTTTGCCTCACTGGGGCTGGCCCAATGCGTGCCCTGTAATGATAGCACAGGGCAGAGTTAACATGAAGAAACACATCCCTCCCTGTCCAGAAATGAGGCTGTCCACTGGGAGGACAGTGGGAAAGGGTGGCAGGGGAACAAGGATCCCTGGCTGACCACACATCCTTTCCTCTGGGGTCTACAGGCTGCCTTCATTGCTCATTTGGTCCAGCCAGCCTGGGTTCAGGCCAAGAAACATCCTCACAGGAGCCTAGGGTACTTTTCTCCCCAAGGTACCCAGAGGTTATGGTACCCAAAATTAAAGAAGTCCTAAGGCAGTACACTGGGCCTGACACAACCTTAAGTCTAGGGCATCATGGACCATGTCTGTCAAAAGACTCCAAGAACATGACTCCCACTCAGAGTCAAAAGTTTTGTCTTAGTCTCTATGGACTGCAATAACAACATACCATAGGCTGGGTGGCTTAAATATCACACATCTATTATTTTCTCACAGTTCTGGAGTCTGAGAAGTCCCAGGTCACAGTGTCAGCAGATCTGGTGTCTGGTCAGGAATCTGACCAGCCACTCTCTTGATGTACACTCACATGCCTTTCCTGACAGCCATGCTTGTGGAGAGATGGCTCTCTTCCTCTTCTTATAAAGGTTTATTCTTGCAACCCACACGAGCTTGTCCTAGAAATCTAACTGGGGGCAACTGGAGATGCAGAAAGAACAAAGGATAGAAGACAAACATGTACAAAGTTGGGGCCAGGGGTGCCGGGTGCTCGGATGGAGACACACAACAGCCTCATTACTTCTTTTTTACCTCTTTTACTTTGCTTCTTTTCTCTATTCTTTAAAACCTTATTTCTTTTCTCTTCTTTAAAACCTTACTTCCTTTCTATTCTTTAAAGCCTTTCTTCTTTTCTGTTCTTTAAAGTCTCAGTCCTCAGACTTGCACTGTCCCATGTTTCACTAATCTCTAGCATAACTCCTAAATTCTCAGTCTTTAGACTGGCGGACACACAACAGCAGCCGCCCCCGCAAGCAGCCAGCAGCCAACCAGACAACCCATCCTTCTTCAGCAAGTCTTTTATAGACAGTGGGAAACAAGGAAGTGGAGCAACGGTTCTCAGGGAGGGGCATGACACAGTAACAGGAGAAACCTGGGATCCCTTATTCTCTTCCTCTGAAGGTAAACATCTGAGGAAAAACAGCTGTTTTGCATTTTGCCCTGGCCCGCTTCTGCAGCTGGGGCCATGCCAAACTCAGCCTGCTGATTATTAGGCGTAACTGCGCTTCTGTCAAGTTCTCATGGGCTTCTCGTACATGGAGACCTCACCCTCATAACCTCATCTAACGCCAATTACCTTCTGAAGACTCCACCTCCAACTATCCCACTGGGGTTAGGGCTTCAGCACACGCATGAGCTCAACACACTTAGGGAACTCATTTCTTCAAAAGTTTCAATAAATAATCCTAGAAGGTCATGTAGAGCAATCCTGCTTGTATTCTACAATAAGTTGTCTCCCAGTTATTTCCTCAACCTCTGTAACCTCTGTCTCTCTCTCTCAGTGAAATGAGCTGCACCTTTTTTTTTTTATTTATCTTTTTCTTTTTTTGGTGGTACTGGGGCTTGAACACTGGGCCTCATGGTTGCTAGGCAGGCAATCTACTTGAGCCATTCTGCCATAGCTGTACCCTTTGAGGCATTTAAGAAGATGTGCTAGAATAAGGGGCCTTCTGTGACACAGAACTCCGCCTTCTGCAGCCTCCACAATAGTGACAGATGTATGATGTGTGAGCCACACAGAATAACACCCCTCCATCTGCAGTGCAACTCTTCAGCATTGTGAAAACTGATCCCTCCTTATCACAAAAATACTATAAAATGAGAATTACAGGTACTTGTCATATAATTTACGCTTATAAATTCAGTGGAACAATTTAGCTCCCTCCCATAATGCCATGCATCCTCTTCAACCTTTATCAGAGGTAGTCTATGAGGGTCTTACTACAGGACAGCACTGTTTTCACTAAATGGCACTGCGGGGAGGGAGAACTTTCGAGCAACTGGGACCCTTACTTGAAAGACCCCCTCTTTCCCTCAGGCTAGCCACTCTCCCAGGGAGGACTCAGGAGACACACCTCCCTCACTAAAGTTCTACTGAGCTGCATGAAGATTCTTATCTCATAAGGTGAGAGGAGGGAAAAATGAGGGCTGGAAAACAGTCAGTGCTGACTCCCCCTTCTCTGTCCCCCATTGCATAGTCTTTCTAGTTCTGAGTCACAATTAAATTAAATTCCAACTGTGTTCTGCAGTGTGCCATTTATGTATAATGGGACACACATACACAACTGACTCTTACCCTACAGAGGAGTCAGGTCCCCAGAATTTTGGATCGGCTGAGTAGAAGCATCAGGCCTAACAAGAACAGATGTGTATTTAAGCTCTTAAATAAATGCAATCCGACAGTTAGTAGCTCACTATCCAAGTCTTCAAAATGCCAGACACAACTCAGAGGAAGAATCTCCTAGCTGCTCCCTTAGGAACATTTCTGCCTATTACTCTCACCATACAGGGCCCATCAGGACCCATGAGCAGCTGCAGCCCAGGCTGCTGCAAAAGCTCCCGGAGTTACCCTCCACCTTGGCCATGGCACCAACTCTGCTCTGCACCTCAGGACCACATCATTCCTGTACTTCTGTGATGACCTACAAACCAAAGGCAGCAAGATCTGGTGAGTAAGGCAGGATCCCTTCTGCTCTTTCACCCCACCACAATCTTTTTTTCTTATGGTGCTGGGAACGGAATTCAGAGCCTTGCACTTGGTAGGCAGGGGCTCTACTTACTTGAGCCATGCCTCCAGCCCTCCACCGCAATCTTCACTTGCCTAGGCTAACAGTACCCATCACTATGGGCCTATGTGAGCTGTTGCAGAGGTGAAGGGGCCAAAGCCACCACGGTAATGTTAATCAAAATCAGTTAACTTTTATATACACTAGTTTATCAACACAAGCAGAAAAAAAGGAAAACTAACACGTGTGATTAACAGTGATTTCCTCACTTCTAATTTTATACATATACCCCAATGCAAACAGGAAAACCACGGGAGCTCCTGCAACCTCTTCCATACTCACTTTGACTCCCAGCTCTGGCAGCCAGGTGCATCTCATACTCTCTGCTTCAGCTCATACTGGTCCATACTCTTGGAATCCTGTCTCAGAGCTCAACTCAAACTTTTCCCTGCTCACCATTCCTGTCAGTCAGAAGAAACTCATTGTATCAGGTTTAGTACACACCTCTGACACTGCCCAGATTCTATGAATCTTCTATTAGGATAACAGCGTGTCCAGCTTCTCTGCTTGGTCATGCTCCCGAGGAACAGATTCTATATCTTACAAGTGTCTGATGCTCCACTGGCAAGGAACAGCATTATCATACTAGCTCAAGAAACATCTCATGATGCCAAAAGCTCTCACCTTTGGTTCACTCAACAAATGTTTATAGAAAGGCTTCAAGATGCCATACAAGACTCCAGCTCCTAGGGATCACTACAAGATTAAGTATATCATAGGTGAGGCAACCACATGGACAGGCTATAATGCAATGTGTCAATTATAACAAGGAGAGCGTCCCAGACACCAGAAAGAGGAGGAGTAGTTATCAGGAGACAGAGGATGAAGCTATGTTTGCAGTTGGCAGGCCCTGTCAGCTCCTGGGCCTGTGCTCACTGAGGGCAAAGTGCCTGCACCAGTTAAATTACTTTCTCTTTGCTGTTGTTATGGTTCACTTTCTTCTTTAGTTTCTTTTGTTATTGTCTGAGGACAAACAGCTAAATTGCACAAAATTAAATGTTAGATGACATCATCCCACTGTACCACCTCCATGTATTAATATATGTACTTCTCTCCTCTCTAAAGCCCTTCTTCTGGTTTTATCTAAATGTACACTCAAACTGATAGGTCTCCCTGGTCCTGGTGGCTTCACTCCACATGCCTGACCTCTGCCTTGGAACTCCGGAAGCACTTCAGAAGACATGGGCATCTGCTTGACAGTGCTTCACCCAAGGGTCTGCCAACCTTCACTATCCTGATGGTCAGAGATTGGCACCTGCTTTGTCACTGAATCACACACTGATGAATGCTGCTATCTGCTAGCAGGTTCCTGCTAGTGCCCAGCTGGGTGATAAACTCCCACAGGGTAGGAGGAGGACCTTGACTCAAAATCCTTTCACACCCAAAAATGCCTCACGGACAACCCATCAATGTGGACCTATCTAAGGCACTACTACTGGTGCAGGTGGATTAGGAGTCACTCTAGTAGGCAGACTAAAGGTAGGCTTTGGTCATGGACAGTGATCAGTTCTTCCCTCCTGGCTCTCTGCCCCCACCTGGTGCCCAACATTTGCTTCTCCAGGTCAGGGACCATGCCTCAGGTATTCCTAGATCCTCAGTGCCTGGCACTTGGCTCTGCACACAGATCATACTGAAGGGGGAGATTATCTCCAAGATCCACATGTCTTGGTTTTCCTCTCAGCTTAAAGACACAATTCCTATCAACTAGAAGACAAAAGGGAAACCTCATGACCATGTCTGCCCAAGGAAACTGAAAACTCACTTTCCACAATGAATTTGACAACTTCCTGCCAAACTCATCATGACCCTTTCCTAACCAAATCTGTCTCTCAATTTTGCTATTCCCATCAACATGTCCAGTCTCTATTCATCTAGGCCTACAACCTTTTTAACAAGTTCAACCAGTCTCTCCCCTTCACAGCCTATTAAAATCTAGGTACCGAAATTCTTCTCATTACCCCTTGCTCTCTCAGAAATGCCCATTCCTTTGCCTTCTACATTTTGTACCATCCATCCACAAGACTTCAACTAATGCCCCACCTCGTAGCACCCAGCTTCTTAGGTCCACTCTCTCCCCTCCTTCACATCCAGACCCTGTATGCCACCATCAGACTATTTATTAAGTGTTGTTGTCAACTGGTTTGTCCTCTGTTCAATAACTTGCCACTACTGCTGTAATCTGAAACAGGTTCACATTTGCTCTGATCCCAGAAACCCGATTAATCCTACTGCCTTGGCTAGGACACTCTCTGTGTCTTCCCTTCCAAAGACATGCAACATTTTCTGTCATCTCTAAATCTTGGCAATGGTCTCATCTGTGCTTAACCAAACCCACCCACCCTCTGCCATAAGCTTCCCCATGGTCCACCCCCTCCCTTTCGCCCTCCCACACAATCTTCAGGTGATTCCTACACCCTCTCCTGTGCTGAAAGTCAAAACAATTGTCGAGCCACTTGCCAGGAGGAGATCCTGCCCAAATAACCAGACTTTTAAATCTCACAGAACAGTTAAAATGAACTGAGAATTTACATAAAGGAAACTTATTTCTCTTTCATAAGAGGACTGTTCACATGGAGGATCTGAAACCTGCCCAAGTGTGTCATTTCCCATTATTTACAACACCACAGGACTAAAGTAAATATCAATTAAATCTAAGATATGAAAGGAAAACACACTTTTCATGGAGCACTCGTCTTCATATACTCTTCAGCCACTCAGGAACTTTTCCGGTACAAAATTTTAGGTGACCGAACAAATATTGGGGGAAAGGGGTGGAGAGAAGGGAGACAACTTGGCAAATGGTGGCAAGGCACCAGAGAAAAGGATGGGTCAAGAACACTAATCCACAGTTCGATAGGTGGACAAAGGGAACAAAAGAACTGTGGAGTAGGATATGAGCAGAGTCAACGGGATACAAATGATGCAACTGGGCCCATTCTTCCCAATCTGCACGCCCACTGTTGGGAGCACTACCGGGGCATTCCAAAATTCAGGATGAAATACAATAAAATCACATCTCACCAGACCGACAGCCCTAGATAACGCAGCCCAGCGCTGGCCGCTGTGCCGCCCCCCGACTCTTACCAATGGAGATCTCCTGCGCGAAGGCCAGCGAGATGAGCAGCAGAGGCAGCCCCACCGCGATGCATGTGACCATCTTGTCCACCGCCAGCTCCAGCCGTAGCCCCTTGAACTTGGGCTTGGTGGGCTCCTTAAGCAAGAAGTCCGAGAACACGTACTCCGTAGCCAGGTGGGCGATGGCCATGGCTCCTGAGACTCAGCTTCGGCCAGGCAGGCCCACTAGGGCAGCCCGGGTACCGCCGGCGTCGGGAGGGCTGCGCGGCGCCTGCACCCGGTCAGCTGCCCGGCGCGTGGCTTTCGTTTTCACTTTGCCGGCTCCCCAGCTCCTGCTGCATCTCTCCGACCTTTTGTCTCTGTGCGTCGGGTTCCCAGAGACCCAGCCGGAGCCACTGCTGCGTCCCCGCGGTGCCCGGCGAGCTGGGGCCCCGGGGTGCGCGGAGCGCAGGAGCTCTCGCCCTGGCCTCTGTCCGGGCGGCGCTGGGATCTGGCGCTCAGACGCGCTGCGGTCCCGCCCCGCGTGCTCAGCCCGCGCCGGTCCCCTGGGGCGCACGTCAGCTGGGCGCAGAGCTTTTCTCGCCGCGCCAGGAGGCGCAAAAACAACCCCGAAACAACGCACTGACCTCTGGCTCCCGCCCCTCCGCGCCCCAGCAGCCCTAGCTGCCTTGCAGGCGGACCCTCCGCCGGAGCCCAGGGATCCGCGCTCTTCCGGAACCACCGGGGAAACCCAGTGCTCAGGGGCGTGGAGTTTCCGCAAGCCTTGCTGACGCCGGGCGGGGTGGGCGCGGCTGCCGAGCCCCTGGAGCCCGTGCTAAAAATCATCCCAGCCAGAGTCAGAGTCCTCAAATTTCTCGTGCCCTTCCCATCTTCATTCGACCGCCTCCTGGTACATGGATTTTTAAAAATTAGGATGTATTCGTTGTACAGGGGGGATTCATTGTGACAATTCCAAATAGGCTTATATTATACATTGGTTAGATCGCCCCCAGCATCTCTCCCCCTTGATCCCCCTCCGCACCCCACTTCAAGCAGTTGCATGAGGTTTCATTGTTGTATTTCCTATAGGTATATGAAGTCCATCAACCACATTCCCTCACCTTAAGCTTTGCTCCCCCTCCCCTTCCCACAAGTACCCACACACACTGTACCGATTTTACAGTCCTGACTTTCATTCATTATAAATTTCTAAGTCAATGTTCAAAGGGATTTCTCTATCTATCTTCGCTGTGTGTATACTTTACTTTGGTCCGTTCAGTTCCTTCCATTATTCTCCCATCCCGCCTTTTTCAACAGATTTCAATATATTCGTTATATCCTCTGCTTTCACAGATGTTCTGTTTTATGATATTATTGATGCTTTGTCTTTTCCTTTCCCTCCTTCCATTTCCACAAGCAACCTCTAACCCTGTGATAGGATAGCCTCCTTTCCTGCCTCACGACCAACATTATTGTGTGATACTGGGGATGGAACCCTGGGTCTCTTGCACGCTAGGAGCCCACT
Organism: Castor canadensis; assembly: GCF_047511655.1. Taxonomy (NCBI): domain Eukaryota; kingdom Metazoa; phylum Chordata; class Mammalia; order Rodentia; family Castoridae; genus Castor; species Castor canadensis. The sequence continues at coordinate 145,612,188 of NC_133386.1, forward strand.
CTACCTCAGGGATATATCTGCAGCCCCCACTCCAGCATTTCTACCAGTGAAGTCCATTTAAAGGGAGCTGTAGAAACTTCAAGGAACAACCGGTGCCATAGTAATCAAGCAGAGTAGACATGCATGTTGCAGAGGGACTTCTAGACATTTCCAGGAGCTCCAGGTGAGAGGGATGCAAAGGAGTGGTTAGGAGTACTGTGCGTCACTGAGTTTCAGGCTTCTATTTGCACTACACACCCCCCATTTGGATAGCTCACAGGACTTCAGTCTTCATCCACTCCTTAAACCTGAATTAGTCTTTCCCGTCTTATTAAATCCACTCATGTGCCCAAGCCAGAAACCAGGAGCATCATCTTTAACACTTTCATTTCTCCCACTTGCTACAACTGATTTCCCAATTCTCTTGCTTCTCTTTCCTAAAAGTAGCAAATCTGAGCCAGGCTTGATGGTACAGTCTATAATCCCAGCACTCAGGTTCAGCCTACTATTCTGTCTTCAAACCACACATGCATCAAGCCATTTTCCCCATGACTGCCAGTGGGAGCTTTGTAAAGCTCTAATCTGTTCACATAACTCCTCTATTTAAAGAGTGCACTGTTTTTAGGATAAAATCTAAAATTGATAGTATAGCCACTACTTACCTTCCCTTTGAGTTAAGTTAGTTAGGTTCCTTGTCTCATCCAGGCCTTCCCCTGCTCAAAATTCTACCCAACATTGGCCTCTTTGCCTGATCTTTATTTACTCTCCTAGCCTCAGCCCAATGTGGCCTTCCCAGGAAAGTCTCCCCTGAGTAGACTAAACTAGGTTAGGTACCTTTGTTAAATACTCTCCTAATACTGGCATTCCCCATTACTAGCCAAGGGTCTTGGGGATATTGTGTGACTGTCCTGTGCTTCAGTTTTCTTATCTGTAAAATGCTGATACCTCTTAGCATTGTGGTACCTATGGATCAAATGAGTTAACACAGGTAAAGTGCCTAGGATAGTGCCTGGCAACTGTTGTGTGCTATGTAAAAGTTATCTCTTATTATTGCCCTTTATTTTTCCTTATTAACAATAATCATCATTACAACTCAACAAATATTTGTTTAGCTATTTATTTCATGTTTGTCACCCCTTTTTGCAGTCATCTTCATGAGGGTAGGTCAGTGCCCAGGTATACCACTTTAATCTTCAACATTTAGCACAAATGCCTGGTACATGGTAGGTGTTTTAATCCATGTCATTAAATAAATATCTAAAGGAATCTATTTCACCTTGAAACAAATTTCTTAAAGCAATCCAACTTACACTCGTGTATCCATACTTTCAAGGCATGTATTACAGGTTGGTACTGGGCCAGTTACAGGCTCAAAAGATGAGGAAACAAAGATGAAACAATGGCATTCCCTTTCCTCAAGTCCTCAGGGCTTACTTAGTAAGAGAAGTAAATCATAAGAACAGTTAACTATAATACAAGTTAGAAAGGGTAAGTATTATTGTGAAAGGTAGGGAATGACAACAGAAGTACAGAGAAAGAGTAGGGCCTGCAAAAATGAGTCAGTTTGGGGCCAAAAGAGCTGAGGCAAGAGCTTTCTAGGAGTAAGTAAATCACAGAGGCTATTCCAGTTCTCTCCCTATAGATGTCAACTTATCCAACAGGTCAAACAGTACCTCTTTGGGAAGCCTTCCAGGATCCCCAGGTATAATGAGACCATCACTCCTGCAGCACTTTCCTCCTCTGTTGTCTTCAGATTTGTTAGTATAAAGATGTGTTTCATTTAGCTCCCTATATGATGGTGGCTGCATGTCTGCTTTTTCACTACATAGCAACCCCGGAGGATCTAGATTGAGTCTCATCAGTTTTGTTAACTTCCTTCAGCCCTGGAAGTCAATCCATATTTGCTGAATTAAAATAGAGAAAAGAAAACTTGTTAGGAAATGGGAAGTAAAGACTCCTAACACTGGTAAGGAAGATGAAGAGGAAGGAGTTAAAGATGAAAAGGTAGGGGCCAGGGAAGGTAGTCTGGACTTTTTGCAGAAAGCATTAAGGGAGTTTTTGGAAGGGAGTACTATAAATAGAGTTGTCCTTTAAAATGATTAATCTGATAGCCATGTGTAGAATGGAGTAGAATGAGAGAGTGAAGGCAGAGAGACTGGATAAGAGACTATTCCAATTTTGCATGGAAAATAAGGAGGTCCCAAATGGTACTATGGTGTTAAGGATAGAAACTAGGGGCATCTAAGGGATGAGAGCTAAGACAGCCGTCTTTCCTACTGCAAAAGACCAAACAATCTGACTCATGCCAGCATTCTTTGGGATGAAACAAAAAGACAAAAGCCTGGATTCAACTCCTGAGTTTGCCACACAGTTGCTGTGTAACCAAGGATACATCACAGGAAATCTCTAAGCCTCAATTTTTTCATTCACTAAATAAGAATAATACTGCCTACCTCAATGGTTTGTTCTAAGGCGTAAATGAAATAACACATTTTATATTGCCTGCTGAATCATAGATATTTGGCATTTGATAGCTATCATTACCATCCTCAGGAGTTTAGTATGTCTAATAAAGTGTTACCTTCTAGGTTAATTCTTTTTGATCTAACCTTTTCTCTAGTACCTGTTCCCCTTTTCCTATTGGCCTCAGTTGCTTTTAAGGTATCTGCTTTAGTTTCTCTACGTTAAGGGCAACAAATGCTAGCTAGTTTTTTAGGTGTCTTACCTATCCTCACCCCTTCCTTGTGTGCTCTCGCTTTTATCATGTGCTCATAGTCCAATCCCCTTGTTGTATTTGCCCTTGATCTAATGTCCACATATGAGGGAGAACATAAAATTTTTGGTCTTTTGGGCCAGGCTAACCTCACTCAGGATGATGTTCTCCAATTCCATCCATTTACCAGCGAATGATAACATTTTGTTCTTCTTCATGGCTGCATAGAATTCCATTGTGTATAGATACCACATTTTCTTAATCCATTCATCAGTGGTGGGGCATCTTGGCTGTTTCCATAACTTGGCTATTGTGAATAGTGCCGCAATAAACATGGATGTGCATGTGCCTCTGGAGTAACCTGTGTCACAGTCTTTTGGGTATATCCCCAAGAGTGGTATTACTGGATCAAATGGTAGATCGATGTCTAGCTTTTTAAGTAGCCTCCAAATTTTTTTCCAGAGTGGTTGTACTAGTCTACATTCCCACCAACAGTGTAAGAGGGTTCCTTTTTCCCCGCATCCTCACCAACACCTGTTGTTGGTGGTGTTGCTGATGATGGCTATTTTAACAGGGGTGAGGTGGAATCTTAGCATGGTTTTAATTTGCATTTCCTTTATTGCTAGAGATGGTGAGCATTTTTTCATGTGTTTTCTGGCCATTTGAATTTCTTCTTTTGAGAAAGTTCTGTTTAGTTCACTTGTTGGGCCCAGATTCTTACCAAAGAAATAGAGTTCCTCTTTGCCAGGTTGTTCTGTGAAAAAAGAAAAGTGAGGCATCAGGCACCTGCTTCTCCCTGGGGAGTGAACATTGAAGCATTCACACACAGACACAGGAAAGGATATCATTACTATTGGAGGGCACCATGGTTGGGTGGGATACTCCTCCAGAAGGAGACTTAATGGAGTATGGAATCCTGTTGTCTGGACCAAAAAAAAAAAGGTAAGTTGATTGTATTACAGATAAGGGTAGGAGATTCTTTTCATGCCATAAGTCACGTCTTTTTACCAATGAGGAGTTTGCCTCACCAACATCTGTCCTCTTTCTTGGATTCTCACTGGGCTACTTCATACCAGTACACATGCATTTGTACTCCTCCACCTCTTTAGCTTCTGCTTACCCACTGACCTCTATCCTGAGCATCATGGGATCTAAAATGGTTCATATACCATGCCCTCCTGCCACTGCCACTGGACCTGGTCCTCTTCACTCTGTTACAGCACATATCACACTCCATTATGGTTACGTATTTACGTAGCTGACTCTCTTACTTTACTATGAGCTCCTTGTGGAGTGAATCTGTGTTTTTCTTATGCCTCCTGACTTCCAGGTGTACAGGAAGCTTGGTACCAGAATCTGGCATCACTGACAGACAATAGTACCTATGTTCCGGAGTACTGTGTAGGTTGTCTCCATGCCAGCATGGATGTGGTCAGACACATGACAGTGTAGTAGCCATGTTCCTTGGTGATCTGCAAACAGTTCAATGGTTTGGAATGTCCCAGGAAAGAGATCGTATACATCTTCTCAGTAAGATTTATCTATCTGCAAAAATTTTTTAAAAAATCTTATGAGTCAACAAAGAAGAAAGAAAAATAAGAGCAAAGAAACACAGAGTAAGTATAAGTAAGGAAATGGTAAAGAGCAGAAATTTATAAAAGCAAAAATGGAAACAAAATAAAGAAAAAGCAAAGAAATCCAAAGTTGGGTCTTTGAATAGATCAATAAAATTGGCAAAGCTTGTGGTGGCCAGCTTCTATGATACCCCTAGTACCCCCGTTTTCTGATATTCATAACCTTTATAGTCTCCTTCTATGCTATATGAGACCACTATTATATGGCAGAAGTAACAGCATTCCATTTGCAAAATTAGACTACAAAAGATATGGCTTCTTAGACCCTTTATTCTCTTCTCTTAGATCAGTTACTCTGGGTGGAGCCAGCTCCTGTGCTATACCTGTATAATGAGGAACTGAAGCATTCAGTCAACAGCCACATGATTGAACTTGAAAACAGATCCTCTGGCTCCAGTGAAGCCTTTGACAACTGCAGGTCCAGCTAACTTGACTGCAGCTTCATGAGAGATGCCGAATCAGAACCAATTAACTAAGCTATTCCCAGACTACTGACCCAGAGAAACTGAGATAATAAGTGTTTTCTGTCTTAGGCCACTGAGTTTTAGACTAATTTGTTATACAAATCTCTAGACAGATCAAGAAAAAATTAAAAACACAAATTACGGGTATGGGGAAGAGAGAATATCACCAAGACCTTACAAACACAAGAAAGAATAATAAAGAAATATTGTATACAAATAACTCTGTGTCCATAAACTCTATAACTTAAAAGATATGAACAAACTGCCAAATATCACTCAAGAAGCAACAACCCAAATAGCACTATATCTAATAAGGAAGCTTAAATTATATAATATGTAATATTCTAACAGGGCCAAATAAAGTCATTGGCACATTCTATCAAACATTTAAAGGAGAAGTAATATCAATCTTAAATAAACTTCTAGAAAATAGAACAGGAGGTAACTCTTTTTTTTATTTTTTTTCCTTTATTGTTATGCTGGGTAGAGGTAAATTGTGGCATTTGCAAAAGATCTTACAATTTTTCAAATATATCAAACTTGAGTTCACCCCCTCCACAGCTCTCCTTTATCCTCCCCTCCCCAATTCCTGGAATATTTTCAACAGGTATCATTTTTTATCATTTACATACATGTCTACACGTTTTTGCTCTGTATTCACCTTCCTACCCTTTTCCTTGTCACCTCCCCAACAAATACAACACTTTCAATCATTTTATGAGGCTGGTTTTGCCCTGATACCCAAACCAAACAAATGAAAGAAAAGAAAGCTATAGCCAATATTACTCATGAACATAGTTGCAAAATTCTCCAACAAAATGCTAACGAATAAAAAATTAGTGTATCATGACCAAGTAAGGTTTATCCAGGGAATGAAAAGGTGGTTTGGCATCTGAAAATCAATACAATTCATCAGCGGACTAAAGAAGAAAATTATATGAACATTTCTACAGATGCAGAAAAAACATGTGATACAATTTAACATCTGTTTATGATAGAAACTCTCAGCAAACTGAGAATAGAAGGAAAATCCCTCAACCTGGCAATAGGATCTATGAAAAAGCTACTATTAACTTTATAATCAGTGGTGAATGACTGAAGGCTTTCACCCTAACATTAAGAATAAGACCAAGATACCTACTTTCCCTAGTATACTTTAAATTATACTGGAGGTCCTAGCCAGTGAAATAAGACAAGGTAGGAGAGGGGGAAGGCATACAGTTTGAAAATAAAGAAACAAAATCATTATTTACAGACATGATTGTCTATGTAGAAAATCTCCCTAAAAATCTATGAAAAAGCAAGTAAAAAAGTTTCAGAGTATAAGGTCAATGTGCAAAAAATCAACTATATTTTTATATATTGGCAATAAATAATTAGAAACTGAAATAAACACAATACCATTTACACCATCACCAAAGCTTAGGTATATGATATACTTAGGTAATATCAAAGAAAATATATGCAACACATGTATGCTGAAAACTATATTGATGAAATAAATCAAAGAACACCTAAATAAATAGAGAAATATACCATGATCATAGATTGGAACTCTCAATGTTGTCAAGATAAATTCAAAGCAAATCCAATAAAAATCCCAACAGAATTTCAAAATTGGAATCAATAAGCTGTCTCTAAAATTTGGATGGATCTATACACAATGGAATTCTATGCAGCCATGAAGAAGAACGAAATGTTATCATTCGCTGGTAAATGGATGGAACTGGAGAACATCATTCTGAGTGAGGTTAGCCTGGCCCAAAAGACCAAAAATCATATGTTCTCCCTCATATGTGGACATTAGATCAAGGGCAAACACAACAAGGGGATTGGACTATGAGCACATGATAAAAGCGAGAGCACACAAGGGAGGGGTGAGGATAGGTAAGACACCTAAAAAACTAGCTAGCATTTGTTGCCCTTAATGCAGAGAAACTAAAGCAGATACCTTAAAGCAACTGAGGCCAATAGGAAAAGGGGAACAGGTACTAGAGAAAAGGTTAGATCAAAAAGAATTAACCTAGAAGGTAACACCCATGCACAGGAAATCAATGTGAGTCAATGCTCTGTATAGCTATCCTTATCTCAACCAGCAAAACCCCTTGTTCCTTCCTATTATTGCTTATACTCTCTCTACAACAAAATTAGAGATAAGGGCAAAATAGTTTCTGCTGGGTATTGAGTGGGGGGAGCGGGAGGGGGTGGAGTGGGTGGTAAGGGAGGGGGTGGGGGCAGGGGGGAGAAATGAACCAAGCCTTGTATGCACATATGAATAATAAAAGAAAAATGAAAAAAAAAATTTGGATGGGAAGGCAAAGATGTTCCCATTAAAAAAAAATCACTACCTAATTTTAACATTATTGTAACAAGAGAGGGTGAACTTGTTCAAGGTATACTGTACACATGTATGGGATTATCACAATGAAATCCTCTCGTATAATTAATGTGTGATAAATAAAAAATACAATTAATTTTTTAAAAAGAAAAAAATTTCTGCAACAGTACCAAAATTAAGAGCTGAGCACAACTGGCTCACTTCTGTAATCCCAGCTACTAGACGGGATCGAAATTCCAGACCACGGGGTTTGTAGAACTCCATCTTAACCAATAGCTGGGCATGGTGAGCATGCTTGTCAGGGCTGGAGGCATGGCTCAAGCAATAGAGCACCTGCCTGGCAAGCACAAAGTCCTGAGTTCGAACCCTAGTACTGACAAAAAAAAGTGTGGCATTCAAGAAAGTACAGACATGTGGATCAAATAACAGAATAGAGAGCAAAGATATAGACCCACAAATATGTGGGCAATATGATTTTGACAAAAGTGCAATGGCAATCCAATGGGAAAAAGAATAATAGGTTTTGTTTTTTGAGACAGGGTCTCACTATGTAGCCCACGCTCACCTAGAACTCACTAGGTAGCCTAGGGTGGCTGCAAACTCATGGTCCTCCTGTCTTAGCCTCCTTAGGCATGTGCCACCATGCTCAGCTCAAGAATAGTGGTTTTACTGAATAGGGATGGAATATTTGGCTATTTTTATGCAAAAAATGAACTAAATATAAAACTATAACACTTCTAAAAGAAAATAAAGAAGAAAATATTTATAAGCTTGAGTTAGACAAAAGATTATTATATATGACACCAAAAGTATGACTCATAAATTTAAAAAAAGATAAGTTAAAACTGACCAATAATTAAGAATTTTGTTCTTTGAGATAATGTTATAAATAAAAAGACAAGCCATAAACTAGGAACAAATATTTGTAAATCACATAGCCTATAAATAATTTGTATCTAGATTATAATAAAGCTCCCAAACTCTACAGTAAAAATAAATAATTCAAAAATTTTAAAAGACATAATCTATGCTACTCAAAGACATCTATACATTCAAGGTAATTTCTATTAAAATACCAAAAACATTCCTTACAGAGCTAGTAAAGACTCCTAAGATATTTATGAAACCACACACATAACAAGCTAACACAAAGATACTGGGTGCACGTGGTACCCAGGGCTTCCCACTTGCAAAGTAGGAGCTCTACTGCTTGAGCCACACCTCCAGTCCATTTTGATCTTCATGCCTGTAATCCAAGCTACTCAGGAGGCAGAGATGAGGAGGATCACAATTTGAAGATAGCCCAGGCAAAATAGTTCACAAGACCCTATCTCAAAAACACCTAACACAGAAAAGGGCTGGTGAAGTGGCTCAAGTGGTACAACACCTGTCTAGCAAGCATGAAGCCCTGAGTTCAAACTCCAGTACCACCGGAAAAAAAAAAAAAACACAGAATAGCCAAAGCAATCTTGAGAAAAAAGAACAAAGCAGAAATCACTATACTACATGACTTCAAAATATACTATAAACTCTAATCATCAAAACAGGATGGTGTTGGCATAAAAACAGACATTAAAGAAAAGAATATAGAGCCTAGAAGTAAACCCATGTGTCTAGAGTCAACTGATTTCAACAAACGTGCTAAGAACACACATTGAAGAAAGAGGGACTTTTCAATCAATGGTGCTGAGAAAACTGGGTATCCACATTTAGGAAAATGAAACTAGATTCCTGTCTTTCACTACTTACAAAAATAAGCTCAAAGTGGCTTAAAGGCAACCATAAGAACTAAAACTGTGAAACTACTAGAAGAAAACATAGGGAAATTCTTTAAGACATTACAATACTCAGGATTTTTTTAGACAGACCCCCAAAAGCACAAGAAATGAGAACAAAAATAGACAAATGTGACCACATCAAACTAAAAAGCTTTTGTACAGAAAGGAGAAACAATCAACCGAGTGAAGAGACAGCCCATACAATGAGAGAAAATATTGTAAACTTTTAACCCCTCTGACAAGGGATTAATATTCAGAATATATAAGAAATTAAAAAACTCAATTGCAAAAGGCAAATAACTCAATTAAAATGAACAAAAGACCTAAACAGATATTTCTCAAAAGAAGATATACAAATGGCAAACACATACATGGAAAAATGTTCAAATCACTAATTATCAGGAAAATGCAAATCAAAACAACAATGAGATATAACCTCACCCTGGTAAAAATGACTAATATCACAAAGACAGAAAAACAAAGATGCTGGAAAGGATATGGAGAAAATGGAACCCTTGCACGCTATTGGCAGGAATGTAAGTTAGTGTGGCCATAATGGAAAACAATGTGGAGGGTCCTCAAAATATTAAAAATAAAACTACCGTGCCTAATGCCACTAGTGTGTATATATTCAAGAGAAAGGAAACCAGTTTGTCAAAGAGACATCTGTACATTCATGTTCATTGCAGCTGAATTCACAATCGTCAAGAAATGGAAATGATCTATGTGTCCAAAACTAATGAATGGATAAAGAAACCGTGATATTATTCTACCATGAGAAAGGATGAAATCCTGTCATTTTCAGTGACATGTATGGCTAATGACCACATTATCTCACTCATATGGGAGGGGCAGGGGGAGAGCTGTTGATCACAGTTAGAAAAGGTTCTGGTGAGCTGTTGCCCAACAGAGTGACTACAGATAATGTACTATGTATTTCAGAAAGCCACAAGAAAGAACTTTGAAATGATAAATGTTTGAAGAGATAGAGACGTCTACCCTAATTTGGACATTACACAATGTATACATGAATGGCAACATCACATGGAACCCCACAAATACATACAATTTTGGTGTTTTATACATCAGTTAAAATAAACGTTAAATTAAAAAGCAGCAACATGGGCATAAAACTCATTCATTTCACCAAAGAAGATTTATAGATGGTAACACATGAAAGCACACGAAAAGATGTTCCATATCATTAGCTGTTAGGAAAATGTAAATAAACAGTAAGATACACTACATGTATAGTATAGTGGCTAAGAAGAAGAATAAAAGCTCACAAGAAAAAGTAGCGCTCTCATATATTTCTCCTGGGAATGCAAAATAGTGCTACCTCATTGGACATAACTTGCCAGTTTCTTATAAATGTACACTTACCACAGGGCTTATCAGTTTTGCTCCTACAGATTTTCTCAAGGGAAACGAAAGCTTATATTCACATAAAAACGTGTACAAATGTTCACAATGGCTTTATTTGTAGTAACCAACCTTAGAAACAATCCAAACGTTCTTTAATAGGAGAATAAATGAATGAACTGCATTACATTCATACAATGGAATACTACTCAACCATCAAATGAAACAAACCACTGAGGCACTTAAGAGGATGAAATTGAAATACCTATGTGGAATGAAATAAGCCAGATTCAAGATGTACAAACAATATAACTTCTAGAAAAGGTAAAACTGTAGAGCTTGTCTTAGTCTGTTTTGTGCTGTTATAACAGAATACCTGACAGTGGTTTATTTATAAAGAATATAGACTTCTGCTGGGTGCTGGTGGCTCACACTTGTAATCCTAGCTACTCAGGAGGCAGAGATCAGGAAGATCACGGTTTAAAGCCAGACCAGGGAAATAGTTCGTGAGACCCTATCTCAAAAAAAACCTTTCACAAAAAAGGGCTGGTGGAGTGGCTCAAAGTGTAGGCCCTGAGTTCAAGCTGCAGTACCACAGGGGAGGAAAAAAAGAATAAAAACTTCTTTCTTGTGGTTTCGAGGTTAACAAACCCAAGGTTAAGGGACCAGCATCTGGTGAGGAACTTCTTACTGTATCATGACATGGCAAAAGGCAGAAGGACAAGAAAATACCCACACAAGAACTCAAGAGACCAAAGTAAGTCTCTAGCACACAAACTTTGGAGGATACATTCACATCAGAGCAGAGACAGAAAATAGATCAGTGGTTGGACAAGTAAGTGACACGAGGGATGCAGTAGAAAACTCTGGGAGGTAATGGAACTATTGTGTTTTGATTGTTTTTGGTTACACTACAGAACAAAATTGTACAGTAAATAAGGTAAATTTATACAATGTAAGTTATGTCTTAATTTTTAACATTTATATAGGTATATGTAAATTTTATATAATTTTATAATTTTTTGTGGTACTGGGCATTGAGCTCTACTATTTGAGCTATTCCCTAGTTCTTTTGTTTGTATTTTGTTGTTGAGATAGGGTCTTGCTAACTTCACCTGTGCTGGCCTCAAACTCACAATGTTCCTGCCTCCACCTTCAGAGTAGCTGCCACCTTGCTCGGCTCTATTATTTTCTGAATTTTTTATTTAAATAGTTTTTTAAATGAGTATTGAAAAAGCCAAATTCAAAAAGCAGCATAGCTATTTAATAGTGGAAGTCTAATCACTATATTAGCCAACACAGTCAATACTTGGTGCCCTTCAAAATATACAGAAAGGAGAGGATATTAGCTCTTTTATGAAATTACTGTTTATCCCTGTACAATGAGCATGGGACAGATTCTTCCATTCCCTCAGATTAGATTACCATTCTCTATTTCCTTGTAGATGGTACTGAGAATTTGAGATGGCTGACTATGTGGACTTTCTCCCTGGAGACTGATTTTGCAGGTCTGTTTTCTCAACAGCTCCCCAGGTGACTCTGCTGTACGGTTAGCACCACCCATATGGTATAGCTTGGTGCCAAGGAGTAGGTCACACATGGTCCAGCTCTCTATGGCAAAACTCAGGATAACTTTGGGGGCCCAAGCCAGAGCTCATAATTTTTCCCTTATTGGATAGGGCTATTCTGTTAATCACAAAGAAAAGAAAAGGAGGGAGAGAAAAAGGGCCAGTAACAGGGACTAACATTATGGTCCCTGTTATACAGTATTAATACATAATACAGGGTTATGAGAATTATAGGCATGTAACTCATGAGATAACTCTTATCTGAGACTCACAGATTTTTGTTTTCTGTTTGTTTTGTAGTACTGGGATTTGAACTCAGGGTCTGGTGCTTGCTAGGTAAGTGCTCTACCACTTGAGCCATGCTCCAAGCCCTTTTGACTTTAGATGTATTTTTAAATAGGATCTTTCATTTATGCCCAGGCTGGCCTGGACCACATTCCTCCTTTTTACACTTCCCACGCAGCTAGAATGTCAGGCACAAGCATCACTACCAGCTTTTGTGTTGGTTGATATGAGGGTCTTCCTAACTTTGGCCCAGGCTGGCTTTGAACCCAGATTTTCTCAATCTCTACCCTCAAGTAGTTAGTGTAATAGGCCTGAATCACCACACCCAGACTCGCAAAGTTTCTGCCTTGCCTAAAAAAAGAAAAATAAGAAATAATACACACATGTATAAAGAAATATCCACCAGGAAAAGGTATAATCGTACTATTCTGTTCCATTCTCTCATATTAACCCCTCATGAGCATTATTTCCAAGTAACCATCTTATTTACCACTGGAAATACATTGACTCTGCTAAAAACAATTTCCCCAAACTGGTTAGCAGTCTGCAAAAACTGAAACTAGATTCATGTATATCACCCTATACCAATATTAACTCAAAATGGATCAAGGATCTTAATAAGAGACCACAAACTCTAAAGTTGATACAGGAAAGAGTAGGAAATACTCTGGAGTTAGTAGGTATAGGTAACAGCTTTCTCAACGAAACCCCAGCAGCACAGCAACTAAGAGATAGCATAGATAAATGGGACCTCATAAAATTAAAAAGCTTCTGTTCATCAAAAGAAATGGTCTCTAAACTGAAGAGAACACCCACAGAGTGGGAGAAAATATTTGCCAACTACACATCAGACAAAGGACTGATAACCAGAATATACAGGGAACTCAAAAAACTAATTTCTCCCAAAACTAATGAACCAATAAAGAAATGGGCAAGTGAACTAAACAGAACTTTCTCAAAAGAAGAAATTCAAATGGCCAAAAAATACATGAAAAAATGCTCACCATCTCTAGCAATAAAGGAAATGCAAATTAAAACCACACTAAGATTCCACCTCACCCCTGTTAAAATAGCCATCATCAGCAACACCACCAACAACAGGTGTTGGTGAGGATGCGGGGAAAAAGGAACCCTCTTACACTGTTGGTGGGAATGTAAACTAGTACAACCACTCTGGAAAAATATTTGGAGGCTACTTAAAAAGCTAAACATTGATCTACCATTTGATCCAGCAATACCACTCTTGGGGATATACCCAAAAGACTGTGACACAGGTTACTCCAGAGGCACTTGCCCACCCATATTTATTGCAGCACTATTCACAATAGCCAAATTATGGAAACAGCCAAGATGCCCCACTACTGACAAATGGATCAAGAAAATGTGGTATCTATACACAATGGAATTTTATGCAGCCATGAAGAAGAACGAAATGTTATCATTCGCTGGTAAATGGATGGAATTGGAGAACATCATTCTGAGTGAGGTTAGCATACCCCAAAAGATCAAAAATCGTATGTTCTCCCTCATATGCGGACATTAGATCAAGGGCAAACACAACAAGGGAATTGGACTTTGATCACATGATAAAAGCAAGCGCACATAAGGGAGGTGTGAGGATAGGTAAGACACCTAAAAAATTAGCTAGCATTTATTGCCCTTAATGCACAGAAACAAAAGCAGATACCTTAAAAGCAACTGAGGCCAATAGGACAAAGGGACCAGGAACTAGAGAAAAGGTTAGATGAAAAAGAATTAACCTAGAAGGTAACACACATGCACAGGAAATTAATGTGAGTCAACTCCCTGTATAGCTCTCCTTATCTCAACTAGCAAAAACCCTTGTTCCTTCCTATTATGGCTTATACTCTCTCTTCAACAAAATTAGAAATAAGGGCAAAATAATTTCTGCTGGGTATTGAGGGGGTTGGGGGGGAGAGGGAGGGGTGGAGTGGGTGGTAAGGGAGGGGGTGGGGGCAGGAGGGAGAAATGACCCAAGCGTTGTATGCACATATGAATAATAAAACAATAAAAAAATGAAAAAAAATCAATTTCCCGAAAGCATATTTCTTATACTTACTTTGAAAAGAAAGCTCTCAGCGTGGTAATGGATGGTATGTATATCTACTTCATTTCCTATTCCTAACAAATACCAGTTTGTCATTGTATCTTCATTCATTATGAGGCCATGGAGATTTCCAAAATCTTCCCATTAGTGGCTAAGAAAATGAAAAGACAATGCACACATACTTACTACTTAACCTGGTTTTAGAACTAGTTCAAGATCATTAGTTCACAGGTATTCTTTTCTACCTGATAACTAACTAACAGCCTCACTAACTAATGACTCCCCCATTTTAGATTCTCAATTCAGATTACTAAGAAATCTTTGTACAAAGAAAGCCAGAAAAGAGAAATCAGTTTGTTTTTCAAAGCTATATGATAGATGGCAGTATTGTTTGCTTATTTGTTTATTCAGTATATCCTTTTTTGGAAGTAAATTACAGGCTCATTTGTGAGAAGCCAAATTTATACCATTCTACAAATGAGTGTACTAAGCTACAAAGCATCCAGCATATATAAATCAACATTGAATTAATTATAAGTCATTTCTTTAATGTTTCATTTTCTGAGAACTAGCATAGGCCTGATGAACCTCCAAAAGGAGAGCTTCCCACAGACTGAACCCAGGACCTAACAATGAGCAAAGCTGAGTTTATGCAATGGTGAATATTATTCCTCTGCATCCTACTAATGCTTTATTCTGTGAATCCATGACATAGCCAAGTAAGTTGCATTCATTAAAAGGAGAGAAAATACTAAGATAGTTTTGAGAAGGAAAGCAAAATTATAGGGAAAAGAGTAGCTGAATTGGGAATCAGGCCACAGTATTTTAACTTGTATTAACAACTAGCTTTGAGACATTGGGCAAGGCCCACCTTCAAAAGCAGGTCTTAGAGTACATGGAAGTGTCGATTGAACACATTATTCCTACCAAAATGAATTCCTTAAATGATACAGAATTAATTAGTAGATACATTAAAACAAAAATTCAGTGTTGGAGTTTCATGTTCTAGAAAATTAAATCAAATTTTTAAATTTAACCAAACAAAAGTTGTAATGATTCATATAACACTTATTTTTATATTTTGTATTAAACATTACAACTTCTGTTTGTTTTGTTTTTAAAAATTACTTCTTCATAGCTTAAAGATCTTAGCGTTCTGAGATAGATACCCCTAAAGACAGTCAGTACAAAGCCTCAATAACTTCGCTGTCAGACAACCCATGACTAGGCTGGTTCACTCTGAAAAAATCTTCAGAGGACTTTCTTCAGTTCAGGTGCCCTTAAGAGGGAAAGGCCCAGAGAGGGAGGTCGAGGGGGGGGGGGTCTCCTACAGTGATAGGAATTTCTATGACCCTGGTCTTCCTTTGAATGTCTGATATACCATGCATTTTGTTGCTCTCTTCAAAATCATCAGTGTGTTTAAAATCTCGTGGATCTTTATTGAGAAACTTCTTAATATTATCATCCAGATATCAGGATTCATTCTCATTAAATACCAAAAACAAAAGAGCAAACTCATAGTCAACATCACTTCTTTTTCCCTTTTCATTCAATACTCCTTCTTGGCATGTAATCAGAGTACCCATCAAACCACTGTATGTATCCTGGAATTAAAAAATAGATAAACCATTCAATATTTAATAATATTCCATTCCATCTGCTACCATTCTAGAAATATTTAATAATATTAAATATTAGAATCTAGAAATATTTAATAATATTCCGTTCCATCTGCCATCATTCTAGTATTAGAATCTTGAAATTGTTTCCTCTCTGGTCTCTAGCCCACACCACCTTCAGCTCATCCTACTACCACTATTAGATTAATCTAGTTGCTCCCATAATTAGAAGTCCTCAGGGACTTCCATGGCCTACAGAATAAAATATAATCCTTCAAGCCCCTCCATGTGCTTCCTCAATGAAATTTCTCTCTTGGGTTGCCCCGCTGCTTTCTTTTTGGGTCATACATAATAGTCAAGTGGGACTCTCAATACTTCTCAAACACAGCTTCAGCTTTTGTACTTTCAGTTTTACTAATATCATTTTTTTTCTCCCTAGACTCTGTCCAAAGCCTCCCATGGTACCATCCATAATCCACCACTCCTACAGAAGTGTGGATATGTTTTATTTTCCCCACAAAGTCATGTGCTTCTTCCAAAGAAGAATATTTGCATCTGGTATAGTGTTTGGCAGCATAATTTGCATGTTACAAGCACTCAATAAATATTTGTCTGGATGTACAAATGAATAAACAATAAGTATGTGTCCCATAATTCTAATCTGTAAATTTATTTTTCAAGTAACTTATATGACTATCTCCTAAGCTCCAGCACTGTGCAGCATAACTCAAGGTCACTAATTCAAGCCATGTAATATCCAAGAGGAAGATTAAGATAGTCCCTCACTTGTTAAATAATGGGAAGTGCCTATGTTTTATATCAGGTATGATTTTAGTTAGGATTTTGGTTTATGACATAGCATTAAAGACTTGTAGTTGCTTTATATATACATACCTGACTCATTTATCAGCCTATCAATCATTCAAATATTTTTGAAGTTTCAGTTACTATGTTTGAGGTATGTTTTCTTTCCCTGATCCCTAGTAGCCCTGGTTACACCTTTAAAAATAATAGATTTCTCATATCTAAAACCATAAACAAATTATATTGTAAAATACTTTTTTTCTATTGACATATCCTCTTTTGCTTCAAACTGCCTCATAAGATCCATTCTTGGAAATTGAATGGAGCTTTTTTTTTATTTCCCATACTTTAAATCAATGTTTAGCAAACTTTAAAATCTGTTTATAAGGCACTATATGGCAAATATTTTTTACTTCATGAGCTATACTATCTCTGTCACAACTACAGACAACATTAATGAATGAGCATGGTTGGATTTGGGAAGCAGGCTACAGTTTGTGACCACTTCTCTAAATGATACACTCTTCTAAAATGCCTTCCAGAGGTATTATGATTTGGATAGCCAACATAAGCCATGTTACACTGAACATCTTGGTAATCTATCCGCCTTACCTTCACAAAGTTTACTGTTGAATAGTAAACCCATGGAATACAATTAGGATCAGAGGGCCCTGGACCTGATCTTTTAGGGACATTCCATCTGTAAGTTTTTATTTCTCCTAAAATCAAAGAAGAAATAGAATGAGCTTGTGAGAGTTACCTCTGTTGCAGATGATTTACCTGAAGAAATACAAGCCGGTCTTTATATATTTTAGTCAATGTTTTACTGCTGCGAATTATCATTAGAAATGATTATTAAACTCTTCTCTTAATTTGTACAATTTCATCATGAAAGAGTATATGTACCATTTCAGACTCTAGCCTTCTCTATAGTTTGCCCTTTTCTATTGTTAACTATTATATATTCAGGAAATCACAATTTATTTTATAGATCACTGTTTTTCCTCAATTTTTGTATCTTCTCCTGAGAGCTATCCTCAGACTTTAGTTATCAGGGTCTTAGTCTGGGCCTCTTAAAGAAATCACCAGGGAGCTTTATAAGCTCTCTCTGCTCAGACCTCACTCAAGGTAAAGGAATCAGAATATTTTCAGTCTCAGATTCAGGCACCAGTATGTTGCAATAGTTTAGGGGTATGAGGGGGCAGGTGAGATCCAGTTAGAACCAGAGAGACCTACTTCCAAATGTCAACCCTAGAGGTTTTTCTATTTAGACAACATTTGAGAAGCTACTTAACCTCACTGATATTTAGTTTCCTTACCTGTAAACTTGGTTAGTCACCTTAGTTCTCAGATTTTTGTGAGGATTAAATAAAATAATGATATAATGATGAACTGGGAGTGTGGATTAAGTGGTGGAGTGCCTGCCTAGCAAGTTCACGGTCCTGAGATCAGTCCCCAGTACCATAAAAAATATATATATATGAAATACATGGGATAGTGCCCATGAAGGCACTCCCATTGAGGGGAGTTAATAAATGTTGACTTTTATGTCTATTAATAACAAATGTATGTATGACCATGCATAGATAATGGGGAGGACCATTATCTATTCATTCCCTGTGGCTGACCCAGGACTTTGCACAAAGGAGATACCAATATAGCTAGATTTACTAGACAATAATTGCATTGCAAAAATTCCAAATAAAAACTACATTTAAATAATTATCTCCTTTGAACTATCCCACCCAACCAGAATAAATATGTGTGCCACATAAGTAATGCTTATATGCGACTTTGCTCCATTTTTGTCAATGTATCAGTGGGTAGTAATACACTTTAGGTCTGGTTTCCATTATGTTTCATTAAAACACTTTTGCCTTTTTAATGGCAAGCTGATATTAAGCTTCTTAAATACACGTGACTTCAGGAGTGGTGCTACTAAAGTTGGAATAATTCATTACTTGCCCAGCAGTCAGCACCGTAATGAATGTAAAGAAGGTGTTCAGTAAATGTTTACTGAATAGTTTAACAAGAATAAGGAGAAACTCAATAGGAGTTGCTTTTATGATGCATGTATTCTTTCCTTTTTTTTTTTGTACATGTAGTTCTTCTATAACTTGCTTGGATTTCATGAAAAAAGTTAGTTCTTTCCTTCCCCCTCCAATCTCTGGGCTCTCCCAAACCTTTCAGCCTTGTCAGAGAACTTTGTAAGAAATCTCTCTCTCTGAGTTTGAATAGCAAAAAAATGCTGCTTTTCACATTCTAGTCCATCCTCCTCCCTACTCCCATGACCCCTTACCTCAAGAACTTTTGGAAGGCCAGGCAACAGAGTTGCTGTATCTTGCTAGTCCTCACCATCAGGGCACAGCAGCCTGTCAGGGGGTCACCCCAGCTTGCCCACAGCCTTATTCTGAGAGCCTCCACCAATACCTAATGGGTACCTTTCTTTTCTGAGTTGTTTTTTGACCACTAAAAATCAGTAACTTTTGCCAGGCACTGGTGGCTCATGTCTGTAATCCTAGCTACTTAGAAGGCTGAGATCAGGAGAATGTGGTTCAAGGCCAACCTGGGCAAATAGTTATTGAGATCCCATCCCCAAAATAACCAGAGCAAAATGGACTGGAGGCATGGCTTAAGAAGTAGAATGCCTGCTTTGCAAGTGTGAAGTCCTGAATTCAAACCTCAATCCCACCAAAAAAAGCAATTAGTAACTTTATTTAATGGCTTACTAGTGAGAAACTTGAAAGTTTCCCACTAAGATCAGGAAAGGAACACAGCAAAGATCTCCTCTCACTAATGCTTTTCAACTTCTTACCAGAAGTCCTACCTAATGCAAAAGACAAGAAAATAAAATAAAAGGTACACATAATTGGGAAGAAGAAATCAAACTGTCTTTATTTACAAATAACATGATCATCAGTGTAGAAAATCTAAAGGAACTGGCCACAATCCTTCCTGGTAGTAATAAATAATTATATTAAAATGATAGGATACAAGATTAGTATCTCAACGTCAATAATTTTCTTATGTATTAGCAATGAGCAAACAGAATTTAAAATTAAAAACACAGTGCCGCTTTACAGGTAAATGGATGGAACTGGGGAATATCATGTTAAGTGAAGTAAGCCAGGCTAAAAAAGTCAAAGGTCACATGTTTTCCCTCATATTTGGAAGCTAGTCTCATAAGTTAAATGCATATATGTATGATCATATATATATGTACATATGTAGTTAGAGAGAGAACAAATTTATATTAGTGGGTCTATCTGAGAGGATTACAGGAGGCAGGAGAGGGAAAGAAAATGTTAGAGAATGAAAAATATTGAAACAACCCTTCTGTATATGAATATAATATAACATAATGCACCGTAAGCTGTTGACTATTAGGGGAGCATGGCGATAGAGAAAGAGTGAGCATAATGGGGGGGGTGTTAATTTTATTAAAGCATGATATATAGATGCTTGAAATGCTAAGGTGAAACCCCCTTGAATTACCAATATATACTTTTTGTTAAAAATGAAGGACCTGGGGTAAAATAGGTCTTTTCCAGGAGTGGGTACCAGTAGGAGGGGATGGGCATAAAGAAAGGGTGAATGAGGGAGAATACAGTAGACTACTTTATATTTTGTATGAAAATAGAACGATGAAGCTGTTGGAATTGTTCTAAGAATGAAGGGAGGAGGGAGAATGATAGAGGGGGTAAATCTAACTAAGGTATATTATAAGCACATATGTAAATATCACAATGTATCCCCCTGTACAACTATTATATACCAATTAAAAATTCTTTCAAAAAATATAGAGTACTACCTGTCAAAAAAAACGCCACACTGACACTTGTATTAACATCCCCTAAAATAAAATATATAGTTCCCCATGTAAAAAAAAGTGCAAGATCTGTGAGGAAAACTACAAAACTGTGAAGAAAGATATCAAAGAATGGAATTATGTTCTGTGTTCATGGATAGGAAGGTTCAAAATTTCAAGATATTTGTGCTTCTCAGGTTGACCTTAAATCCAAAATGATCTCAATCAAAATACCAGCAAGTTATTTTGTGGATACCAATACACTGACTCTAAAGTTTATGTAAAAAGACAAAAGACCTATTTAATATTCAAGAATAACAAGGTAGGAGGACTGGTACTAATGACCTTCTGGACATACTATTGTAAAGATGGTGGGGAGAAGTTGGTCAGTGGGTACAGCACCACAATTAGATAGGAGTAGCAAGTCCAGGCATTCTACCGTACAACTAGAACACTAAGTTAACAAAAAAGCATTGTATATTTTAAAATAGTTAGAAGACAAGGTTTTGGATATTTTCAGCATAAATAAATAATAAATGTTCAAGCTGATAAATATGCTAGTTTAATCATTAAAAATGTTCCCGGTATTGAAACATCACATCATACCCTGTAAGTACATGCAATTATTGCACCAATCAAAACAAAAAAGAAAAAAAAAAGACTAACTGCAAAGCTATAACAATCAAGACTGTGGTGTTGACAAAAGTAAAAGACAAATTTATCAATGAAAAAGAACAGATATCCTAGAAATAGAGCCCCATAAATATAATCAGCTGATCTTGCCAAAGTAGCAAAGGCAATCAATGGAGAAAAGATAGTCTTGTTAACATATGGTACTGAAACAACTGGACATCCACATGTATGAAAAAAATCTAGAAAAGAACCTGTATCCTTTAAGAAATTAACTGAAAATAGATATAGACCTAAATGAAAATGCAAAACTCTAAAAATTCCTAGAAGAAAACACTTAAATGGCCTGTTTATGGTAATGACTGTTTAGATACAACAGAAAAGATACAATCCATGAAATAAACAATTAATAAGCAAATGCTATTAAAATTAAAGACTTCTAACTCTGTGCTTCTATACTGCCAAGATAATGAGAAGATAAAACTGGGAGAAAATATTGTGAAATACACATCTGATCTGTAATCCAAAACATACAAAAACTATCAAAACTCAACAATTAAAAAAACCTGATAAAATATATGCAAAACTTAAAAACTTCACCAAAGAAGCTATACAAATAGAAAGTAACTATGTAAACAGGTGCTCAACATCATCTGTCTTTTAGAGAATTTCAAATTAGAACAATGATGTGATAGCATACCTACCTATCAGAATGGCCAAAATCTAAAACAACAAATTCTGACAATGAAGTGGAGCAACAGGGACTCTCATCACAACTGAGAACACAAAATGGTACAGACACTTTGGAAGACAGTTTGGCAGTTTCTTAAAAAAACAAAAACAAAAACAGAACTACACACATATTTGCCATTAATTGTGCTCCTTAGTATTTACCCAAAAGAGATTAAAATTTATGTCCATACTAAAAACCTAGGCATGGATGTTTATAGTAGCTGTATTCATAATTGCTCAAACTTGGAAGCAACCAAGATGCCCTTTGAAAATGAGTGGGTAAACTGTGGTACAACCACACAATGGAATATTATTCAATGCTTAGAAAAAATGAGCTATCAAGTCATGAAAAGATATGTAGGAAACTTAGTACATACAGCTGAGTGACAGGAGCCGATCTGAAAAGGCTACACACTGGATGGTTCCACCTATATGACATTCTTGAAAAAGCAAAACTATAGAGCCAGTAAAAAAGATCATGGTTCCCAGGATTAAAGAAGAAGATGGGACGAATAGGCAGAACAGAGAATTCTTAGAGCAGTGAAACTATTCTGTGAGGTGCTACTATGGTAGACACGTATCACTGAGTGTTTGTCAAAACCTACATTGTTTACACACCAAGAGGGAAACCTAATGCAAATTATGGACTTTGGATGACAATGGTGTGTCAAGGCAGGCTCATCAATGGCAGCAAATGTACCACTCTGTGGGGAATTGAATTGGAATGGAAGATGCTGTCCATGTGTGGGGACAAGAGGTATATGGAAATCTCAGCTTAGCTATGAACATTAAACTACCCTACAAAATAAAGTTTATTAATTTAAAAAATACACAAGTCTGACCTTATTCATAAAGCTTTCCCTAATTATTCCTTTCCCTATTTTCTCCTAATTAATCATTCCTCATGGATTTTCCTTCTCCGAATAAACAGTTCCATGGTAATTCCTAAAATTCTTCACCACTTAGGACTTTATGATGTATAATTACCATTACTCTGAAATTATTCAATCTTGTCTTTTTTTCCCACAGAACTCATCTTAATCACCTTAGGAGAAATATATTAAGAATATGCTGGAGTGAATATGCTGTATTACTAATACAAGAACTAGCCAAGTTCTTTACCACTCTGTGATTTAGTCATTTGTTAAATGGACATAACAATTCCATATTTCATCAATTTAAAAAGGCAAATTTTTCATATTTTAATCCATGTAAAGTCAGTATGCATCATTAAATCTGTGACATGTAAAGGTTTCATTGGCATCACACTTTTCTTTTTTGAGGAACAGATAAAATAATGAGGGATATTGTAATCAGTTGTATCAGAATTGATGAAATATGTTAGTGTCTGCCTTACCAAATTGCTGTGAGGAAAAATGAGAATTTTGTGGTTTCTTTTTTGTTTTAAATATAGTGTCTGGCACAAGGTTAACATTCAATACATATTGGCCAGTATTATTTCATATGACCCTGGAAAATCTCTAATGGAACCTTGGAAATTTCCTAAATTCTTGGTCATTGGATGAATGATGATCTCTTATCAGATCAGCCAGGTGATGGCTGAAACAGAAAAGAAAAGAATCTGGTGTCCTCATTAGGATGGAGCAGACCTCTGGCATAACTGACCTGGCTTTGTAACAGGAACTTGGAGTCACTTCCCGCTATCCATGTCCTCCACACCCTGGGCTGAGATGGAATACAGCCGGCTGGCTTTATTCTTAAATAGGATCAGGATGGAGTCACCCACCTCAGCATGAATCATTGGGCCTAAAGACAAAGCCCAGACCTGTGTGCATTATTGTTCTTTCCAACATCAATGTAATTTAAATGTAGGTAGCATTTAGCAGAATAAAATAAATGTTAGCTTCTGTGTTAGTGAACTTCCTTAGAGGACAATATTGTGTAGTATTAAATATCATATGTTTAGCAATGGCACCAACCTGAGTTCAAATTTTGTGTCCTTCACTTATCAGAAGGCCTTGGGTGAATCATATAATCTGAATCTCAATTTTTTCATCTATAAAACAGTTTAATGATACCTTTCTCATAGAGTATTGATAAGGACTAAATAAAATAATGTAGGTAGAGTGCTTATTTCAGTGCTTTGAAACATGGTACTTGATAAATGCTTCACTTTTTATTACTGTTGAGCAATAATCTCTAACAAAAGCCATGTCTACATGATATAGTGAGTTTTGCCTGTTATCTCCCTGTTTATAATCTTTGGTAAGTCTGAAAATGTTTATTATCTGGCAAATGGAGATAATAATAAGAAGAATCCCATGAAATAATGTGTGTTTCTGAGATATGAAAGATACAAGTTAATAAAAAGTACTTATATTCTGATTTTTGATCAGCACAGTGACTTCACTAATGCATGCCTAATGCTGTCTTTTGATACATGGATACCTTGAGGAGATGTGCTCTTTATGCACTTTTCTGTTGGAAACAAACAGTCTGCATGCCCACGAAGATAAGCCACATGCTCAGGAAAGAGCCTGCACTGCGTGACTGTGTGGTGCACCTCCCTACTCCAGGTGCCTCATGCCTCGTGATGCTCAGAACACACACCCCATATGAGAGAATAGGGGACTCATAATCATCTTCACGAGGCACGGCTTCATGGTGCCTAGACTCCCATTTTAGAAGCACCTCAGACCTGATATCTATGATTCCCTCTTGGACATTTGGTGCATTCTGTATTCGTAGAGAGATTCGCTCATGGTTGGTTGAACCTTATTGGTTCAAGCCATGGTTTTGGTTGCTTTTTTTGAGAAATGCTGCTAAAGGCATCAATAAATCTAAAATCTGTTGGAGTGTTACTATCTTTAGAAGAAAACATTTAGCATGAATCAGGAAGATTCTGAAAGTACTCTTTTTTTTTTTAATGACAAAGCTAAAAAAAGAAAACCCTGTCTTTAAACAGTACTTGTGGCATAGTTACAGATAAGTGAATGAATTTGCATGTATTAAAATCATTGTATACTCATTGCCACTTAAATTGCACATATCTGCTGTACTGTCAAGTAAGAGCAAATATCTTTCAAATTACACTGCAGTAGAACACAGGGAACAGTGGTAAGCAGAGGTGTGCCTGCTATGTGCTCTTTAAGTAATTTAAGGAGACTAGGTCTCTCCCTAAGCTGCAGAAAATGAGTAAATGGGCCTCACTCTCCCATAGCTGAATGCTGATGAACTTGGCTCTGATGAAGTCACTTAACTTCTCCTCTCCACTGAGTAGAACCAAACCACGGAGTACACCTAATCCCTCAGCAGGACCAGTACCTTTTCTTCAGAGCTCTGTCGACAAACAAGGCTCATATGCATGACTCATTCAGTCTGACAAACAAGTTCACATACTAAATGTTAATAGACCATGGGTGGAGCATTCAATACCTTATCAAGCTGGGAGTCATGGCGCCTCATTTTAAATATTGACAAGCACTGTGCAAGCCATAGTGTTTCTATAACTTACCATGTGCATTTAAAAGCAGAAAAGCATTTCCAAATTTCTCTAGATTGTCCCCCTGCCTTAAAATCTTATCTAGAAGATGGGTTGGGTCTGGTGATTCCCAAGTAAGGAAAAGTAGGGAAGGAAAGCAGGAACAGCTTATCTAATGGTCAGGTGGCTGGGGCATCAGATAGCTCAGAGATTGCAGACAGGTCCAGTCAGTTCTGAGAAGAACTGAAACCGACCTTTCACCCTTGGCACCATTTCATATCAGGGGTTCTTCCTTCATCATACTCACTTTTATGGCATATGGAAAATACAGCAGTGTGTGTGGGTAATCCAGGACCTTGAAGAGGTCATCCAAACACTCTGCCTGATGTTCTGAGACATAAGATTGTTTCATATTAAAGTATCCTGCTCAGCAAAGGGATGGAAGAGAAGCTCAAGGGTGTCAAACACCAGGAAGACCGCCCTGGTGATAGGGATTTCTGCACATACGCTACCTGATATTTTATTAGAACTATTCTTTGTGTGAACTGAGTACACATTACACTCCCTGATGATGGCAGAGCAGGAAGATATTACACTCAGATGACTGCAGTCATGCTACCCTGTTCCTTCTGTCCCTCTCAGTCTTACATGACATTGTATGTGTGCATGTGTGTACAC
Source organism: Castor canadensis (assembly GCF_047511655.1). NCBI lineage: Eukaryota > Metazoa > Chordata > Mammalia > Rodentia > Castoridae > Castor > Castor canadensis. Next base: position 145,638,090 of record NC_133386.1, read on the forward strand.
ATGCTTAAGGCTGAGGGTGCATGACTGAAATCTGCCATACCCAGAAATTCTAAGTGTTCCTCTTGAGGTGGTTGGGCTTTGATCTCCACAAATTTTCCATTGGTGTATTCCCTGTAAACCACCTTCTTGTACTGAGAGCCAATCTAGTTTTCAATGTGATTCATAAATATATCTCCATGTCTGAAAATCAGAAACATCAGAAGTTAAGGTTGTCAGAAGACAGAAAAACCATGAGTATTTTTGAGTGATGTGGGGAGCCCAAGCTGTGATCAGGGCCTCCCTGGGAAGTTGGCCTTTTGCACCTCTCTTGGGGAATGAGGCTAAGAATTAGCATTTTAAAGCTCTTCAGGTTTGGACAGAGGAAGCCCACCAAGCACTGGGCCACCACCCACCCTTGAAGATGAGCTCTGTCAGGACTGCTGCTGGATGGCCAACCTCAGAGGATTGTGCTTCTCTTCTTGGTAATAATAACCCCATGTGCATACTTGCATGTACACACTTCACCACTCTGAACTCCTCCAGGTTTCACATGTATCATTTTAAAACTTTTTGTGCTTTTCTCCTTTGAAAGGTCTCAAGAAAGTCTGCAGGTTGTGTATTGTGCATACACCCACATACAAATATAGATGCTGCTGATTCTTGTTATTCACAGTTGTCTAATTCTGGAAAGTCACCATGAATACTGAATTATGAACTTGTTTTATGAATGTTCCTGCTTAAAGGCATTGTATTTAATATATGTTGGTGATGCATTAACATTGAACTCTAATTTATACCTGAGTCAAGTCTCTTTGGCACACATATTTTCTCTGCAAAGTACATCATCACCCTCCTTTGCGAGCAAGCACCAGATAGTGCTTCAGCACTACTCTTAGTGGGGGCATTTTAAACAAGAAAAGTACCAAAATAAAGCACACACATGCAAAAACTATGGCACTGAATAGATCCAAAAGAGGATACTTGTTTATACAGTAAGAGAGCTGAAATAAGAAAGCAGATGCTTTGACCTCAGCTTTAGGTTTTCACAGCTCTTCAAATATCTTCAAATGACCACCAAAGTGTCATGAGAATTGATTTGGGTGTTAGAAATAAACTTTAACAAGTAGGCAAATTCACAAATGTGAAATCCACGAAGACTGAGATAAATAGTTATATGCACACACACACACATTTAATCTATCGCCAAGGTAATTAATAGATTAGAAAAATCTAAAAAATCTGGGAATGGTGTCACACACCTATAATCCCAGCTACTTGGGAGTGAGCTGCTGTCTCCAAGATAAAAGAAAAAACTATCCATTTTTATCTCCAAAATATAGTGAGTTTCATATCCCCTTTTCCTCCCAATTAACTGCCTGCATTCTAACTTGTACTACCCGGAATTGTTCCTCATGGCTCTCCCTGTCTTCCCTCTGTTCCCCATACTGCAAACCAAGTTGCTCTTTGTACAAAACCTTTTTACAGCTTGGAAAACTAAACAGGAAAATTCATCAGTTAGGGTCTCAAGCCCCTTCACTAATTGCCTTTGCCACCTCCTTAGCCCCATTTCCCATCACGGACCCCTCATATCCTATGATCTGATCATTCTAAATGTTCACTCTCTTGAACGTAATGTTCTCTCCCTCCTCTTCAGGCCCTTTACATGTTGGTCCCTCTAGTAAGAAATCCTTTGTCCTTTTTCTACTGGCTCACTCTTCACATCCCAGCTCAAAGACTACTTCCTCCAGAAAGCTTTCCCCAATTACCTACCCTCTCCCCTCCTTTCCCAATGACCAGGCTGTGCGCTTCTCTTGTGAGTTCTCCCTGCACCCTGCACTTCTGCTCTGTTAGAGACTGCCTCTCTCCATGTTTGTTTTAGCATGTTCCTCATGGACCATGAATTCCGTGTGGTAAATGACCTCGTCAGCCCTTCTCCACCCTGCTTCACCAGCACTCTGCACAACACCTAGTGCACAGTAGCTGCATATATACCTTCTTGCCTAGACTGTGTGCTTTCCAAAGGATAAATTTTCTTCTACTTTTATTTTCCAAGCATCCTAGTAACGGTTGTGGTATGACCAGCACAGACTCCAGAGCCACAATCTACTGCTTTGCAGCTTTCCTCCTCTGCGAAATGGGGTGAAAATAATGCACCTCCCTCCCAGAATTGATGTGAGGACTGTACGAGTTCATGCCCATGAAGCACTATGTCAGGAACATGTTAAGATCTATGTAAGCACTTTATCATCATCTCGTGAGGATGTTGGGTGGATGCTGGGCATAAGCTGTGAATCTTCAACCGTGTTGTGAGGATCAAATCACAGTTGGTTTGTAAAAACCTTAAGAAATGCCTGGTACGTGATTGGTACTCAATAGATAATATCATTACGGTGAATTGTAGGGTGGCTAAATTATGCACATATCAATCATAAGCTCAGGAATGCAAGGAATAGAATTGTATTTTTCTATAGCAACTTAACATCTGTTTGCAAATTTGCTTTCATGGTACAAAATTGCCCCCTGGAATTGTGGCAATGGCCCCATTTGTTGTCTTTCTGGAACTCTGAGGCCTTCCCAGCATGTTCTTAAGAAACCCCCCAAAAAGACTTCCAGGTCCCAAAGTGCGGCAGGGAGGGCCTATGCTGATCAGGACAATTAATGTCTCAGAGAAAGGCTGTACCAAGAGGTGGTACAAAAATCATGGCCTTGGGTCAAAAACCAGAGGCACAGAAGGTGGGGCTCAGAGGGGATTTGTCCATGGGCTCTATCTGTAGGGGTATTTCAGATGTGCCACTGGAGAAAGTGTCATTTCAATTCTTACTGAATTTTTATCTATAAAATTTAGCATACTTTGAACATGTGAATTTGTCCTTATCTCACTTGGCTTTTATTTATTTATGGGCAATAACCAGAGTAGCAGGAAAAAGGCATTTTACCTCCTCCTTACCAGTACCTTCTATTTTTCAGTTGGGAGACAGTTCTGGCACCTAAAGCTTCCTGCTAGTCCAGAGGGATGGGGCTTCACCCAGAAGTAAAAATGAGTCACAATTAAGTGATGAGGGCTGTATTTCTTACACACTTGTGGGCTAAGATTGTACACACAAGAAAATGATTCTATGATTGTTTCTTCGGTGATGGCAGCTGCTAATGAAATAATTATTTTAGAAAAAAGCCAAATTAGTACTCATTTCACTTCCCACTCCACCAGTATCACTATTTAGCTTGTACTGGCAGCAGAGTTTTCCAGAAGAAGGGTATCTAAAGTAACATATGGGTTAGTGAGTAATTGCATGGATTTTAAAGCCTCCTGTCCTGTAGGCAAATCTTCAACATAGCTATTTTGGTCTTTTATGGGTTTTGTTCATTTTTGTGGTTTTGTTGTCATCGATGTTGTTTTGTTGCTTTTTTCATTTACCATAAGGTGGCACTGTTAGGCTCTCTCTTCCAGGAGTAAAGAACCACAAAACAAAGCCCAACAACTAAGAACAGAAACAAATGTGTTAAGTTTAGAGAAAGCTGCACATAGAGTTGTTTGTGTGCATCAGGCCATAGAGGATTTAGTGAGGAGGAATAGGAGAGTATTAGGGGGAGGAGGAAGAGGCCTGGGTAGGTGATAATGAAGAACAAACAGGAACTGGAGCACAAGAGACACAGATTTGCCCTTTGAAAGATCTATGCTTACTTCCAACTCTGCCAGAGACTAGGTGAGTGATTTAACTCAACACCCAAGTTTTCTCATTTGCATATAGGGACAGTTATACCCAAGCCCGGGACTGTTGTGGAGGGTATTAACTTTTAGAGAAGAGGTCTGCAATCTGCGCCTGACTTCCTCCTTGTTTGGGTCTATCCCAGGGATCCCTGAGAAGACTGGTCACTGGACTCGAGGATGCAGGCAGCAAAGGACCAACACTCACAAGCCTGCATGTGGCCTAAGCATTGCTCTGTCTTTGGCATGTAGTACTGGCTGCCATCACTTTTTTTTCATTTATTCATATGTGCATACAATTTTTGGGTCATTTGGGAGAAATGCCATCACTTTGAAAGGAGGTCAGAAAGGTTAGATCAGGAAGAATTAACCTAGAAAGTAACACACATGCACAGGAAATTAATGTGAGTCAACTCCCTGTATAGCTATCCTTATCTCAACTAGCAAAAACCCTTGTTCCTTCCTATTATAGCTTATACTCTCTCTACAACAAAATTAGAGATAAGGGCAAAATAGATTCTGCTGGGTATCGAGGGGGTAGGAGGGAGAGGGAGGGGGTGGTAAGGGAGGGGGTGGGGGCAGGGGGAAGAAATGGCCCAAGCATTGTATGCACATATGAATAATAAAAAAAAAAGAAAGGAGGTCAGTGTTGCAGATTTTCTGGGCACAGGGCTAGTAGGGAGATCTGTTCTTCCCATCCCTCCCAAGGCAATGGCATTCTGCTTCTCCTCTTGGGTGTCCTACCTGGACCCTTCCTCAGCTCCCCTTTCCTGCACCTCTCTACAGTAGCCCACCCTTTCCCCCAGGATCTATCCACCTTCTCTGCCTCCTCTGGCTCTTTAGTATTCCCAGTTCCACCATTGTTGGATCCGCCTCTTCCCCTGAATCTTTCCCGTTGTGTTCTCACATCCACACATCCATCATCAGCCACACAGCACAGCAGTCACCACTAGGGGAAGGCAGAGCCTTTGTGGAGTGCCTTTAGCATGACCTCAGACCCCATCCAGGGAGGGGATGGGCAGCTGTCCTAACCTTCTGTGCTCATAAGCAAAAGCCATTGTTGGTGCAGACAAAAGCTGGCATATGTAAGTTTCCACAAGCGATAAATGTCTACAGAGCATGCGCACTCCCACCAAAGCAACTTCGCCTGTGGTACCTTTCCCCTCCTCCGTCCAAGTGCTGCTTTTCGAACTTTAGGGGCATAATCCCATTCTATCTCTTCAACAGCGATGTAAAAGGTTCTTAGCATCCCATACGGCGGCTCAGAAGGGTCCTTGTTGCCACAGCTGTTGACCTCATACATCTGACTCATGCCTCTTGCGAAGTGGTGCAAGGTGGAACAGAACACCTCAGAACACCTTGAAAATACCTGAAAGAGATATGGCTTGGCACTGTGCACTGTTCATGGTGCCCAATTTTACCAGTGGTGGTGGTGGTCTATTTTTCCAAAATTAATAACCAGTAAGGTGGACTTTTAAAATATCAAGGTTATGGCATTCTAAGATCAGACCCCAAAGGGAGTAAACTAATTTGAACATATTTATTTCTGAAGGATAAAAATCATTTGATATTAATTTGCAATGGAAAAATAAAACTTACAATGCTGTTACCAATAAATGACTTCTCTGGACCTTCCCTATTACTCACACCAACTAGTAACAGTCACTCCTGAAAGATCACTGACAGGCATGACTATCTCAGCCCAGCCCAATTTAAAAAAGAACTAATTATTATAAGATGAATATCCTAGACCAAGTTCAAACTAGGCCACATTTCTGAAGGCATAGATTTTGCAATAAAGGGTTTCATAAATTATGAAGCACAATAAATATCTACTGTATTGTTATTATTAAAAATAAATGGAGATTCCAAGATGGCAACTAGAGGGAGGAAGCAGAAATCGTGCTTCTTAAAGTAAAATCTTGGAGAGATGCTGGAGATACACCTTGTAGGAAAAACCACCAAGAAGAAGCAAAACTCCAACACCTCCACGCCCCCAGCCCATGCATAGCATCCCCACTCCATGTTAAATGGAGAAACCAGGAGGTCTCCGACACCGCCAGATGCCAGCTCCCAGACTGCTTAGGAAGACACAGACCACCAGGTGAGCTAAGCAGCATGCGTACTCCTACAGACAGTCCTGGGCCAGATCAGCATAGCCCCCTGGACAGACTGACCCCACCCAGGGAGAAAAAAAAAGAGAGAAAAAATAATAATAAATAAGCAGCTGAAAAAAAAAGACATGTAGCAAAGAGGGCAGGGCACCCTGAGCCCCAGGAGGGAGGGGGGAGGGCAATCACTGTGAATGACAAAATTTCATTCTTTGTGGCTGAGTAAAATCCCTTGTGTATAAATACCATGTTGTCTTAATCCATTCATCGATTGTGGGACATCTTGTCTCTTTCTATAGTCTAACTATTGTGAATAGTGTTGCAATAAACATGGGTGTGCAGGTACCTTTGTTGTAACCTGACTCACATTGTTTGGGGTACATTTTTAGGCGTGGTATTGCTAGATTGTATGGCAGATGTACTTTTAGGTTTTTAAGGAACCTCCATATTGTACTAGCTTACATTCCCACCAGCAGTGTATGAGGGATCCTTTTGTCCCACATCATCGCCAACATTTGTTGTTGTTGGTATTCTTGGTAATAGTTATTCCAACAGGAGTAAGGTGGAATCTTAGTGTGGTTTTGATTTGTATTTCCTTCATGGCCTGGGATGGTGAGCATTTTTTCACGTATTTTTTAACCACTTGAACTTCTTTCTTTGAAAAGGCTGTGTTCAGTTCATTTGCCCATTTCTTCATTGGGTCGTTGATTTTTTTGGAGTTCAGTTTTGAGCTCCCTGTGTATTCTGGTATCAGTCCCTTTTCTGATGTATAGCTGGCAAAGATTTTCTCCCATTCTGTGGGTGGCCATTTCTTTTGTTGTACAACCATTTTCACTATGTTGATTCTACCAATCCATGAGCATGGGAGATATTTCCATCTTCTGTAGTCTTTGGTTTCTTTCTTCAGTGGTTTGTGGTTTTCCTTGTAGGGTCATTCACATCCTTCATTAAGTTTACTCCTAGGTATTTGATTTTTTTGAGGCTATTGTAAGTGGAATTGTTTTCCTATATTCTTTCTCAACCTGTTTATTGTTGGTGTATAGAAAAGATACTGATTTTCAAAAATTGATTTTGTATCTGCTACTTTGCTGAAGCTATTTATAGTGTCTAGGAGTTTTTTAGTGAAGGTTTTTGGGTCTTTTAAGTATAAAATTATGTTATCCACAACTAGGAACAGTTTGACTTATTCCTTACCTATTTGTATTCCTTTTATTTATTCTTCCTGTCTTATTGCTCTGGTTAGGAATTCCAAGACTATGTTGAATAGAAGTGGTGAGAGTAAGCACTCATGTCTCATTTGTGACCTTAGGGGAAATCACTTCAGTTTTTCCCCATTAAGTACAATGTTGGCTATGGCCTTGTCATACACAGCCTTTATCATCTTAAGATACATTACTTCTAATCCTAATTTCATCAGAACATTTATCATGAAAGAATGTTGAATTTTATTGAAGGCATTTTCTGCATCTATTGAGATGATAAGGTGATTTTTGTCTTTGCTTCTATTGATGTGCTGCATTGCATTTATTTATTTGCATATGTTGAACCACCCCTGTATCCCTTGGATGAAGTTGACTTGCTCATGGTGAATAATTTTTCTGATAATGCTGTTGAATTTGGATGGCCATTATTTTATTGACGATTTTTACGTCTATATAGGTTCATTAAAGAGATTATCTTGTAATTGTCTTTTTTTTTTTCAGTCTTCCCAATATATCAAGAGCCTGGACAAATTGTAATCAGATTAGAGCCTTATCTGCCCTTATCTTTCTTTCTTTTTTTTTTTAATTGTTTTATTATTCATATGTGCAAACAAGGCTTGGGTCATTTCTCCCCCCTGCCTCCACCCCCTCCCTTATCACCCACTCCACCCCCTCCCTCTCCCCCCCACCCCCTCAATACCCAGCATAAACTATTTTGCCCTTATCTCTAATTTTGTTGAAGAGAGAAAATAAGCAATAATAGAAAGGACCAAGGATTTTTGCTGGTTGAGATAAGGATAGCTATACAGGAAGTTGACTCGCATTGATTTCCTGTGCCTGTGTATTACCTTCTAGGTTAATTCTTCTTGATCTAACCTTTTCTCTAATTCATGGTCCCCTTCTCCTATTGGCCTCAGTTGCTTTAAGGTATCTGCTTTAGTTTCTTTGCATTGAGGGCAATAAATGCTAGCTAGTTTTTTAGGTGTCTTACCTATCCTCACCCCTCCCTTGTGTGCTCTCGCTTTTATCATGTGCTCATAGTCCAATCCCCTTGTTGTGTTTGCCCTTGATCTAATGTCCGCATATGAGGGAGAACATAAAATTTTTGGTCTTTTGGGCCAGGCTAACCTCACTCATTCTTCTTCATGGCTGCATAAAATTCCATTGTGTATAAATACCACATTTTCTTGATCCATTCTTCAGTAGTGGGGCATCTTGGCTGTTTCCATAACTTGGCTATTGTGAATAGTGCTGCAATAAACATGGGTGTGCAGGTGCCTGTGGAGTAACCTGTATCACAGTCTTTTGGGTATATCCCCAAGAGTGGTATTGCTGGACCATATGGTAGATCAATGTTTAGTTTTTTAAGTAGCCTCCACATTTTTTTCCAGAGTGGTTATACTAGTTTACATTCCCACCAGCAATGTAAGTCCTTTTGTGCTTTTAATACATGCACTCATAGCTATAAACTTTTCCCTTAGGACTGCCTTTGCTGTGTCCCACAGGTTCTGATAGGTTGTGTTTTCATTTTCATTAAATTCTAGAAACTTTTTGATTTCCTCTCTTATTTCTTCTATGACCCACTGAGCTTTAAGCAATGTGTTGTTCATCCTCCAATTGTTTGTATATTTTCTGCTGCTTCTTTTATTGTTGAGCTCTAGTTTTATTGCATTGTGTTCAGACAGTCAGTATGCAGGGGATTATTTTGATTTTTTTATATTTGTTGAGACTTGCTTTGTGCCTTAGGATGTGGTCTATTTTGGAGAAAGTTCCATGGGCTGCTGAGAAGAGTGTATATTGTGGTGTTACAAGATGGAATACTCTGTAGACATTTGTCAGGTCCATTATATCTATGGTGTTTTTCAATTTTATAATTTCTTTGTTGATTTTCTATCTATTGGTGATAGAGGAATACTATAGTCTGCCACTACCACTGTGTTGGGATCTATCTGTGGACTTGTTTACTTTTCCACCAACAAGATATAAGGTTATTTTTTCCTTTATTTATTGATTGTTTCTTGCATGAAGACCATTCTTACTAGGGTGAGATAGAATCCAAATGTAGTTTTTGTTTGTTTGTTTGTTTGCTTGTTTTGCAGTACTGGGATTTGAACTCAGGGCCTTGCCATAGACCATGATTTTCCTACCTATGCCTCCTGTGTAGCTTGCATTACAGGTGCCATGCCCAGCTTCTTAGTTGAGATGGGGTCTGACTGTTTGCCCAGGCTGACTCACCCGTGAGTAGCCGGGATTACAACATGAGCCACTGTACCTAGCCCTATCTAAGACATTTTGAAAACAGTTTAAAAAGAGGAAGCTCACTCTACTAGACTTCAGATCTATTACATAATGAAGTAAGGTGAGAATGGCAAAAAGAACAATGGAACAGAATAGAAAGCCCAGAAACAGTATGGATTTGTGTATTTGTGACTTTGTAACTTCATATATAATACAGATAGTGGGAGGGAAAAAATTGTTAAGTAGATATTGTTTGGGAAACTGGTTCATTCCATTGAGAAAAGTGAAATTAGATCACTATCTCCTTGTATTATGGACAAAGTCAAATTTAAAACCAAATAAATTGAAGACTAATATGTAAGTAGTTAAAATTTAAACTTAATGGACAAAGTATCAATGTGCATTATATATGCAAACTTTTATATAAATCAAACTAAATAGAAAAAATGGAAAAAGGAGAGCAGTTTACAGAAGGGGAATGTTGAATAGATAATACAAATATGGTGAAAAGCTTGAGTTTACTTATAATTAGAGGAATGAAAATTAACTGTGAGATACCATCTTGTATTCATCAGGCTAGTAAAAACTTAGGAGTTTGACTCCTAAGTCAAATGAAATTTTTATGCTCTGCTGGTAGGAGTGTGAAATAGTACAATCACACTGAGAGAAATCTGGTAGCATTAGGGAAATTAAAAAGGGTTACACTTCATGATTCAACAATCCCGATCCTGTGAATTAGTGAAAGAAAAGCTTCCATATATCTAATAAGGAGACATCTGTGTATACATGGTTATAGAAGAATATACATTGCTACATTTTGGGGGGAATGAAATTGTAAGCACTTTTTCATATCTTGAATCTGGGCAAGGCAATTCAGTCCCTTCATTATATCTCATTCTCAGACAACATCTTCCTTTTTGGCTCTAATGATTCTTTATCCTTATAGCAACCAGAAATGCATTTGAACCTTCTATTTTTTTCATCAAAACCTTGTTTCTTTGGTGTTCTCATTTCCTTTTTACTCAGCTTAGATTCCATGGGCAACACTCCCTTTCCCCCTCTTTTGCTCTTACATTCTCTCCTGGCAAAACACCAGCCCTGTTAGATCTAACACTCCACGTACTTCCCAATTTCACCAAAGTAGCTGAGTATGGCTAGAGAGAATCACAAAACCATGCTGGCTGGCATTGCTTTAAACTTATGACCATGTATCTTGAGTAGATTTTTAGTACTGCCAGCAAACAATGTGTCACCAATCTCTTCACCTCCCACTCTTCTGAATCAACAAATACATTATATATAGAGCAACATAGAAAGATTATTAAAGCATGCTGAGTGAAAAAATAAGGAAGAAAGATCAGAAATAATTTGCAATATATCCCTTAAGTAAATTAAAAACACATGTTACAAAATAGCACTAAAGCATATGTCAGAATTTTCTATTTTTCATGAATACACACATGTTGTAGACCTTGTAGAAAACATTTAACTGGGTTCTCATGAGGGTTAATGGATAGGAGGGTATGTAGGAAATGGAGAAAAAAAAAACTTTAACAAGTGCCTTTCACACACTTACAGAGACCTATGGAGCATGATCAACTCAGTTCTGTGCTTCTGCGGTTTATTTCTTACATTTTAAAAAAAGAAACAAAGTAATCTGTCTAAAGAGAGTACTGATAAGGCACTTCAGAATAAAGTGCTCTTCATCCTTGTATATAAGGATTGTCTAGCAGAAAGTTCAGCCTCTTTCCTGCCTGTTCATCCCAGGTAGATATTTTAAGTTCTGATGTCAGCAGGAACCAGATATGTCGCAGAGATATACACACACAGACACACACGTGTGTAAAATGGACTGCAAGCAGAATAGCTACGAACTCTTGGCCAATAGACATTTGTGAATGTGGAACTTAATGTTGTCAGATAGTCCCTGGGTCTCTTTTTTTCAAAAGAAGCCAGAAGTATTGTCTATAAAATCTCCCAATTTTATATCATTTTCAATCTAATTTATAAAGTTTCAATCACTATGTGAGTACTGATTAGGCTCATGGGCCAATTTTTTGATATAGATGTAAAGACTTGCAGTTGCTAAATTACACCCACATACACAGAGCTTTTAGTCAGTTTTAGTCCCTTATTCTTAAAATGAATGGACAACTGTGACTCATCAGATATTTAAGGATGCCTGCAGCATGACTAATACAGACATTCTGAAATATCCATCCCTTGGGAAACACAGAATTCTGGTAACAAAGGATAAGTTTAGCTGTATCATACATGGTGATCTCTTTTTCAGGTCTAGGAACTATTTCTGAGTCCCTACAGTGAATTTTAGGGCAGTAAATAAGAGTGTTTATTGCCCTGCTGGGCTTATTGGAAATTAGAATATATTTTATAATGTAATTCACATTGCAAAATCTTATTGTATTCATGGATTGGTCACTTCTGACTCTTTCTTCATGGTGTCTGCAGAATAAGATAAATGCCACCATACCACCACAGAGCGCTCAAGTAAATGACAGAAGGATGACAGATTTAATTCTTGGGTGAAGCACTACTGTGTCAGTGCTGTACATTATTCTTTTGAAGACACATCAGGCTCTGCAGGCCTAACATGGGATTTGATGATGGGACACTTTTTTTTGTTGCTTTTGTGTTATGTTATCTCTAGGATATTTTTAGAACTGTGTAAAAAGAAATTGTCAATTCTTTCATATCCTCTTCCATTTTTCCCCTAGAGTATATAAATAAGACAGAATAAGGCCAAGAGTAAATATTTTATTATAATAGGCTACATGCTTTTAAGGAATAATTAGAGTGAATCATGAACTTCCTTAGTTTGAAATCCAGTCTTTCCAGGAAGTTTAAGATTTGTAAAATACAAGCTTTCAATGGAAAAGTTGTATAGAAGAATTTACTTGGAAATCTTGGCCATTTGCTTCTCAAAACTTTGTGTCCTTAATGAGTCTTTGAGTGATTAAGGTTCACATTTCTCCATTCAGAACTATCTGATACTTACTATAGAGTTCTTCTTTAGCTGAAATATGCTGAGCAACTACTAAAGCACAAAGCCTGGAGTAGAGTGAGGGAAAGATAAAAGATATTTTGTTTGTAAGCTCTGCTTTCATGCTTTTTGCATGCTTGTTCTCACCATGCTGAAAATCACTGGTCATTTCCATTGGATTCAAAAAGAATGCTGTATTGTGCTTTGCTTCAAATAGAATAATGTCATCATTAAAAATTGTAGGCTGTGGAGTCAAACTGCCTGAGTTCAAATCAGCTCTACAATTTAGTAGCTATGTGATCTCAGGCAAGGTTTGGACTGTTTCTATCTCTCTGTTTTCTTATCTCTAAAGTTCTAGTAAAAAGTAGAACACACATAGATTTTTATAAAGTAATACATAGGTTGTTGTGTAGATGCAATACTACCAGTAAAGGGTGGGGAAGTTGCTTTTCAATTCTTACATTATATGGACATTTGGGAGTTTAATTCTTGTAATCACCCTTTGAAGCAGATTTTATTATTCCTGTTTAGTGATAAGAAAACCAAACTTTAAAAATATTGAATAACTTTTTAAAGAATCACAGGTAATGACAGAGATGGAACAGAACATTATTCTATTTTCACATTGAAAGCAGAGTTATAGAATTTCTGAGAGAGTCAATTTTCTGATGTTCTGTGCCATTATTGCACTGTGTCCCAGTTTTGAGTCTGTAAAATATAATCTCCATAATCCTCACCACCCTCTTATGAATGACTGGGATTTTAAAGCCCCAAAACCATAGAAAGTGGTAAAAGAAGGAAAATTTTGAGAAAAGAGTAACTCCTCCTGTTTCAGGGAAAGTTCTGAGATTACCAAGTTCTTCTAGCTTCCCTTCAACTACAGGCTGATCTTGCACAGTGATGCCACTTGGTATGATTTAATGAAAACCTCTTGGCACCAAACTACTTCCTTGAAAGATTCATTGCACAAGCACCCATTCTCAGAAATTAACACCCAGGTGTGGCTTGATTTCCTCAGCATGCTTTTTTAATGCAAAGTTGAACCCAACTGAAGGAATAAAAGGAGTTTTGTTGAAGTAAAATGCTAGATGAGAATAAAGTGGGAAGACAGTGGCTGTTTTTAATTTTAGAATAAAAATGATGAATGTGTTTTTGGTCATAAAAAAGGAGAAGAGAACATAGTGAGGTTGAAAGAAGCACAGTAGAGAAATAAAGAGGCAGAGATTGAGGGGAAAGTGCATAGGTAGATGTGTTATACATGCAGGTGAAGACACGAGAGAGGCATACTTGTGTGTTGCTCACAGTGTAGCTCTTAGGTCAGCAGTAGCACGTCACCTGGAACTTGTTAGAAATACAGCATCTCAAACTCTACCCATTATTAAAATCTGAATTTTAACAAGATCTCCAAATGATTTGAATGCACATTAAAGTTTGACAAGGGGGCATCAAAGGTACACAGAGAGTGAGATGAGCAGTGTAATGAATGAGATGTAGGTACATATTCATATCCAACTGTTTGCCAAGAGAAGGTGGTCATGGAATAGTTTGTGAATAGTTGAGCTGATTATGAATTGTAAACGAGTCTCCACTTAGGCTTTCAGGACCTTTGTTGTATGAAATAAAACCTGGGAATTTCTTATTGTCTGAGATTCCTATAAGATTCTGACATTATTAGGTGTTAGTTTTGATTTTCAGCCTTTTGTGCTGAATGTACAATTTTGTTCCTTTTCTGCTTGCTTAATTATTTTCATTGGGAGAAGATTTATTATGAACAGTATTCAGAAGTAGTTTAAAACTAGAAGTCACTAAGCTTGGCTTCTGAACATTTTTGCTTTTCAGTCTTCTTCTATAATCCCCCTCTCTTTTTTCTTCCATAGACCATTTGCAAGTCCCACTGCTTCTTAGCAGCCTCCTGATGTTTTTGTTTCCAGGCTTTGTCCTTGATTATGTCTTCTTTCTTTTCACAAACAGAGTTCTATAGGTTGTATAATCTGTTAGTTCACCTGTATATTAGAGATTTGCAGAGATTCATCTTCAGTCTTATTCAGTCTCCAGAACCCCAGGCCTACTGCTTAGCTCACATCTCTTACAGTATATTCAACAGGCAATTCAGACAATATGGACTGAATGTTCATATCCCCACCCTCTGAATTTGTTCATTGCAATTCGAACCACCAATGCGATGTTATTAGGATATAGGTCTTGGGTAGTAATTAGATCATGAAGGTTTGCCCTCATCAATGCAATTAGTGCCATTATAGAGAAAAAATAAAAAGAAATCACATTTCTTTCTACACTGTGCAAGATATAATGAAAAGATAGCCCTTTGTAAACCAGGAAAAGGGCTTCCACCAGAGTCTGACCATACTGGCATCCTGATCTTGAACATCTAGTCTCCAGAGCTGTGCAAAATAAATATTTGTTCTTTAAGCCACCCAGTCTATGGTAATTTATTACAGCATCCCAAACTAAGACAGATGTTCAACAGGTCACAAACTGACTAAAACACCCTCTGTATGTTACTATCATGAATTGAGTCCCCTGTGGACGGATCAGAGGTATCCATACATTGCAACTTTTTCTATACTCCCTTTAATTACTATTAGAACATATTTCTTCTATCTCCTTAACACTTTTTCTAAACATCTTTTTCCATTCATTTGACTACTGCCTTGGTTCAGTGCCTTCTTGGTCTCTTCCTTGAAATACTGGGATAGTCACTTTATTGTCTCTCATCTTCACTCTGGTTCCTTATGTTGCAGACAGAGTGGCATTTCTAAAATGGTAACATTTAGAACTAAGAGGCTGGAGGTGTGGCTGGACTGGAGGCATGATTCAAGTGGTACAGCAACTTCCTAGCAAGCATGAGGTCCTGAGTTCAAACCCCTGTACCACAAAAAAAGTAGAACTAGGATATCTCCCTTGTTAATAACTCCCTAGACAATAATTCTCCCTGTCTTCAATATGGCTTTATATCTATTGCAAATCTCTCTATAGACATTGTCTTCTTCGTTTCATACATCTACACTTTTGTACTTGCTGTATACTGTTCATTTCTGCTCTACCTCCCCTGCCAGATATAATTTTGAGGGCTGATAAGTGGTCAGTCTATACATATAATCCTTTCTTGACTACCTCCTCCACTTTCTTATATGTACACTAAACTTTGTACAGTTGAATTATCACTTGAGGATTCTCCCAACATGCATTTTAAAGGCCCTGGTTTATTTACATTTTTATACCTATTCCTTCAATACTTCATTGAAAAGAAATCTGTTCCTATGGGACCTGTAAGGCCTGAGCCATGGACTGATTCAGAGTCTAGGAGACATCAATAGCTGATGGGTCCTGCGGGCTGGAGTTAAGGACACTTGTAAATAGATAAAATGACAAATTTATCAAGAGTAATGGGAACCAGATTCTTACTATTGGAAAAAGGATATTAAATATTGAAAGGGTAAAAGAATGAATAGAGTGGTGTTAGATTGGAATTAGAGGCATCAATTGTAATAAACTCATTTGATTTTTAGTATTTACATATACACTCTATGTATATGTATGAGAGAAATGGACACACATGCGTTTATATATATGGACAGATGGATGGATATATGTTTGTATACATTTTCTACATTTTCTACTTCTGTCTGCTGAGAGAGCCTAAAAGCAATGGGTCCCTGTAGCAAAGGACATACCTGTGCACAGATCTTGGTTTTCAAATATTTTTCTTCAAAAAGAGAAACTGGAACTTCTTAGAAAAAAACTTGATTCCAGGGTTAGGGCAAGGAAAGTACAGGATGAGCCCAGAATATCTTGATTTTTCAAAAAACAAGGAAGTGACTTAAAAAATATGGAAACTTGTCAAGAGGACACAGAAACCGGCTTGATGGACAATTGGGCCAATCCAAGTATCAAAACAGATGGCAGTACTGTCACAAACAAGCATCATAATAGTTATTTACGTAAGAATCATCAATAGTGTATAACATTGTTGTAGGCAAAGGTTTGATGAGGAATAGGCTCTTTATATAATCCCAGGGGATCTCCTCACAAAATACTTATGAACTACAGAGTGAATACTATATAAAGTCATAATGAAAAAACTTGGCAGTCTCCACCTTAACCCAATGATGAAAGTTAACATCATGAGGAATGGTACAAATCAACATTCAACTTGATATCCCTGAGAAAAACACAGCATAGTTCTGTGCTAATTATGCCAAAATGAATCTAATATTGAGGAAACATGAGTAAACTCAAATTGAAAATTCTAAAAAATAGCTTATTCTCTTAAAAATCACAAATGTAGACTGAGTAGTTATTTTAGACTAAAAAAATTAAAAAGGAAGAACAATGAAATATAATCTTGCCATTAGATGGATCTTGAACCAGAATGCACTAATATACTTATATTTTGCTTAGCTATGAAGGACATTATTGGAACCATTTGTGAAATTTGAATGTGTATATGTGTGTATGTGTGTGTGTGTAGATAGAGGGAAGAGAAAGAGATACTTATGAATTTTGTCAAGCATTAACGATTGGGAAACTTGGCTAAACTGACTGAAGGTATACTGAAATTCTTTTTACTATTCTTGCAACCTTTCTATAACTTTGAAATTATTCTTGAATAAAAAGATTTCTTAAAATTGCTATTTCTCTGCTATGGGTTTTTACTTCTTTCTTTCCCGACTTCATCTATTTTCTAATGATCCTCTAATGATTCTATGTTATAAAGCATAGAAGTATATTCATTAAATGAAGAAGTAGTAAAATATGGCTAAGCTTTTGGGCTCTTGGATTGAAATTATTTGAGTTCAAAATCCCATACTATGTGTGGTTTTGAGGCAAATTACTTCATGTCTGTTTTGTCATGCATGAGATGGAATTGGTAAAAATGCTCACTTCATGACTGTTTCAGGAAGATTAAGACATTTAGCACAAGTAAAGCACTGAGCACAGTGCCTAGTATACATTTAGTTACTCAACTAAATGTATTTGCGGAACTTTCCAAAGGACTTTTTGAGAGAGATTGCCTCTGAAGAGAAGCTGATTTGTGTAACATTTTGTTTACCAGACTCTCTGTAGAGCCCTGAGTGGATTCCTAAAGGACCTCCCATATCCACGCAATATCATTTCATCTCTGAGCCACAAAAATGTAAGGTGTTTGGTATGGCAGGCTGAGGGATCATCCTATGTGAGGAATTTAATTAATTGTAATAATGAGTTTTCTTACTAATATAGTTTAAAAACTACTGTTATCACTTCCCAGAATCATCAGACAAACAGGGAAGATCTGAAGGGAAAGAAGAGACAACTATTTTTTTACTGAATTCAGAACAGAACAAAGCCTGGGTACTGCAGGCAGTGTCTGACAATGTTTCCATGAGCTATTTAGAAACTTATTTTAAGAAGTAGAGGATTTTACCAGGCCAGCCAGTGAAGCAGGAAAAGCTCAACTTGTCTATGATGCTTCTGGAATACAAGAAATGTATCTTCACAAGAGCATAAGAAAATGACTGGATGAGGGGAAAACACAATTAAAATCTTATGCTTCTAGCTCTCAGTCTAAAATAAAGACCTGCCCAAGTGATGCTCAACATAGATTGTCTTTGAAGGGTATTATGGCAGTCAAGAACATTAATTTTAGAACCAGGAATGTCTGCATGTGAATCTTCTTGACTTTGTCATTTGATAGCTAACCATGTGCTCTTAGATAAGCTAGATACAATGTGAGTCAATGCCCTGTATAGCTATCCTTATCTCAACCAGCAAAACCCCTTGTTTCTTCCTATTATTGCTTATACTCTCTCTACAACAAAATTAGAGATAAGGGCAAAATAGTTTCTGCTGGGTATTGAGGGGGGGAGCGGGAGGGGGTGGAGTGGGTGGTAAGGGAGGGGGTGGGGGCAGGGGGGAGAAATAAACCAAGCCTTGTATGCACATATGAATAATAAAAGAAAAATGAAAAAAAAAAAAGAAACTCATATAGTATCAAGTTCTCTCAACACCATATTGATTTTTAAAAACCATACAAATAATTTCTATATAGTAACATTTATTCTTCATAGTGCATAAATCTCTGAGTTTTGACCAATGCAATTGGTCTTGTAACCATTATCATAACCAAATCGTAGAACAGCATCCCCTGGGTTCCTTTGTAGTCACCTCCTATTGCAGCCTCCAGCAATCATTGACCTGCTTTCCATTCCTATAGGTTTTCCTTTTCTGGATGTCATAATGGAATTTCCCAGTATATGGCTTTTGAGTCTGGTTTCTTTTACTTACCATAATGCATCTGAAAAATTCAACCATGTTATTACATATATCAATAGTTTGTTCTTTTGCTAAGTGGTATTCCATTGTACGGATGGATCGCAGTTTGTTTATCCATTGAATAGCCCAAGAACACTTGGGTTGTTTCCAATTTGGGGCAATTATGAATAAAGCTACTATAATCATTCAAAAAAAAAAAAAAAAGATAAGCTAGATAGCCTCTCTCAGCCATATATAACTTAAATAGAAAATGGAATGATACTGTGTGCCTCAAGGTGAGAAGCAATGAGGTAATATTAAATGCTCATCATGTCATGTTCAATTAATATTTATCATTTTTATTCTTATAGGAACCATAAAGCAATAACATAAAATTTCTAAGAAATTTTTGTTTATCTTTGAAGATTGCTAATGTTTTTGTAGGTTTTTTGTTTTCTTAACTTTTTATTTTGAGACAATCGTAAATGCACATGCAGTTGTAAGAAATAATTGAGTGATATTTCAATTTAGAGCACTTTCACTCAATATGCTTGGTTTAGAGTGCCTTTTCTCAACCTCTGGTAAGCACTCATCTGTTCCTCATTCTATAAGTTTGTATTCTTAAGAATTTTGTAGGATTGGGGATAGAGCTCAGTGATAGAACTTTTGCCTAGTGTGCCCAGGCCCTGGATTTGATCTCCAGCATTCAAAAAAAAAAAAAAAGAATGTTTATGTAAATGGAATCACATATTACACAGCACATAAGCTTTGGGGACTGGCTTTTTGAAAAAAAACTTCTCTAGAGATTCATTCAGGTTTTTGCATATTTCAATAGTTTGCTCCACTTATTGCTGATTAGTATTTCAAGGTATGGATGTACATATTTTGTTTAACCACTCACTCATTGATTATTGTGTAACCATAATACTTCATTTCTTGGGATAAATGTCCAGGGGTGCAATTGGATAATATAGTAATATGGTAGTTGCAAGTATAGTTAATTAAAACACTGCCAAATTGTTTTCCATACACTACTGGTTTCTTTTTTTTTTTTCCACCAGTACTAGGTTTTGAGTTCAGGGCCTACACCTTGAGTCACTCCACCAGTCCTTTTTTGTGAAGTTTTTTTTTTTTTAATTTGAGATAGGGGCCTACAAATTATTGCCTGGGCTGGCTTTGAACCAACCTCCTCATCTTTATTTACTGAGTAGCTAGAATTACAGGTGTGAGCCACTGGCACCAGGCCAAGACTCTACTGTTTTACATTTTCACCAGCAATGTAAAATTAATCTAGTTTCTTCAAAAGTTTGCCAGCATTCCATGTTGTCATTATTTTAAATTTAGCCATTATGATAAGAGTATAATGGCTAAAACCTCAGTTGCAGTTTAAATTTGCATTTCTTCAGTGGGTGGTGATGTTGAACATCTTTTCACGTGCTTATTATTAATAATTTGTATATCCTTTTTGGTGAAATGTCTCTTCATGTCCTTTGTCCACTTTGTATTTGGATTATTTGCCTTACTACTGATGAGCTTTGTTGTACTTACGTATTTTGGATATAATGTACTAGTACTTTGTCAGATATGTCACTTGCAAATACTTTCTCCCATTTTGTAGCTTGCCATTCATCTTAGTAGTGTTTCACAGGGAAAAAATTTCATTTTGATAAAGTCCAATTATTAAATTTTTCCTTTGGATCACAATGTCAAGTTTAAAACAATCTTTGCTTATTAATTGTTCCCTAAGATTTTCTCCTTGTTTTTCTAAAATTATTGTAATTATTGCTTATATTTAAGCCCATGATCCATTTTGAATCAATTTTGTATAAGTTGTGAAATTTATAAGTTGAGGGTTTTAAAAAAATTTTTTTATTTTGTTGTGGTTGTTTTATCTCTGGATGTTCAGTTGCTCTGGCACCATTTGTTGAAAACAATCTTTCCTCCACTGAGTTACCTTTACTATCTGTGAAACTTTATCCAAATCTATTGGGTATTTGGGCCAATTTCTGAATGTTCTACTATGTTCAGTTGTTCTATTTGTTCTGAAGCCAGTACTACACAGTGTTATTTACTAAACCAAAAAACAGGTTTTGTAATCATATAGAGTGATTCCTCCTAATTTTGTTTTCAAAAATTGTTTTAGCTTTTCTAAACAATTTCCTTTGACATAAATTTTAGAACAGTTTTGTTATCAATATCTACAAAGAATCTTTCTGGGGATTTGGTAGGTGTTGTGTTAAATCTACATGTCAATTTGGGGAGAGCTGAAATCTTTACTTCTAATCCATGAACCCAGTATGTGTCTCCCTTATTTTAATCTTCAGTTTCTTCCATTGGCGCTTTGTAGTTTAGGCATATAAACCATGCACATGCTTTGTTAGATTTGCCATTTCTTTGCGTGATGATGCATAGCATTGTATTTTTAATTTCATAAATTAAAAATTCATATTGTTCATAAGTATGATCTTTGCTAGTGAATAATATTTGCATATTTATTTTGTATTCTCTTGCTTTACTGAATCCATTTCTTAGTTCTTAGTTTTAGAAGGGTTATTTTAAACAATTTGAATTCCTGATATTTTCTACCTGAACAATCATTTTAGCTTTATTTTTTCCTTTTCATAATGTGGAAAACACAAAAGGATGAGGAAAGCCTATTGGATTTAATCCATACTTTTGCATAACCATGCTCTTTCTTTCTTCCTAATGGTCTAAGAGAACTTCTGTTTTTATTGTTTGTTTAGAGAACTTCTTTTAGTCATTGTTTTAGGTAGGTCTATTGGGAACAAAATCTTTGTTTTTCTTCCATCTGAGACTCTCTTGATTTCTCCTTCCTTCCTGAAGGATACTTTCACAGAGCATAGGATTCTGGGTTGACATCTGTTAGCTTGAAAAATACTGTGCTACTTCCTTCTGACTTCATGGATTCTGATGAGAAATCTACTGTCATTCAAATTGAGTTTTGCCTATATAGGTAATACATCATTTTTAAAATTTGTCTTTAGTTTTCAGAAGTTTAATTTAAGTTTGGGTATATTTCTTTGAGTTTATCATTTGGGGCTGTAGGTTAATATCTCTTTCCAAACTTGGGAAGATATCATTCATTCATTACTTCTTTGAGTACTTCTTCAGTCCCTCCCTGTTTCTCCTCTCTTCTAGTATCTTTGATAACACAATATTAAATCTTTACTTGTGGTCTCACAGGTCTCTGAGGCTCTGTTTATTGGTTGAGATTAGACTATTTTTTTCTATTGTTCAATTATATAATTTCTATTGTTCTTTTAGTCCTCTGTTTCTTTCCTCTGTCTACTACAGCAGGGAGGAAGAAAAACAACTTGTTAATTCCAGGTCAGAGTAGACACCAACAAAATATATTTGGAAAAAATTTCGGAATCCCTTGGGAAATTGGTTGGCCAGCTAGACACAGATCCCTTCAGGGGACTTTCTTTGAAATAAGAAAGTTGACCATTAGATAGATATTTTATGGGCAAATGAAAGTGGAACATTTTACTCATAAATAACAGGCTATTAATGAGTCTGAAACTAGGAAAAGAAGACTTAGGGTTTTAATGCTTGACGTCATAGAGTCCTGGAAATTACCAAGTGCATGTCCACTACAGGTTCATACCTACCATATCACCTCATTGACCATTGCAGTGGGTCAAGACATCCTTTCTACTAACCATGAAAAGAAACTGATACAAATGTTTGACTTTCCCTTTTCTAAATTTCTCTTGCTGACTAAATCTCTTAAAGATTATCATGATTTACCTATATGTGTTGGTATATTTAATGTAGTTTTGTTTAAGTCTTGGCCAGAGCTTATTCTAGTTTGTGGCTTTACATATCTGATTCAAGCTGTTAAAAATAGTTCAAAAATCAGTGTACAACCTTCTTCCTAAGTTCAAGAAGGTATCTTATTGTTATCCCTATGAACCACCTGCTAGAAAATTAGGATTCCTATAAAGTAGAGGGGAGTAAATTTGCTTCCATGCCTGTATCCCTGATTTAGGGAGTTTAGGAAAGGAAGGTTATAGAGAGCAAAAGTTGGGTCATGAGAGCCATGTGGATATTGCCCCTCAGGTTTTGTCTTTGGGGAACTATGGATTGCCTTTAAAAGAGCTGGAAGGTGTCCTTTGGTGTATGAGTTAGTAACTGGTCCCTCTGGCTAATTAACATGTTTAATTATCACATAATAAATCACATCATCTATCTAATAATTAGGTTCAAATTATTTTCCATTTAGGGTTAGAATTCAAATTTTCTTATGTTTAGGGAGGAAATTCAGATTTTCTCTTGTGTAGTGTTCTATAATAACTTGCTGAGCTCTCAATTAATCTGATAACTATAAATCAGTTTGTCACCAAAAGCAAAACAATGATAAGCTTTTTAAAATTACCTCAAATATATTCCATTACCCATGGAACATTTTAATATCAAATTCAAATTCCCTAGTCTAACCTACAGATCTTTTTTTTTTTTTGGCTGTACAGGAGTTTGAACTCAAGACTTCACTTTACCATTTGCGCCGTGCCTCCAGCCCCTTTTGGTTTTGCTGTGGTTATTTTAGAGATACGGTTTCCCTTTTATCTCAGTCAAGCCTGAGCTGCTTTCCTTCTATTTTATGCTTCCTGCCATAGCTTAGGATGATAGACTTACATCACTATACCCACCTATTAGTTGAGATGGGGTCTTATGAACTCCCTGACTGCATGGGCCTCAAACTGTGATCCTTCCGATCTAAGCCTCACAAGTAGCTAAGATTATAGGCATGAACTAGCAACAAATCTTTATTCTATAGCCTTGGTTAACTTCCTTTCCCTATCTTTCCCAATTTTCTGTTCTTCTAATAGAGCTCCAGGCCATAGGAGGCATGTAGTTTGTTGAGAGAGATAGATATTAGTCAAATGACTAAACAAACAGAAGTATTTCATAACTAAAAATGCTGTTGAGTTAAGCAGTTAGTATAAGAACAAAAGTATGATATATTTTTATCTTCTCAAGGAAGTCAAGAAAGTCTCAAGGAATTGATTGAGTTGAGATCTGAAGGAAAAGATGGAGTTAATAGGGCAGAGTGAAAGGGAAAATATTCAAGTCCACAGGAAATAATCTTTTCAAAAATCAGACTGGGCCTGATGGCTCATGCCTCTAATTCCAGTGACGTGGGGCGAGATCAGGAGGACTGAGGTTTGAGGCCTGCCAAGGTGAAAAGTTATCATGACCCCATCTCAACCAATAAGCTGGGCATGGTGATGTGTGCGTGTCATTCCAGCTCTGAGGGAGTCATTAACAGGAGGATCACAGTCCAGGCCAGCAGGCATAAAAGCAAAACCTTATTTAAAAAAAAAAAACAAAGCCAAAAAAGGCTGGGGACTTGGCTCATATGGTAGAGCACTTGCCTAGCAAGCATGAGAATCTGATTTCGAAGCCTAGTACTGCCAAAAAAAAAAAAAAAATTCAGTAGCAAGAATACATACCATCTAATGTAAAACACTTGTGTGGTTTGTGCAAAGGTGTTGGAGGTGTGAGTTTCTAATGGAACTAGAGAGATAGATATGGGATGTGTCATGGTCAGGAACCATGACAGAAAAAAAGCAATGGAAAGCTACTGAAATATTTTAAACAGAAAAACAGCATGATGTCTTAGTCTGTTTTCTGTTGCCATGAGAGAATACCTCATGCAGTATACCTCATAAAGGACATAAGTTTATTTAGCTCACAATTTTGGAGGCTGAAAATCCAAGACCAGTTAGCTCCATCTGTTTGGCCTTTTGGGAGGTCACCCTCATCAGCTGTATCTTAATTTGGCAGAGAAACAGAAAGGAAACTAGCCACATGCAGAAAGGGCCAAGTATATGGGATAGTATCACTTTAGAGCAACTTTCCCTCTGGAGAGCCAACTCTGTGAAACCAGCATTAGTCCCTGGTGCTCTTATGACCTAATTACCTTGTACTAAGGATTCACCACCTCATCATCACCACTGGGAACCAAGATTCCAGTACATGAACAACCATGTGATAGACCTTATGAAAATCAAAGTCAAAGGAGTATTTAATAGTAAATTAAAAACAAAGACCTTAATTGAATAGAACTTTGAAGTACACACACATAATACCCTTCAGGACACACTAAAATCATGTCCTGATCATAGCACATGATTAAAGTATTTGTTTTCAAAATAGTGCGCTATATGGAAAACAGGTTACAAAAGGGCAAATGCAGATTCAGGAAACCCATCTATTTATAAGGCTATGAGAATAAGCCTATTGGAAGAGTCTAGGCAATTGTTGACAATGGCTTGGCTTAGCCAGGGCAATGTGGTGAAAATGAAATTTGGGTGGATACTGTAACTATTCCAGAAGGAAAACAGAGTAAACATTGTGATGAAATAGTTATAGGGTGCTGAGAAGGAGGTGGGAAAATTTTCTTGATTATATACTTCCCAGGATTGAGTTAGAAACTCCAACTCCTTATATACATTTTTGTAACTTCTTGTACTACCATGATAAGCTTTCTCATTTGTGATTAAAATTAACTATTTACGCGGAGTATTGTGAGCACCATATCTTTCTTGTGATTATATATGCAGCATGTAGTGCCATGCCTCGTTCACATCAGTTCCCAGAATCTATACAGAAAAAAGAGAAGTTTAGAGGTTTTAAAGGGGAGTTGAAATGATGTTAGTAGACAAGAAAAGGAATAATAGCTATTTTTTTGTTTTAAAATATTTAATTTTTTTGTGACAGGTCTGATTTATATATTTTATATTTTTATTTATTCATATGTGCATACATTGTTTGGGCCATTTCTTCCCCCCTACTCCCCGCCCCCCACCCCTAACCCTCCCCACCCTGCCACTTCCAGGCAGAACCTATTCTGCCCTCTTCTCCAATTTGGTTGAAGAAGAGACATAAGCAATAATAAGAAAGACATAGCGTCTTTGCTAGTTTGAGATAAGGATAGCTATACAAACAGATTCCTAGCGTTGCTTCCATGCACATGTGCATTGCAACCCACATTGGTTCATCTCTACCAGACCTCTTCACTACTTCCCGATCACCTTCCCATAGTGACCTCGTCATTTTAAGGTTACTATATTAACTCCACTACAGTGGACACATCAAACACTTTTAAGTTTTGGGTTTCTTACCTTTCCCAATTCCTAATGTATGTGTTCTCCCCTTGGCATCTGACCCATGTCCAATAATATTACTGCATTTGTTTTAGGTCTAAAGTCCGCATATGAGGGAGAACACGATCTTTGGCCTTCTGAGTCTGGATAACTTCGCTTAAGATGATGTTCTCCAGTTCCATCCATTTACTTGCGAATGACAGATTTCATTTTTCTTCATGGCTGAGTAAAATTCCATTGTGTATAAATATCATATTTTCTTAGTCCATTCATCAGTAGTGGGGCATCTTGGCTATTTCCATAACTTGGCTGTTGTGAATAGTGCTACAGTAAACATGAGTGTGCAGGTGCCTCTGGAGTAATCTGAGTCACAGTCTTTGGGTATATCCCCAGGAATGGGATTGCTGGATCATATGGCAGATCTATGTTTAATTTTTTAAGAAACCTCCATATTGTTTTCCAGAGTGGTTGCACTAGCTTGCATTCCCACCACATCCTTGCCAACATTTGTTGTTGGTGATGTTTTTGATGATAGCTATTCTAACGGGTGAGTGGAATCTTAGTATGATTATGATTTGCATTTCCTTTATGGCCAGAGATGGTGAGCATCTCTTCAAGTGTTTTTTGGCCATTTGGATATCTTCTTTTGAAAAAGTTCTGTTTAGTTCAGTTGCCCATTTCTTTATTGGTGCATTCATTTTGGGGGAGTTTAGTTTTTTGAGCTCCCTGCATATTCTGTTTTTCAGTCCTTTGTCTAATGTATAGCTAGCAAATATTTTCTCCTACTCTGTGGATGGTCTGTTCAGTTTAGAGACCATTTCTTTTGTTGTGCAGAAGCTTTTAAATTTCATGAAGTCTCATTTGTCCATCCTTTCTCTTAGTTGCTGAGCTGCTGGGTGCTATTGAGGAAGTCCTTGCCTATACCTAATGCTTCCAGAGTATTCCCTGCTCTTTTCTGTACTAGCTTCAGAGTGTCCCTTCTGATATTAAGGTCCTTGATCCATTTTGAGTTGATACTAGTACAGGGTGATAAACATGAATCTAATTTCAGTTTCTTGCAGACAGATAATCACTTTTCCCAGCAATATTTGTTGATGAGGCTTCCTTTTCCCCATCATATGTTTTTGGTGCCTTTATCAAAAATAAGGTGGGCATAGCTGTGTGGATTCATATCCAGGTCCTCTATTCTGTTCCACTGGTCTTCATATCTGTTTTTGTGCCAGTACCATGCTGTTTTTATTGCTATGGCTCTGTAATATAGTTTGAAAGTCGGTTATTGTGGTACCTCCAGCATTGCTCTTTTTACTGAATATTGCCTTGGCTATTCATGGTCTCTTGTGAACTTTAGGGTAGATTTTTCAATCTCTGTGATGAATGTCATTGGGATTTTGATGGGAATTGTGTTAAACATGTAGATTGCTTTTGGTAGTATAGCCATTTTTACTATGTTGATTCTACCAATCCATGAGCATGGAAGATCTTTCTACCTTCTGTAGTCTTCCTTTATCTCTTTCTTCAGAGATTTATAGCTCTCCTTGTAGAGGTCATTCACATCGTTTGTTAAGTTTACTCATAGGTATTTGATTTTTTTTGAGGCTATTGTAAATGGAATTGCTTCCATATATTCCTTCTTGATTTGTTCATTGTTGGTGTATAGAAAAGCTAATGATTTTTGTAAGTTGATTTTGTATCCTGCCACAGTGGTAAAGCTGTTTGTGGTGTTTAGGAGTTTTTGAGTCGAGTTTTTTGGATCTTTGAGTTATAGGATCATGTCATCTGCAAATAGGGATATTTTCACAGTTTCTGTCCCTATTTGTATTCCTTTTATTTCTTCTTCTTGCCTTATTGCTCTGGCTAGGAATTCCAGGACTATGTTGAGTAGGAGTGGGGATAGTGGGCACCTTTCCTCATTCCTGATTTTAGAGGAAATTGTTCCAGTTTTTCTCCACTAAGTATGATGTTGGCTGTAAGTTTGTCATGTATAGCCTTTATAATGTTGAGGTACATTCCTTCTACTCCTAGTTTTCTTAGAACTTTTATCATAAAGTGGTGTTGAATCTTATCAAAGGCTTTTTCTCCATCTATTGCGATGGTCAAGTGCTTTTTGTCTTTGCTTCTATTAATGTGCTGTATTACATTTATAGGTTTGCATATGTTGAACCACCCCTGCATCCCTGTGTTGAAGCCAACTTGGTCATGGTGAATGATCTTTCTGAAATGTTGTTGGATTCAGTTTGCCATTATTTCAAAGAAGATTTTTCCATCAATGTTCATTAAGGAGATTGGCCTATAGTTCTCCTGTTTGGATGTGTCTTTGTCTAGTTTTGGGATGAGTGTAATACTGGCTTCATAAAATGAGTTAGGCAGTGTTCCTTCCCTTTCTAGTTCATGGAAGAGTTTAAGGAGAGTTGGTATTAGTTCTTCTTTAAAGGTCCGATAGAATTCAGCAGAGAATCCATCAGGTCCTGGACTTTTCTTTTTTGGGAGACTTTTCATTGCTGCTTCAATTTCATTTCATGTTATAGATCTATTTATGTGGTTAATATCCTCTTGGTTCAGTTTTGGATGGTGATAAATATCTAGAAATTTGTCCATTTCTTCAAGATTTTCAAATTGATTGGAATATAGGTTCTCCCTGGATTTCCATTGTGTTTGTTGCTACCTCCCCTTTTGCATTTCTGATTTTACTGATTTGGGTTTTTTTCTCTCCTCATTTTATTCAGATTTGGCAGGGGTCTGTCAATCTTGTTTATTTTTTCAAAAAACCTACTTTTTGTTTTGTTGATTCTTTGTATAGATTTTTGGGTCTCTATTTCAGTAATTTCAGCCCCTATTTTTATTATTTCTCTCCTTTCACTTGTTTTGAGATTTGCTTGTTCTTGTTTTTGTAGGAGTTTGAGACGTAGCATTAGGTCATTTATTTGAGATATTTCTGTCCTTTTAATATATGCACTCATGGCTTTAAACTTTACTCTTAGGACTGCTTTTGTTGTGTCCCATATGTTCTGGTAGGTTGTGTTTTTATTTTCATTAACTTCCAGGAATCTTTTAATTTCTTCTTTTATTTCACCAATGACCCATTGATCATTAAGCAATGTGTTGTTCAGCTTCCAATTGTTTGCAAGTTTTTTATTGTTGTTTTTGTTGTTGATTTCTAGTTTTAATGCATTGTATCAGATAGAATGCATGGAATTATTTCTATTTTCTTATATTTTCTGAGGCTTGCTTTGTGTCCTAAGTTATCAATTTTGGAGAAGGTTCCATGGGCTGCTGAGAAGAATATATATTGTGCAGAATATATATTGTGCACAATATTGGATGACATCAGCTAGGTTCATTTGATCTATGGTGTGATTTAGTTCTAGAATTTCTTTATTGATTTTTTGTTTGGATGACCTATCTATTGGTGATAGGGGGGTATTAAAGTCTCCCACTCTCGCTTTTATCATGTGCTCATAGTCCAATCCCCTTGTTGTGTTTGCCCTTGATCTAATGTCCACATATGAGGGAGAACATATGATTTTGGGATAAAAGCGAGAGCACACAAGGGAGGGGTGAGGATAGGTAAGACACCTAAAAAACTAGCTAGCATTTGTTGCCCTTAATGCAGAGAAACTAAAGCAGATACCTTAAAGCAACTGAGGCCAATAGGAAAAGGGGACCAGGAACTAGAGAAAAGGTTAGATTAAAAAGAATTAACCTAGAAGGTAACACCCATGCACAGGAAATCAATGTGAGTCAATGCCCTGTATAGCTATCCTTATCTCAACCAGCAAAACCCCTTGTTCCTTCCTATTATTGCTTATACTCTCTCTACAACAAAATTAGAGATAAGGGCAAAATAGTTTCTGCTGGGTATTGAGGGGGGGAGCGGGAGGGGGTGGAGTGGGTGGTAAGGGAGGGGGTGGGGGCAGGGGGGAGAAATAAACCAAGCCTTGTATGCACATATGAATAATAAAAGAAAAATGAAAAAAAAAATAAAGTCTCCCACTACCACTGTGTTAGAGTTTATATATGTTTTTAGGTCCTTCAGAGTATGATGAAATTGGGTGCATTGACGTTGGGTGTAGATAGGTTGATAATTGTTATTTCCTTTTGGTGTATTTCCCCTTTTATTAGTATGGAGTGTCCTTCTTTATTTTGCTTGATCAATGTAAGTTTGAAATCTACTTTGTCTGAGATAAGTATTGCTAATCCTGATTGTTTTCAGGGCTGTTGGCTTGCTAAATCTTCTTCCAGCCTTTTACCCTAAGCCGGTTCTTGTTTCTGTCAATGAGTTGGGTCTCCTGTAAACAACAGATTGTTGGATCTTCCTTTTTAATCCAGTTTGCTAAATGGTGTCTTTGGATAGGTATGTGGTGATTCCTGTCATTTAGTTCTTTTTATTGTTTAAGGGTTTGATTGTGTGCAGTTGAATCAGTGTTACTCTCTGATTCCTTGTCTTTTCTTCTCCTGTCATTTAATACTGCCTGTCCTTTCATGGTTTTGTTTGCTTTCATTTTCTGTATGCAGAATTCCAGGAAGAATCTTTTGTAGTGGTGGCTTGGTGGGCATATATTATTTTAGTTTCTGCTTATCGTGGAAGACTTTTATTGCTCTATCTATTTTGAATAATAGTTTTGCTGGGTGGAGTATTCTAGGGTTGAAGTCATTTTCATTCAGTGCTCGGAAGACCCCATTCCATGCTCTTCTTGCTTTTAAGGTTTCCATTGAGAAATCTGCTGTGATTTTAATGGGTTTACCTTTGTATGTTATTTGTTTTTTTTCTCTTACAGCCTTCAATACTCTTTCTCTATTCTCTGTGCTTGTTGTTTTAATGATAATATGTCATGGGGTAGTTCTATTTTGGTCTAATCTGTTTGGTGTCCTAGAGACTTCCTGTTCCTGGATGGGTGTAGTTTTGTCTAGATTTGGGAAATTTTCTGTTATTATTTTATTGGATATATTACGAATTCTTTTGCTTTCACCTCCTCTCCTTCTTCAATGCCCATTATTCTCAGGTTTGGTCTTTTGATGGAGTTGGTGAGTTCTTGCATATTCCTTTCACAGGTCTTGAGTTGTTTGACTAATAGCTCTTCAGTTTTTCCTTCAATTTCCATTTTATCTTCAAGTTGTGAGATTCTGTCTTCTGCTTGTTCCAGTCTGCTGGAGTGGCCTTGCATTGTGCTTTGTTATTCTATTTCATTCTTTTTTCTGAGGTTTTCCTTGTCATGGGTCACTTCATCTTTAATATTGTCTATTTTTTGCCTTTTGTTCATTTATCTCCTTATTTATAATGTTCTCTATTTCACTTTGGTGTTTATTTAGGGCTCCTATGATTTCATTTATTTGTTCCTTTGTCTTCTTGTATTCTTTATTTTTGGTATCTTGAAATTCCTTTAGTGCCTCTTGTACATTTTGGTTAACCATGTCTAGTATCATCTCCATGAAATTCTCAGTCATTACTTACAGGATATCTTCTTCAAGTGTGTTCTTGTGGACATAATTGGGTTCCTTGGTGTCATTTATCTTTGTTTTGTTGGAGTCTGAATCTGGGTATCCATTTTCTTCATTTCCTTCTGAATCTCGTATTAAATTATTTTTTGGTAGGGAATGATTTCCATCCTTTTTTGTTCTTCCCATAATTCCTGTTGGTATTGTGTAACTGTTCTTGATAGGCTAGTTGGTGGTTTCAGTCACCTGTTAAATTTTGTTTTGTGCCTGTATTGGGTTTTTAGCTAATTGTGTGTGTGCTGTTTCTGTCCCTGGTTTCAGTGTAATTTAGTATTAACTAATTCACAGTGATAAAGCAAAAAAACAAAACAAAACAAAAAAGCTTTGTGTGTCTGTGTCCCAGTCACCATTTTGGATCTGTCTTCATCTTATGTGTTGCTGTTTTCAAAATCCATCTTCTCTTTTCTTTTGGTTCATTCTCTCTTTTTACTCTCTGTAAAATCTAGTCAAGCTTATCAGTGTTTCTAACAAGTTGTTTCCTTTGTTTTGTTTTAAAATTCTCTTCTATTCCCTCATGAACCATCTGGAGTAACATTTCACTTTTGATTACAGCAATCTTTTTCTTTTATGCTGCAAGTTTTCTCTACATATCTGGTAATCATTTTTTGACTAGTATAGCAGCTGCTTCCAAGTTGGTCTCTGATAATCTTTCGTTCTCATAGTCATGTCCTTTTAAAGTTACCTCCTTCATTGTATCAGCATTGTTCTCTGTGACCAGTAGAATATGGCTAGAGTCATGGTATTCAGCTTCACAGGTGAAGTAATAAAAGGCACTATGGTTTTTTACTTCCTTTTTATGCCCTGTTTTATATCACTTACTTTGGAGGAGTTGCACATAGCAAACTACCGAGACTTCTTGCTAGCAGCCACATTATTGTGTATACACAATAATGGGTTTCAATATGACATTTCCACACATGTATGTAACGTACTCTTTGATTTTGTTCACTGTCCTTTTTCCCTCTTCATCCTCCCTTCCAAATACTCCTGTTTAGGTTCATGACTTTTTGCTTATATTTATGTACTACATACTACATATGAGAGAAAACATGCAGAATTTGTTTTCATGAGTCTGGCTTAACATAATGATCTCCAGTTCCATCCATTTTCCTGCAAACCATGTAATTTTATTCTTCTTTATAGCTGAATAATACTCCTTTGCATATGTATACCACAGTCTTTATCTGTTTATTGGTTGGTGAACGCCTAGGCTGATGATGCCATAACTTGGCAATTCTGAATTGTGAAGAAGTAAACATGGGTATGCACATGCCCAGAGTGATATAGCAGGATTGTATGGTAGTTCTGTTTTTAATTTTTTGAGGAATCTCCAAACTCATTTCCATAGTCACTGCACTAATTTACATTCCCACTAACAGTGTATGAGAGTTACTTTCCCCTACTTTTTCATCACCATTTGTTGTTGTTTGCTCCCTTGATGATAGCCATACTGACTGGAATGAGATAGAATCTCAGTGTGGTTCAGATTTGCATTTTCTTTATGGGTAAGGATGTTGAACATTTCCTCATGTGTTTGTTAGACATCTGTAATTTTTTGAAAACTGTTTAATTTCATTTGCCCATTTATTAGTTGGGTTATTTATTCCTTTGGTGTCTAGTTTTCTGAGCTATTTATATATTCTGTATATTAATCCCTTGTCAAGTGAATAGCTTGCAAAGATTTTTCTCCCATTCTGTAGGCTGTCTCATCACTCTGATAATTGTTTCCTTTGATGTGTAGCTTTTTAGTTTGATGAAATTCCATTTGACAGTTCATCTTATTTCCTGAGCTATTGGAGTCCTATTCAGGAAGTAGTTGCCTATGCCTATTCCTTGAAGTGATTTCCCAGAGTTTCAGGTCTTACATTAATACTGATGATCCATTTTGAATTGATTTTTGTACCGGTAGAGAGACAGGGTCTAGTGTCAGTCTTCTACATGTGGATATCCAGTTTTCCCAGAACTGCTTATTGAAGAGACTGTCTTGTCTCCAATATATGTTTTGGCATCTTTGTCAAGAATAAGATGAATGTAGCTCTGTGGGCTTACTTATGGGTTTTCTTTTCTATTCCATTGGTCTGTTTTTGTGCCAGTACAATGCAGTCTTTTTCTTTTTTTAAACTATGGCTTTGTGAGATAATTTTAAGTCAGGTA
The DNA here is from genome assembly GCF_047511655.1 of Castor canadensis. Classification (NCBI taxonomy): domain Eukaryota; kingdom Metazoa; phylum Chordata; class Mammalia; order Rodentia; family Castoridae; genus Castor; species Castor canadensis. Next base: position 145,671,362 of record NC_133386.1, read on the forward strand.
TTGTAATACCTCCAGCATAGCTCTTTTTGCTCAGGATTGTTTTGGCTATACAGTGTTTTCATATGAGTTTTTGGATTTTTTTCTATTTCTGTGAAGAATATCACTGGAATTTTCATGGGTATTACATTGAATTTGTAGATTGCTTTTGGTAGCATAGCCATTTTTACAATATTAATTCTGCCAATCCATGAACATGAGAGGTTTTTTCATCTTCTTATGTCTGGCTCAGTTTCTTTCCTTAGTGTTTTAGATTTTTCATTGTAAACCTAACCCCCTTGGTTAGGTTTGTTCCTAAGTATTTAATTTTTTGAGACTATTGTGAATGGGGTTGTTTTCCTGATTTTCTTCTCAACCTATTTGTTATTGATATATAGAAAAGCTACTGATTTTTGCATGTTGATTTTGTATCTTGCTCTTTTGCCAAAAGTGTTTATTGGATCTGAAAGCTTTCTGGTGGAGCCTTTATATCTTTTAAGTATAGGGTCATATAATCTTCAAATAAGGATAACTTGATTTCTTCCTTTCCTATTTGTATCCTTTTTACTTCTTTCTCTTGCCTTATTGCTCTGGCTAAGAATTCAAGCACTATGTTGAATGAGAATGGATAAAGTACACCCTTTATCTCATTCCTGATTTTAAGGAAAATGGGTTCAGCTTTTCCCCATTTAAAACAATATTGGCTGTAGGTTTGCCATTTGTAGCCTGTGTTATGTGAGGTATGTTCTTTCTATTCCTAGTTTCTTGGGATTTTATCTTGAAGAGATGTTAGATTTGTCAAAGGTGTTTTCTGCAGTTTTGGAGATTATTATGTCATTTTTGTTCCTGATTTATTCACTGTATTTCATTTATTTATTTACATATGTTGAACCATCCTTGCATGCCTAGAATTAAAGTAATCATGGTGTTTGATCTTTTTAATGTGTTGCTGAATTTGGTCTGCAAGTATTTTATTAATAATTTTTGCATCTATGTTCATAAAGGAGATTGGTCTATAGGAGTTTTCTTTTTTTGTTGTGTCATTATCTGGATATGGTTTCAGGGTATTACTGACTTCATAGAATGAGTTTGGTAGTGTTCCTTTCCATTTTATTTCATGGCATAGTTTGAAGAGCATTCAGGTTCTTCTTTAAGGTCTGGTAGAACTTAGCACTGAATCTATTTGGTTCTGGGCTTTTCTGTATACCATATATGTGTGCATATAGTACTGTGGTTTGAACTTGGGACTTCACTTTCTAGGTAGGCACTCTTCTGCTTGAGCTATACCTCCAGGCCTTTCTGTCTGGTTATTTTGGAGATATGGTCTTGCTTTTTGCCTGTGCTGGCCTCCCTCTTATGCTTTCCCCTGTGAGTGGGATGACAGGCTCGTACAGTCAACACTCAGCTTTTTTCTTCTATTGATGGGAACCTCATGAATTTCGTTTTGCCCAGGCTTTACCTGGAGGGATGATCCTCCCACCTCAGTCTCTCACTGCCTTGGGATGACAGGCATGTGCCACCCACCCAGTTATTGATTGAGATGGGGTCAAGCTAACTTTCTGCCCAGGCTGACCTCTAGCCATGATCCTCCAGATGTCAGTTTTCCAAGTAGCTAGGATTATAGTCATGAGCCACTGGTGCTGTCTAACTGGAAGATCCCCTATTACTGCTTCAACCTCATTGGTTGTCATAGATCTGTTTAGGTTATTTACATCCCCTGGTTCAATTTTGGTATGTCATGTGTGTCTAGAAATTTATCCATTTCTTCTAGATTTTCCGATTTATTGGACTATAATTTTTTAATAATATTCCCTAATGATTCACTGGATTTCATTGGTACCACTTGTAATGTCCCCATTTTCATCTCTAATTTTATTAATTTGGCTCTTCTCTGCCTTGATTTTGGCTAGCCTGGCTAAAGGTTTACCAATCATATTAAAATCTTTTCAAAATTTTGTTTATTCATTATAGTGTTGTTTTAGTCTCTATTTCTTTGGTTTCTGCCTTAATATTTTTTATTCCTTTCTGTTAGCTTTGGGGTTTATTTGTTCTTGTTTTTCTAATACCTTGAGGTACATGAAGTTATTTATTTGAGATTTCTGTTTTTAACATAGGCACCAATAGCTACAAACTTTCCTCTTAGGACTGCCTTTGTGGTGTTCCATAGGTACTGATATGTTGTACTTTCATTTTAGTTTAATTCCAGGAATTTTGAAATTTACAACCTGATTTCTTCAGTGGCCCACTGATTAGTAAAAAGCATATTGTTCAGTCTCCATGCATTTATGTAGTTTGTATAGTCCATCTTGCTATTAATGTCTAATTTTACTCTGTTATGATCTGTTAAGATACAAGAAATTATTTCAGTTTTCTTATATTTGTTAAGACTTGCTTTATGGTCTAAGATGTGATGCATTTTGAAGAAATTTTCATGGGCTTTTGAAAAGAATATATATTTTGCAGTAGTTTGATGGAGTGTTCTGTAAATGTCTGTTAAGTTCGCTTGATACATGATGCAGTTTAATTCTGAAGTTTTTTTGTTGATTTTTTTGGTCTGGAAAAGCTATCTATTGATGAAAGTGGTGTATTAAAGTTATTTACTATTGTCCTCACTTTATGGACATTAGTGTTTTTCTTATGAAGTTGGGTTTGCCAATGTTTAGTGCATACAAATTTACAATTATTTTATCTTCTTGATGGATTTTTTTTCCTTTCTTAATGTCTAGTAACCTTCTTTGTCTGTTCAGATTGATTTTGGCTTGAAGTCTATTTTGTTTGATAGGAATATAGCTATTCCTGCTTCCCTTCAGCTTCCACTTGCTTGCTATATTGTTTTTCTTACTTTCCTTTTCAGCCTATCAGTATGTGATGTCATTTTCATATAGGGTTATTATTGTGAGATGTTTTCTGATTCCTGTAACTTTGTGTTTTGTTTTTGCTGGTTGGTTCTACGACCGTTTGTTCTTTTTTTTTTGTACTTACTCAGGTTTGGAGGTTGCAAGAGTATTGAGTTGGACATGTGGAATTAGTCTTTTCCTGAGCTTGTGTTTGTGACTGCCTTTCTTCCTCCTTTTTGTCTTTCTAGCTTCTTTTTTTTTTTCTATTGCAGTATATCACTATACTGCAATGCTGGTGTAGTGGTCATGTATTTAGCTTGGGTTTATTTTTAGAAGGTCTTTATTTCTCCTTGGATTTAAAAGGATAGTTTAGCTGGATATAGTATTCTTGGTTGGCAGTTGTTTACCTTCAGGGCTTGAAATATGTCATTCTATGCTTTCTTGGTTTTTAGGGTTTCTTCTGAGAGTTCTGATCTAATTCTGATGGTTTGTCCTATAAGAAAGTTGGCAGTTTTCTCTGCTTTTGAACAACAGCATTTCATAGAAGAATCAAGAACCTTCCAGACTTTGCTTTTAATGAGGTTACTTCCAGATATCTCATTAATTATTATTCCTTTTCATGAAAATATCTTGTATCTGCCTGCTTGATGATTTGCATCAGATATGCATCATTCAATCATTTATTTTGCAAGCAAACATTATGCATTGATCACCTATTATACAGCAGGTATTGTGCCACAAATCATCATTCCTTTCATCTCACCCTGCTGCATTGCCCACATGCTCTCAGTTTCACAAAAAACAAAAAAACAACACCCCCCCCCCCCCCGCAAACCCCAGAACAACAGCAAAACCTAGGAAACCTGGCAACTAACTGCTTGTGATGGTTAACTTTATGTGTTAACTTGACTGGGATATAAGTCAAACATTCTTGGTTTGTCTGTGAGGGTGTTTTTGGTTGAAATTAACATTTGAATGAGTTGGTTAAGTAAATCAGATTGTCTTCCATACTGCATACCTTTTGACTTTCCAACCTCATAATGAGGTAAGCCAATTTCTTATAGTAAATCAGTCTTTCTAATCAGTTTCTCTCTCTCTTCCCACTCTCCCCTCATGCTGCTATCTTGTATATATGTTTGTTTATATTTATGTATGTTTACACACATATCTCTATATCAGATTATATATCCTTCTAGTTCTGTTTCTCTGGAGAACCCTGACTAATATAGGACCTAATTCTTTCTAATAAGGAGAAACTTATTGCTGATATAAAAATTGAGAGAAGCTGAAAAATTACATTAAATTAATGTGGTATAGATAGTCATAATGTAAGAAGAAAAGATGGCCATAGTTCCGCAGCATTAGATTTTAAATGAAAAGTTGAATTTAAAAGCATTGAAAAATTCAGATTAAAAAAATGCCAAATATACTAGCAGAGGAAAAAAAAAGTGGAGACATCTGAAGATGTCAAGGAGACTGTAGAGGGAGCCATCTGATCACCACAGATAAAAAAGGACAATTTAAAGATGAAAGAAGATCACACAACCAAAGACTGCTTTGGCCTATGTTGTTATCCACTGAGGAGTCACTTAATGAACATTTGTGTGGAGAAAAAAAAATGGCAGCTAAGATAGGGAATCAGATCTCCTAAGCTCTGTGACCTCAGAAACCTCCTTGAGATGCTGGAGCCACACTTGGGTAATTTTGATTGCTCTTAGCCAAAATAATAACTACCACTACATTAGGTGCAGATAAAATTCAAAGACTGACCCTTAAATTGCACGTAACAGCTGCGAAAATCCTGCCTGGCACAGCCAGCAAAGCGTGTCTGGCTCTGGTCCTGGGAAAAAAGCCCCCGACTACTTCTCTTTTTTCTTTTCTTTTCATTCTTTTCCCAACAAGCAGAAGACAGAGCATAAATCAGAATCAAATCCTGAGACATCCTGGACCCCTAGCCCGTAGAAAGCCTCCCTATGCCATGCAGAACAATGCCATTTCTCCCTGGCAGCTGGCCCCAAAGCTGCCTGCATGAAACTGCAGAAGATACAGGTGAGCATCACACACCACACGCGGCTCACCTATTCTGCGCCCCCCTCACCCCGTGAAAATAATCTAGTGCAGCCCCTGGGCAGACCAAACCCCCCCACCCCAGTAAAACTGAAAGCCATAAACAGTAAACTGTAATGTAACACCGACATTGGGGGTGGTGGTGGAACACTGAACATGCCCTGGAGAATGGGGGAGGGGCAAAGAGCCAATCTCTCACTGCTAAACTGTCAGGGGTAGCAAGGAACTGAGCTCTCAGTGCTGAACTCTCAGTGACAGGCCATAAAGCAGCAAAGGCTGAGAGAGGAGGAGAGCTGATAAGCAAACCACCTACAGGAGCCACCAGCACCCAAAGAGAGTGGGAGAAGCATAAAGGCTAAGAGAGGGAACTAACCTCCCAAAGCAGGGCAGGAGGTGGACCCAGAGCTGATCACTGGGACAAAGGGCAGCATTCAAAACTGAAGGGGAGAGGAGCTGACCAAACAGAGCTGCAGCTGACAAACACCACGGCTGTCACCTGCTGAAAACAGCTTGGCCACCTTGCGTAAGCTGGCAATCTTACCCCACTTCACAACTCCAACTTATCTTGTGGACAGAAGGTCCAAATACCACTCACAAGCCAGTCACCTGGGGAGACTAGATCAGAGCTTCTGCTTGAACACCAGTACCAGGATTGGACACCTAAGCAATAACTCCAGAACTTTTATTAATAGATTGAATTGAACCAATTTCCTGAACCTGGTGGTTTTTTAATCATGTTTCTTTTTCCTTTTTTATTACTGTATTATTAACTCCATCATCACTATACTGTTATCCTTATTCTCATCCTCTTCACTCTCCCTCCCTCTCCTATACTACAATCCATTGTTCTCCCTCCCAACTACTCTTTCTGCCCCTTCTCATCCACTTTTTCCTCTGTCTTCACCTCTCCTTCCCACCCTCCCACAACGTGTCACCACACTACCCCTCACTCCTACACACTCACCACCTGCTGACTAGCCTACTCTACCAATGGCATACATCCCCAGTCCTCTGCAATCCCTGACACAAACACCCTCCACTACAACAAAAGAAATACACCCAAACACACATAAGGGCCACAAAATCCAGCAAACCCCATAACTTTCAGCCAACCCACCCACTTCTTTTCCCACCCACCCTTTTTTAATGCCACCTTTACCAATTCTCCATAATCTATAACTAGCCTAATAACCATTAACCTTCCCCCCAACTCCAGCTGTTTATAGATATCATCGTCAAGGGGTTTTCTATAGAATATGTTAACTGGTCTGGCATTGAACCTATGAACTTGTTAAGGATAAATTACACCCCCACACCAGGGTCAGAAAGAGCACGTCAACCTAGCTAACAACCAAATCAGGCACAACATGAAAATTAAATCAGGCAATCAAATCCTCCAACTAGGCTACCAAAAATGCTGTAGCACAGCACGAAGTGGAATATGGGAAGAAGAAGATGGGATGGAAATCACTCTCCTAAAAAAAAAAATCAATATAGAATTCAGGGGGAAATGAAGAAAATGGATACCTAGTCCCTGACCTCAACAAAACAATGATAAATGTAACTAAGGAACTCAGAGATGCCCACAAAAAAAAAATTCTCAAAGAAGAAATCTCTGAGAAATTCATGGAGAAGATATTAGAATTGGTCAACCAGAATGTACAAAAGGCACTCAAGAAATTTTAAGGAGGGGGTGGGGGCAGGGGGAGAAATGAACCAAGCCTTGTATGCACATATGAATAATAAAAGAAAAAAAAAAGAAATCCACACCTGGCATGGTGGTACTTGCCTACAATCCTAACACCAGGGAAGTTGAGGCAAGAACATCATGAGTTTGACACCAGCCTCAGCTATATTGTGAGACACCATCTCAAAAAAGAAAAAAAAAAAAAAAAGAAATTTTAAGACGCCAAAAACAAAGAATATGAGATGACACAGAAAAAAAATAAACCTAGAGAGAACTTCAACAAACACCAAAGTGAAACAAAAGGCACTATAAAAAGAAAGATACATGAATTAAAGAGGACCACACAAATTATAAAAGAAGAGTTGAACATAGATTTGGAAAACCTCAGGAGAAAGAATCAAACAGAAATCATGGAAATAAAAAAGTTCCTATACTCAAACAAAAAACAGTGCAAGGCCACTCCAGCAGACTAGAACAAGTGGAAGACAGAATCTCAGAACTCAAAAATAAAATAGAAATTAAAGAAAAAAAACCCAGAAGAAATCTTAGTCAGACAGCTCAAGAGCTGTGAAAGGAATATGCAAGCATTTACCAACTCCATCAAAAGACCAAACCTGAGAATCATGGGCATTGAAGGAGAAGAGGTGAAAGCAAAAGGAATTCATGATATATTCAACAAAATAATAGCAGAAAATTCCCCAAATCTAGAGACAACTATGCCCATTCAGGTACAGGAAGCCTCCAGGACACCAAACAGACTTGACCAAAATAAGACCTCCCCATGGCATATTATCATCAAAACAAGTATAGAGAACAGAGAAAGAATATTGAAGGCTATAAGAGAGAAAAACCAAATAACATGTAAAGGTAAACCCATCAAAATAACAGCAGCTTTCTCAAAGGAAACCTTAAAAGCAAAAAGGGCATGGAGTGAGGTATTTCAGTCACTGAATGAAAATAACTTCAACCCTAGGACATTCTACCCAGAAAAATGATCATTCAAAATTGACAACAATAAAAATATTTCACAATAAACAGAAACTAAAACAGAATGTGATCACCAAGCTACCACTACCAAAGATTCTACAAGGAATTCTGCATACAAAAGATGAAAACAAATAAAACCTTGAGAGTATGGGAAGCATCAAACCACAGGAGAAGATAAGACAAGCAATCAGAGAGTGACATTGATTCGACTGCACACAATAAAACCTTTAAACAACAAAAACAACTAAATGGCAAGAATCACCACCTATCAATATTAACCTATGAATATTAACACTAAATATTAACAAACTCAACTCCCCCATCAAAAGACACTGTTTGGCAAACTGGATTAAAAAGGAAGATCTGACAATCTGTTGTTTACAAGAGACCCATCAAATTGACAGAAATAAACACTGGCTTAGGGTGAAAGGCTGGAAGAAAATTTACCAAGCAAAGGCCGCCCAAAACAGGCAGGAGTAGCAATACTTATATCAGACAAAATAGACTTGAAACTTACATTGTTCAAAGGAGATAAAGGATACTTCATACTAATAAAAGGTGCAATACATTAAAAGGAAGTAATTATCAACCTATATGCACCTAATGTCAGTGCACCCAGTTTCATCAAACATATGCTACAGGACTTAAAGACACATATAGACTCCAACACATTGGGAATGGGAGACTTTAATAACCCTCTGTCACTCATAGATAGGTTATCCAAACAAGAAAATCAACAAAGAAATCCTAGAACTAAATGGCACCATAAATCAAATGGACTTAATTGATGTCTACAGAATATTTCATCCAACAACAACACACTGTACATTCTTCTTAGCAGCCCATGGAACTTTCTCCAAAATAGATCATATCTTAGGACACAAAGCAAGCCTCAGAAAATACAAGAAATAACTCCCTGCATTCTCTCTGATCACAATGCAGTAAAACTAGAACTCAAAACAAAAATAACACCAGAAAACACACAAATAATTGCAGGCTGAATAATACATTGCTTAACAATCAGTGGGTCATAGCAGAAATAAGAAAGGAAATAAAAAGGTTCCCGAAAGCTAATAAAAATCAAACCACAACCTATCAGAACCTGTGGGACACAGCAAAGTTTATAGCCATGAGTGCATATATTAAAATGACAGAGAGATCTCAAGTGACCTAATGCTATATCTCAAACTCCTAGAAAAGCAAGAGCAAGCAAAACCCAAAACAAGCAGAAGGAGAGAAACAATAAAAATAAGGGCCAAAATTAATGAAATAGAGATCAAAAACCATACAAAGAATCAACAGAACAAAAAGCTGGTTCTTTGAAAAAATAAACAAGATTGACAAGCCCTTGGCAAATCTGAGTAAAATGAGGAGGGAAAAGAACCAAATCAGTAAAATCAGAAATGCAAAAGGGGAGATAACAACAAACACCACAGAAATCCAGGGAATCATCAGAGACTACTTTGAGAACCTATATTCCGATCAATTTGAAAATCATGAAGAAATGGACAAAATTTAGATACTTATGACCATCCAAAACAGAACCAAGAAGATATTAACCAAATAAACAGATCTATAACACATAATGAAATTGAAGAGTAATAAAGAGTCTCCCCGAAAAAGAAAAGCCCAGGACCTGGTGGATTCTCAGCTGAATTCTATCAGACCTTCTAAGAAGAACTAATACCAACATTCCTTAAACTTTTCCATGAAATAGAAAGGGCAGGAATACTGCCCAACTCATTCTTTGAAGCCAGTATTACACACCTCCAAAAACTGGACAAGGACACATCCAAAAAGGAGAACTATAGGCCAATCTCCTTAATGAACATCAATGCAAAAATCCTCAATAAAGTAATGGAAACCAAATCCAACAACATATCAGAAAGATCATTCACCACAACCAAGTCAGCTTCATCCCAGAGATGCAGGGATGGTTCAACATAGGCAAATCAATGAGTGTAATACAGCACATTAATAATTAAAAAAGAAAGACAAAAACCACATGATCATCTCAACATATGCAGAAAAAGCCTTTGATAAGATTGACACCACTTCATGATAAAAGTTCTAAGAAAACTAGGAGTGGAAGGAATGTACCTAGACATTATAAAAGTTATATATAACAAACCTATAGCCAGCATAATATTTAATGGGGAAAAACTGAAGCCATTCCTCCTAAACTCAGGAACAAGACAGGGTGCCCATTGTTTCCCACTCCTATTCAACATAGCCCTGGAATTCCTAGCCAGAGCAAGAAAGCAAGAAGAAATAAAAGGAATACAAATAGGTAAAGAAATAGTCAAAATATCCCTATTTGCAGATGACATGATTCTATACCTCAAAGACCCAAAAACTCCACCCAGAAACTTCTAGACACCATAAACTGCTTTATCAATGTAGCAGGATATAAAATTAACTTACAAAAATCAGTGGCCTTTCTATACCCCAATAATGAACAAACTGAGAAAGAAAATACAGGAAAACAATCCCATTTACAATAGACTCAAAAAATTAAATATCTAGGAGTAAACTTAATGAAGGATGTAAATGATCTCTACAAGGAGAACTACAAACTACTGGAGAAAGATATCGAGGAAGACTACGGAAGATGGAAAGATCTCCCACGCTCATGATTGTTAGAATCAACATAGTGAAAATTGGTATACTACCAAAAGCAATTCATATGTTCAAAATCCATACCCATCAAAATTCTAATGATATTCATCACAGAGATTGTAGAATCTACCCTAAAGTTCATTTGGAAACACAAAAGACCACGAATAGCCAAGGTAATACTGAGCAAAATGAGCAATGGTGGAGATATCACAATACCTGACTTTAAAATATACTACAGAGCCATTGCAATAAAAACAGCATTGTATAGGCACAAAAACAGATATGAAGACCAGTGAAACAATAGAGGACCCAGATATGAATCCACATAGCTATGCCCAATTATTTTTTGACAAAGTTGCCAAAAACATGTGATGGAGAAAAGACAACCTTTTGAACAAATGTTGCTGGGAAAAGTGACTAATCTGCCCGCAGAAAACTGAAACTAGATCCATGCCTGTCATTCTGTACTAGTATCAACTCAAAGTGGATTAAGGACTTTAATATCAGACCTGAAATCTTGCAGTTAGTACACAAAAGAGCAGAAAATACCCTGGAAACCATAGGAATACTCAGGGACTTCCTTAGTAGAACTCAAGCAGCCCAGCAACTAAGAGAAAGAATGGACAAATGGGACTATGTGAAATTTAAAAGCTTCTGCACAACAAAAGAAATGGTCTCTAAATTGAAGAGACCACCTTCAGAGTAGGGGAAAATATTTGCTAGCTATATACATCAGACAAAGGACTGATACCCACAACATCAACCAGAGAGCTCAAAAAACTAAACTCCCCAAAGATCAATGAACCAGTTAAGAAGTGGGCAACTGAACTAAACAGAACTTTTTCTAAGGAAGAAATCCAAGTGGCAAAACAAACAAACAAACAAACAAAAAAACCACATGAAAAAATGCTCACCATCTCTGGCCATAAAGGAAATGCAAATAAAAACCACACTAAGATTCCACATCACCCCTGTTTGAATGGCTGTCATCTAGAACACCAACAACTGCAAATGCTGGTGAGGATGTTGGGGCAGAAGGAACCCTCATGCACTGCTGGTGGGAATGTAAGGTAGTACAACCACTATGGAAAACAGTATGGAGGCTTCTTAAAAAACTAAACATGGATCTGCCATATGATCCAGCAATTCCATTCCTAGGTATATACCCAAAGGAATGCGACTCAAGTTATTACAGAAGTACCTGCACACCCATGTTTATTGAAGCACTGTTCACAATAGCTAAGCTATGGAAACAGCCAAGATGCCCCACACCAATGAATGGATCAAGAAAATGTGGTATTTATGCACAACAGAATTTTACTCAGCCACAAAGAAGAATGAAATCCTATCATTTGCAAGTAAATGGATGGAACTGGAGAACATCATCTTAAATGAAGTGAGCCAGGCTCAGAAGGCCAAAAATCACATGTTCTCCCTCATATGTAGATTATAGACCCAAAACAAATGCATTAATATTATTGGACATGGGTCACATTCTAAGGGGAGAACAAGCACTGGAGAAGTAGTGAAAGGAAAGGAAATCTAAAACTTGAATGTGGTTGATGTGCTCCCTATTAAGGGGCAAATATAGTAATCTTAAATTGGCAGAGAACACTATGGGAAGGGGACCAGGAAGTAGCAAAGAGGTCTGGTAGAAGTGAACCAATATGTGTTGTAATACACATGTGCATGGAAGTAACGCTAGGAATCTCTCTGTATAGCTATCTTTATCCCAAACTAGCAAAAATGATATGTCTTTCTTACTTACTATCTCTTATGTTTTCTCCTCAACAAAATTGGAGAAGAGGGTGGAACAGGTTCTGCCCGGAAGTGAGGGGTTGAGGGGGTGGGAGAGCTGGAGGGGAAGTGGCATAAACAACGTATACACATGTAAGTAAATCTAAAAATGATAAAATAAAAGAATATGAATAAAACTGAAATTAAAGGCAGTGATTAGAATTATAAAAATAGTGTCCATAAAAGTTATGCTAAAATTGCAGATAAAATGCTGTGTGACGAGGAAGAGTAGCATATTTTGTTTTTAGCAATAAGAAAAAGTAAGAAAGAATAGGGCCTCTTTGAAGACCAGGCTATAATACTTTTAGGGACAGAGAGATGTAGATATTTTTGTACTGATTTGGTTCTAGCTTCTCTTCTAAGGTAAATATTGGGCTGAGAAGTGTTACAAGCTCCTTACAAAGAGGAAAGGGGTGAGGGGTGGACTTTCAGAGAATCCCAGACCTTTGGCTTACATTCCATCTTTCTAAGAGCTTGCAATTCCTAGAAGTTGAGGACATGTTCACATATGACATTCACATTTAGTCACTTCAACCATTGTTTATCAAGCATGTATCAAGCATGTGTTCTGTTCCTTGCAACATTCACACACTGGGAATACACAGAAGAAGACATACAAAATAGTCTCCTTGGGAGCTTGAAGAATTCGAGAGACTGGTGCAGGAATTAGAGATCAGGAAATGTTGTGATTTCTCTGAAGGAAATGAAGTATGGTCCTCAAACTCAGACAATCAGACTTCAAACCAAGATGATGTGCTCTATATCAAACATCTGGTGAACAATAAAAGTGAGATTTAGGCTTCTGAACCATGGACTCATCTTTGATCCTGGTCTAGTGCCTACTCTTTCTGTTGTGATCTAGTGTTCTAGTCCTTAGCTTTGTCTCTTGGTTATAATTCAGTCCTTGCTCTCTGAATTAAATTCTGAATATGACTTTCACTTATCAATTTATTCATAAAGTGTTTATTGAATGTATACTATGTTCCACAGTCTATTCTAGATGCTAGGGCTAGAACAATAAGTAAAATTGCATGTCATAATCAAATGTACTGGTCATAGCAAAGTCAAAATAGAAAGAAGTATGTATGTACATATACATACATGTACCAAATATATGGTGTTCAGTAATGCTGTGAAGATAAGTAAAATAAGTCAGGATAGGGGAGACAAGGGGTTACTATTTTATGTATGTAACCAGGGAAGTCTTCTCAAATGAGGTGATGTTTGAACAGAGATTGAAAGGAATTACAAGAGAGATTCATGCTTGTGCCTGATGAGAAGAACAGCTCAGGAAAGGGAAACACGAGTATCAAGACTGGAGCAGAGTGGGGAAGCCTGGTAAGAGGTCATAGTGGTAGCAAAAGCAAGGGGAGCATGAGAGGCAGAACCTTCTAAAATATAATAAAGACTTTAACTTTAATCTGAGAGTGAGCTCTTGAATGGTTCTGAGCAGGGAAGAGCCATCATCTGACATTTTAAAAGCAATTTCGGACTGTCTCATAGGGAATAGGCTTGGAGTGGGGAGAGAAAATTAGAGGAGAAGAAAGAAGAAAGTTAGGAGTCTATTAGAATTACCTGATTTAACCAGGCTTTAATGGTAGAGTCAGGAAGAGGCAATACAATTCTGAGTGCATTTTGAAAGTATAGAGAAAGGATCTATCATTAGATTGGATGTGGTATGGAGGTGGAACATTTCTGACTTGGGTCATTAGTGTCCTCTAAGACATGGTTTTTCCTCATCTCCTGATCATATCCACTTCTAAACACTTTGGAGGCCAACTCTTCTGACATCCCTTGAGAACCCTGGCACCCAACTCTGGAATTGTTTTCGTTTGCCTTGTTAGGCTTGCTCTAATCTCTTGGAAGAGAGCTGGATAGGTGCTTTCTTCTTTGAAGTTCAAATAAATCAATTCTAGTTGAAATGACTTCCATTGTGTCCTGAAAATGTATATCTATCTAAGGAAAAATGAGATTAATTCTGTTGAAATATGTAATATTTTATTTTTTCTTGATTAAAGAATCAATGCTTAGAGACTTACATGATTATAAAATGAAAATGGTTATAAATGAAAGCTTCTCCTCAAAAGGAGAAGCTTACAGAAAATAATCCTGTGTTTCCATATCAAGTAAAAAAATTAATGTTTCAGAAAATTCTTTTCTTTCATGTGAGAAATTTAGTACAAAGCTTATTCTACCAGTAGTTTAATGACTACAAGAGAAACTAGTGCTCATGTCTGTTACATTTTTCTACCATTGAAGTGTATATCATATGCTCTACCACTGCTTTTACCACTAATTGGAACCCTGGCAGATGTCTGTGGAAAAGGAGCTGAGAGTGACATTACTGCATCCCTGGTCAGACCAAGGGACTCTAGCTCTGCTTCTCCAATGTGACCATTACACAGATACCTGCCATTCACACACACAAACAGGAGCTGTTTAAATAGGCTCTGGTGGCCTATTTAAGCTTTCTAGCTCCAGAGAGAAGCTATTTTGAAAAGTGAAAAGATTACACTCTGATAATAGACCAGAGGTCTTACACATGTGGATGGCTCACAGAGGATTAAAAGAGCAGACTCAGAATAAATGTAGCCTGCACCTGATGGAGCAATGAAGGTGAATCAGCCTCACACTGACTGTAAAGGCTTTTTGAACAGAGTTCTCTGTTCAGATCCTTGATGCCTTTGTGAGCCAGTACAATGGTGAGGGGTTTAAAGGGCTAATCTCTAATCTAATTACCGTCTTCTCAAGGAACCAATTAAGCTACTTCATAGTCCTTTGGTGTCTCGGGGATCCTAGGTCCTAATTGGTTGGCTTCTCTCTTCCCATTTTGTTTGATCTCTTTCTGAGTATTCCTACATGGGAACAATTTTTTTTTCCACCAGTCATCTGAAGAAGTGGATGAGTGAGGAATTCACACACATTCTAAATTTATTTTAAGCACAAATAATGAGATTGGAACTTTGTTAGTTTTGGGTTAAGACCCCTAGAAGTTGCACCAAGGAATGGCCTAATAGGTAGACAGGACCTTAAGCACAGGTCAGATTTAAGGAAGTCAAAGTTCTAAGATTAGTTCACTTAATTGTGAATAATACCTACATTTATTTACAAAGAGAAATTATGTAGTCTGAGGTTATAGTGTTTGTAACATTGGTATTGATTATTTTCTATCAGGAAAATCTGACTAGGAAACTAATAACTAAACAAATAAATTCAACATTTATTAAACACATTAAACATGTATTATGTGTGAAGAATCTTGCCTGACACCAAGGATTTGATGATGGAAGAGGAATAAGACCTTGGTATTGATTCCATAATAAAGAAACTTGAAACTATACTCCCATTCCCCAGGCCTGTAGATAGTAGAGGGGAAGATCCATTATGTAATCCATCTTTTGTGTCCTAGAAACTTTCAGATGTCTGTCAGGTCTGTTTTTGACTCACGTTTATGTCATAGGCAAGAATGAATTATAGGAGACCAGGCCAGATTTATCACCACAACATGTCCTAGAATTTTATATTATCTGAGGTGATCCCAAGGATAATATTGTAACAGAGTCATGGTGCATACATAGAAGATTCTCTTGTGGTTTGTACAGTGACCCAGGTATCTGGATATTATAGTAACACTGCAGTGTACAGGTACTTGCTTATCACTTCTGCCTGCCTGATTATCCTTGGTCAGTCATAATAAGGCTGGTGGCTACAAATTTATTTGGCTGGAGAACCATGTGGGATGGCCGCTGCCATTCCAATTATCAGGCTAGTAGGGCCTGATATCTGCTTGTTAGATCTGACTACCTCAAAGATAGAATTTGAACTTCCTCAAGGAAGCTCTCTGGTATGCCTCAGTTACTCTGAAGTTGGTAACCAGGAGTCACAATCAAGAGGGGTGTATAGTCATTTGAGGAACTATCTGCATTCCTCCTAAGTGTCATAACTGTCAGTGGTTATTATCTATACTGCTCTTTTATTATCCTTGTCTTTAGATGTGAGAATTAGAAGATGTCAGTGGTGGTTTGCATAAAATCAAATGTTCTCACCACAAAAGATGGTAAGGGTTTGAGGTGATGAATATGTTAGTTTGATTTACTTACTCCACATTATATTCATAAATCATAATATCATTTGTACTCTGTATAAATATGTATATATACAACTATAATATGCATACACATACAATTTATATACATAGTATATATATATATATATATATATATATATAAACTATAATTTGCCAACTTACAGTTAAAAATAAAAATTTTTAAAAATCAAACTAAGGAAGAAATGTCAGAAGTATGTGTCACTTTAAGCCCTGGTCATGTAAGAAACCAACCAAGTCTATCTGTAAGTGGGAATCACTGTCTTAGGGTCATTTTAGTGTGTTCCATTTGTCTGTGTGAATGAGCAAGACGTAGGGCCCTGCCTCAACAAGTGTGACATAATTAATTTTTAAGTCAATTTAAAAAAATCAGTTTATTTATAATAACATAAAATCTTATTTATTTTAATAAAAATTTTAAGTTTACAAAAGCTATAAAGATAGTAACAGAAAGTTTCCATATACCTTTCACCCAATTTTCCCTATGGGCTAACATCATATATTACTATGCAGCATTTGTCAAATTAAGGAACTAATATTGTTAAATTGTTATTAGCTAAACTCCATACTGTATTTGAATTTTACCAGTTGTTCCCAATGTTGGGGGACTTTTGAATTATTGTTCATATATATTAGTTGGTTCTGTCCTATTTAGTGCAATCTTTATCCAAGTTTTATATCAGTGTTTTGTCAGCATCATAACCTTTCTCTAAATTCTGGAACAGTTTAAAAGAGATTGGAATTATTTACTTACTGGTTTGGAAGAAATGACCTGTGAAATTGTACAGTGTTGGTACTATTAGAGGAAAGTTATATGCATTTAGACAATGGCCAAGAGGGAGCATTAGTGTCCTAGCCTGAATTTTGGCCCCACATGTCAATGCAATACCTAGCTAAGTCATGCTGGAGCACAAGTCTCACCTAGGCCAGGTTGACCAATATGTTCTTGTAGAAAGCATGCTGAAAGGCCACCAAAGCCTCTTCCCTGTTAAGTCCAGATATGAATCTGGGACTTGATATCTCTGTAATAAAGAAAGGCCACACAAGAGATATCCATTTGGTGGGAAAAAAATCAAACAAAAAATGAAAAGTAAGAGTTTGACTTAACATGTAGAGCCTACTTTTAATATTTTCAGTCTCGGGCCCATTCCCATAATTTTGACTCAGTAGGTCTAACATGGGGCCTTAGATTTTACATTTTGAACAAGTTAGCAGGTGATGTTGCTGATTCAGGGCGAACAGTTTAAGAAGCATTACCCTAAGGTGTAGTTTGTGTCGAACTATCCTGAATATGCTTGATCATTTCTTTTTATTTGCCAGTTTTTGAATAATAATGAAGTTCTTTAGCAACCTCTAAAGATCACCATTGGTTTGCATTTTAGTAATATAAACTCAAGTTTTTAAAAAGACAATCTGATGTTTCATTTCCTTGTAGTTATTTATTTCTTTTCTTTTAGGTGCTCATATTGTCTTGTGTTTGGCCTACAAGAGTCTTTTCAAGTTGGCTTCTGTGTTCTGGGATTTGAACTCAGGTCTTCAGGCTTGCTAGGCAGGCATTCTACCACTTAAGCAACTCCACCAGCCCTTTTTTGTGTTATTTTCAAGATAGGGTCTTGTGAACTATTTGCCTGGGCTGTTCTTGAACTGTTGATCCTCCTGATTTCTGTTGCCCAAGTACCTAGAATTACAGATGTGAGCTGTGAGCACCCGGTTGGCTTCTATGTTCTTTTGACATGATCTACCCAAATAATCTTTGAAACTTTCTTACTTTAATAACAACAAAATGTTCCAGGCTCATGTTGTACATTTCATATTTCAAATTTCAATTCATACATCCCTCCAAAGATTCTTGGTTGCCTTTAATGGGATTTTGTATTAAATTTTGCTATTTTTCTGACTACAAAAGGGTATTCTCATTGCAGAAATGTGTAAATAGCATGAAAGTTTAAAGGATCAGATAAACAATAAAACCTTTTAAAGCAACTACTGATAACATTTAAATATATTCCTCTCTTGATCTTTCACAAAGAAATTCCATGTAGTTAAAATTATGCTATGTATATAAACCAATATTTTACATTGTGTTTTATAAGAAAAATTCAGAAAAGTTTTCTTATATCATTGAAAACTTTGGGTGAACATTATTTTAATAGTAGCATTGTGTCCTACTATATGAACTTCCTATAATTTCCCTAGTATTTCTCCAAATATTAGACATTTGGTTTGTTTGCATAAATTATGCTTCAAAGAACAACCAGATGCTTATTTAATACTCTTTCCTTAGAATCTATTCCAGAAGTAGAATTCATAGATTAGAGGTTATGAAGATATTTAAACCTATGGAAACCTATTCCTATATTTCTATCCAGAGTGTTTTTCTGTGCTCTTACCAGCATTGAACATTCTCATTTTAAAATCTTTGCTTGTGTGATGGATGAAATATTACTGCCATTGTTTTCACCTGAGGTTTTTTTTTTATTCATATGTGCATACAAGGCTTGGGTCATTTCTCCCCCCTGCCCCCACCCCCTCCCTTACCACCCACTCCGCCCCCTCCCTCTCCCCCTACC
This sequence comes from Castor canadensis, assembly GCF_047511655.1. Taxonomy (NCBI): domain Eukaryota; kingdom Metazoa; phylum Chordata; class Mammalia; order Rodentia; family Castoridae; genus Castor; species Castor canadensis. Next base: position 145,690,007 of record NC_133386.1, read on the forward strand.
CCCTCAATACCCAGCAGAAACTATTTTGCCCTTATTTCTAATTTTGTTGTAGAGAGAGTATAAGCCATAATAGGAAGGAACAAGGGTTTTTGCTGGTTGAGATAAGGATAGTTATACAGGGAGTTGACTCACATTAATTTCCTGAGTGTGTGTGTTACCTTCTAGGTTAATTCTTTTTTTTTTAATTTTATTATTCATATGTGCATGCAAAGCTTGGGTCATTTCTCCCCCCTGCCCCCACCCCCTCCCTTACCACCCACTCTGCTCCCTCCCTCTCCCCCCAACCCCCTCAATACCCAGCAGAAACTATTTTGCCCTTATTTCTAACTTTGTTGTAGAGAGAGTATAAGCAATAATAGGAAGGAACAAGGGTTTTTGCTGGTTGAGATGAGGATAGCTATACAGGGCATTGACTCACATTGATTTCCTGTGTGTGTATGTTACCTTCTAGGTTAATTCTTTTTGATCAAACCTTTTCTCTAGTTCCTGGTTCCCTTTTTGTATTGGCCTCAGTTGCTTTTAAGGTATCTGCTTTAGTTTCTTTGCGTTAAGGGCAACAAATGCTAACTAAGTTTTTAGGTGTCTTACCTATCCTTACCCCTCCCTTGTGTGCTAAAGCTTTTATCATGTGCTCAAAGTCCAATCCCCTTGTTGTGTTTGCCCTTGGTCTAATGTCCACATATGAGGGAGAACATACAATTTTTGGTCTTTTGGGCCAGGCTAACCTCACTCAGAATGATGTTCTCCAATTCCATCCATTTACCAGTGAATGATAACATTTCGTTCTTCTTCATGGCTGCATAAAATTCCATTGTGTATAGATACCACATTTTCTTAATCCATTCGTCAGTGGTGGGGCATCTTGGCTGTTTCCATAACTTGGCTATTGTGAATAGTGCCGCAATAAACATGGGTGTGCAGGTGCTTCTGGAGTAACCTGTGTCACAGTCTTTTGGGTATATCCCCAAGAGTGGTATTGCTGGATCAAATGGTAGATCAATGTCTAACTTTTTAAGTAGCCTCCAATTTTTTTTCCAGAGTGGTTGTACTAGTTTACATTCCCACCAACAGTGTAAGAGGGTTCCTTTTTCCTCCGCATCCTTGAACACCTGTTGTTCGTGGTGTTGCTAATGATGGCTATTCTAACAGGGGTGAGGTGGAATCTTAGTGTGGTTTTAATTTGCATTTCCTTTATTGCTAGAGATGGTGAGCATTTTTTCATGTGTTTTTTGACCATTTGAATTTCATCTTTTGAGAAAGTTCTGTTTAATTCACTTGCCCATTTCTTTATTGGTTCATTAGTTTTGGGAGAATTTAGTTCTTTAAGTTCCCTATATATTCTGGTTATCAGTCCTTTGCCTGATGTATAGCTGGCAAATATTTTCTCCCACTCTGTGGGTGTTCTCTTCAGTTTAGAGACCATTTCTTTTGATGAACAAAAGCTTTTTAGTTTTATGAGGTCCCATTTATCTATGCTATCTCTCACCTGAGTTTTTTATTCTAGACATATTAACATTTTATCTCTTTTTGTAAATCTTCTCCCTAGTTTATCATTTGCCTTTCAGTTTTGGATTAGTTTTTTATACACATAAACCTTCTATACTCATCTGCCAATATCTCCTTTCAAAATTTCTTCTGGTGGGTTTACAGCATCTACATCAATAACAGATATAAAAGCAAAGTTTATAACCAGTTTACATAAGTTTATAACCAGTTTACATAAACTAACTATAAATCTAAGTTTAGTATAGCTCAAATGTTTCATAGAGCAAGAAATAAGAGCAAAGAGATGAACCAGTGCCCATCTGGAGAGGCAATTGAGTCTCTCCTGTTTGGTAGAGGTGATCTCTGGAAAATCAGGATAGTTGCTGCCAACAACAAATTGTGACTTAACCATGTATATGGGCTCAGAACTCAGTGTAGTTAATGCCTTGAAAACCATTTTTCATTCTGTGTAATATTGGTACCCCTGTGGGCATTTCTTTCAGCTGACTCTCTGTCCCTTACCCCATCAGCTTCCCCCTTTTCTCCTGCCATTCTCTCTTCTTGAGCCATTCAGCATTATTTTTCTGCCTTCCCTCTTCACTTGGAAAAGTACCTTTACTCCTTAGGATTAAGAGTTTCATTCTTTCCACCATACCAGTCCTAAGGGTGTCTCACATTTCCCCTGTGTGCTTATTGCAGATTTCCCCTGATGAGCTCATTGCTAGGTTGGGAAGGGTGGGGTCAGGGTGAAACTTAACCTTAATTTAGTCTCTCCTAAAAAGGAAACGGAAAACTAGCTTAAAAATACTACTTATTTCAAGATGCAGGCACATCTCATCAAGGTATTACTTTTGTGATAGATAGTACAGTTTAATATATGCCAAGAGGGAAGTAATTTGTATCAGTTTGACTCTAGGCCTTGTCTATCATAGAAAAATAAACTTCACCATTATTGTGTTAAGGAACATTTGAGTCTGCTGACCTGCCTTACAGAAGGAACTATACAAGCTATAAAAAGCCCTTTCCTTGCAATGTAGGATGGATGTTGCCTGCTCCAATTAATTTGAGAGTTTATGTCACCGCAAAATGGAATGCTCATTGCCTGTCACCATGATAAATTATGTTTCTGGAGGATTCTCAGTCTCCAAGTTTGCTTTGGCTCATCTACTACTTACATTTTTCATAACATGTTTATACATATACACATTTTTAACTAGGGGAAATACAATTTTGATTGTATAAGTGGGTAGCTTTTGATGAAGAAAATTTGGCTTTATAGCAGTCTTGTATTTCTACTGATGGAGATGGCAATTGGGCAAGACATTGCAATTATTTGTTTTATTTATTTAAATGTGCAACCAGTAGGCCTACTTACAGTGGGACTAGGTTTCAATAGGTATTCTTATTTTCATGTAAGCAAAAGCTATCTATCTCCACAATCCTGTTTTCATGTGTGCTGAGCTTGGGAGAGAACATGAAATGATTTACATAAGAAGATCCAATGATAGGGAAAGCCTCCTGGTGTTCATCTAGATGGAAGCATTAGGCCTAGGTCTGAAAAAGGACACAAAGGCCCTTAGCAGTAGCACTTCTTGAGTAAGTCTGGGCTGTGGCCTAGAATAGGAACTCAGCTTCAATATGTTGAGGTTGGCAAATGCAGTGGGCTCAGCTGCCCAAGCAGGGATGGAGGAGCTTTGAGAAGGACACAGCATAAATATATGTTTGTGAGTTAGAAACCTAGAATAAAACACTGTACAGCAGTGGAGTATCCTTATGGATACTAATTCCTTATGGATATTACCACAGCTGTAGACAAGCTCCCCTGTGATCTTATGAAACCAGTCCTGGAATACTCTGAGGCAGATGTGAGAACAATGGAGGCTATGGAATGAATACACTTTCTGGTTTCCTTCTTTACATATTTTTGGAAGCAGGATGGATCCCCCTTAAATAGAGCGAGCCTTTAGTGTTCTTGCAGATTTAGATGTATTAGGAATTTCAGGGAGAGAGACTGGATTTCTCAATGTTGCTTCAGCCACAAACCTTACATTTCTACTTTGTTTTTTCCTGTATCCAGTCTATCCACAATCCTGTTGACTCTGTCTCTAAAACCTAAGTGCATACATTTGCTCTTCTTGATTTCCTCTTCTGATGCTGCTTGGCCTTTGACATTGGTTTTCTGGTTTAGCCCCACCCTTACAGAATTCACTATGGCACAGTTAGAGGTAACTTTCAAAAATGTAAATTAATCCCCCATTTAACCATTCCAGTGGTTTAACATCCTGCTCATAATAAAATAAAATCTCCAAGCCAGGTTCTAGTGGCTCACGAATGTAATCCTAGCTACTTAGGAGGTATGGATCAGGAGAATCGTGGTTCAAAGCCAGCCTGGGCAAATAGTTTGCAAGACCATATCTTGGAAAAAAAAAAAACCCTTCACAAAAATAGGGCTGTTGGAGTGGCTCATGGTGAAGACCCTGAGTTCAAGCCCCAGTACCACAAGATAAATAAAATAAAATCTCCTTCAGTGGCCTAAGAGGTCCTACAAGGTCAGACTTCCTCTTCTGTCCCTTCTCTTGCCCTTTCTCCCTTTGCTCACTGCACTCCAGCCTGGAAGTAGGAAGTAGCTTCATTCCTACCTTAGGGCCTCTACACTAGTTGTTTAATTTGCCTGCATTGCATTTTCTCTGATTTCTGTTTTCACAGCATGTCCTCAGAGAGGTCTTTCTAAGATATCAATTTAAGGCAGTTCTTGACTTTGATATTTTCAGGTTAGCATGTGCTCCAATATTCCACATACCCACCCTTTTTATCCATAATTTTGCTTTCTTCAGTTTCAGGTACCCATAGTCAACCATGGTCCAAAAATATTAAATGGAAAATTCCAGGAAAAAAATAATAAGTTTTAAATTTCTGCCTCTTAGTCACTTAGTAGCCATCTTGGTTGATCAGACTGACTGCTGCAGTATCATGGTGCTTGTTTTCAGGTGGGGATGTGTCGTAGTGGTGGAGTGCGTGCCTAGCATGTTTGAAGGCCTGGTTTGATTCCCAACACCATGGAAAAGAACAGGAACAAACAAAAAAGTATACAGTGCTTGTGTTCAAGTAACCCTTACTTTTCTTAATAATGGCCCCAAAGGACAAGAGTTATGATGTTAGCAATTTTATTTTAGCATATTAGAAAAATTGTTATATTTTGTTATTGATGTTATTAATCCTTTGCTGTACCTACTTTGTAAGTTGAACTTTAACATAGGTTTGTATGTATATTTAGGAACCAGTAGTACCCAAGGTTTCAGGCTTCCACTGGAGATTTTGGAGCATACCACCTGTAGATAATGGGGAATACTGTATTATCCTATGTTTTCCTAGTTATTTTTTATTTATGTATCTAATTGCCTATCATCTCTGTAATCTAAGCTAATTATTAGTTTATAATCTAGTTTAAGGGGTGAAGGAAAAGTGGTGACAGATGAATAATTAAATGAGTGGCTAGTTATGAATTCGTTCATTTAGTATCTCTTCCAGGATTAAACTACAATTTCCATGCGAGTAGGGATTTGGAATGTATTCTCAGCTTCTGGAAGAATGCCTACTACATGGTAGGCATCCAACAAATGTTGAATGAATGAAAGGGCTTACATGAATAACTGGAAAAATAAAGGAGATGTGCCCACATGTATTACCTAAGGACATGAAGTATGTCTCCCCTGTGACACATACAAAGTTCAAATGTTTTAGTGTTTTCCAAGAGACAGCTAATGTACAAAATGTTTCTTCAGTATTTCCTTTTATACTTAAAACAACCATCTTGAACTATATTAGTTCTATTTTATAGATGGAGAAACTGAGGCTCAGAGAGATTGAAAGTCAAAGAGCAGAATCTCTGATCATTTGATGCTATCTCGTAAACAGTTAATGTTGTTTCAAACAAGTAAAATATGCTTATTGCAATTATAACTTTTTCTATTTAAGATTTTACGTATCTTAGAACAATAGCAGCATTAGTAACAACAAATGGTAAAAAGCATACTCTCTTGCTCCTTTCCTGTTCAAGGGAGAGTGTTAGCTTTGGCAGAAATTGTTATCGATGAATGACCAGATTATAAATGATCAAATATGTGAACAAGGCTGTTTTTTCTCCACATGGTAAAGAGATAACATTTCACTGTGGGGGAAAAGAAGAAATACAGTGACATACTCTTTTATGGAAGAGTTTGTAAAGGACCCACTAACAAACTAATCTACAATCCCCTTTTCTCCTGTGAAAAAAACATTGTGCTTTTTTCCTTTGGGAAATTCATGCCCCTTTGGAAGCAAAAGTTTGTTTTTCTTAATTTCATAGGGTGCCTGGCTTCCAGGAAAGTCTGCTTTGGAAGGTAGCTCCCACCTCCACCTTTAAGTAGACTTGGCATTTGTCTCTTTGTAGATTCCATGGCAGGCAGATGGAACTTGATTCTAAACTGACCTGCTGAGCTCGGCTATGAGGCTTTCAGACATGAAATCTTGATTAACTGTAAATGTTAATTAAAGCAGTGAATTATTAATGTGTTTTTCCATAAATGATATATGCTGTTGTTGGGTGACATCATAAAAATTTCCAAGAAACTGGTAGCTTTATCAAAGGAAAGCAGGAAGAGAAGGCTGCATTTGATGGTGTTTGTGGTGACCTGCATTATTCTCTATGGCCAGGCCTGGTTTGGGATGACACCCTGTTTTCTTCTGGAATCCCACACCACTTCAACCAAACAAGCAAATCGTCTTTCCCATAAATGCAGAAAACTCTTCAAGAAATCTCATTCAGCCTCCTAATTTTAATTTATCCCAATAGCTTATGACTCAACTTTTACTTCAAAGTCAAGTTTTCCTGAGCCCCAGACTAATAAATATAATTATTATTGGACAACTCTGTCTCCTGACGTCACTTGGGACCTCAGACTTACGTTCATTCATTTGACAAATGCTTATCGAGGACCTTTCATATGTTTCCAACCCCACTTTATTCTGGGCACCAGGCAATACAGCAACCAACAAAAGAGATAAGAGTTCCTTATGTAAGTTGCCTTCTGATAGGGAGGGGAAGAGATGGATAAAGCAGAAAAGGAGGGAGTGTTAAGCATAGGGGATGGTGGTGGCAATGGCAGAGGTTATTATAGCATGCTCAGATGACATCTTGTTTAAGAAGAAATATAGAAGAGATTCTAGATAGATACAAGATTTTTAACATAAAACGTACCACAAATAAATTCTGGCTTCAAGTTTGTTCCATATCTTCCATTTGAAGTCTTGGACAGTGTTGCGTACAGTTATTAGAGTCACACACAGGGAGTTACCTTCCTTCCCACTCCAGTATTTGTAAAGGATGGCATTCTCTCTGCCATCGTGAATCCCAGCCAGCGCCAAGCAGGAACTTCTACCTTCACAGAGATATCTGGTAGAACTTTCTGCTTCTTGTTCACCTCTCATTGGCACTTTCTCACTGGAGGGGGTGCAATGGAGCTAATAAGTCAGATGAAGAGTCTCTCATTTATTAGTCTGGTTTCTCAAAGTGTTCTCTGAAAGCACTTGTCAAACTTTCATGTGCATAGGAATCAGCTGGAGGATCTTGTAAAATGCAGACTCTGATCCAGTAGGTCTTGGCTGGGGCCTGAGATTCTGAGGTTTGAGACCTTATCAACTTGCTTCTTTCTACTTTCTGTTTCCCACTTTGTTCATTCTACATATGAAATTATGGCTCTATCTTTTAAGTGAAACAGATCATAGGGACTCACCTTTGTTTGGGACATTGGGACAGAAATTTAAAATTCTTAGAGTACTGTTAGATACTGTCAAAACACTGTTACTGCTAATCCTTTGTGTTAAGCAGGCAACTGAAGGGTTATATTCTTACTTTATTGTACTGGTGAGGGTACATTGTGGCATTTACAAAAGTTCTTAAAATGTATCAAATACATCATACTTGAATTCACCCATCACTCTCCTTTACCTTCCCCCCCATTCCTGGAATAGTTTCGACAGGTATCACTTTTGCATTTACCTGTATGTGTACACATTTTTTGCACCATATTTATTCTCCTACCCCCTTTCCCTACTACCCCCAGGTACCAACCCCCCAACCCTGGGCAGGACCTGTTCTGCCCTCCTGTTCTCCGATTTTGTAGGGAAAAAAAAAAGAAAAACAATGACATTTTTCTTGTTTGAGATAAAGTTAGATACACAGGGAGTTTTCTTGTGATATTTCCATGTATATATGTATTATAACCCCAATTGATTTATCTCCTCTAATTTTCTTCACTCTACCTTAGTTCCTTTCTTATGGTGGGTTCAGCTGGTTTAAGAATTCTATATTCATTCTTTCATAGAAAGTATATCAACCATATTAAGTTTCTTAGTTTCCTTTTTTTATCCTATTCCTCCTGTATGTGACTTCCCCTTAGTGTGAGCAGTGTTTCATTATATTGCTACATTTGTATGAGGAGTATGTTCCAGGGAGAGAACATATGGTTTTTGGCCTTCTAAGCCTGACTAACTTCACTTAAGATGATGTTCTCCAGTTGTATCCATTTACCTGTGAATAACAAAATTTCATTCTTCTTTTTGGCTGAGTAAAATTCCATTCTATATAAATGCCACATTTTCTTAATCCATTCACCAGTAGTGGGGCATCTTGACTATTTCCATAGCTTAGCTATGGCGAATAATGCTGCAGTAAACATGAGTATGCAGGTACCTTTGTTGTAACCTGACTCACATTCCTTCGGGTATATCCCTCAGAGTGGTATTGCTGGATCGTATCTTAGATCTATTTTTTTGTTTTTTTGTTTTTTTTGAGGAGCCTCCATACTGTTTTCTATAATGATTGTATTAGCTTACATTCCCATAAGTAGTGCATGTATTACTCCTTTTATTAGTATGAAATGTCCTTCTTTGTCTCCTCTAACTAATTTAGATTTGAAGTCCCCTTTATCTGACATAAGTATTGTTACTCCTGCCTGTTTTTGGGAACCATTAGCTTGGTGAATCTTCTTCTACCCTTTCACCTTAAGACAGTGTTTGTTTCTGTCAATAAGGTGGGTTTCTTGTAAAAAGCAGATTGTTGGGTCTTCCTTCTTAAACCAGTTTGCCAAATGGTGTCTTTTGATTTGGAGGGGGGGTTTTTGAGTCCATTAACATTCAATGTTAATATTGAGAGGTATGGGGTGATTCCTGCCATTTACTTGTTTTTGCTGTTTAAGGATTTGAGTGTGTGCAACCAATTCTATGCAATTCTCTGAGTACTTGTCTGTTCTTCTCTTGATGTTTAATATATCCCATCCTTTCATGTTTTTGTCTTCTGTGTGTAGGATTCCTTCAGAATCTTCTGTAGTGGTGGTTTGGTGGTCATATCTTGTTTTAGTTTCTGTTCATCATGGAAGACTTTCATTCTTCCATCAACTATGAATGGCAGCTTTGCTGGGTAGAGTATCCTAGAACTGAATTTTTTTTTATATTAGAGTTCAAAATACCTCACTCCATGCTTTCTTGCTTTTAAGGTTTCTGTTAAGAAATATGCTATTGTTTTGATGGAGTTACCTTAATATGTTGTTTGATTTTTCTCTCTTACAGCCTTCAATATTATTTCCTTGTTCTCTGTGCTAGTTGTTTTAATGATAATATACCATGGGGAGGCATATTGGTCATATCTGTTTGGTGTCCTGGAGGAGTCCTGTACTTGAATGGGCATCTCTTTCTTGATATTTGTGAAATTTTCTGCTATTACTTTGTTGAATATATTATGTATATCATTGACTTGCACCTCTTCTCCTTCTTTAATGCCCACGATTTGCAGGTTTGGTCTTTTGATGGAATTGCTGCATTCTTGTATATTCCTTTCATAGCTTTTGAGTCTTTTGTCTAAGAGTTCTGTTTTTTCTTCAATACCTATTTTGTCTTTGAGCCCTGAAATTCTGTCTTCTGCTTGTTCTAGTCTGCTGAAGTGGCCTTCAACTATACTTTTTATTTGATTTAAGGACCTTTTTATTTCCAGGATTTCTGTTCAGTTGTTTTTTCTGAGGTTTTCCATTTCTTTGTTAAACTCTTCTTTCATATCTTGTGTTGTCTTCTTTATTTCATATTTCTCTTTCTTTTTTTATAATCTTAGTTTCATTTTGAAGTTTGTTGAAATCTTTTCTGAGTTCATTTAGTTGTTTCTGTGTCTTCTCAAGTTTTTTATTTGTGTTATCTTGATATTTTTTGAGTTATTTCTGTATTTTCTCTTTAAGCTTTTCTTAAAGCTCCTCCATGAATTCCTCTTTGAAATCCTTTTTGAGATCCTCTTTTAGCATGTGTTTTTGGTCCTCACTGAGCTCATTGGACATAATTATCATTATTCTACTGGAGTCAATAAGTGGGTATTTATCTCCTCCATTTTCCACTAAATCCTCTATTGAATCATTAGTTTTTTGAAGAGTTGTTTCCCCTGCCTTCTTCTTCTCCCCATGTTTCTATTTTGTGTTTTGCTCCTGTGTTATTGATTGGCTAGTTGGGGGTCTAATCACCTGTTATCTTTCCCTTGACTTAACTACTATTCTGTGACTGGCTTAGTCATTATCTAGGTTAACATGCTATTTCTGTTCCCTGACCTGGAGGTATAAATTAGCAATAACAAATTCACAGATTCAATGCCAGAGCAGTTACTTACATAATATATAGAGAACACGTTGGTGATATTATCTATAAACAGTGGGAATTGGGATGATAACAGTTGTTTGGATAGTGTTACTTAGGTAATTAAAAAGGTGGCACTTGGCTGGGGTAGAAGAGGGGGAATGGGGTGAGAGGGGAAAGGTGTGTGAGGTGTGGGAGCTAATAAAGTAGTAGGGCTCTAATGTTAAGGTATAGTTGCAGAGGGATAGGACAGATGGGGTAATGTGTAGATTTGGTACACTGTACTATTCAGTGAGTGGTGAGTGTGGAGAAGGTAGAGGCAGTGGGCTGAAAGGTAGGGGAAGGTGAAGACAGGAGGAGAGAATGGAAGAAGAGGGTAGAAAAAATAGTTGGTGGAGAGAAAGGAAAGTTGGACATAAGAGAGGAACAGATACATAGGTAACAATGGATTGTAGCTCACACACAAAAAGAAAATGAAAAGAATAAGAATAAAGAAAAGAAAATAGTAGTAATAAAATTTAAAATGCTAAATAAAGAAAGGGAAGAAAAGAAAATCAGTTAGCTGAAAGCACTGGAGATTTATTCCTTTAGTATCAAATTCAGGTACTGGCGCTTTTTACTTGGGCTTTCTCAGTGTCCCTGTCCCTTTCAAGGTTCGTATGCTGGGCTGTGTTGCACTGAATGTTGCTCCCTTTCTGTCAGACAGCTCTGGGGGGAGTCAGCTTGGGGTGGTTGAGCCCAGTGTTTCCTTAGTGTGATGGGCCATCTGGTGCAGGTAGGATCTCTGAATTGGTCTCACCAGGAGGCTGGTTTGTGGGCAGTCGGTGGTCCCTTCTGCCCAAATGCAAGTTGGAAATGAGCTCAATGATCACTCACAACTAGATTCTCCAAAGTGGTCAGACATGTTTCTGGGGGCAGCTGTTTTGTTTCACAGCACTTTGGCTCTGGCAGGTCAGCCCCTCCCCGAACGAGGTAGGGGAAGTCAACATTGTACCCAGCCTGCAATCCTGGTGAGTTAAGCTCAGTGATCTGCCCTGCACCCACTCTGGGAGGTTGGCTCCTAACCCTGCCCCAGCTCTGAGGTTGGCTACATTTTGTTTGCCCCATCCCACCAGGCAGAGGTGAATTATGTTCTCCGTCTGTAGTCCATAGTGTTCAGAGGGTGGAGTGCAATCTGCCCACCAGCTACTCTGGACTATGTGGTTCCCTCAAGGGTGAGTGGTATGTGGTGCTCACCTGTTGGGGTTGTAGATTCACTTTGGCAGAGTTGGGTCCAAACCGGTGGGGTTTATGTAGGTTGTGTCTGCATTATATGGGTCAGTATGTTGCAGAATCCAGGGGATTCTGGATTTTCTCCAAGGGGAAAAAAAAAAAGAATGAAATAAAGAGAGAGAAAAACCAAAAAAAAAATCCCAGGGAAAACCAGCTGGTGGCTTTCCCCAAGGAAGTCCAGGTATGTGCTAAGACTAGCACATACCTGGACTTCCTTGGCTTTTATGTGCAATTAAAATCTGTTTTAAGGGTCAGTCATTGAACTTTATGTGCAGCCTATGTGTAGGCAGTAATTTAGTTGGCTAAAAAGAGTCAGAACTACTCTGGTGTAGCTACCACAACTCTGAGGTGTTTTTCTGAAATCATGGTGCTCAGGGTTTGTACTTCCTTCTACTATCCACCATCTTGGATCTCCCTATATTTTTCCTTTAAATGTTTAGAGATGTTGGGGGCTGGGAGACCTAACTCTTTAATTAACAGCTGTTAGACCCTTCTTTAGGGCCCCAGATATCATGAGCAAAAGATTGCTAATCATGCAGTCTGACTGCTCTCATGCCAACATCCAAAGCATGACTCCAGCTTCAGAAGGCAATGCCCCAGCAAGCATCTTGTACTGGACTTCAGCCAAAAAGAAGACCAGCCTGCCACAACTGCCACTTCTACCCAGGCCAGAGTGGGAGCACTTCGGCCCAACAGAAGATCTATGATTGATGAAATGCAATCTTTCATCTAGATAAACTGTACGGTACCATGATGGGCATACACATCAGGGGACTATTGTGACTGGTATAGATACCCTTGTTGTCCCTTCCCCCTTCTGGCTGTATAAGCAGGCTGCTTAACTCACTGTGTGAGCAATTGGGAGATACCCTCCTTCCTGCCCTTCTGATGTTAGAGCATCAGTTCCCATAAAGACTTTTCCTGGAGTGGTCTTGCCCACCTTTGCTCACGCTGGTAACGTGAAGAGAAGAATCAGCAGTGGCAGGAAGGAAGCTGCCCTGATGTCAGAGCAGCAGTTAGACTGGCAAGCCAAATGGCCTAGGCAAACTAAACAGAGCAGTTGGGACAACAGCGACTGGAAGTAGAGAAGCCCCACCTACCACAGGAGCTGTAACGCAGGCCCTGAATCCTGTGCTGCTACACTAGATGTCAGGGCCTCAGACTGTGTTGTGGTCTACTGTCACCCACTCTGCCACCTGAAAAAATCCACAAGGGCCCAGAATAACTGGAGAAGCTTCTTACTTATCCACTACTTCTATCTGGATAAAGTAAAAGAACCCCACTCAGCTGTTTTCTAACATACGTGCAATATTTATTCTGATGATCTTCTGCTATAAAAGTCTATTGCAAAGATAAAATCTAAGCAGCCTTATACCAAGCTTTTCTTTCAATCTTCCCATGTGCTTTGATACCAGCTTTTTTAAACATTTAATTTACTTTATTATCCTTGGAATATTTGTCACATGTTCCATTTACTAATTGTGCCTAACTATTATTTAAGAATCCAAATTTTAAGCTGGGCATAGTAGTGTAGCACTCAGGAGGCTGAAGAAGGAGGATCTCAGGTTCAAGGCCAGCTTGGGTTACATAGGAGACACTGTCTCAAGAAATGAAAAAAAAAATCCAAATCTTATCCTTCAACATAGTCCAAGTCTTAATTTTCCTAAATAACAGATTTAATGTGTACTTGCTCTTCTGACCTGTATGTCTTATTTATAAAGTAAGTTGGCACTTTTCTGTCTGAAGAGTACTTTTTTATTTATTAGTATATAATAGTTGTACAGGGGAGGGGGAATACATTGTCAAACTTACATATGTGCTTGAAATATATCTTAATCAGATTCATCCCTTCATCATTCTCCCTGATTCCCCTCCTCTCTTCTTAGCACAATTTCAACAAGTTTAGTTCTTTTTTCATACACAAATATAAAATACATCCACCATATTCACCTTCCTTCAAACTTTCCTTCTACCCTCCACCTCCCACTGCTGCTCACCCCTGGACAGAACCTGTTTTATGTTCCTGTTCTTCACTTTTTAAAGCATATATTGATTGTTCAAGAGAGTTTTGCCTGGGTATTTCAGACTCGTATGTGTTGTGCTTTAATGAGATTAAGCCCTTTATTACTCTTTCTCTATCACCGTACTCTATGTTATTCAACATTTACAGTGTATTATGTTTTACTATCTTTATACATAGATGCTTTGTGTTTCAGTGTTATTCATTCTCTGTCATTCTCTTTTCCTCTTCCATCTCCTTGTTGTTCCCTCATACAGACCCACTATGTATATATAGATAGAGACTTGATCATATATGTACTTATGTGTACACTTACCTTATAAGTCTAGCTATCACCTATGAGGGAAAACATGTGACCATTGTCCTTCTGGGTCTGACCTACTTAGCTTAACACGATAATCTCTAGATCAATTAATTTACATGCAATCAATACAATTTTATTCTTCTTTATGGCTGAATAGTACTCCATTGTGTGTGTACATATATGTATCACATCTTTTTTATTTATTTTTTTTTATTATTGTGCTGTATGGGGGGTACACTGTAGCATTTACAAAGGTTCTTACAATGTATCAAGTATATAATACTTGAATTTACCCCTCTACTGCTTTCTTCCATCCCCCCTCCCCCAACTCTGGGAACAGTTTCAACAGGTATCATTTTTGGATTTACATGCATGTGTATACTTTGCTTATTCATCCTCCTGCCCCTTTCCCTGCCACCTCCCCCGGTACTAACTTCCCCCAGGCAGAACCTATTTTGTCCTCCTATTCTCTGAATTTTTAGAAGAACATACATAAAAGATAGTAAGAAAAACATGGCATTTTTGCTAGTTTGAGATAAAGATACCTATATAGGGAGTTTCCTTGTGTTGCTTCCATGCATATATGTATTACAACCCAAATTGGTTTATCTGTACTAGTCATCTTCAGTACTCCCTAGTCCCCTTCCCATAGTGGCCTCTGCCAGTTTAAGATTACTGTTTAAGATTACAGTGATCACATCAACCACATTCAAGTTTTTAGATTCCTCCCCTGTCCATCCTGTGCACAGTCTCCCCTCAGTGTGACTCATGTCCAATAACATTGATGCATTTGTTTTAGGTTTATAATCTGCATATGAGGGAGAACATACGCTTTTTGGCCTTCTGAACCTGACTAACTTCACTTAAGATGATATTCTCCAGTTCCATCCATTTACCTGCAAATAACAAAATTTCATTCTTCTTTGTGGCTGAGTAAAATTCCATTTTGTGTATAAATACCACATTTTCTTAATCCAGTCGTTAGCAGTGGGGCATCTTGGCTATTTCCATAGCTTGGCTATTGTAAATAGTGCTTCAATAAATATGGATGTGCAGGTGCCTTTGTAATAACGAGTCACATTCCTTTGGGTATATCCCTAGGAATGGTATTGCTGGGTCATATGGCAGATATATGTTTAGTTTCTTAAGAAGCCTCCATATTGTTTTCCAAAGTGGTTTTACTAGCTTACATTTCCACTAGCAGTGTATGAGGGCTTCTTTTTTTCCCCCCACATCCTCACCAACAGTTGTTGGTGGTGGTGTTCTTGATATAGCTATTCTAACAGGAGTGAGGTGGAATCTTAGTGTGGCTTTGATTTGCATTTACTTTATAGCCAGGGATAGTGAACATTTTTTCATGTGTATTTTGGCCATTTGGACTTCCACCTTTGAAAAAGTTCTGTTTAGTTCAATTGCCCACTTCTTTATTGGTTCATTAATTGTCAGGGAGTTTAGTTTTTTGAGCTCCCTGTATATTCTGGTTATCAGTCCTTTGTCTGATGTATAGCTGGCAAATATTTTCTCCCACTCTGTGGGTGGTCTCTTCAATTTAGAGACCATTTCTTTTGTTGTGCAGAAGCTTTTTAATTTCATGTAGTCCCATTTGTCCATCCTTTCTCTTTCTTAGTGCTGAGCTGCTGGAGGAAGTCCTTGCCTATATCTGTTGCTTCCAGACTATGCCTTGCTCTTTCCTTTATTAGCTTCAAGGTTTCAAGTCTGATATTAAAGTCATTTATCCACTTTGAGTTGATACTAGTATAGGGTGAGAGGCATGGATCCAGTTTCAGTTTTCTGCAGGCACACCTTCTTAATCCATTCATCAGTTATAGGCATCTGGATGTTTCCAAAGCCTGGCTATTATGAATAATGCTGCAATAAACATGGGTGTGCAAATAGCTGTTAGAGATGTCCTTTTCATCTTGCCTTACAGGACGCTATCCTCAGGAATAGGGACTATGTCTTGAATCTCACATATCTTTGTATTCCAACAACTGCCTAACATGTAATCTGATATTTATTCAACACTATGTTAAGTAGTTAACATTGTGTCAGGCACTCAGAACATTAAAATAAACATCAAGTCAAGGCTTATGAGGGATCCTCAACTTAGTTATGCAGACAGACAATAAATAGGTGGAATATAGTGGATTAATAGATAAAAATGACCATGAATTCTTTGTATTTCTTTTAATTGAAAGGTGAAATCTATTCTCTTGTCCCTTGACAAACTTGGGATAAGCTTGTCTAGTAGAACGTAACAGAAGTGCCAATGTGTGACTTTTTGGATTACCTTTTTTCATTCTCTTCAACCATGAAAACAAGTCAAAGCCAGTCTTGTTGAGGAATGAGAGACCATGTGAAGAGAAGGGAACCTAGCCTTATCAGTCTTCATTCTATGTGAGCTAACCCAGCCAGCCATGTGGATCAGATGTACCACCCTGATGAACGCAGCCCAAAGTGATGACTCACTAAATCATGAGAAATAAATTGTTATTTTGAGTCTCTGGGGTTTGGGGATTTTTTTAATGCATCAGAAACTTACTGGTACAGTGGAATAAGTTCTGTGCTAGATCAACATAATAAGACCTAGCCTACTGGGGGCCCAGGCTCCACAGATGATATTTTATCTTAATACTATTTTATGAGTAGAAGCTTCCAGAATGAATAGTTAGAGGGAGAACACATAGTAGGTACTTAACAAAATTGTGTCGTTTTAGTAATCAAGAATATATTAAATAAACCCTTAGAAAAATTGCACTCATGTCATTATCTCCTCTCAACAACCACACATTTCACAAAGATATAAGTTACTAGGTTAGTGTATGGGGACAAGAAGAATTCTAAGAAAAGTAATTCCTGTGAAGCAACTAACATTAGAAGTAATGTACAGGTATATAGGCCAAAACAAGATGCCAGTTCAAGGCATATATAACTATAGAACAGGCACTGGAATACAGGAGAAAAGAGGGGAGAAAAGCCCAGGGCCTCTCAGGAAAGCTTCACAGAAAAGGCAGGGTAGGTACTGGATTGTAAAGAATAGAGAGTACATAAGGCTCAGAAAGGAAGAGAGGGAATTTCAGAAAGCAAAATGGCAAGAGCAAAACATGGAACTGAAAATGTGGCTCATCTGGAGAAGGAGAAAATGCTGTGAATGAAGCAGCAAGTTAACAGAGAGGGTTGGAAAAGTAATAATATACCTTAGAATAATTGTTCTTGGATACTAGAGTAAGCGTGTTTATTTATTTTGTGGAAATAGGAAGCATTGAAGATTATTTTTAGGAAGATTTTTAACAAGTAAAATTTTCAATAAGATATTTAGTAATGACATTAACAGGGGGAAAAACTAGCCTGTGTCAGTCTTCTTGGTAGCAGCACAGATTTTTCTCCTAAAGCCCAGAAGCTATTCTCCAGATGTCCAGTTGGAACTTTTCCTGAACTTTCTTGATCAAATTGGATTAAGGAAAATCCCCAAATGTATGATATATGGATATGAGGTTTGGGCATATTTGAATATAGAAAGGGGTTTGTTAGCGCATATAACTTATTTGAGGAGTTGCTGGGTTAGAGATGAGAGACCCAAGTTCTCTCCTAGTCCCTAGGCCAGCTTTTCTAGGCTCCTGCACCTGCTGCACAATATATTGCTGTCCAGTAGTGCCCAAGATTCTCCTTCGAACTTAGTGATAAGACATACAGGAGATGGTAAAGAATTAGTGTTCATTTCACAAGTATCTACTGGTACTTTTTCTGTCAAAGCTTTTCGAATTAAAAAAGCCAAATAAGATCTTCTTGTTCCCTTTTGTCAGCCACTGATGAAAGCATATACACCAAAATATAGCCTGCATGATGCTATGGTAAGTGATAAGGATTGGCTGGCTATGCTTCAGTTCCCTCCTTCTGGTGAGCCTTAATGTCTGCAAAGCCTGAAAAGGTAAAGCCAAAATTTCCCAGACTGCCTGTCAGCTAGGATTTTGGATATAAATTAGGTCCCACAATTGGATGCACTTATAAATGATTTGAAAGGGAAAATAATTCCCCCTTTAGTTGCATCCTATGAGCAGACAAGGTGTCACAGGGATTGTGGTTATTCTGCTGCTGCATGCCAAGACTCACTGACATATTTTGTGGCTGTAAAGAGGCAATTTCCACCGAAGTACCAGCAGTCTTCCAACTCTGACTTTCTGACTGCTGGATCACAGCTGTGGATTGTGCTCTTGTATTAAAAAAATCAGTTCTGTAGTATTCTGAGAATCATTTCAGAAGATCCAGCCTAGAACCCTTGCAAGAATTTTGTAAGCATCTAATCCCCTGTATTAAAACTCCTCTACTTAAAGTAGTTAGAATGGTTTGTTTCTTGCACTGAACATCGACAGATGGCATAAAAGGTTTATAAACAGTATAATGAGACTCTAGCCAAGCATGTGACTAATTCTACTTGGGGGAGTGGAAGAAGTTTCCACAGAAGTGATAATTCATGTATCTTTTTTTTTTTTTTTTGGCTATACTGTCAATTTAACTAAGGGCCTCCTGCTTGCTAGGAAAGTGCTCTACCTCTTGAGCCATGCCTCTCGCTTATATTCTGTATCTTAAAGGAAGAATAGTAATAACTATTATATGGGCAGCTAAAAGAGGAAAGGACAATCTAGGCATTGCAAAGAACAGGTCTAGAAGCACAAGCTGTTAAAGATAATAGTAGCATTAAGTAGACTAATGATCTTCTGCTGTTGTTTCCAGACCAATTTTTAGTACATTATTTTAATAATACAGTTATACTTTAGCATTTCCCAATAGAGTACCAATTAATTATTTTTTTTAGTGCTTTTCATGTTATAAGTAACCTCTATAAATAGGGAAATATCAAACTGTAGTATAGTGGAGTAGTTAGATTAGATTTGGACTCAGGATTAGACTGCTGATGTTACTTACTAACCTGACCATTTCCTTCTCTATAAAAATGGGGAAAATAACAATACCCTTCCCCCTACAGAACTGTTAAGGGTATTAGAATTAACCCATATACACAATGCTTAGAACCTAGTAGATATGCAAAAAGCCTAAATGTTGGTTCTTGTGGTAATACCCCCTTGGCCAACAAATGCTGCTGCTCTATCTTGTGTTTCTTACAGTTGAAATGACCCTCACAAGTCTGGATTATTTGCTGCTCTGTGGTATTTCTCTCTGCTATTAATTTGTTTTGTGAACTATTTTGACCATTTCTGGCTATCAAAAGACATAGCAAGAGAGTATATGTAGTGTCACAAAATTGCCAAGAAAAATTTTCCTGCCAGTTGTTAAAATGCAAAGTTTATGGTGGTGCAAGACAACAGGAGGTAAATATCAGTAGAAATTGGTGGAAATTCTTTGGCATTTTAAAGGGTACTGTAAACATTAGTGCAGGACAACAATTGTTTGACAGAACTGAGAAGAAACTATGGACAGTGACATAGAAACTGCTAAAACAACTCTGAAGCTTACTTAGTAAACACTCTCACTTCCAAGAAAACATCCCCTGTACTAGAAAGGCTATGCCTATACCTTCTTAAATATATACTATTTGTGCTGTCCTCTTTCCATCTTTGTCCCTCTTCTACATTTCTTATGATGTTTCAGACCTGACTTTTGTTACCTATTCTGCAAAGTTTCCTTCCAATACACAAAATGTTTTAACAAGTTTTAGCTCCATGCAATGGTCATTGGATAGAACTGCAGCACAGGCCCTGACTGTACAGCAACTTTGACCTCTTTATGCTAGGAACCTGGACTTCAGGAAAGACCTGTGGTCTAAAAATCGTATGTTCTCCCTCATATGTGGACATTAGATCAAGGGCAAACACAACAAGGGGATTGGACTATGAGCACATGATAAAAGCGAGAGCACACAAGGGAGGGGTGAGGATAGGTAAGACACCTAAAAAACTAGCTAGCATTTGTTGCCCTTAATGCAGAGAAACTAAAGCAGATACCTTAAAGCAACTGAGGCCAATAGGAAAAGGGGACCAGGAACTAGAGAAAAGGTTAGATTAAAAAGAATTAACCTAGAAGGTAACACCCACGCACAGGAAATCAATGTGAGTCAATGCCCTGTATAGCTATCCTTATCTCAACCAGCAAAACCCCTTGTTCCTTCCTATTATTGCTTATACTCTCTCTACAACAAAATTAGAGATAAGGGCAAAATAGTTTCTGCTGGGTATTGAGGGGGGGAGCGGGAGGGGGTGGAGTGGGTGGTAAGGGAGGGGGTGGGGGCAGGGGGGAGAAATAAACCAAGCCTTGTATGCACATATGAATAATAAAAGAAAAAAAAAAAAAGAAAAAAAAAAAAAAGACCTGTGGTCTCCCGACATAATCTCTGATTGCTCTACTCCAGAGAACTTCATTTTTGGCTTGATACCCCATCTTTAGATTTTCTCCATCAAACTATACTTTTTGAAAGTTTTATAATTTTTTCCTATTCTAAAACAAAACAAAGTCATTCCTTTTATCTAGTTATCAATCCAATTATTTCATCAGATTCTTTCTTTCAACCTTGTTTACTGAAGTGTCTACCATGTGTGTTACAGGCACTTACGATTCAAAGGAACATTTCTCCCAAGAGTATTCTGGGTGATGGAAGAGGCAAAGGAATGAAACTTACAACAGTAGCTAGTTCAAGTTGTCGTATGAGCAACTGCAGGATTCTGTAGGCAAACTGAGTGCAAACACAGAACCGAGACTTCTTTGAGGAGAGAAAACTAGCATTTAATCTTGGAAGGTATCTAGAGATGGCAGAGATTTTGTTTTGCTCAGTTATTTTTAACAGGTTTATTGGGATATAATTCACAAACACATACAGTTCCCCCACTTAAAATATGCAGCCAATGGCTCTTGTGAATTCATATACATGTACATCTAATACCACATTCAATTTTAAGAATACTTTCACTACACCAAAAACAAACATAAATAGAATCAGACAATGTCTGGTACTTTGTATCTGGCTTCTTCTATTTGTCATGTTTCTAAGGTTTATTCTGTGGTAGCATATATAAGTGCTTCATTTCTTTTTATTATCAAATAATATTCAATTGTACATATATACCTCATTTTATCTATTCATATACAATGGACATTGAGTCATTTCCACTTTGGGGATATTATAAATAAAGATGCCTATGAGTTATAAAGATGTATAAGTTTTTCTGTGGACCTACGTATTCTGTCCTCTTGGGTAAATACCTAGGAAAATTGCGAACTCATGTGAATACTCTATGTTTAACTGTTTGAGAAGCTGCCAGAGTTATTCTGAAAGTGTCTGTTTCATTTACGTTTTGACAAACAATATAGAAGATTTTAATTTCTTCAGATCCTCACTACATTTGTTACAGTCTTTTTTTTTTTTTTTTTTTTGGTGGTCACACTGGGGTTTGAACTCAGGGCTTGCACTTGCTAAGCAAGTGCTCTGCCACTTGAGGCACACCCTCAGCCTTTTTTGTTTCTGTTTATTTTTCACATAGGACCTCACTTTTCCCCAGGTCTGGCCTTGGACTACAATTCTCCTACCTTCACCTCCAAACATAACTTATTTTTGAAATAGGGCCTCACTAACTTTTTTGTTAAAATCCAAATGCACTGAATCAAAAGAAAATAGGTTATATTCTGAGGATTGTTAGAAGGGCTGGGATGTAGCTCGGTGGTACAGCGCTTGCCTAGCATGCGTGAGGCCCTGGGTTCGATCCCAGCACCAAAAAAGAAAAGATAAAAAAAAAAAAAAAAAAAAACCTGAGGATTGTTAGAAATTCTATGCTACAACATAGCTTTATGTAGGAATTTCAGGAAATGAAATTGTAGATAAAGTCAATCAACAAATATTGAATGCCATCTTGTACCAGACTTTGTTTTTTTGCACTGGGATACAACAATGAACAAGATAGGTGAAGTCTGTGCCCATAGAAATATTGAAAATAAAAATATTTCTGGCATGGTGATATACATCTATAATCCCAGCACTTTGGAGGCTTTGGCAGGAGGGTCAAGTGTTCAAGGCCAATCCTGGCTACAGAGCAATACCCTGTCTCAAAAGTAAATTAAATAAAACAATAAAATAAGCAAATAAGAACATTTCACAAACAAAACTCTTTGAAGAAAATTGCATAGTTTTACCTGATGAAGAGTAACCTAGGTAGGAGTTATGGCTTCATTAGCTCACGTGGAAGAAAAGGTGACATTTAAATGGAGATCTGGTCAAAACTCAGTCAATGCAGATGTGGTGGCTTATGCCTTTAGGCCTAGCTATCTGGAAGGCTGAGATAGGAGTATTGCTTGACCACAAGAGTTTGAGGCCAGCCTGGGCAATATACAGATACTCCTGTCTCAAAAAAAAAAAAAACAGTCTTCCTTTCAGAAGAAACAGCATGGGCAAAAAAATCCTGAGGCAGAATGCACTGGGCTGCAGTGCACAGAAAATCCGATGCAGATTAGATTAAAAACAGAGATTTACCATGTCATACAAGAATCTGGTAGTCGATGACCCCAGTGTGCATAATTCAGCAACACAATAATTTCAAGGACCCAAGTATTTTCTGTTTTCCTATTTGGTCACCTTTAGAATGTTAGCATTATTGGCCAGGTGTTGTAGCTCAAGCCTGTAATCTTAGCTGCTTGGGAGGTGAAGACCTGGAGGACCATGGTACAAGGCCAGTCTGGTCAAAACGTTAGGGGCACCCCATCTCAACCAATAAAAAGGTGGGCACGGTGGAGTGAGCCTGTCACCTCAGGTACATGGGATGCCTAAGTGAGAGGATCTTGGTCCTGGCCGGCCAGGGCATAGAAAAAATAATAACCAAAAATAATAACCAAAGCAAAAAGGGTTGGGGATGTGGTTCAAGTGGTAGAGCACCTGCCCAGCAAGGGTGAGGCCCAGAGTTCAAACCCCACTACTGCTGAAAGAAATGTTTCTTTTATTAACATGTGCTATATGGAGTGACAGTGGGCTTTTACTTCTTCCACTTGTCAAACAACCAAATGTGGTTTTTTGGCTGTACACCGAAAGTGGTGAGGCTCTTGAGGTATCCTCACTTCGTTGTAATTTTTTTGACTTCAAATTTCATGATTTTTTGTAGTTCATGAGCTTAGTTACATGGAGTATTTTTAGTGGAAATTTCACAATACTTATTTACAAAACAGGAAATTCTTATAAAATAGTTTAAGCTCCACATATTATTCCATATCAAGGTACATTAAAATAATTGTCAAACCTAAAGCTAAGCTACAATTTTTTTCAAAAGGAAGCAAACATTCCACAGTGGCTGACCTTTTCTTCAGTGACAAGTTAGTGTCAGTAGTAGACTTCCTCGCATGCATTCTTTTTGTTAGAAGTGTTCTTTAATTGACACACAATAACTGTGCATGTTTATGGGGTATAATGTGAAAATTTGATACACATGTACTAGGCACAATGATAGAATAAGGGTAATTATCATTTGCCTTTCCTAACATTTACTACTTCTGGTGTTGCCTAGCAGAGTCGTTTTTTTTAAACTGGAGTTTGAACAGAGTATCTCACTTGTTAGGCAGGTGGTCAACTACTTGAGCCACATCCCTTTCTGCTTCAGTTATTTTTTCAGAGACAGTCTCACATTTCTTCCCTAGGGCCAATCTTGGGTCCTGATTCTCTCACCTATGCCTCCAGGGTAGCTGGGATTACAGAATACATCACCACGCCCAGTTTATTTGTTGAGATGGGACTCTGCTAACTTTTTGCCTCTGCTGCCCTCACCCATGATTTTCTGATCTCTGTGCCTTACTGGGATTATAGGTATAAGATGCCTGGCCCTCTATTTTATGTTTATTCCTTTAAAAAAGAATTTTATTGAGCTATAATTCACACATCACATAATTCACTCGTTTAAAGTATATACTTAAATGCTTTTCGGTATATTCAAATATGTGCAGTCATCACCATATTCAATTTTAGAACATTTTCATCACCCATAAAGAAATCACATGCCAGTTAGTATTCATTCCATATTTGTCCCAGAAAAATGCCCCATCCTAAACAACCCCAAATTTACTATCTCAATATATTTGTGTACTTTGGACATTTCATGTAAATGGAATGCTGTATGGTCTTTTGTTGCTAGCTGCATTCATACAACATGTTTTTAAAGTTCAGCCATGTTGTAACATGTATCAATACTTCATTCCTTCTTATGGCAAGTAATATTTTATTGTATGAATATACCACATTTTATTGTCCATTCTTGCAACGATGGACATATTTCAACTATTGTGAATGGTGACGGCAATAAGCATTCATATACAAAGTTTTTAACTTCTCACTTTCAATACTTTGGGGGCATACTTATGATTTCATTTGCTATAATGTGCAGTAATTTTATGTTTCCCCTTTTTGTGATACTGGAAATTGAACTGAGGGCCTCAAATATGTCAGGCAAGTGCTCTACCACTTGATCCATGCCTTGACTCCTTTTTGTTTTTATTTTTTTGAGATAGTATCTCACTACTAATGTGTGGACTGGTCTGGAACTCATGATCCTCTAGTTGCCCCCTCCCCAGAAGTTGAGATTATAGGCATGTACCACCACATCTGGCCTATGGTTAACTTTTTAAGGAACTACCAAACTGCTCTGCACAACTACTGTGCCATTTTACATTTCTCCCAACAGTTAATCTATGTTGCTATCCCAATAGCAATCAATCCACATTTTTGTCATTACTTGTTACTTTCTGTTCTTTTCCTTTTGTTGTAGCTAAGTGAGTAGAAAGTAGCTTCTCATGGATTTCATTTGCAATTTCTTACTAATAAGGATATGGAACATCTGGGTGCTTATTGGTCATTCATAAATCTTCCTCAAAAAATATCTATTCACATCCTTTGCCCATTTGTAAATTGGATTATCTTTTTGTTGTTAATTTGTAGTTGTGTTCTGGATCCTAGCCACCTATCAAATATGTATTCACAAATATCTTCCATTAGGTGGGTTGTTGTTTTATATTTTGATGATATCTTTTGATACATGGTAGTTTTCCAGTTTGATAAGTTTACTTTATTTTTATTGTCTGTGCTTTTGGTGTCCTAGCTAAGAAACCATTGCCAAGTCCAAGGTCATAAATATTTACCCCTCTATTTTCTTTCAAGTTTTATTATATTAACTCATGTTTAGGTTCTTGATTCATTTTAAGTTAATTTTTATGAGTGATGGGAAGTAAGGCCTGGGGCCCTCAATTCCATTCCATCCATTCTTATGTCAATACAATACTGTCTTGATTTTTAGTAAGATTTGAAATCAGGAAGTGTTAGTCCTCTTATTTTGGTCATCTTTTATAAGATTGTTTTGGCTATTGGAAAAGGCTATATAGACTGTATGATTCTACTTATATTACATTCTAGAAAAGAAAAATCTATAGAGACAGTAAACAAATCATTACTTGTTAGAAATTCAGTTTTGAACAAATTTAGCAAGGTACATTAATAGATGGGAGAAAAACCATCTTCTTATTCTGACTGAATTTCTAGAATCTAGAGCTGAAATTGGAAAACAGAAGAGGCTAGCAAATACTCTAATAGAATAAAAGTAATGGAAAAAAGCAGCACATGGCAAGAAATACAGGCTGGGAACAAATTGTCAAAAAGATGTAACCAACAAATAACAAAGGAGCAGCAAAATAAAGAGAACAACGTTCAGAGTCAAAGGTTTTCATTGAAAAGGATTTTTTTCTGAGGTTTTTCTATATCATGGGTCACTTCCTCTTTAATATTGTCAATTTTTGCCTTTAATTCATTTATCTCTCTATTTATAGTGTCCTCTGTTTCTCTTTGGTGTTTCTTTAGGGCTCCTTTGAGTTCATTTATTTGTTTCTCAGTCTTCTCGTATTCTTTATTTTTGTTGTCTTGAAATCTCTTGAGTGCCTCTTGTACATTTTGGTTAATAATGTCTAGTATCATCTCCATGAAATTCTCAGTAATTACTTACAGGATATCTTCTTTAAGAGTGTTCTGGTGGACATCATTGGGTTCCTTGGCATCATTTATCTTTGTTTTGTTGGAGTCCGGAACTTGGTATCCATTTTCTTCATTTCCTTCTGAATCCTGTATTAAGTTATTTTTGGGGGGAGAATGGTTTCCATCCCTTTTTCTTCTTCTCATTGCTCCTCTTGGTATTGTGCAACTATGTTCTTGATAGACTAGTTGATCATTTCAGTCACCTGTTTTCTTTCCCTTGGTTTAATTTTATTTTGTGGCTGTATTAGGTTTTTAGCTAAGTGTGTGTGTCTTATTTCTGTCCCTGGTCTGGGTGTAATTTAGTGTTAACTAATTCACAATAATAAAACTAACAAAAAAAACCCCAAAGAAATCATAAGAAGAGGTGAACAAACAAAGAAGAAACAAAACAAACAAACAAACAAACAAAAAACCTCCTGGTTCAGGAACAATAGGATTTAAGTTCTGGTGTTAGTCCTCCAGCATCCAGTCCTGGTGTTGGTATTTAAGCAGAAGCTCTGTCGTAGTCTTGCCAGGTGATTGGGTAGTGGTTTTTTTTTTTTTCTGTCTTTCAGCAGCAGCTGCTTGGTCAGCTCCTTCCTCAGTGAGATGTGGCAGTTAAGTTGTATGTTGTCCTCAGGTTCCAGAGATCAGCTTTGTAGTCCATCAGTTGTCCTGTTTGGTCTGCTGAAAGTCTCCCAGGCAAGTTTGCAGCAGGCATGTGGCAACAGCAGGAGCCCACCTGTTTTCTCAGTGTAACGTGATGTGGAGAAGCTTTCTACCAGCTAGGAGTTCAGGGCATCAAAGATTTGCTTCTCCGTGGTGCTTTATTTCTGCCAAGTGTAGCTCCAGCGTCTTGGCAATGTTTTTGATTCTTAGAGCTCACACTGTCTGCTTCTGTGCCCTTGTCACCATCTTGGATCCTCCAAGACCCTGTCATTTCAGGCATTTGTGGTGACTTGAGTTCTACCCACTACCCTGGTGCATGCGCAGGTCACAACAGGAGAGAGATATTGACTCAGACAGAATTGCTGTCACCAGCACAGAGTGATCCCAAATAATTTATGTAGGTACCCTCATGTTAAGGAAGTGGAGTATAACTTCCCTCCCCAAAACAGTGGTCTTCACCTAGAGACTTCTTTCCAAAGATTATGGTATGGACAGGGGGAAGGTAAACAACTTCAAAGTAGAGAAACCTGACAAAGTAACTGTCATCAACTTTGGTCAAGTAACGGTTATCAACAGTGATAGGTCATTATGTACCTTTGATATAGTGTGGTAAGAATGCTGCTTCACAGACTGGAGGTGTGGCTCAAACAGTAGAGTACCTGCTTTGCTAGTGTGAAGCCCTTAGTTCAAACTCCAGTCCCACCAAAAACAAAATCAAACAAAACTTTAGCTGGGTGCCAGTGGCTCACACCTATAATCCTAGCTACTCAGGAGGCAGAGAGAGATCAAGAAGATCACAGTTTGAAGCCAGCCTGGTCAAATAGTTCATGAGACCCTATCTCAAAAAGCCCCATCACAATAAAGGGCTAGAGGAGTGGCTTAAAGTGTATGCTCTGAGTTCAAACCCCAGTACCCTAAAAAAAGAAAAAGAAGAAGAATACTGCTTTAACTTTGTGGTTTTCCTCCCAGAAAGTCCTAACAGCAGATTAATCACAATTAAGGAACATTCTACAGAATACCTCACCAGACTCTTTGAAAGAGAAGTGTCATCAAAATGGAGGGAAACCTGAGAAATTGTCACAGATAAGAGGATCTTCAAAAAACCTGACAATTAAATTTAGTGTGATAACCCAGATGTGAACAGAAAAAGAACATTATGCAAAAACTAGGGAA
The DNA here is from genome assembly GCF_047511655.1 of Castor canadensis. Taxonomy (NCBI): domain Eukaryota; kingdom Metazoa; phylum Chordata; class Mammalia; order Rodentia; family Castoridae; genus Castor; species Castor canadensis. The sequence continues at coordinate 145,717,553 of NC_133386.1, forward strand.
ATCTGAATCAATTATAGACTTTAGTTAATAGTAGTGAATCAACCAATTAGTTAGAAATAAAGGGAAGAAAGATGGTTTGAGAATAAAAGACCTTTATCTGCTGGTGAGATGTAGGTGTCAGCTCTGTCTTTCTCTGATTTGGTTCTGAGGTGGACAAACATGATCTGGAATATTCTACTTTGTCTCCTAAATCTATGGCTCAGCAAGAACTTGTATTTCTCGTTAGCCAATGACTTCATCCCTTCTAATTCACATCTGAATTTTCTACCCTAATGTTAGGCCTTACTAAGAAAACATATTTTAAAAGAAATATTCCAAAGAAATCTGCACTGACTTGCTTAATTTTTTAGGTCAGTTAATGGAGCTTTGAAGAAAAGTAGTCTGCAGAGTGCTTCTCTAGGGGACTCCATTTCTTACTAGGAAAAGTTCCTACTTTTCATTTCCATATCATTAGCATATTGTTTAGGGGAGGGGCTGCTTCATTTAAATGCATAAGGGATCAGGCATATAGCCATGTTTTTCTCAAATTTCAGTAGTCTTCCCCCATGTAATTGCTATCAGTCTTAGAACCTAAGTGACAGACTGGGAGGTGGCAGGGGTGAGTAGTGTGGAGGATGACAAATGTACATTTCAGTCAGTAGGGGTCTGGTGTATTCCAGGAATAGCTGGGGGGCTGGAGCACAGGGAGTAAAAAGGCAGATTGTTAGGAAGTAAGGCGGAGTCCACAGTGGGAGTTGTGGGGCACAAAGTACAGATCTCTCAGGGCTCTAGAGGCCCTGGTAAACACAGTGTATTTTTCTCTGAGGAACATGGTAAATCACCTGTTCTTTTGGTCTCTATTCTTGACCAAACTTTAGTTAAGCTCCTTTAAATCCTCTTCCCAGCCTGGCACTGTGGCTTATGCCTGTAATCCTAGCTACTTGGGACCTTGAGATTGGGAGAATCCTGGTTCAAGCCCAGCATGGGTAAATAGTTTGTGAGACTGTATCTCCAAAATAATCCATGATTTGAATTCCCATATTCTGTGATCCACAGTATTTGCTCCACCAAAATGACTATCCTAACTTTGTGACCTTCAAATACTGGACTCTAACAAACCCATTTCAGTCCTTTTCACAATTGCACTAGAGATAACTGTCCTTGTTTGGCTTGCCCAAACCCTTTTCTCCTTTTTCTCTTACCTATTCTTCACTATCTCCTATTTCTCCATGCAGTTGCATGTTTTGTTACCAACCAACATTCTGTTTTTAGATTTATTTGTATTCTAAACATTTAATGATACTTTTACCTTTAATTCTACATAATCATCTGTCAACTCTCAAGAAAGTCTTTATCCTTGATGTCTTTCTCAAATTTGAATATATATTGGTGTTTACCTGACACTTTTTACATCAATTTATCATGGATAACTTAACTGCAATGTATCCAAATCTATAATGTTTGCTTTGCAGTGTATATTCCCAACTCAGTTCATAGCATCATTATGATCTTTATAGACTGAAAAATATGGAATTTATCCCATTTTCGCACTTCTTCCCACTGCTTCACAGTCTGTGGAGATACTTATGTAATCATATATTTACCTATGTTCCCACAAGGGGAAATTTTTAAGTAGTGAGATCAATCATATCTTTCAATTGAAAAGTAGCTGCCATAGACAGTGGTCTTGCTCAGAAAGTGATACTTGTTTGTTTTTCAGAGTGAGTGAAGTCTTGTGTGGTTGTCAAAGTGAAACAGAGCAATACAGTAGTAAAAGCTGTAAAAAGTAGATATTATTCAGGAACTATTGCAATAGGGAATAGAGACAGCAGTATAGAAATGGGATAAATTCCAAGTACAACAAAGAGCTGGAGATTTACAGTCAATGAACAGAACAAAGGGGTCAGTGGGTGGAAAATTACTAAGTAAACATCAAAGGTAGGGAGAACTTTTGCTAAAGTTAAAATTATTGCTGAAGATAGGCTGGGGTGATCAGATATTAGGGTGGGAGATGAGAATTTGACCAGATATTTAGGTTGATCAGATGTCAAAGTGAGGAACTGTCTCTACTTTGACTTAGCAGGATTCTTACTTAGTCAATTCTTTGTAAGCTTAGCAAAGATAGTGTCCAAGATTGAAGTTTTGTCAAGAAAAGAATTCAGAGCACTCCAATGAAAGTTTGGTCAAGGAGAGAATGTGAGAAGAACATGATAACTGCTATACCACAGAAGCAATCAGAGAAAACCTTAGTCAATAGACAAATTGTTAATAGTGGATTCATATTCGTAAATTACCAATTAATACAACAAATAAACCTGAACTTTGGAAAAATGAAGATTAAGAATTTGATTGTCCTATTTCAGATCTGGAATATTTTAGGTAATATTTCAGAGATTCAGGAATATTAGCCACAGATGCTGTCATCTTTGATTTTTTTAATCCTTTTTATATCTTTATATCTGTAAATTTACTTCTTGATGTATAAAAGACATTAAAATATTTGCTATGAATATCATTTCATACTCATTTCCTTCCTTTCCTCAACATGTTCTGTGACTTATAGGCAAGCCAGACTATATGTGATCATTTTCTTTTTTTAATATGATCTTTTCCTTAGATATAATTTTTATAACATGTGATCTTTCTTAAGTCTTGCACTTTACTCAAGATATTATCTCTTTCTAGCATGCCCTTGTAAACTTTATAAATTTTTGTATTATCATTCAAGACCCACTTCAGCATTACCTGTTCCCAAAAAACTTTCTTTTGTCTTGCTAGTAGTGTTTAAGTATATCATCCTCTGTGCTGCCATAGGCTCCTGGCTATACATTAATTATAACATTTATAATATTGCACTATGATTACTAGTTTATATGTTTACTGACCCCAAAGACCATAAACTATAGGGATGAAGTAATATTGTTTCAGTCATCACTGCCTACCCAACATCTTCCTCATGCCTGGCCCCATAGGGGTTGAATGAATGAATGTATTAATGAATGATGAGCAAAGGGTCCATAACTGACTTATTTACATAACATTTGTCAGTAGAAGCAATTGTTAAATAAATACCAAATCTCTGCTTCTTTTGTGCAACAAGAAAGATGTCTGCAACTGTTACTCATGGGCAACTCCAGAAAGTACCAGAATCCTAAACAAAACTTGTCACAGTGCCAAGAATTAATTTCAGCAAATTTCTGAAAGGTGTTTTTATGGTATAAACAAACTCCTTCAAGCTGTTTCTATGAAGTTAAGTTCTCATAACTCAGAATTCTATATCATCAAACACCCTAAATCATTCTATGGTATGGGCAATGAAAAAATGGAATGTGCAAATTGTGCTGGAGTGAGCCTTTCCACTGAGACCAGAAAACAAAGCAAAGATTTCCTAAATAGGCTGCCTGTAATTATAGTTCATTTCTTTACCCAGTAACTCAGGTTACCCACTAATAAATAGCATTTTTCATTTCTACTTACAGTCTGAAAGCAGAGCCCAGGGAAAGAGAGAAGGTAATATTTTCACACAGTGGGTGTCAATAAGGATAAAAAAGTAGGATCAGTGTAAAATTTGGCTACAAATAAAAAAAAAATAAGCATCACATGCAAAATTATATGTGTAAAGAGATGAATAAAATTTATCCCAGTAAGTAGATAAATATTTTCAAAAACAGCTATTTTGTATTCTAAAAAAATTAGTGACTATATAATAATCAAGAAATAGTGTCTTGCTCCCTATGCTGTGCTGCACTAAGGAAAGCAGCACCATTTCTCCCCACCAGCTGGCTCCAAAGATGGTTGTAAATCTGCAGAACAAACAGGTGAACTCATGCACTATGTGCAACTCCCCTGCCACCCCCACCAGAACATGATCCAGCACAGCCTAGGGCAGACTGAACCCCTCCCAACAAAAATGAAAAACATAAACAGCAAACTGTAACCTAACACTGACAGTAGAGGTTGGGGTGGAATGCTGAACCTGCCCTGAAGAACATGGGTGGGGCAAGGAGTCGAGTTCTCAGTGAAATGTGGGAAAAGCATCAAAGGCTAAGAGCAGGATTGGGGTGAAAAGCCAACCTCCAAGAGGAGCCTCTAGCACCCAGCAGAGGTTGGGAGAGGCACAAAAGGGGTAGGATGATAGGCCAACCTCCCAAAGCAGGGCAAGTGGTGGATCCTGGAGCTGATTTTGTGGGACAAAGGGCAGCATTCAAAACTGAATTGTCCCACTTTGCAATTGAAGGGCAATGCAGCTGCTGCCTGGTGAAAACAACAATAGTTCTGACCTAGCAGATTTATCTCACCTCACAATTACAACTAACCCTGTGTACAGAAGGACCAAATACTACTCAGAAGCCAGTCACTTGTTGAATCCACATCAGATCTTCCACTTGTATGCTAATACCAGGATTGGATGCCTAAAGAATAACTCCAGAACTGTTACCAAAAGACTGAACTTTTTGTTGTTCCTGAACCTGGTGTTTTTTATTGTGATTTTTTTTCTGTATTATTGACTTCATCATTACTACTTTCTTATCTCTATTCTTACCCCCTTCAATTTGCCCTCTTCTCCTGCACTACAATCCATTGTTTTCCCTCCCAGATACTCTTTCTGCCCTTTCTCATTCACTCTCCCCCCATCTTCTCCTCCCCCATCCTCCCCCAATCTGTCACCACACTAAGCCTCCCTCCTACACACTCACCACCACTAACTAGCCTACTGTATCAACTGTACACAACCGCAGCCCCTTGCAATCCCTGACACAAGCACCCTCCACTACAACAACAGAAATACATCCAAACACACGCAAGAGCCACAAACCCCAGCAGTCCTCATATCTCTTTCCCCACCCACTCACCCCTTTTCCTGCCCCCTCTTTTAGTGCCACCTTTACCTAATTCCCAAATTTCTATATCTAGCCTAATAACCATTACCCCACCCAACTCCCACTGTTTTTACATATTGTCACCAAGGGGTTTTCTATATAATATGTAAATAACTGGTCTGGCATTGAACCTGTGAATAAAGGAATTAGAAAGGACCTCAATAAACACCACAGTGAAACAAAGAACACTATAAAAAGAGAGATCTATGAATGGCATTGAACAGGAGAAAAGGTGCCAAAGGGATACAAAATGTATTCAATAAAATAATAAAAGGAGGCACCAAGATAGTGGCTGCAGTGCAGAAGCAGACAGTGTGAGCACCATAAAATCAAAAATCTTACCACACCTAACTGAGGGAGGAGCTGACTAAGCAGTTGCCTCTGAAAGACAGAAAATAAAACTGGCAAGACTCCCCAAACACCTGGTGAGACTAAGACAGAGCCTCTGCTTAAATACCAACACCAGGACTGGATGCTGAAGGACTAATACCAGAACTACTAAACTGAAATTCTATTGTTCCTGAACCTTGAATTTTTTTGTGTTTGTTTGTTTTGTTTCCTGTTTGTTTGTGTGTGTTTGTCCATCTCTTCCTGTTGATTTCTTTGGGGTTTTTTGTTTGTCATTTTCTGGCTTTTTTTTGGTTTGTTTTATTTTGTTTTGTTAGTTTTACTATTGTGAGTTAGTTAATACTAAATTACACATGGACCAGGGACAGAATTAACATACATACACTAATCTAAAACCCAACACACCCACAAAACAAAATTAAACCAAGGGAAAGAAAACAGGTGACTGAAACCACAAATAGCCTATCGAGAACATAGTTACACAGAACCAAGTGGAGCAATAGGAAGACAAAAAAGGGATGGAAACCATTCTTCCCCCCAAAATAATTTAATACAGGATTCAGAGGGAAATGAAAAAAACAGATACCCAGTTCCAGACTCCAACAAAACAAAGATAAACCATGCTAAGGAACACAACAAAGCCCACAAGAATACCTCAAAGAAGAAATACTGCAAGTGATCACCTGGAATTTCATGGAGATGTTGCTAGATTTGGTCACCCAAAACATGCAAGAGTCACTCAAGAAATTCCAAGAAACCAAAAATAAAGAATGTGAGAAGATACAGAAACAAATGAACTCATAGGAGCCCTAAATAAACACCAAAGTGAAACAGAGAACACTATAAATAGATAAATGAATTAAAGACTAAAATTGACAATATTGAAGAGGAACTGACCCATGATATGGAAAACCTCAGAAAAAAGAATGAAGCAAAAATACAAAACACAATGGAAGGCCACTATAGCAGACCAGAACAAGCAGAAGACAGAATCTCACAACTTGAAGATGAAATGGAAATTAATGGAAAAACTGAAGAGCTATTAGTAAAACACCTCAAAACCTGTGAAAGGAATATGCAAGAACTCACCAACTCCTTCAGAAGACCAAACATGAGAATCATGGGCATTGAAGAAGAAGTGGTGCACACAAAAGGGATTTGTAATATATTCAACAAAATAATAACAGAAAATTTCCCAAATTTAGGGAAAACTATGTCCATTCATGTACAGGAAGCCTCCAGGACACCAAACAGACTTGACCAAAATAGAACTACCCCATGACATATTATCATTAAAACAACAAGCACAGAGAATAGAGAAAGAATATTGGAGTCAGTAAGAGAGAAAAAACAAATAACACACAAAGTTAAACCCATCAAAATCAAAGCAGATTTCTCAATGGAAACCTTAAAAGCAAGAAGGGCATGGAGTGCCAAAGCAAATATAAGAAAATCAAAATAATCCCATGCATTCTATCAGATCACAATGCATTAAAATTAGAAATCAACAACGAAAACAGTAGAAAACATGCAAACAATTGGAAGCTGACAACACAATAATGAAATAAAAGAGTAAATTAAAAAGTTCCTGGAAGTTAACGAAAATGAAAACACGACCTACTAGAATCTATGGGACACAGTAAAAGGCAGTCCTAGGAGGAAAGTTTATAGTTATGAATGCATATAAAAAAGGACAGAAGGATCTCAAATCAATGACCCAATGCTACATCTCAAACTCCTAGATAAACAAGAACAAGCAAAACTCAAAACAAGCAGAAGGAGAGAAATAATAAAAATAATGCCAGAAATAAATGAAATAGAAACCAAAACAACCATACAAAGAACCAACAAAACAAAAAACTAGTTTTTCAAAAAAATAAACAACATTGACAGACACCTGGCAAACCTGAGTAAAATGTGGAAAGAAAAAACCCAAATCAGTAAAATCAGAAATGCAACAGGGGAGATAACAACAAACACCATGGAAATCCAGGGAATCATCAGAGACTACTTTGAGAACCTATATTCCAATTAATTTGAAAATCTTGAAGAAATGGACAAATCTCTAAATAATTTTGACCATCCAAAATTGAACCAAGAGGACATTAATCACCTGAATAAATCTATAACAAAAAATGAAATTGAAGCAGCAGTAGAATCTTCCAAAAAAAGAAAAGTCCAGAACCTAATGGATTCTTGCTAAATTCTATCAGACATTTAAAGAACTAATACCAGTTCTCCTTAAACTGTTCCACAAAATAGAAAGGGAAGGAACACTGCCTAACTCATTTTATAAAGCCAGTATTGCACTCATTCCAAAACCTGACAAAGACACCTCCAAAAAGGAGAACTATAGGCCAATCTCCTTAATGAACATTGATGCAAATATCCTCAATAGAATAATGGCAAACCAAATCCAAAAACATCAGAAAAATCATTCACCACGACCAAGTTGGCTTCATCCCAGGGATGCAGGGGTGGTTCAACATACACAAATCTATAAATGTAATACAGCACATTAATAGAAGCAAAGACAAAAATCACTTGATCATCAAAACAGATGCATAAAAAGCCTTTGATAAGATCCAACACCACTTCATGATAAAAGCTCTAAGAAAACTAGGAATAGAAGAATAGTATCTTAACATTTTAAAGGCTATATATGACAAACCTATAGCAAACATCATACTTAATGGAGAAAAACTGAACCCATTTCCCCTAAAATCAGCAGCAAGACAAGGGTGCCCACTCTCCCCACTCCTATTCAACATAGTCCTGGAATTCCTAGCCAGAGCAATAAGGTGACATGATCCTATATCTTAAAGACCCAAAAAACTCTACCCACAAATTCTAGACACCATAAACGCTACAGCAAGGGGGCAGGATACAAAATCAACTTACAAAAATCATTAGCCTTTCTATACACCAACAATGAACAAATTGAGAAGGAATATGTGGAAACAATTCCATTTACAATAGCCTAAAAAAAAATCATAACCTAGGAGTAAACTTAACAATGGATGTGAATGACCTGTACTAGGAGAACTACAAAACCCTGAAGAAAGAGATTGAGGAAGACTACAGAAGGAGGAAAAATCTCCCATGGTAATGGATTGGCAGAATTAACATAGTAAAAATGGCTACACTACCAAAAGCAGTATACATGTTTCATGCAATTACCATCAAAATCCCAATGACATTCATCACAGAATTGAAAAATCTACCCTAAATTTCATTTGGAAACACAAGAGACCATGAATAACCAAGGCAATACTCAGCAAAAGCAGCAATGCTGGAGGTATCACAATACCTGACTTCAAACTGTATTACAAAGCAATAGCAATAAAAAACAGCATGGTAATAGCACAAAAACAGACATGAAGAACCGTAGAACAGAGCAGAGGACCCAGTATGAATCTTCATAGCTATGCCCACTTTATTTTTGACAAAGGTGCCAAAAACATATGATGGAGTAGCGACAACCTCTTCAACAAATGTTCCTGGTAAGGTGTTATCCATCTGCAAGAAACTGAAACTATATCCATGTTTATCACCCTGTTCTACTATCAACTCAAAATGGATCAAGGACCTTAATATTAGATGTGAAACTCTGAAGTTAGTACAGGAAAGAGTAGGGAATACTCTGGAAGAAATAGGTATAGGCAAGGACTTCCTCAAGAGAAGTCCAGCAGCTCAGCAACTAAGAGAAAGGATGGACAAATGGGGTTACATAAAATTAAAAAGCTTCTGCACAACAAAAGAAATAGTCTCTAAATTGAAGAGACCACCCATAGAGTGGGAGAAAATATTTGCCAGCTATACATCAGACAAGGGACTGATAACCAAAATATACAGGGAACTTAAGAAACTAAACTCTCCTAAAATCAATGAACCAATAAAGAAATGGGCGACTGAACTAAACAGAACTTTCTCAAAGAAGAAATTCAAATGGCCAAAAAACATTATAGAACTAAAACAAATGCATTAATATTATTGGACATCGGTCACACACTAAGGGGAGAACATGCACAGCAGAAATAGGGGAAGGAAAGGAAACTTAAAACGAATGTGGTTGATTTGCTCACTGTAGAGGGGGCATAATGGTAGCCCAAAGAATGTATACACATGTGAGTAAATGTAAAAACTATGAATTGTTTTCTTGGAAACAGATAGCTGGAAAAGCTATAGAACTTACAAAAATAAATGATGCTATTATTTACTTGAAGATAGTTTTAGAAACAAATGTAAAATAGATTTAGAGGCAATCAGTAAGAGAAACAATATTGCAGACAATTATATTAAAGGAATAAAAGCTTGAGAAAAAGAATCAGGCTTAAAAGCTTTTTTATTCTTTACTATCATTTTATTAGGCTCACAAAAAAGTAAAGATTTAAAAAAAAAAAGGCTTGTGCTTGAACACCATCTTTGACAAAAAGGGTCCCCCCCCACTTCATTTTCAGGAAGTGAGAAAATAGGACTGTTGAAACAGAAAATAGAACCCGTCCATTACTAAGTGCTCATGAGCCCCAAAAAGCACTGGATGTTCATTATTGAAAAGAGAAAATTTTAGTCTAGACAATGAGAATTTCCTATCACATATGAAACCCTCAGCTAGAGAGAATGTGGCCCAGAAACTTTACTTGGGGCCTTTAACATTGTTTTGTTGAACTTCATGCATGTCATATGAATCTCAAAATCTGAGTATACTCTGATCATCTGATGTTTTATGTGGATCTCTTCTTCTAAGAAGGTTCTAGTATATTCTTTTTGTCATCATTGTCTTAGCGCATTACAGCAATATTCTTTTTTCCATCTACTGTACAGTATATTTAGTGGGACTTTGGATCTGGGTCTTCATGTCTTTCAGTTCATGAAATTATTCTTGAATTGCTTGATACCTCATTTCTCTCAGTTTTCTTTCTTTTCTAATGAAGGACTTTCATTAGTCATATTTTCCAAGAGGTCTTTTTTTTCTCTGAACAAAAGAGAACACCTGGTTATTGATACTCATGCTTCCTCAAATGAAATAGATTTGTAGGTTAGAAAGGGTTATATATCCCCTCATTTCATGAATACAATATATTCTGTCAAATATATGAGAACATTAATTATTACTTAAAAATCCCTTGGAGGGAGAGCACATATGGGAGATACGGGAATAGGTAGAAAACCCAAAACATGAAAGCGTTTGGTGTCCCCACTCCAGAGGAACTAATACAGAAACCTTAAAGCGACAGAGGTCAACATGAGAAGGGGATCAGGAACCAGTGTAAAGATCAGTTAGAGATGAATCAACTTGGGTTGTAATACATTGTACATGAAAGCAATGCTAGGAATCTCTCTGTATAGCTGTCCTTATCTCAACTAGCAAAAACGCTTTGTCTATCTTATTATTACTTATGTCTTCTCTTCAACAAAATTAGAGATAAGGGCAGAACAGGTTCTGCCTTGGAAGCGAGGGCGACTGGGGGTAGAGGGTTGGGAGCCGGGGGCTGGGGGGGAAATGACCCAAATAATGTACGCACATGTGAATAAATGAATAAAGAAAAGAATATGTAATTTGTATCAGAAAAAACGTTACTATGAATAGTTTTAATGCAATATGGAAGACTATAAACATGGCTGTAATATTTTGTAACACTAGAAAAAAATTGTTTTTTTCCCAAGTAGTTTCCATGAAGATATAATAAATTTTTGGATATTTTACTTTTTAAAAAATGAAATAAAAATCCCCTGGAGCTCCTTTTTTTTTGCCATTATGGTTAGAAGCTTTCTTCAATTATTTGGTGATTCTTGATTGTCCATTTATGTTAGAGTTTGATAGTACAAAGCTGAATAGAAGCCTGGTGTGCATAGGAGTATTAAAGCTATTTGGTCTTTTCTGTGTTGGGCAGAAAGTGAAAATCTATTTCATGTGTGGATTCCAAATTGTCAATATCCATGTGTTTTCTCTTGAGCAAGTGTTTTCCCCATAAATAAATATCCTCATCTTCAGTGTATGTGTTGAACGAGGATAATTTTGGTTACCAGCAGTTTAGAAGCTAAGAGGCAAAGGGTCTTAATCATTTTACTTTCATTTTCTAGTTTCCACTGTATTACACCAGTTTTCACATGTGCTTGGTGTCTCCATACTGAATCCACCTAATTTACCTTAATTAATTAATTAAGGTAAATTAATTACCTTAATTAATTTCCAATTAATTAACTCTCCATTTGTTGAGGCAGAGGGCCAGGCTATCATCTGTGGAAGGTCAAAGAGGGGATATGTATACCTAATTGCTTCTTTGTGGATCTCTCAGTCCTTTTCTTTTCAAGAACATTTATTTACAACATCACCAAGGCATCCCCAATTCTAGACCTGATCTGAATCAGTCTACTTATGGAATTCTCATTTCTGGCTTTGGTTGCAGCTCTCTGCAATCAGTGAATATGTTTACATTTGTTTATTCATTTTCCTGTTCTCTACATTTTGTTGCTGTCATCTCTAATCCTTTATTCTTCCTCCTTGAGAATTTTATTTCTCTTCCATGATTGAGAGAGATACATGTAAGAGAGGGGACTAAATAAATCTAGGTAATCTGCCTAATCAATGTTTGTTCCCAACTCTTTAGTTTGAAAAAACTTCTCATGTACATAAAAGGTGATTTATTGATTGTGACCCTTTTGTCATAATTATTTTCTCTCTGTTTCTGTCTGTGTCTATCTGTCTCTCTCAATTTCGGACAAGTTTAGCATTGAAGATAAATAAATAATAAAATTAAGATCTGATTTTGTTCACCTATTTGAAAGTAAGTTTCAGTTACCATGAGCTAAATTCCAAAATATATGCATGGCCTCAAGTCCCTGAAGAATAAAGAAATCCTCCTACAGAAGCATAGTATAATTCTCACATTTAAAAAATGTAGTAATAACCCATGTATCATCTACTGTCTAGTCCATATTAAAATACCCTCAACTGTCACCAAATATCTTTTCTATGTATTTTTATTTGGTTGGGATATTTTTTAGATACAGGATCTAATAAAAATAGTATATTGTATTTGGATGCTGTGTCTCTTCATTCATTTTAGATCTGGAGTGAACCTGCTAAGTTTTTGATATGTATGGGAGTTCCACATTCTGGATTGAGTTGTTTTCTTTAGTGTCATTACACTTGATCTTTTATCCCCTAAGGTTCCTGCAAACCAAAAGACAGGTCTGAGGCTTGATTAGATTTTTGTTAAACCTTATTGACCAGAACAGTTTGTAAGGTTACCACCTGGTATGTTCTTATTGCATCAAATCAGGAAGCACATAAAGTCAGGTTCTCTCAGTCTAGTGTTAAGTTTAATGGTATAATTAAGGGAATGAACAATGATCTGTTATAAACCAACAATTTCCCTTTGAATTAATAATTTGTCTATGGGGTGACATTTAGACAATGTGAATGGCATTTTCCCCATCCATCTATCAGGTAGCTAGTTCAGCAGCAATTCTTGATCCTTATATAAATTAATTATGAAATTGTGGTTGGAAAATGTTAATTTTCTAATTCCATCAGTACATGTACTTAGTAGCATTTTTCCCTAAAGAAGAACTCTCACTTTTTACCATGGTTGCATATATATAAGCATTATCAGAAACTCAGAATTTGTTCAGATAATTTATTAAAACTCAGTTTTTAATGTTTTTACTGTTTATTTTTATGCTCAAATGTTCTAAAATTTGAACAATGAGAATCCCTTCAGGTTGGCTACTGTATCCTTTTCTCATGACTCCATTACTCATTGAGTACTTTGTACTTTTCCGTATTAGACCTCAATACAATCAGCCTTTATTCCTCACGGTAGGCAATAATACTGTGAAACCCTCTGTGTGTTAGGAATGAGTTAATTGATATTTGGAGTAGTATTGCTTCTTGGCACTTTTGGTGGTCAGAGCAAGAAAAAAATATATAATGAATGCAATTATGAATTAAAACCAATATTTCTAATCAGGATTTACCATCTTATACATTTTTTATTATATTCATTATATGAGATTTTGTTTCCTTTTATTCACAGTGAAAATCTTGGTACCTACATATTTGCTTTTTTCTATAATCTGCACAAAATGGTTCCAGAATTATAATACCAATAAACTATAATGAATAGTTCAAAATTTTGTTGCAATTCACTTTTGTCCTCAGAATAAATGCTACATAAGATGTAAAGCCACAATGTTATATTCAAGTTATTTTGAAATAATTCTATTTTTCTTTGTTATGTCATCAATTTAATATAGTTAGATTTCTTTACTGCATGTTCAACTTTAGATTTTTTTCTTTTTAACTCATTAATTAATTTTATGTTTTGAATAGCTAAAGCATTTATATTATATAAAAACAAAAGCTACATAAAATGCATATCCAAGTAGAGGTAATTATGAGAAGAGGTGTGCTAAAATAAAAATGTATTTAGATTTTTGTCCCTAATTTAGGTAGTCATTGTCATAAGTTTCTGGTTTACTTTTCTTGTGTTTCTCTTTGTAAAAGTGAACATATATTTATATTTTTAGTTTGTCTACTTTCTTAAATATAGAAGCATTCTTTATGTATTCTCTTTGTACTTCTTTTTCCTACTTGATAATTAAAACAGAAATTACTCCATATTAATTCATAGAATCTTACTAATTATTTTTATAGCTGCCTAGCATTTCATTAAGTGAATGTAATTTCTGGAACTCTGCTCCTACTGGCAGAAATTTATCTTGTCCATCATTTCAGTAGATTTTACTATTGTAAATCATTTTGCATTGAATAACCTTGTGCACATATTATATTATATTTGTAAATATGTTTCTTCAGGGTAAATCCTAGAAGAAGGATTGCTTAATAAAAGGTAAATGCAAAAGTATTTCTTTAGTCCTTTCCAGTGGGAGCTAATCAACTTTTAAAACTGTCTTAATACCTTACAACTTCCATGTGATCTTGATGCTTGTTTATAAATACTAGCTTTTAAAAATCCTTGTATAATTGTCTGCTAGCTCTAGTATATTATTTTGTTGTACTGTTTGACCCTTTTTCCTTTATTACCCATCTGTATATAATCTTCCTTGTAATTTCTTGTGTTTTTTTGGCAGTACTTGAACTCAGAACTTCACACTTGCTAGGTAGGTTCTCTATCACTTGAGCCATTTCACCAGCCCCTTCCTTATGATTTTGTGATCTAATCTTAAAACCTTTTCTGCCTCCTTTTATGAAACCACATATTTTTTGGGGTGTATTTTCTACTTCACTCTTGTCTCTCATTAACTTGCCCATGCATGTTAGGATTTTGGCTGCTTATCTTTTTTGTATGTACTTTTCTGTAAAACCAACTTGATAAATCATTATAGTATTCACCAGAGGCAGGGAATTTTTTTGTTATTGTGGTTTGGGAAATGTTTTTCTTCTTCCTTCAGGATAACAGCAACTTAGCAAGATTATTGATTTGTGGTAAGCAAATATATCCCATAAGTGTTCTGTAAGTATTTTCCTGATTCTTCCCATCTTTGAATGTTAGGTGCCCTCTCATTCTAACTGCATGGCTTTCAAGTTCTTTGAATTTGTAATCTGAGAAATTAAGTAACATATTGGTGACTCTCTCTTCCTTTGATGCTGATGATGGGAGTCATGTTAAATCCCTCTCAAAGTCTAAGGCACTTGCCTTTGATCAATTCAGGGAAACAGTTTTAAGCTACTTTCTTAGTTTCATAATTGTAGTTTACTTACTTTTTCATATCTTCTTTGTGACCATAATTATGACCAGGCTGGATTTCTATCTGTGATATTCCTCACATTTTGTTTTCAGCTGACCATGTATGTGTGTATGGTTGATTTCTAATTCTTCCTGTGGCACTCATTCTGACTTGCTAATACTCCATAAAGTAGTATATAGTTATAAAATATTCTCAGTGTTTCCTTGGTGTGATAACCTTGCACTAGACTTTGAGCCAGTGCCAGTCCCTGGTGAAATTGCATTTGTCTTTGGCTAATTAAGAAATATTGAAACAATAAAATTAGTTTGTAATATAGATAAGTGTAATTAATTTATAAAACTAGTCTTTATTTTGTGATTGTGTCATTCTTAAATTTTTACTCATAAAATATTATTCTTTCATGAAAAACAATAATAGTAGTTTGTTCCTTTAGCATTTTTTCTTTAAATCACATATATTGCTATGTAAAATTCCAATTTACAACTTTAATTTAATGTAAAGATTCCTTTAATATTCTTATTGCCTTAGAGAAAGATAACAATACTTAGTCAGTACTCAAAAATTTAAAGTGGAGTACAAATCACAATATGTGAAGTTCAAAATCTGAACACTAATCCTTGTAATTTTCCTAAGCTGACATTTAGGCCTATTAGTTGTTTTAAATTTGCTTATATCATTTTTCTAGGTTGAGATTTGAGATTTACCTTTACTTTTGGAGTCACTCTTTTTGACTTCCTCTTTGGTATTTCCAGGAATTCTTCATTTTTACCCAAACCGTTCAGTTCTTGTGTGCTCGCATAGTTGATGTCTGCTCCATGTTCTTCTGGTCACAAAGGTCAAGTGGCCTATCAATAGTAATAAACAGGATCTAATAAAAATTAGATTTTTTTCTGGCTGAAGTCCTTATCTACCATGAAGTATTTCCTACTTTGCAAATTCTCCTTTGATTTTTTTCCCAAAAGTCTCCAGTGAGTACCCTGTGTGCGTATTAACAAGTCTTTTAGGTCCACTGATTGTAGAAACCTCTGCAGCCTGTATCACTAATGAAGATGGTTTGTCAGCATCAGTGACATCAGTGTTCATACCTACAGGTATGATGTCTGGTCAGTTATGCTGTATTCTTTTACTCTGGTAGATGAAGACAATAAATACCAGAAAAGTTGAAATAATATTTTATTATCTGTAGATAATATGTATACAGTTGGAAAATATCAAAGAATTCGTAAGAACTAATAGCACTAACTTTTTAATAAAGAAGCTATGTCAATTTCAAGACAAAGTCAGTAATGTTCTGATGTATTTGTAATCCATTATACTGCATTGAGTAACAGGAAAGGTCCTCCCTCCTTCAGAATAACACACACACATGTACACTCACAAATGAAAATATTAAAATGTTGATAAACATAAAAGTTTTGAACAAATTTAGCAAGGTACATTAATAGATGGGAAAAAAACCATCTTATTCTGACTGAATTTCTAGAATCTAGAGCTGAAATTGGGAAACAGAAGAAGCTAGCAAATACTCTAATAGAATAAAAGTAGTGGAAAAAAGCAGCACATAGCAAGAAATACATGCTGGGAACAAGCTATCAAAAAGATGTAACCAACAAATAACAAAGGAGCAGAAAAATAAAGAGAACAACATTCAAAGTCAAAGGTTTTCATTGAAAGGAACTCAAACAAGCAAGGGAATAAACTGGAGAAAAATTGAGGGTGTGCATTGTGGGTCATTCCAAGTCTGAAGAATTTCCCATAAACACTGATTCAAATCCTCTTTTTTACATAGTCAGAGGTCAGTCACCTCCTCAGGTGTTACAAAGGCAAACTAATTCACTAATAACTTTCCAACAGTTAATTTAGAAGTTACACAATTCTGATTAAAACTCCAAGATTTTAGCTTAAAGAACAATAAAATGCTTCTAAATTTTATGCAAAAAATGAGCAAATCACAAATCATACAACTTACAAATCAACAGTATGTGGGTCCATTCTTCCAAGTGTTAGAACACAGTTGATAGCAAGATATTCTGCTACTAAGCCTAACATAGAATAAGGAGATCACTGCTAAACACTATGTGCTACCAGCATTACAAAAGTATTGACCACTCATTAAGTGGTAGCTGATAACAAGACAATAATTTTAAAAAACTAATTAAAATGCAATACATACTAAATTTATATTTCTTACCAAACTGAATTCCAGAATAACTGAGTAAAATTTACCAAAGTCAAATTATATAGAATATTATAATAAAAATTACTCATATATTTTCACACGCAACATTCTTTTCAAGTTTTAAGTCACAAAGCAAAACAATTCCAAGCCACCCCTTTCTTTGTGGACCTTCCTGGGACTGCTCTGCTTTTGTCCCCAACTCCCTCCTGGCTGTGATTCTTACACACCTGCAGACCTCACTTCCTACATTCAGAGCTTCCTAAAGAATTGGTATGAAATAGAACAATAATTATAAAATAACATTTAAAAGCAGCTGGATAGTATGTTTCTATTTGTGAAGAAAACTATAAATATATGTGCATTATGAAATATATATATTGCTCTTATATACATGGTGGAAAAGAGGATGCTTAGGAAACTACAACTATGTTTATTTTGGACAACAAAATTACTCAAGGACAGTGGTTCTCATTTTTAAAAGAATTTTGTTGTAGGACTCCTTTATATCCTTAAAACCCCAAAGAGCTTTTTTTATTGTTATAGCTACAGATTTTTACTATACCAGAAATGAAGACTGAGAGCTTTAAAAATATTTAAGATTTTATTTAAAACCACAGTAATAAATCCATTAAATGGTAGCATAAATGTTTATGTAAAAAATTAACCACATGTTCCTATAATAAAATTAGTGAGAAGTGTAATATTGTTTTACATTCTGTTTAATGTCTGACTAAATAGCTGAATTGTTATATCTTCTTCTGAATTCAACCTGCTGTACTCTATACTACTAAGAGAATTAAAGTAAAAATGGAAAGTAAATCTTAGTATTATTATGAAAGTAGTTTTGACCCAGGCTCCCTAGACAACATTTTGAGAACTTGTGCTATAGAATTAAAGAGGAGGATTTTTGTTTTCACCACAGATGCTTGTGTTTTTAGTTAATGGGGAAACTAATACTGCTTCATAGAGTCTTTGTGAAGAATATGTGTAATGTGCTTACAAGAGAAATAAGCTCATTTCAGACTTGTAATAAAGGATGATATTATTATTATAATAATAGTAATCATTTTATGGTAGTTAAGTTCAAAACTGGGATTAAATTCTTCTAAACTAAGTGAGACCCTCCAGCTTGCTTCCATTTTTCATGTGTTTGTATGTAATTTCATATTCCCTAGTTCAAGTACAGTTGAAAATCTGTCTTCACTGAGGAAATTAAGAGATTTTTTATATCCTAAAAATAATTCTTCTGAATTTAAGTACAACACTTTTTACCAAGGCTACAATTTGGCATGAGAAGGGTTCAAGGCTTGATATGCCCTTTGGAAAATGACGGGACTTGAGAATAGGAAAGTCCTGTTTGTCAGAGTGGGATTCAAGGGTTGTTGAGACAAATGCTGAAGCCAATCTTGGGCTCTGGTAGGCCTTGGGAACTGATATTTTCAAACAAAATAGAAGAGAATAATAGCTGCTCAGACCTCTGAAGAGAATGAAGACAAGGAAAAGCATGAGTAGTGAAATGGAGCCAATGCAAACCCTATTAATTAACTCAGGGTCTGTGATCTATGGCGGCCCCACAAGAACTTAACCTCAGGCAGGGTTGGCACAGCACAGAAAGAGTGTTGAGGCCAGTAGACTATCTTCGACTGGTGCAATGATGTTGAGAAGTAGAGTAGGCTACTCATTGTTCAGACAGATCTTGGAGACCATGACAGGGGTAGGGGTGCTGCCCCCAAATTTCATCTGTTTCCCACTTTGTCAACATACTTAAAACACATGGCCAACATGACTGGCATTGACTATGGGCACTACAAAAAGGCAACAGAATTTAGGATATTTATTTCATAAGAGTTCAAAGGATCTAATGGAAGGAATGAAAAAATAGTAAATATGTGATGAGATAAAGATTAAAGTTTTCAGAATAAAATGGATAAATGGGTCCTCAGATGAAAGTGAACTCATAAAATCAAACAGGGTACAGATAATTAATTCCCTACACAGTAAGCCTACAGAATGTAGACGATGAAAAGAAAATCTTTAATGCTAGTAGAAAGAAATAAGATTACATACAAATCCACATCAATTATCTTTATAGAAGACTTTTTAATCACCGTAGATATCAGAAGATGAAAGGATAATATTGAACAATAAGCTACCAATCAAGATTAAGAGCAAAATAAAATATTTTCATCTGTTCTTTAGCAAGACAAATGGTTAGAGAGAAAGAAGGGGAAGCAAATAATTTTATACTGAATATTGCCAGAGTCTCTCCCCCAGGTGCTACAGGAACAGAAGACCAGGAACATAGCTAAGCTGTTAGGGGTTCTATAACAAAATCAGCTATGTATCCAATATCACAGTGGAGCAATGTATTGATCAGTATAGGACCAGGTACTAGACCAGGAAATTGAGGGAATGCATTTGCAAGACCGTTAGATATGCAGAGGTAAGTACACAAAAAAAAAAAAAGAGAAAAAAAGCAGAAAAAAAATCCGTATCATTCATATTGAACTTGCAAATCAAAATTCAAAACTATGAAGACTTAATGTTAATAACAGTCTAAAAATCAACAAGTGAAAGATAATTCATTAGTTTTTTATATTTATACAACATATAGTTATAAATTCAGTCTATGAAATGTGCTTAAAGAGGTAAATGTACTGGGCATAGAGGCACATGCCTATAATCCCAGCACTTGGGAGGCTGAGGCAGAAAGATCACGAGTTCATGGCCATCTTGGGCTATATGACAAGATCCTATTTCAAGAAAAACAGAAAGAGCTAAATAAAGACTAACCTTCCATTATAAAAATTAAAAACAAGGTGTGTAATAGATCAGCAGGGATGAAACACGTAAAGATTTAAAAAGTACAATTAAAACATCTTGGAAGTGAAAAGTGTAGTGACTGAAGTAAAAAGCAAAGACAACCAAAAATCTGGAATGGAGACAGTTTAGAAGAGAATTGGGTACTTGGAAGAAATAAATTTGATAACCAAAACACAGCTAGAGAGATGAGAATTAAAAGTCTATTTGTAGTGCAGTGACTGAAGTAAAAAGCAAAAACAACAACAAAAATCCAGAATGGAGACAGTTTAGAAGAGAATTGGGTATTCAGAAGAAATAAATTTGATAACCAAAACATAGCTAGAGAGATAAGACTTAAAAGTCTATTTGTATAATAAGAGATGAGAAGACAAAAAGATAGTTTTTGCCACTTGTATTCAGTACTGTACTGGAGGATCTAGTTAGGACAACTATGCAAGAAAAAGAAATAAAGGTATACATATGTATTGAAGAGGAAAAAGTAACCCCATATTCATAGATGGCAAGATCTCATATATAAAAATTCTGTGGAACCCATACACATACAAAAATATTAGAACAAGTAAACTAGTTCAAAAGATTGTAAGATAAATATACAAAAATCAGCTATATTTCTATATGTTAGCAGTGACCATCTGAAAATGAAATTAAGAAAAACAATTACATTTATAGTAGTATAAAAAGGATGAAATGAGTGGGAGTAAATATAGAAGAGAAGTCTAAGACTTATACACTGAAAACTACATAACATCTTAAGACTACATAACATCCTAAGATGTTGTCATAGGATAGACATGCAGATTAATAAAATTAAAAGTTCTGAAGGCAGTTGATTTTCAAGAGGGGTGTCAAGATCATTCAATTAGGGGAAAACTATCTTTTAAACAAATGGGACTTAGACAACTGGAAATCTACTTGCAAAAGAAAGAATCTGGACCTCACATCATATACAAAACCAACTCAAAATCAATTAAAGACCTACATTTCTTAATGAAACTGTAAAATTTAGAAGAAAACATAGCAGCAAATCTTTGTAACCTTAGACCAGGTAGTGTTTTCTTGGGACACTAAAAGCACAAGCAACTGAAGACAAAGTAGATAAACTGGACTTCCTTGAAATTAAAAACATTTTATGTCAAAGAACAATATGAAAAAGTGATCAGACAACCCACAGAATGGGAGAAAATATCTGTAGGGTATCTAGATTATATGAAAATGATGAGAATAAAAGTGATATTGGATTTTTTCAATCCATATTACTGAATGCAAGAAGACATAATCTTAACTGGCAAGATGTTGGAAGTGTTTCCTTTTAACACAGAATCAGAAGAAATACTATATCTCACAAACAGGAAAATTCATTCTAATTAATCTATTGATCCAGTGTAATTTCAATGAAAATAACTAAAGAGTACTTTTACAGAATTTACTAAGTGTTTCTAAAATTCTTATGGAGAAATTGTAGACCAGAAGTATAAAATCCTTTTTTTTAGAAAACAACTAGGGAAAAGATATTAGTTGTGATCACTGTGAAATTAATTTATGTCCAAAAAATTTCTATGCAGAAAAGGAATAAGCACTATTACTTATAGTTACTTTATTTTCTAATTTATTAATCATAGGAATCTAGAACTTACTCAAATAGTAAAAATATCCCACTGAGTATTTACAAGCATATACACAAACTAATAAATGAAATTTATTTACCAAACATATTAAATTTACTCAAACATTTAAATCTTGATCACCAACTTAATCAAACACTTCTAAATCTTTAATTAGGATCCCATTGACTACATCAGAGCTTCTTCAATGCTCTAAAATCTATCAAAATTCACATATATAGGAGCGAGGGGTATTGCTCAAGTGGTAGAGTATCTGGCTTGTAAGCAAGAGGCCCTGAGTTCAAACCCCAGTAGTGCCCAAAATAAATCCACTTATAAATATTATAAAACCAATCAGATACCTACCAGGAAACCTGAATATAGAGCATTTGTACCAGGATTTTAAAATTATTTCCTCTTATTATAAATATTTAAGATTTTCAACCTATTTTGATATAAATATGTATTGTTAAATGATTGCTACAGCAAGAAAATTAATATACCCCTTTTTGTGTATGGTTAAAAAAAACACCTAAAATCTAATCTATCAGTAAATTTCAGGATAAAATACAGTATTAACTGTAGTCCTCATGTTGACTATTGTATCTCTAGACTCATCTACATAATTGCAACTTTGTACCCTTTGACCTACATTTTCTGCTTCCTTGCTCCTTCCCCCACCTCTGGTAATCACCCTTCTACTCTGCTTCTATGTATTCAGTTTCCATGTCTGGCTTATTTCCCTCATTATATAATGTCCTCCAGTTTCATCCATGCAGTTTCAAATAGAGGATTTCCTTCTTTTTTAAAGGCTAAATTATGTTTCATTGTATGTGTATCCCACATTTTCTTTATTAGCTCATCTGTCAATGATGGGTATTTAGATTGCTTCCTTGATTTGGTTAATTTGACTAATGCTTCCATAAACAAAGGAATATCAGTATCTCTACAAGGTGCTGATTTCACTGCCTTTGGGTATATACCTTGAAGGGGGTTTAACTGTATCATAAAGTAGTTCTAGTTTTAATTTTTTGGAGAATATCTATGCTATTTTCCATAATTACTACACCAACCTATTTTCCCACAAGCAGTGTACAAGGGCTCCGTTTTCTTCACGACATTACCAACACTCGTTTTTTTTTTATGTGACTAAGGTCATTTATAAATTTCTTTTATTCATATGTGCATACAATGTTTGGGTCATTTCTCCCCCCTTCCCACTCCCCCCTTCCTTTCCCCCGCCCCCTCCCTCTCCCCCTCTCCCCCCTCACTACCGGGCAGAAACTATTTTGCCCTTATCTCTAATTTTGTTGAAGAGAGAGTATAAGCAATAATAGGAAGGAACAAGGGGTTTTGTTAGTTGAGATAAGCATAGCTATACAGGGAATTTACTCACATTGCTGCATTCTAAATTAATTCTTCCCGAACTAACCTTTTCTCTAGTTCCTGGTCCCCTTCTCCTGTTGGCCTCTGTTGCTTTAAAGTTTCTGCATTAGTTCCTTTGCATTGAGGACATCAAATGCTATCTTATTTGGTTTTTTTGGGGTGTGGAGGTTTCTTGCCTATCCTCATACCTCCCTTGTGTGCTCTCTCCTCAGCATGTGATCAAAGTACAATCCCCTTTTTGTGTTTGCCTTTGATCTAAAGTCTGCACATGAGGGAGAACATACGATTTTTGATCTTCTGGCCAGCTAACCTCGCTCAGGAAGATGTTCTCCAGTTCCATCCTCTTACATGCAAATGATAAGAGTTCATTCTTTTTCATGGATGAGTAGTACTCCATTGTGTATAAATACCACATTTTCTTGATCTGTTCGTCAGTAGTGGGGCATCTTGGCTGTTTCCATAACTTGGCTATTGTGAATAGTGCTGCAATAAACATGGGTATGCATATGCCTTTGGAGTAACCTGTGTCGCATTCCTTTGGGTATATCCCAAGGAGTGATATTGCTGGATCATATGGCAGATCTATGTTTAGATTTTTAAGAAGCCTCCAAATTTTTTTCCAGAGTGGTTGTACTAGTTTGCATTCCCACCAATAGTGTAAGAGGGTTCCATTTTCCCCGCATCCTCACCAACACCTGTTCTTGATGGTGTTTCTAATTATGGCTATTCTAACAGGGGTGAGGTGGAATCTTAGTGTGGTTTTGATTTGCATTTCCTTTATTGCTAGAGATGGTGAACATTTTTTCATGTGTTTTTTGGCCATTTGAATTTCTTTGTTTGAGAAAGTTCTGTTTAGTTCACTTGCCCATTTCTTTATTGGTTCATTAATTTTGGGAGAGTTTGGATTTTTGAGTTCCCTATATATTCTGATTATCAGTTCTTTGTCTGATGTGTAGCTGGCAAATATTTTCTCCCACTCTGTGGGTGTTCTCTTCAGTTTAGAGACCATTTTTTTTGATGAACAGAAGCTTTTTAGTTTTATGAAGTCCCATTTGTCTATTCTATCTCTTAGTTGCTGAGATTCTAGGGTTGCATTGAGAAAGTCCTTGCCTATACCTATTAGTTCCAAACTATTTCCTACTCTTTCCTGTGCCAACTTTAGAGTTTAGGGTCTGAAATTAAGGTCCTTGATCCATTTTGAGTTAGTATTGGTACAGGGTGATAAACATGGATCTAGTTTCAGTTTTTTGCAGACTGCTAACCAGTTTTCCCAGCAGTTTTTGTTGAAGAGGCTGCTATTTCTCCATCATATATTTTTAGCGTCTTTGTCAAAGACAAGTTGGTTACAGTCGTGTGGCTTCATATCTGGGTCCTCTATTCTGTTCCACTGGTCTTCATGTCTGTTTTTGTGCCAGTACCATGCTGTTTTTATTGTTATTGCTTTGTAATATAGTTTGAAGTCAGGTATCGTGATACCTCCAGCATTGTTCTTTTTGCTGAGTATTGCCTTGGCTATTCGTGGCCTCTTGTGTTTTCAAATAAATTTAACAGTAGATTTTTCAATCTCTTTGATGAATGTCTTTGGGATTTTGATGGGAATTGCACTAAACATGTAGATTGCTTTTGGGAGTATAGCCATTTTAACTATGTTGTTTCTACCAATCCATGAGCATGGGAGATCTCTCCACTTTCTATAGTCTTCCTCAATCTCTTTCTTCAGAAGTTTATAGTTTTGCTTGTAGAGGTCTTTCACATCTTTTGTTATTTAGGTATTTGATTTTTTTTGAGGCTATTGTCAATGGAATTGTTTCATATATTCTTTCTCAGTTTGTTCATTATTAGTGTATAGAAATGCTAATGATTTTTCTATGTTGATTTTATATCCTGCTACCTTGCTATAGCTGTTGATGGTGTCTAGGAGCTTTTGAGTAGAGTTTTTTGGGTCTTTAAGGTATAGGTTCATATTGTCTGCAAATAGGGATATTTTGACAGTTTCTTTCCCTATTTGTATTCCTTTTATTCCTTCTTCTTGCCTAATTGCTCTGGCTAGGAATTCCAGTACTATGTTGAATAGGAGTGGAGATAGTGGGCATCCTTGTCTAGTTCCTGATTTTAGAGGGAATGGTTCCAGTTTTTCATCATTAAGTATAATGCTGGCTATGGGTTTGTGACATATAGCTTTTAGAATGTTGAGGTACTTTCCTTCTATTCCTAGTTTTCTTAAGAGCTTTTATCATGACATGGAGTTGGATCTTATCAAAGGCTTTTTCTGCATCTATTAAGATGATCAAGTGGTTTTGTCTTTGCTTCTGTTAATGTGGTGTATTATATTTATTGATTTGCGTATGTTGAACCAACTCTTCATTCCTGGGATGAAGCCGACTTGGTCATGGTAAATGATCTTTTTGATGTATTGTTGAATTTGGTTTGCCATTATTTTATTGAGGATTTTTGCATCAGTGTTCATTAAGGAGATTGGCCTATAGTTCTCCTTTTTGGAGGTGTCTTTGCCTGGTTTTGGGATAACTGTAATACTGGCTTCATAAAATGTGTTTGGCAGTTTTCCTTCCCTTTCTATTTCATGGAAGAGTTTAAGGAGGGTTGGTGTTAGTTCTTCTTTAAAGGTCCGATAGAATTCAGCAGAGAATCCATCAGGTCCTGGACTTTTCTTTTTTGGGAGACTCTTGATTGCTGCTTCAATTTCATTTTGTGTTATAGATCTATTCAGGTGATTAGTGTCCTCTTGGTTCAGTTTTGGATGATGATAAGTATCTAGAAATCTGTCCATTTCTCCAAGATTTTCAAATTTATTAGAACATAGGTTCTCAAAGTAGTCTCTGATGATTTCCTGGACTTCCATGGTGTTTTTTGTTATCTCCCCTTTTGCATTCCTGATTTTACTGATTTGGGTTTTTTTCTCTCCTCATTTTAGTCAGGTTTGCCAGGGGTCTATCGATCTTGTTTATTTTTTCAAAGAACCAACTTTTTGTTGGTTCTTTGTATGGTTATTTTGGTTTCCGTTTCATTGATTTCAGCTCTTATTTTTATTAGTTCTCTCCTATTTGTTTTGGGATTTGCTTGTTTTTGTTTTTCTAGGAGTTTGAGAAGTATCATTAGGTCATTGATTTGAGATCTTTCAGTCTTTTTAATGTATGCACTCATGGCTATAAACTTTCCTCTCAGGACTGCCTTTGCTGTGTCCCATAGGTTCCAGTAGGTTGTGTTTTCATTTTAATTGACTTCCATGAACCTTTTAATTTCCTCTTTTATTTCTTCAATGACCCACTGTTCATTAAGCAATGAGTTGTTCAGTTTCCAGCTGTTTGCATATTTTTTTGTCTTTATTTTTGTTGTCGAGTTCTAGTTTTAATGCATTGTGATCAGATAGAATCCATGGTATAATTTCTATTTTCTTATATTTGCTGAGGCTTGCTTTGTGCCCTAGGATATGATCTATTTTGGAGAAGGTTCTGCGGGCTGCTGAGAAGAATGTATATTGTGTAGAAGTTGTAGAAATGTTCTGTAGACATCAACTAGGTCCATTTGATCTATGGCATGTTTTAGATCTAGGATTTCTTTATTGATTTTTTGTTGGGATGACCTATCTATTGATGATAGTGGAGTGTTAAAGTCTCCCACTACCACTGTGTTGGAGTTAACATATGCTTTTAGGTCCTTCAGGGTATGTTTGATGAAATTGGGTGTGTTGACATTGGATGTATATAGGTCGATAATTGTTACTTCTTTTTGCTCTATTTCCCCTTTTATTAGTATGGAATGTCCTACTTTATCTCATTTGATCAACGTAGGTTTGAAGTCTGCTTTGTCCGAGATAAGTATTGCTACTCCAGCCTGTTTTCGGTGTCCATTGGCTTGGTAATTCTACTTCCAGCCTTTCATTCTAAGCCTATGCTTATTTCTATCGATGAGGTGGGTCCCCTGTAAGCAACAAATTGTTGGATCTTCCTTTTTAATCCAGTTTGTCAAACAGTGCCTTTTGATGGGGGAGTTAAGTCCGTTAACATTAAGTGTTAGTATTGATAGATATGTGGTGATTCCTGTCATTTAGTTGTCTTAGTTGTTTGAGGGTTTGATTGTGTGTAGCTAAATCGATGTTTCTCTCTACATTCTTGCTTTTTCTTTTCCTGTAGTTGGTACTGTCTGCCTTCATGATTATGTTGGGTTCCACTTTCTGTGTACAGAATCCTTTGAAGAATCTTTTGTAGTGGTGGTTTTGTGGTCATATATTTTAGTTTCTGCTTATCATGGAAGACGTTTATTGCTCCATCTACTTTGAATGATAGTTTTGCTGGGTAGAGTATCCTAGGGTTGAAGTTATTTTCATTCAGTGCCCAGAAGACCTCATCCCAAGCTGTTCTTGCTTTTAATGTTTCTGTTGAGAAGCCTGCTGTGATTTTGATGGGTTTATCTTTGTTTGTTATTTGTTTTTTCTCTCTTACAGACTTCAATATTCTTTCTCTAGTCTCTGTACTTGTTGTATTAATGATAATATGTTGTGTGGTAATTCTATTTTGGTCAAGTCTATTTGGTGTTCTGGAGGCCTCCTGTACCTGTAGGGGCATAGTTTTGTCTAGATTTGGGAAATTTTCCGTTATTATTTTGTTGAATATATTACACATTCCCTTTGCTTACACCTCTTCTCCTTCTTCTATGCCCATGATTCTCTGGTTTGGTCTTTTGATGGAGTCAGTGAGTTCTTCCATTTTCTTTTCACAGGTCTTGAGTTGTTTAACTAATAGTTCTTTGATTTTTCCTTTAATTACCATTTCATCTTTAAGTTCTGAGATTCTGTGTTCTGCTTATTCTAGTCTGATGGACTGGCCTTCCATTTTGTTTAGCATTTCTGTTTCATTCCTTTTTCTGAGGTTTTCCATATCATGAGTCTGTTCCTCTTTAATGTTGTCTGTTTTCATCCAGAGTTCATTTATCTCTTTATTTATCATGTTCTTTGTTTCACTTTGGTTTTTATACAGTGCTTCTATAGTTTCTTTTATTTGTTCTTGTGCTTTCTCAAATTCTCTATTTTTGTTGTCTTGGAATTTCTTGAGCGTCTTCTATACATTTTGGTTGACCCTATCCAGTATCATCTCTACAAAATTCTCATTGATTACTTGCAGGATTTCTTCTTCAGAGTGTTCTTGTGGGCTTCATTGGGTTCTTTGGCATAGTTTATCTTGTTTTATTGTTGGAGTCTGGATCTGGGCATCTGTTTTCTTCATTTCCCTCTGGTTTCTGTACTGGTGGTCTGTGTCTCCCAAGCCAGTTAGGAGCTAGCATCTGGTGGTGCAGGAGCCCTCCTGGTTTCTCTGTTTGTCGTGTCTTGGGGTTGCTATGCGTGGGCTGGGAGTGTGAAGGTGTCGGAATTTTGCCTCTTCTTGGTGTTTTTCACCAACTCTCTTTATTTCTTGTCTTTTTGATAATAACTCTTGCAGCATTTTTGAGGTGGTATCTAATTGAGTTTTTGACTTGTGTTTCATATACTTATTGTATATTTCCGAATTATTTGATTTTTTTTACTGATTTCTTATTTAGTTGTTTTAAAGATGAAGTTAGATAATATTTTTACCTTCCTAGTTTCCTAAATTTTCATTAATTTTTCAGACTCCCCCAAGAAAAAGAAGTACTATATGGTAACACTTGGAATTACTAGGTCTGGATATGGACTAACTAATACTTGATCAGAACAATGAGTTCATCTTCATCATAACGTTTTCTTTGTTATGTCATGAGATTTTTACATCTCCATCTGTTACATGGATGCTAATTTTTAAACAGTTTTTATTAGTATATGATAATTATACAGGGGGGTTTGTTGTGACATTTCCATACATACATATATTGTACCCCAGTTTGGCTCACCCCTCCATTATTCTCCCTACTCCCCTTCTTAAAATGACTTTGATAGGTGTCAATGTTCAATTTTCATACATGTATAGATAGTGCCTCAACCATATTCACCCTCCTTTACCCTCTTCATTTACTCTCCCCTCCTGCTGTTACCCTCTCCTTAACATGACCTGTTTTACGTTCCTGTCTTTCATTGTTTAAATGTCTGTTCATTGTTCAGTGAGGTTTTGTCTTGGTATTTTACCTGTAAATGTATTGTGCTTTAATCAGTCTAAGCCCCTCTATTGCTCCTCATTACCCTTTTCAACCTACTCTGTATTATTCCACAGTTTTCAGCATATTTCATTGTGTCTTGCTCCTACACAGACAAGATGTATATCCATATTATTCACTCTGAATAATTCTTTGCTTCTTTTACTCCTCTCTTAGGCACTACTTACAGTCCTACTTCTGGAAACGTATATATATATATGCTTGTGTATATATATATGCTTGTATTTGTATTTGTATTTGGATGTACCTTCCACATACAAGAGAAAACATGTCATCTTTTTCTCCTTCCTTTAAAGGCTTCATAGAATTCTATAGTAAACTCATCGACTTCTGGGCTTTTCTCTTTTGGGAAACTTTGTTGCTGATTCAATTTCATTACTTGTAGCTCTATTTAGGTGGTTTATAACCTCTTGGTTCAATTTCGGCTGGTCATATGAATCCAGAAATATGTCCATTTCTTCTACATGAAATTTTTGCGAATTTTCCTAGTTTTTGGTCACTATCAGGGTTAACATCATTTCACCGCTCTTTTGGCAACTAAAATTCTTGTTTTCTATACTGCATAACTCCACATAAACCCTTATTAAGTGCAAAGCTTCTTTTAACCCCACACTGGGCTTTATTTCAGACTTGGACTTTTGCATTGATGGAGGGGCATGTTTGATCTCTCTTTTCCCTCTACCCTCCTCATTCTGAATTTTTGTTTGTTTGTTTTCACATGAAATAGTTACGTTTTTTTAATTAATTTACTCAAATGTGCATATATTGCTTGGGCCATTTCTACCCTCTGCCCTCAGCCCCCTTCTACTCCTCCCCAACCCTCCCACTTCCAGGCAGAACTTGTTCTACCCTCTTCTCCAATGTAGTTGAAGAGACATAAGCAATAAGAAGGAAGACATGGGGCTTTTGATAGTAGAGATAAGGATAGCTATATAGCAAGATTCCTAGCATTGCTTCCATACACAAGTGTATTACAACCCCAATTGATTCATCTCTACCTGACCTCTTCACTATTTCCCTGTCACCTTCCCATATTGACCTCTGTAATTTTAAGGTTACTGTATTAGGTCCTCTGCAGTGGGGACATCACACACTTTCAAGGTTTGGGTTTCCTACCTATCCGCATTCCTCCTGTATGTGCTCTCCCCTTAGCATGTGACCCAAGTCCAACATTACTGCATTTACCCTAGATCTAAAGTCAAAATAAAAGGGAGAAAATATGATTTTTGGTCTTCTGAGTGTGGCTAATCTCACACAGGATGATATTCTCCATAACCATCGATTTACTCATGAATGATAAGATTTCATGCTTCTTCATAGCTGAGTAAAATTCCATTGTGTATAAATAACACATTTTCTTAATCCATTCATCAGTAGTGGGGCTTCTTGACTGTTTCCATCACTTGGCTATTGTGAATAGTGCTGCAATAAACATGGGTATGCATATGCCTTTGGAGTAACCTGTGTCACATTCCTTTGGGTATATCCCCAGGAGTGGGATTGCTGAATCATATGGCAGAACTATGTTTAGATTTTTAAGAAGCCTCCATATTGTTTTCCAGAGTGATTGCACCAGCTTGCATTCCCACCAGCAGCAGTGTATGAAGGTTCCTTTCTCCCCACAGCCTCGCCAACACCTGTTGGTGATTTTGATGATAGCTACTCTAACAGGGGTGAGGTGGAATCTTAGTGTGGTTTTGATTTGCCTTTCCTTTATGGCTAGAGGTGGTGAGCATTTTTTAATTTTTAATTTTTTGGCCATTTGAATTTCTTCATTTGAGAAAGTTCTGTTTAATTCAGTTGCCATTTCTTTATTGGGTCACTGATTTTGGGAGAGTTTAGTTTCTTAAGTTCCCTGTATATTCTGGTTTATCACTCCTTTGTCTAATGTATAGCTGACAAATATATCTCCCACTCTGTGGGCGGTCTCTTCAGTTTAAAGACCATTTCTTTTGTTGTGCAGAAGCTTTTTAATTTTATGTAGCCCCATTTGTCCATCATTTCTCTTAGTTGCTGAGCTGCTGGGGTTCTACTGAGGCAGTCCTTGCCTATACCTATTGCTTCCAGAATATTCCCTACACTTTCCTGTATAACTTCAGAGTTTCCAATCAGATATTAAGGTCCTTGCTCCATTTTGAGTTGATACTAGTACAGGGTAATAAACATAGATCTAGTTTCAACTTTTTGCTGATGGGTAACCACTTTTCCCAGCAACATTTGTTGAAGAGGCTGTCTTTTCTCTATTGTATGTTTCTGGTGCATTTGTCAAAAAAGGTGGGCATAGCTGTGTGGATTCATATCTGGGTCCTCTATTCTGTTCCACTGGTCTTCATGTCTGTTTTGTGCCAGTACCATGCTGTTTTTATTGCTATTGTTTTGTAATGTAGTTTGAAGTCAGGTATTGAAATACCTCCAGCATTGCTCTTTTTGCTGAGTATTGCATTGGTTATTTGTGTGGTCTCTTGTGTTTCCAAATGAATTTTAGGGTAGATTTTTCAATCTCTGTAATGAAAGTCATTGGGATTTTAATGGGAATTGCATTGAACATGTAGATTGCTTTTGGTAGCATAGGCATTTTTGCTATGTTGATTCTACCAATCCATGAGCATAGAAGATCTTTCCATCTTCTGTAGTTTTCCTCGATCTCTTTTTTCAGGGTTTTGTAGTTCTCCTTGTAGAGGTCATTCAGAGCCTTTGTTAAGTTTACTCCTAGGTATTTGATATTTTTTTGAGGCTATTGTAAATGGAATTGTTTCCATATATTCTTTCTCAGTTTATTCATTATTGGTGTATAGAAAAGCTAATGATTTTTGTAAGTTGATTTTGTATTCTGCCACCTTGCTTGAGCTATTTATGGTGTCTAGGAGTTTTGGGGTACAGTTTTTATGGTCTTTAGAATATAGGATCATGTCATCTGCATATAGGGATATTTTGACTGTTTCTTTACCTATTTGTATTCCTTTTATTTCTTCTTCTTGCCTTATTGCTCTCACTAGGAATTCCAGGACTGTGTTGAATAGGAGTGGGGAGACTGGGCACACTTGTCTCACTCCTCATTTTAGGGAAAATGGTTTCAGTTTTTCTCCATTAAGTATGATGTTTGCTATAGGTTTGTCATATATATCCTTTAAAATGTTAAGATACTTTCCTTCTGTTCCTAGTTTTCTTAGAGCTTTTATTATGAAGTGGTTTGGGATCTTATTGAAGGCTTTTTTGCATCTATTGAGATGATCAAGTGGTTTTTGTCTTTGCTTCTATTAATATGCTGTATTACATTTATAGATTTGTGTATATTGAACCACCCCTGCATCCCTGGGATGAAGCCTACTTGGTCATGGTGAATGATCTTTCTGATATGTTGCTGGATTTGGTTTGCCATTATTCTATTGAGGATTTTTCATCAATGTTCATTAAGGAGATTGGCCTATAGTTCTCCTTTTTGGAGGTGTCTTTGTCTGGTTTTGGGATGAGTGTAATACTGGCTTTACAAAATGAGTTATGTAGTATTCTTTCCCTTTCTATTTCATGGAATAGTTTAAGGAGAGTTGGTATTAGTTCTTCTTTAAAGGTCTAATAGAATTCAGCAGAGAATCCATCAGGTCCTGGACTTTTCTGTTTTTGGGAGACTCTTCATTGCTGCTTCAATTTCACTTTTTGTTAGATCTATTCAGGTAATTAATATCCTCTTGGTTCAAGTTTGGATGGTCATAGTATCTAGAAATCTGTCCATTTCTTCAAGATTTTCAAATTTATTAGGATATAGGTTCTCAAAATAGTCTCTGATGATTTCCTGGATTTCTGTGGTGTTTGTTGTTATCTCCCCTTTTGCGGTTCTGATTTTACTGATTTGTGTTTTTTTTTTCTCTCCTCATTGTTGTCAGTTTTGCCAGGGGTCTATCGATCTTGTTTATTTTTTCAAAGAACCAGCTTTTTGTTTCATTGATTTTTTTTTTTTTGGTTGTTGTTTCTATTTCATTAATTTTGGCCTGTATTTTTGTTATTTCTCTCCTTCTGCTTGTTTTGGGATTTTCTTGTTCTTGTTTTTCTAGGAGTTTGAGATGTAACACTAGGTCATTGATTTCAGATCTTTCTGTCCTTTTAATATATGCATTCATAGGTATAAACTTTACTCTTAGGACTGCCTTTGCTGTGTCCCATAGGTACCAGTAGGTCATGTTTTCATTTTCATTAACTTCTAGGAAACTTTTAATTTCCTCTTTTATTTAATTGATGACCCACTGATCATTGAGCAATGTGTTCTTCAGCTTCCAATTGTTTGTGCATTTCTGCTGTTGTTTTGTTGTTGAGTTCTAGTTTTAGTGCATTGTGATTGGAATGCACAGGATTATTTCTGTTTTCTTTTATTTGCTGAGGCATGCCTTGTGCCCTAAGATATGATCAATTTTGGAGAAAGTTCCATAGGCTGCTGAGAAGAATGTATATTGTGGAGAAGTTGGATGAAATGTTCTGTAGACATCAACTAGGTCCATTTGATCTATGGTGTGATTTAGTTCTAGAATTTCTTTATTGAGTTTTTGTTTGGATGACCTATCTACTGGTGATAGAGGGGTATTAAAATCTCCCACTACCACTGTGTTGGAGTCTATATATACTTTTAGGTTCTTCAGAGTATGTTTCATTAAATTGGGTGGACTGATGTTAGGTGCATATATGTTGATAATTGTTATTTCCCTTTTGGTATGTTTCTCCTTTTATTAGTATGGAGTGTCCTATTTATCTTCAATGTAAGTTTGAAGTTTACTTTGTATGAGATAAGTATTGCTACTCCTGCCTGTTTTCAGGGACCATTGGCTTGGTAAATCATCTTCCAGCCTTTTACCCTAAGCCGGTTCTTGTTTCTGTCAATGAATTGGGTCTCCTGTAAACAACAGATTGTTGGATCTTCCTTTTTAATCCAGTTTGCTAAATGGTGTCTTTGGATGGGGAAGTTAAGTCCGTTAACATTCAGTGTTAGTACTGATAGGTATGTGGTGATTCCTGTCATTTAGTTGTTTTTGTTTAAGGGTTTGTGTGCTGCTGAATCATTGTTACTCTCTGATTCCTTATCTTTTCTTCTCCTGTCATTTGTTCTTTAATGGTTTTGTTTGCTTTCACTTTCTGTGTGCAGAATCCCTTGAAGAATCTTTTGTAGTGGTGGCTTGGTGGTCATATATTATTTTAGTTTCTGCTTATCATGGAAGACTTTCATTGTCCATCTATTTTGAATGATAGTTTTGCTGGGTAGAGTAACCTAGGGTTGAAGTCATTTTCATTCAATGCTCAGAATACCTCATTCCATGCCCTTCTTGGTTTTAAGGTTTCTGTTGAGGAATGTGCTGTGATTTGGATGGGTTTACCTTTATATTTTATTTGTTTTTTCTCTCTTACAGTCTTCAATGCTCTTTCTCTATTCTCTGTGCTTGTTTGGTCAAGTCTTTTGGTGTCCTGGAGGCTTTCTGTACATGAATGGGCGTAGCTGTCTCTAGATTTGGGAGATTTTCTGTTATTATTTTGTTGAATATATCATGAATTCCTTTTGCTTTCACCTCTTCTCCTTCAATGCCCATGATTCTCAGGTTTGGTCTTTTGATGGAGTTGGTGAATTCTTGCATATTCCTTTCACAGGTCTTGAGTTGTTTGACTAATAGCTCTCAGTTTTTCCTTTAATTTCCATTTTATCTTCAAGTTCTGAGGTTCTGTCTTGCACTATAGTGGCCTTCTATTGTGTTTTGTATTTCTGTTTAATTCTTTTTAAATTCTTTTTTCTAATTTTTATCATGGGTCACTTCACCTTTAATATTGTCAATTTTTTTCTTTAATTCATTTATCTCTCTATTTATAGTATTCTGTTTCACTTCAGTGTTTATTTAGGGCTCCTATGAGTTCATTTATTTGTGTCTGTGTCTTCTCATTTTCTTTATTTTTCATGTCTTGAAATTTCTTGACTGCCTCTTGTATGTTTTCGTTAACCATGTCTAGTAACATCTCCATGAAATTCTCAGTGATTAGTTTGCAGGATTTCGTTTTGAGGGTGTTCTTGTTGACATTGTTGGGTTGCTTGGCATCCTTTATCTTTGTTTTGTTGGAGTCTGGAACTGTGTATCCATTTTCTTCATTTCCTTCTGAATCCTGTATTAAATTATTTTTGGGGGGAGAATGGTTTCCATACCTTTTTTGTCTTCCCATCACTCCACTTGGTACTGTGTAGCTATGTTCTTGATAGGCTGTTTGTTGTTTCAGTCACCTGTTTTCTTTCCCTTTGTTTAATTTTGTTTTGTGGATATATTGGGTTTTTAGTTTAGTGTATGTGTGGTATTTCTGTCCCTAGGCTGGGTGTAATTTAGTATTAACTAACTCACAATAGTAAAACTAACAAAACAATAACCAAAAAAACCAAAGAAATCAACAGGAAGAGATGAACAAACACACACAAACAAACAGAGCCATAACAAACAAACAAACAGACAAACACACAAAAAACCTCCAGGTTCAGGAACAATAGAATTTCAGTCTTAGTAGTTCTGGTGTTACTTCTCCAGCATCCAGTCTTGGTTTTGTAATTTAAGCAGAAGCTCTATCATAATCTAGCCAGGTGGTAGGATAGTGTTTTGTTTCTTATGTCTTTCAGTGGCAGCTGCTTAGTCAGCTCCTCACTCAGTGGGGTGTTGCAGTTTAAGTTTGTATGTTGTCCTCAGGTTCTGGAGATCAGCTCTGTAGCCCATCAGCCATCCTGCTTTGGAGTTGGGTTTTCGATGTGCTTGTTTACTGGGGGCTTGTTTCTTTGCCTCACCCTCTTTCTCTGGGGCAAGATCAGTGATCCATCAGCCAGCTCCCTGCTGTCAGCATGTTGTGATGGTTTGCTGATTGTTTTTCAATTTTGCAGTGTTGTTTGACTTTGGATGTTGCTCACTGGCTCAGGAGATTAGTTTTGTGGACCGCTACCTGCCCTATTTTAGGCAGTGACTTATCACCAGCCAGCTGTTGGCCCTTCTGTCTTTCCAGCCTTTGTTTACTGAAAGTTTGTTTAGAGATCGGCTTCTTGCCCCTCCCCCCTTATCTGGTGTTATTACAGCACCCTTCCCCCTCTGCTGTGTGTTTATTTTCAGTTCCTTGTTTATTGTTCAGTTTTTGTTTTGTTTTGTTTTGTTTTGCGGGGTAGGGGGTCTGTCTGCCCAGGGGGCTATGCTGGTTTATTCCAGGGGTGGCTGGCAGAATACCACATGACACTTGGCACTCACCTGTTTGGTCTGCTGAATGTCTCCCAAGCAGGTTTGGAGCTGGTGTTTCTAAGATTGTATTCATGGCTACTCCAGAGTGGACTGAGGAGAATGGGGATGAGGGGACAGATATAGGTCAAAAGTCTGAACTTGACTGAGAAGTGAGAGTTGCTGGGAGTGTTTCTATATGTGCAGATACTGTTGTAGGATGGCTCAGACAGAGAGACAGAACACCCAAGCTTTCAGAAAGCAAATTTATTTGCCAGGCCAGCAGCGACTCAGTGGATTCCAAAGGCTGAGCCACAAGAACAAAGGGGACTTTCCTTATATACCATTTAGAGCAGGTTACAGAAATGTGGGGAGATACAGCTTGTCCCATACATGGTCACATATTATTTCCTTAGTTTTTTAACCTCTGGTTTGAGGTGACCCTTCTTTGGTCTCACCCCAGGTGCTACTTGACATTCCTCAAATCCATTTTTTTCTTTTTTGTTTCACTATTGCACTCATTATCTCTCATTATTTCCCTCATTGTCTTTTATTATCTCTCTTCCCCCTCCTTCCTTCCTGCCACAATACCTGAGCTGACTTTCCTGTTATGCATCTTTGGAGATCACTACTTCTCTCTGCACCTCCAGAAATATCCTCAGGGATTCTTTGGTTGTAATCCCTGCCTGTCTGAATGCTTTTGACTTCCTTCAGCCCCTGGTTCTCCAGCACCCACATTTATTTCTTATTTTTTTGACCAGAATTGCATGAAATAAAATTTACTCACTTACTGTATCTCAAATACATAACCTGGAGCAATATCACCAAATATATAAGAAGTTTTTAAAAAATTTCCCTTTAGATCAGATCTCAGCAGATGTGACATTGTCACCTTATAGTTACAA
Organism: Castor canadensis; assembly: GCF_047511655.1. NCBI lineage: Eukaryota > Metazoa > Chordata > Mammalia > Rodentia > Castoridae > Castor > Castor canadensis. The sequence continues at coordinate 145,754,717 of NC_133386.1, forward strand.
ATGAAATGGCTCACACCATTGTTACCAGAATGTGAAATGGCCTCATGAGATACATGTTCCCATGATTAAACTACTACACATAATTAAGTCAGTGTGCTCTGTATAAGAAAATCATCTGATTGCACAACTAGGCAACTCAACACAATGCAGCACTAATTTAAAAGTCGTTTGAATTAACCTTGTTTGTATCTTAATTGTAGAATGAATTTGCATTATTTTAAAAGAATAATTTATTATTCAAAACTTCAATTATAAATAAGAAGGAAGTATCCTAGGAGAAGCCAAAAAATGTAACTCAACAGAAAGAAAGCTGGCAGAAACTTCATAATGTCAAAATTATAAACTATAATTAATAAAAAATAAACATTGGCAACCATACTAAAGGAAAGACTAAGCTATCTTCTCTCTCAAAAATGATAGCAAAAATCTCTATAATTTGAATAAACAATCAAAACATTAGGAAAAAAAGTGTATGGAAAAGAATTAAAGATGTGAGTCAAATTGATCCTAAGAACATTGTATATTTTTTGGCAGTTGTACTCTTTGTGGTTATTGCCAATGTTTAAAGTTTTATAATTTTAATTTCTTTTTTCATTATACATTAATACAAGGTTTTGTAAGAACTTTTGGGCTTTAATTTTGTATCCTTTTCCTTAAAGTTCAATTTTTAACTCTATTGAAATCCTCCATATCATGGACCCAGTACTCTTTTACACAAAATTCAAAGAGACACCAACTGTGAGAAAATATTTCCACATAGGCAGCTGATGAGAGTTATATGCCAAACATATAAAGATCTACTTATAGCTGAAAATGGATAAGTGCCTAGAAAGTCTATATTGTCAGAACCATGATAGGGCTATAATAAATAAGGCTTTTTCTTTTATGATGTATGAGAAATAAAAATATCTGTGTTAGAGTATTTCAAAAAACTGTTCTCAATGTTAAATCATTTGCACAAATTGTCAAAAAGTCTAATTTGGTGTATTTGCAGGTAATGCAGTTGATATGAAAATAGTGACAGATTTCATCTTGCCCCTCAAGTTATATATGAGGTGTAAGAAAAATGAACATATTGTACCACTAGGAACCAGAGTAAAAAGGCAGTGGTGAATGACTGATAATAAGTTGATATAATTTGCCCTGTGAAAAGTCCTGATATGTTATTACAAAAACTCTTAAAGATAAAACAAGACCTAGGGCATTACTGAAGTGGTAGAACACTTGCCTAGAAAGTATAAGGCCTTGATTCAATCCCCTGTTACCACCAAAACAAACAAACAAACAAAAGGGTTAGATCACCAAAAGCGAAATCATTGCAATGTCTAAATCTTTCAAATTTTCAAGCAAAAAAATGAGTATTTACCCTAATGTATGTAAGCATCAGGTTTCACCCATCATCTGTATGGAGGTGGATGTGCCCTCCAGTAGGTGCTGAGATATATCTGACGGTCTCATATCCTAAGGGTCAAGGTAAGGCAAACAACTTGCTACTAAAAGTTGGACATGAATATCATCCCTAGAGTACTGCTAAGCCTCAGTTAATTGATTGCTGAAAAAATGTGAGGGGTTACAAGTAACATATTTTTCTTTTTATGTTTTTCTTCCAAATTGAGACAAAACTCTACTAATTCTCAGTATTCAAGAAAAACCTGAAAGTCATCAATTGCAAGAGCCCACTTGTGTATAAATCCTATGAAATAACCATAAAGCAGTCATCAAGCTGATTATAGACCAGCTGTGGTGGAGACCTAGGCTTATTTCCATAAGTAGAGATGTCTACTATAGTAGAAGTAGTGTAATAAATTAAGGAGAGGGATTTTTTTTTTAATACAGTAACCATGTTTTGCTACAGCTGATTTTCATACAACAAAGAAGTTCCCTACCTTATGCAAAAGGTACAAAAATAAATTACACATGTATTCAAAACCCACTGTGAAAAAAGTGAACTCTTAGAAAAAAATCTAGAGGCTTTTTTTTTTATGGGACTGAGGTTTGAACTCAGGGCTTCACAATTGCAAAGCAAGCCAAACCTCCAGTCCATTTTGCTCTGGCTATTTTAGAGATGAGGTCTCATGAACTATTGGCTGGGGCTGGCCTCAAAACACAGTCCTTCCAGTCTCAGCCTTCCAAGTAGCTAGGTTTACAGATGTGAGCCACGAATGCCCAGCCCTAGAAGCACAACTTTATGACCTTGGAGTAGAGAATGATTTCTTAACATTTACACAATGTGTTTAAGAGTATTACAGAGTACTTACTGGATGTCTGCCATTGTTCTTTATGTTTTATATATACTACCTCAGTTAATCTTCATTAAAACAGCAATAGAATGCTATTCTTTAAAAGGATATCCTTTAAAAGAACAGTGTATTATTATATGAGTATCATTACAACCCCATTTTACAGAAGTGGGCTAGAGCTAGCATTAAAACCCCAATGATCTGGCTTCAGAGTGTCTTTTCTCTCTCTCTCTCTCTCTCTCTCTCTCTCTCTCTGTCTGTCTCTCTCTGTCTCTCTCCCCTCCCCTCACTCCTTTCTGGAGGTTTTGAACTCAGGGCCTCATGTTTGCTAGGCAGGTGCTCTACCACTTGAGCCACACCCCCAGAAACCAATATAAATGTGCACAAAATGTATATGTGTACATTAAAAATGTAAACACAAAATCAAGATAAACAAAATATAAAATTCTATAATATGCATCTTGTTGGTATAAGCATGAAAATCTTTTGTATTTCAAAATATTGTTTTTATTGAGAAAAGTGGCAAGTTAAACTAACAGCTCCCATTCCCAATGTGAGTGGACCAGTCCCTTGTGAATTCTCAGCTGGTTTAAAATGGGTAATGGTTCACAGATGCTCATGAAGAAAGATCTGCTGGTTTTGAAGGGTAAATTCTATTCCTGCGTGTGTGTGCATTCAGAAATGGCTGTGAGTTTTATAGATCTCCTAATTCCTTTTGTGAATTTTAGGAAGTGGTATGTGTCATGAATTCCATTCAAATGTAAGTGTTTTAGGTTCTATTGAATCCCTGAAAATGGTGGTATTGACTGGTTCCAAAAAGCAAAGATGGAAAATAGCCCTGGAAGACCCAGACAATTTCATTTCTTAGTATGCTAAATAGTACGCATACTAAAGTGATGGAATAAATGTGAAATAAATTGAAAATATAACTAGAAAAGATATTCTAATTAAAGAATTATTAAATAAAGAATTGTTTAATGATAAATACAAATTTCTGCAACTCAGATATCTTTCTATATGTTAGTACACACAGAACTATATCATTCTTTTTCTTTTTTTCTTTTGAAGCAATTGGTTTCTCTGTGTAGCCTACGCATTCCTTGAACTCACAATCTTCCCACCTCAGCTTCCAGTGTTCTGGGAATACAGGTGTGTGCTGCTGTTTCCAGCTACCCTCACCCCACCTTTTTTTTTTCAGTATTGGGGATTGAATTTAGGGTCTGGTGCATGCTAAACAAGTGCTCTACCACTCTGGCTACGTCTTTCTTAGTGCCATCATACAATAAATATTCCTGTAACTGACTTAACCATTCCTTTTGAGATGAAAAACTATATTGCCCCCAGTCTTTTAGCTGTCGTACATAATGCTTCAATAGACAATCTGGTACATTTCATTTTTTCCATGTTTATTTTACTTTTCTGCATGCTGGGGATTAAATCCATAGCCTTGCACATGCTAGGCAAGCACTCTACCACTGAGCTACATCCCCAGCCATGGATTTAATCTTACACTGTTGTATAAGCATACAATAATGGTGCTGTCTAATAGTCTTTCTGTATGACAGAAATGACTTACATTGTGCTACCCAATGTGTTAGCCAGGAGCTACCTCTAGCTATTGAACACTTGAAATGTGACTAGAGCAAATGAAGAACTGAATTTGGCCATATGTGGAATGTCCCATTTTTAAGTAAAGAATCTCTTTTACGCTCTACATTTTAAACCCAAGTGGTCCCCCATAGAAAAAAGAATTCAGGCTATTCAGTGGTCACAATGTTAAATCCTTGCCCAGAGGTAAAATCCAGAACACAGGTAAAGAGCTGCCTTTTAGAGGCACCAGGGCCTTTTCCATCTTAACCCTGACTGTAAAGAGACGATGATCTGCTCATTCATGAGTTAGTAATCTCGTATCCAGTGTGACTCCACTCTTCCAGTTAATTAAGGAAAAATGTGTTTGACATTCTGATGAAAATTAATATTAAACCAAGTCAGAGATTAAGGGAACTTCTTGTTATTGATGTAAAATATGTAATTTTAAAACTGTGATGGGCATTGTAAGCCATAATACTGAACTGGAAGCCCCTGAAATTACTCATAAAAGCAGAGCAGTCTAGGTATTACTCCTGCTGGTGTTTGTAGCATCCAAGCCTCATAAGTCAACAGACAGCACATTCAAATGATTCTTGCTTCAGAGACTTTTCATGAAGAGAATCAACAAGAGATGTGAAACACTTGCACTAGCAACAGCCAGCCTGATGATCCCTAGCCCCAAAGAGGCAAGTGAAAAAATAGTTCTGTGAGTGTGTTGTAAGGTATAAAAGTGAGGGGACCCGAGTCTGTGTATGTGTGTGTGTGTGTGTGTGTGTGTGTGTGTGTATTTTAAAGCATAGTAAATGACACCACACCTAACAAAGGATTGTTTTTGACTTGCCATTATTGAATCTTTACAGGCTATTTGACCCTCCTATCAAACCAACTGCTTCTGAATGATAGAAAACAAGTAAAACTAGGAAATTATATGGTTAGGGCCCATGGGACACTTCTTTTGCCATAAAATATATTCCTTGATTGGAGATCATATTGTGTATGACAACCTGGCAATGAAGAAAACATTCTATAGTCTGCAAGTGGTAGTGGTAAAGTACTTACTTAGAGGCAGTGAAGACAAATTTGGATCCAGAATTTAAGTCTATGACTGAGAAATCTTTACCCACACTATGATGAAGAAATTCAGTATAATCAACTTACCTTGCCACCAGGAAGCAAGAGCCTTCCAAAGAAGGTGCCATATCATGGTTCAACACTGGCTCCTGTTGACTGGCAGAGCATCACTTAATAGTGATGGTAATCTTAATTAGGGAAAATACATATAGTTAAACTCATTCATGGCCTTTGTCCCTTGCTGCCGTAACATGTTCAATCAAGTCTTTCCTACCTTGCTAATAAGATATCCATGTATACTTACAATTATTAGATTGTTGAATAAATGAATATCTATATATATCTAAATTTAAACCAAATGTCAATATTTATGTCAACACTAGACCATTCTCATCAATATTGGAAGACATATGTGTCTTCTGTGACTTTTTATTTTCCATTGACTATTAACGCAGAGAAACTAAAGCAGATACCTTAAAAGCAACTGAGGCCAATAGGAAAAGGGGACCAGAAACTAGAGAAAAGGTGAGATCAAAAAGAATTAACCTAGAAGGTAACACACATGCACAGGAAATTAATGTGAGTCAACTCACATTAATTAGCTATCCTTATCTCAACCAGCAAAAACCCTTGTTCCTTCCTATTATGGCTTATACTCTCTCTACAAGAAAATTAGAAATAAGGGCAAAATAGTTTCTGCTGGGTATTGAGGGGGTGGGGGGGAGAGGGAGGGGGCGGAGTGGGTGTTAAGGGAGGGGGTGGGGACGGGGGGGGGAGAAATGATCCAAGCCTTGTATGCACATATGAATAATAAAAGAAAAAATTAAATTAAATTAAAATTTAATTATTAAGCTGGACACAGTGGTGGCCATGACTGTTGTCCTAGTTTTGCAGGGGCTAAGCTGGGAGATTCACTTGATGCCAGTGGTCAACAGCAACCTGGGTAACAGAGCGAGACCCCATCTCAAAAACAAACACACAAACGGAAAACTAGATAACCAGAAATATAATTGGTAGACAGTCTTATTGCACAAGTTAGGGAAATAAGAAATGTGTAAAAATGTGTCAAGAAATCCAAGGAAACTAATAAACAATGAAAAGAATGAACAGAATAACCAGTTACAAACTTAGTGTGCCCAAATCAATATATATAACATGTATCAATAAGAAGAACCAACTGGAAAATATAATTGAAAAAGGCACAACTTACTATTTGAACTTTAAAAAACCCAGTTATTTATAACATAGTAATGAAATTTATAAAAATATAAAACTTTACCAAAGACCATAAATAAATAAATAAATAAAATAGAAAAATTTTGTACAATAAAGAGATCTGTATCATACACATGTTCACATAGTCAATACAGTTCCATTGAATTCCAACCAAATTTCTTTATAATACAATTGTAAAAATATGCAAGTTACATATTAAAAATTTCTAAGAAAGAACAGTGGCTTGCCCTAGCAGATAATAAAATGCATTATAAAGTTAAAGCAATCAAAAGTATACTGGTGCCAAATCAGAAAAAACACTGGATAGAATACAACTCCCCATTTAGAACTAAGTATATCCAGTAGAATTAAACTTTATAATTGGTAGGGATGACAAAGATTAAAAAATGAAAACAGCTAGGTATTTGAACTATAAAATAGATCTGGATTCTTAATGTCAAAATTAATTCTTACTGAAACCATAAAATATTAACACATTGGTAAATATTTTTATAGTCTTGGGGTAGTGAAGACCTTTCTAAGTTTGTTGTAAGCCTGGGAAAACACAAGAGAAAAAGATTGATAAAGTTGACTACTTAAAAAATGAAACATTGGTGTAAAAATAAACACCATAAAAGGTTGAAAGTTAGAAGGCAAATTGGAAAATTATTTTCAGTAAAATGAAGACAAAGAATCAATATCCCAGATAAATAGAGCGCTCTTAAAAATCAATAGAGAAAATGTTTTATGTTTTAATGGAAAAATGGGCAAAATAACTCTTGAGGTAAGTCAGCAAAGAAATGCAAGACATATAAAATTTTTAGTTCCACAAATAATCAAAGAAATGCTATGAAATATGAAATATTTTCCCCTATCAAGCTGGCAAAGATTAAAATTATTGACATATCTAAATTTGTAAATTGAGGGGCAGCATGTCTTCCTATACAATGTTGTAGAGAGTGTGAAACAAGCACATTACCTTAGGAAAATAGTTCAACTGTATATATTCAAATGTAAAATACTTCACTCTGCCATACACTTCCAGGAATTCACCCTAAGGAGATTTATGCACATTGCTGTTCTATTTACAATATTGAAAATGTGAAACAACCTGAACGTTCTTCGGTAATGGACTGGTAAAGTAAATTATGATGTAGAAATTTTATACAGTTGTTAAAAATGGACTATATTTATTGACTTGAAAGGTCTTGTTGAAGTGAAAAATGCAGGTTTAGAATACAGACTGTGTAAAATTATAATAGATTTTATGCCTCCTGAGTACAGAGATGCATCTTCTCCAGAAATAAGGCAATAAAACTAATGTATGTTTCATGTTTTTAAAAAATAAAATATAGCTAGGCACCAGTGGCTCACACCTGTAATCCCAGCTACTCCAGAGGCAGAGATCAGGAGGATCATGGGTTGAAGCCAGCCCAGGCAAATAGTTCGTGAGACCCTCTCTCAAAACAACCTTTCACAAAAAAATGGCTGGTGGAGTGTCTCAAAGTGTAGGCCCTGAATTCAAGCACCAGTATCACCAAAAATAAAATAAAATACAAAAAATGTAAAAATTAAAAAGTTAAAGTGCTTTGGTCACTTCTCTGAATCCCTACACCTACCCATTGACAACAACCAAATTGTAACCATTTGATTTCTAACCTTAAGATCCATATTTGTTCTTACACTAACACAGGTGGATATAGTAGTACATTAATATTTAGAGATACATGTTGTTCTGCTTCTTTAAAATATTTTATGGTATTATTGCTTGTATGTTTAAAAGTGCACAAACCAAGCTAGATGGACGGCACATGCTGTAGTCCAAGCGTTCAAGAGGTGGACGGCACATGCTGTAGTCCAAGCGTTCAAGAGGTGGACGGCACATGCTGTAGTCCAAGCGTTCAAGAGGTGGAAGCAGCAGAATCATGAGTTCAAGGGCAACGTGAACTACATAAGAAGACCCTGTCTCAAAAATAATTAATTAACTATTCATACTACATTGTACATCCAATGAATTTTCACAAACTGAACACCTTTGAGTAACTAGCTCCAAAATAAATATAATAACTAAAATAACTCAGGACATTCTCAACACCCTGGATGACCACCTTGTGCCCCTTTCCAGTCACTACTCCATACAGGAGTGATGAGTTGGGTTAATTTTGCATTTTTAATAAAGGTAATACCAGCCACAATAATAAAGGGTGTGTGCTTTTGTGTCTAGCTTTTTTTGCTCAGTGGCGTATATCTGAGGCATCCCTGTGGCTGTGTGTAGCTGAATTGTTTGCTCTTGGTGCTGTCTGGCTTCCTACTGTGTGCTTACACTTCAGGAGGGCTTTGGAATAGTATCAAGATTGTAGTTCTTATGAACAGTCCTACTGTGAACACTCTTGCATATGTCCTTTGGGAATCATACCAATTCATTTTTAAGGGTTTTTTTGTGTGACACTGGGGTTTAAACTCAGGGCTTCATGCTTACTAGGCAGGAGCTCTACCATTTGAGTCACTCTGCCAGCCCATACATATGTATTTTTGTTGACTATACAGCAAAAGGATGGAATTGCTAAGTCACAAAGTATAATAATATTCAGCTTTGGTATACATTTCAAAAACATTTTCCAAAGACCTTTTATACCCTCTTGTGATGATTAATTTTATGTAGCAACCTCGCTAGGCCCCCATACTCAGATATTCAGTCAAATGTTATTCCAGATATTTCTGTAAAGATGATATTAACATTTAAGACAATGGACTTTGAGTAAAACAGATTATACCTCACAATGTAGGTGGTCACTGCCTAATCAGGTGAAGGTCTGGCCTACCTAGAGGAAGAGGGAGCTCTGTCAGCAGACTGCCTTCAGCTTGGAACTGCAATCCCTTCCTGCTCCATCCTCCCAATTCACCCTACAGACTTCAGAGCTGCCAGCCTCCACAATTGCCTGAGCCATTTCCTTAAAATAAATCTCTCCCTACACATACCAATCCTATTGGTTCTGTTTCTCTGGAGAGCTGCTGACCAATCCCCCTATCAGTCAGTGTTTGAGAACTGCTTTTCTTCCTCCATACCCTCTCTAAACCTGATGTTTTCTGTGTTTTATTTTAGCAGTCTGGTGGAGGTTTTAGGAAGCACACAAGACTGGCCTTCATTTCACCTGAAGAATTGCATATCCTTCATTCTAGGTGCATAGCATCTTTATTTAGCTGTCTGCTCATAATGCATGTTTAGGTTACTCTAGCTTTCCATTATTCTGAACAACACTGCAGTGAAAAAAAATGAAATGAAAAAAATGGCATAGAAATCTTTAAAAATGCAGCATTTTTCTGGGCCACCTTCCTAGAACTGAGAATTTGGTCAATAAATAACGTATATTTGAAATATGATCAGTAAGTCCAAAGTGTTCTCCAAATATGTACCAGTATGTATTCCTACCAGAAGAGAATAATAATGCCTAACTGCAAAGACTGCCATGTAAGATATATCTTAAAAACCTATCTGAGTTTTTAATTTCATTTGCATTTCTTTGATTATTTGCTAGGGAGACTTTTAAAAACATTTGTTAATCATATATGTTACTTTATTCATTTTCTATTTGTGTCTTTTCCTACTGAATTCTCTCTTTCTCAACTGTACACAGGAGTTCTGTAGGTATTATAAATATTATATTGAATATTTTATCATACAAATATTCTTCCAGTTTTTTTTGTAAACTAAGGAGGCAGTGTAGTATACTGGTTAAGCACTAGATTTTGGAATCAATGTTTGTTTGTTTGCTTCTTTATTTTTATGAGATGGGTCTCACTATGTTGTCTAGTCTGGCCTTCAACTCTGGGATTCCTGAGAAGCTGGAACTACAGGAGTGAGCTATGTCAGCTTTGTCCCTTATCATCTAGGTAACCTTGCTGAAGTTACTAAACCCCCTCAAAAGCTTGGTTTTCACAACTATAAAATACAAATAACAATAGTTTTCTCCATGGTAGAGAATGAAGTGGTGCATGTGAAACACCTAGCCATTGTCCAATGTGTGAAAATGCTTCTTATTATTTATCTTCTAACTTTGTCTGATTCCTTACACAGTTGAGAAGACTTGAGTTCTTATGTTAATCTTCCTCTTCATAACCTCTGAGTCTGATGTCAATCCTCTGAGATAGTAAAATATTGCTCTTTGGTTTCTTCTAGTATTTACACAATTTTAGATTCTTTTTTTAGATTATCAAACCACATGAAGCTCATTTTTCATATGCTATAGATATTTACCTTCGTATTCTCCTGAATAGAGATCTAAATTCTCAAAAGTCATTTTTTTTAATAATCAGTCATTTCCTCACAGACTTTAAATGTCACAGTTTTAATTCTAAAGTAATATTTATACCTGGATATGTTTCTCAACTCCCTTTCCTGTTCCCATTGTTCTATATCCTCATTTTTTTACACTAGCACCACATTATTTAAAGGCTTTAAGGTGATTTTTATATCTGCCGGACAGGCCTCCTTTTATATTGTATATTGTTTTTATTTTTATAACATTGTCTTAATTATTATTGCAAATTTGTGCCTTCAAATGAGATGTTGGATTAACTGGTGTAATTAACCTCTTGTGGCACTCACTACTCCTTACTTCCTTATTGGTTAATTTTAGTTCATTTTGATCTGTTAATCTTTTCACTGATGTTTGGATTCAAAGACTATTTGGCCTCTAATTTCTCTGACAATACAGGAAAGGTTTTGATTTCAAGTTCTTTTACTTTTTCATAGTTGGTATGCATATGACACATGTTCTCTCCTTTCTGCTAATTATTTATCTAGCATGGTGGAACAGGGCTGCCATGTGTAGCTGCACAGACTGTCTATTGCACAATTCTAGGGGTCATTCTTTACATAAATGCAGTGTAGATCTTGGAAAATCATTATATAGCAAGCCTAGGGATCTATTTTTTTTGGGGGGGGGGAGAATCTTCAATTTACTGAGGAATAGCATGGATTTCTTCTCTTTGATGGGAACCTGGACTCTCTTATTATACCATTATATACTGAATAACAGAATATTTCATGTCACAGTTTGGAATCTCCATGTAGTACTTTGATTATAGAGGTGAGGATTGGAGCAACCAGTATACTGAAGCAAATGTAACTCAAAGTTTGTATCACAGCACTGTGGCAGAGACCTCAAACTGTTCAACAAACCTATTCCCTTTTTACCTGAGCACACACTCCATACACCAAGCCCCCACCGCAGATAAGTGTGGTCATATGATAAGGCCATACATAGCTTTGGGACCCCGCATAGCTTTGGGATGAGATGTGGTTTGATCACCAGCAAGACCAAGCTAGGATTAATGAACTTTTTGGCTCTGCCCCATGGGAACTGGGGAGAAACTGGAGAATGAATTAACCTTCCAGAGCCAATGATTTCATCACTAAATCCATGTAAAGAAGCCTCCCTAAAAATTCCTATTGGATAAGGATCAGAGACCTTCCAGGCTGGTGAGCTGCATGAAAGCTCCAGTACTCCCATCTCTGTGCCTTGTCCTCTGCACTTCTTCCATTTGGCTGCTCCCAAATGGTAAAAGTACAAGCGTTAGGAAAGTTCTGTGAGATAGTGTACTGAGTTATCAAACCTGAGGAGGGAGTTGTGCTCACCCCTGACTTACAGCTAGTCAGAAGAACAGGTGGTGACCTGGGACTTGCAACTGGTGTCTGAAGTGGAATCAGTCCTGTGGGACTAAATCCTTGCCCTGTGGGGTCTGTGCTAATGCTAAGGAAATAAACTGTTGGACTATTAGTTGGTGTTGGAGTTCTGGAAAATTGGTGTCAGAAAAAAGACACCACATCTTTCTGTCTTCTGGATAGATCCAGAGGCCCTAGAGGAAGGTGGAACATTGATAGAAGGAGCCTGTGACCCTAATGATAGGTAGATGACAAACACCAACCAGAAATATTTGCCTTAAATTAGGATGAGAGGAAGAAATTTCTTTTGATTGTGTTAAATCATTCAAATTGAAGATCTGTTTGTCTTGGTGTGCCTTTTTTTTTATTTTTTATTTTTTTATTATTATTTTTTTCCTTTTTCTTTTATTATTCATATGTGCATACAAGGCTTGGTTCATTTCTACCCCCTGCCCCCACCCCCTCCCTTACCACCCACTCCACCCCCTCCCTCTCCCCCCTACCCCCTCAATACCCAGCAGAAACTATTTTGCCCTTATTTCTAATTTTGTTGTAGAAAGAGTATAAGCCATAATAGGAAGGAACAAGGGTTTTTGCTAGTTGAGATAAGGATAGCTATACAGGGAGTTGACTCGCATTAATTTCCTGTGCGTGGGTGTTACCTTCTAGGTTAATTCTTTTTGATCTAACCTTTTCTCTAGTACCTGTTTCCCCCTTTCCTATTGGCCTCAGTTGCTTTTAAGGTATCTGCTTTAGTTTCTCTGCGTTAAGGGCAACAAATGCTAGCTAGTTTTTAGGTGTCTTACCTATCCTCACCCCTCCCTTGTGTGCTCTCGCTTTTATCATGTGCTCATAGTCCAATCCCCTGTTGTGTTTGCCCTCGATCTAATGTCCACATATGAGGGAGAACATACGATTTTTGGTCTTTTGAGCCAGGCTAACCTCACTCAGAATGATGTTCTCCAATTCCATCCATTTACCAGCGAATGATAACATTTCGTTCTTCTTCATGGCTGCATAAAATTCCATTGTGTATAGATACCACATTTTCTTAATCCATTCGTCAGTGGTGGGGCGTCTTGGCTGTTTCCATAACTTGGCTATTGTGAATAGTGCCGCAATAAACATGGGTGTGCAGGTGCCTCTGGAGTAACCTGTGTCACAGTCTTTTGGGTATATCCCAAAGAGTGGTATTGCTGGATCAAATGGTAGATCCATGTCTAGCTTTTTAAGTAGCCTCCAAATTTTTTTCCAGAGTGGTTGTACTAGTCTACATTCCCACCAACAGTGTAAGAGGGTTCCTTTTTCCCCCGCATCCTCGCCAACACCTGTTGGTGGTGGTGTTGCTGATGATGGCTATTCTAACAGGGGTGAGGTGGAATCTTAGTGTGGTTTTAATTTGCATTTCCTTAAAATAAAATATAGTCAAATCAACCTGTGCCTTGACTCCTTCCCCTCTTCCTTACTGAGTTTACTTAGTGTTTTTCCAAGTAATCTCTTTATTCAAAGATTGCATGTTCTTGTTACTTTCTCTGAGAATATAAACCTTTCATAATTCAATGTAAGAATGAACAACATAGGATATTGTATTGTCTGTTTTTCATTACTATAATAAAATACCTGAAGTAGGTAAACTATGTAAAGAAAAGAAGTTTATTTTGCTGACAGTTTTGGAGGCTGAATGTCTAAATGGCATGACACAGGCTTCAGAAAGGTTCCTTTTGGTTGCTTTGAGTTAATAGTGAGAACACAAGTGAGAGTGAGCAATCACATTGCCAAAACTTGGGGTTGAACTCAGGGACTTACATTTGCCAGGCAGGCCCTCTACCACTTGAACACGCCCCCAGCCCTTTTTGCACTACTGTTTTTTGTATAGGGTCATGTTTTATGCACAGACCAGCCTGGACCTCCCTTCTCCTATTTATGCCTCCTGTGTAGCTGTGATAACAAGCATGCACCAATGGTGCACAGCTTTTTATTGGTTATGATGGGATCTTGCGAACTTTTTTCCTAGACTAACCTTGAACTGCAATTTTCCCAGCTCTCTGCTTACTGAGTGACTGGAATTACAGTCTTGAGTCACTGTGCCCAGCAGAGCTTCTCTTTTTGTAACAGTCCTCTTCTGACAACTATTTGTGGACCCATGAGAACTATTTTAGCCCTTCTGAGGACAGTGTTCTTGAAGATCTTGGTCCCACCTGCTAAAGATTACACCTGTAACACTTAGCAATACTGTCAAACCTTCCAATCCACAAACTTTTGGAGGATATTTAAACCATATCAAAACCACAGCAAATATTGTTTTCTATATTCTAATTAGTACTAACACTTACCATCAAATATGACATGTTGTCAACCCAAGTCATGATTGCCCCTAGCAAATAGGTCATTGGTGGTTGAAGCTCTTTGTCTCACAATTAAGACCTTAGCCCTTAGAGCTTTCTTTAATTAATTAGTTTTGTTTGTTTTGTGTTTGTCTGTTTTTTAAATAATCTCCTCAGTTAACTGATAACTAACTTGATGGCTACACTAACCTTCTTCTAGGAATTTGTATCATATTTGATCCTTCTTTTCCAAATTTATCTCTTGCCACTTTCCCCAATGCAGTGCTCTCTAGCTACAGTTTATTCTCCTTCTCTACATATATGCTACACTTTTTTGACCATACATTTGCTCCTGCTATGCATGTATGCCTTCACCACCCAGGAAATCTCAACAAGTTTTTTGATTCAGCTCGAATGCTACTTCCTCTAAGCAACTGTTAGATAAGTTCTTCTTTTCTCACATTTATTCATAGCTTCTCTCTTATCACTTATTTTATATTGCATTGTAATTACTTCCAGGTTTACCTCCACCTCCAAATAATCTTCTGAAGAGTAGGAAATATGTCTTGATTATTGTTGTATTTTCTTTATTCCTGCCCATGCCAATTGATTCATTCAGTAAACATCGTCTGAACACTTGCTAGGTATACCAAAGACCCTATTTCAAAGTTGCTTTTTATGAGTGGAGACCTGCCATCATGCTGAAACCACAGTGTATTCTCACACCCTTCACAACTGAATGTGGTTATTAGAGAAGACCTTTGCAAACAATCTGTCTATGCATCAACCATAAATTCTCCTACTGGGCCACTTAGCATGGACAGAAAATGTGAAATTCTCTTCCTTTTGATCACCTGACTCAGAGTATATCCCCAAAATGTAACTCATACAAGAATAAATAAGCTATCTGACATGGTACTTAGAGTTGGAGTAAGGTAAGGAGGGTGTCTAAGTAGAGAAGCAGCCTGCTATGGGGAGTCGATTTCAGAGCAGGACATGAATGGCATTGATATTGAGGGGCAGGCTGTCCTGGGATGTTGGACTATCTACACAGAGGGGTTTACTGGCATGCAATGCTGGGACTTCAAACTTTCTAGCAAGGAGAGCACCTGGGAAGGGAAGAGTGTGATAAGAGTGTTGGGTGACCTGCTATCACAGATCTAATAAAATACGAATATACAGCGAGAGTAATGGGAATAAGGCTTCTCACTGTCACAGAAGAGAGTTTAAAATGGAAAAAAAAGAAAGCTAGGATGAGCCTATGATTTTGTTAGCTTGGACCTGGAATTCATAAACTACAATACATGTAGATGTTGCAGGGTGTGGTGGTACAAGCAAGTTATCCCACCACTCAGGAGGCTAAGGTAGGAAGATTGTGAATTGGTGGCCAGTCTGGAAAACAGTGACAAAAAAGTATAAGATGTAATTGTGTGAATACATGTCTATCTACATCTATCATCTATCATCTATCTATCTATCTATCCATCTATCTGTCATCTATCTGGCTCCATTGACCAAGGCCATGATACAGGCCTCACCTCAATAGCAAAGAGCTCAAGTAGTACCAGATCTTGACTTCTAACTATCAGAAAAAGAAGTGTTCAAAGAATGGTGAGACACATTAAAAATACAGGAGGACTGGGCATCAAAATAAATTATGAGAGGAAAGGATTATAATCCACTGAGGAAAACAGAAAACGATAGCCCATTCTGATAAAATAAATAAGAAATTTTGATGAGTATTAAGATATTAAATAATTTCAAAGGAGCTATTCAGAAATTTCTTATTAATTCCAAAGGAAAAAATGAAATCTCACAGTAGAGAAAGATGACATAGACTACAGATCATCAAAGCAATTATCATCAGAAATGAGGCAAATCCTGTGTTGCCTCAGAGGATGCAATGACAAAATCCAGCATTACTCTGTGAAACTTTTGCCAAATCACATTATTTAAGTCTGGTCATGAGGAGACATCCAGACACACCAAAATGGAGAGACATGATGCATGGTGGGTGGTCTATGATTTTTGAAAGCCATGGAAGTCAAGGGAGAAGAATGGTTCAAGATTAAATGAGACTGAGGAGACGTGATTCCTAAATGTAACACATTAATCTAAATGGGCTCCTTTTGCTATGAAAGACATGACTGGGACAACTGGCAAAACTTAAGTGGGGTCTAAAGCTTAGATGGTATTAATATGATATATTAGTTTCTTGATTTTGATGTTTGTATATGGTTATTAAGAAAATATCCTTAGTTGTAGGAAATATTAATGTATTTAGGAATGATTGGGTATCAAATCAGTAATTTATTCTCAAAATTTTTGTGTCTGTTCTTTTGAGACAGTCTCGCCATGTTCCCCAGTCTGGCCTCAAACTATCAATCCTCCTGTCTCAGACTCCCAAGTGCTGGGAGTACAGACATGCATCACCATGCCTGGTTTCCCACAGTTTTTTGTACCGAATTCATTACTTTTCAGTAAGGTTGAGAATGTCTGGAAATGTATGCCAAAAAATGGCCTATGGGCTTTTCTCTCATCGCAAAATAAACTACAGATTCCTATCCAGTCCTTAGAATGGTTTTCTGCAGTGTGTGCTACCCTCACAGCCCTGAGTGGCATCTTATTCAAATGGCTCACCCTGGTCCTGGTCACATTGGCCATCATGGTTCATCTTCACTCTGGTCAGCTGGACTGTTTCTTAAGAAACGGGTTTTTTCATATGTTCTCTCTCATATGTGGACATTAGATCAAGGGCAAACACAACAAGGGGATTGGACTTTGAGCACATGATAAAAGCTTTAGCACACAAGGGAGGGTTGAGGATAGGTAAGACACCTAAAAAATTAGTTAGCATTTGTTGCCCTTAATGCAGAGAAACTAAAGCAGATACTTTAAAAGCAACTGAGGCCAATAGGAAAAGGGGACCAGGAACTAGAGAAACGGTTAGATCAAAAAGAATTAACCTAGAAGGTAACACACACACACAGGAAATTAATGTGAGTCAACTCCCTGTTGACTCACCAAAAACCATCTCAACCAGCAAAAACCCTTGTTCCTTCCTATTATGGCTTATACTCTCTCTACAAGAAAATTAGAAATAAGGCAAAATAGTTTCTGCTGGGTATTGAGGGGGTGGGGGGAGAGGGAGGGGGTGAAGTGGGTGGTAAGGGAGGGGGTGGGGGCAGGGGGGAGAAATGACCCAAGCCTTGTATGCACATATGAATAATAAAAAACAAAAAAAAAGGACAAAAGAGGTCTCCATCACAAACAAACAAACAAAAAGAAACAGGTTTTTTAATAGACAAATAATAGGTATACATATTCATGGAGTACAGTGTGGTATTTTGATGTGCATGTATGTGATATGTAATGTTCAATTGGGGTAATTAGCATATCAATCACTTCAAACATCTATTGTTTCTTTATGTTGGGAACATTCAAAATCTTTTCTTCTAAAACCAGATGTGGTTAGTGCATGCCTGTAATCCTAGTACCCAGGAGGCAGAGGAAGGAGGATGGTGAGTTTGAGGCCAGCCTAGGCTGTATAGTGAATTCTAGGTTAGTATGGGCTAAACAATGAGACTATGTCTAAAAAAAAATCCTCTCCTTTAGCTATTTTGAAATACACAATAAATTGTTAACTCTACTTTCCCTATTGTACTATAGAACACTAGAACTTAACTTAATCCTCCTTTTCAACTGTGTTTTTGTATCTGTTAACCAGTCCTTGTCACTCCTTCCCTCCACCCTACTCTTTCAAGACCCTGGTAACCACTGTTTTACCTTGTACTATAAAATCTACTTTTTTTGTTTCTACATATGAATGATGGTAAAATGTGGTGTCTTTCTGTGCCTGGCTTATTTCACTTGAAATAGTTCTATAGCTCTATCCTTGTTGCTGCAAATGACAACATTTGCATCATTTTTATAGCTTATAATATTTCATTATGGATATATGCACATTGTCTTTATTCGTCTGTCAATGGCCTACCTTGGATCAAGATCATGACTATTGTGAGAATAATACTGCAATAAACACGGAGATACAGATAACTCTCCTGATTTCCTTTCCTTTGAATATATATACAATAGTGGGATAACTGGATCATATGACATATCTATTTGTAAGTTTTTGAGAAATCTCTATATTGTTTTCATAATGGCTACACTAATTTACATTCCCACCCAGAGGATATGTGTTCCCCTTTATCCTTGCCAGAATATATTTCTTGTCCTTTTGATAATAGGACTTCATTCTAACTGAAGTGAGAGAATGTCTCATTATTGTTTTGATTTGCCTTTCCCTAATGTTAGTGATATGGAGCATCTTTTCATATACTTCTTGGCCATTTGTATTGCTTCTTTTGAGATATGTATATTGAGATCATTTTCCCACTTAAAATGGTTATTTACTC
Source organism: Castor canadensis (assembly GCF_047511655.1). Lineage (NCBI taxonomy): Eukaryota > Metazoa > Chordata > Mammalia > Rodentia > Castoridae > Castor > Castor canadensis. The sequence continues at coordinate 145,773,240 of NC_133386.1, forward strand.
TTTTGCTGTTGAGCTGTTTGAGTTCCTTAAATATGCTGGATATTTATCCTTTTTCAGATGTGTAGCTTCTAAATTTTTTCTCCCATTCTTTGTGTTGCCTCTTTGCTCTGTTGATTATTTCCTTTGCTGAGCAGAAGCTCTTTAGTTTGATAAAACCCTATTTGTCTATTTTTGCTCTAGTTGCTTGTGCTTTTTTGGGGTCTTATCCAGAAAATTTTGACCTGTTCTGAGTAGTTTCATTGTTTCAGGTCTTGCCTTTAAGTCTTTGATACATTTTGTATTGATTTTTGTAATTGGTGAGAGATTAGAGTCCAGTTTCTTTCTTCTTCATATGGACATCCAGTTTCTCCCAGGTGTGCTTATTTTTAGAACCCAGATTTTAGTCACCAAAGTAGAGGTGTAAATGCTGTAGGCACATTTTAGCACATCCAGTGTTCATATTGACAGAAATATGAGGTCAGGTTGTGAGAACCCTTAGTAGATGAGATGGAACTTATTAGTTCCATCTATTTGATTCTCATTAAACTTCTCTTGCAAAAACCAAGTGATGTTACATTGTTACATATGTTCTCATAAATATTCAGTCTATATCTTAAAGTTTGCATACATAAAATATATTTTGCTATTTGATTTTGGCAATTTAAACTTTTAAAATATCAATCATTTCTTTAAATATTATAAACATAGTTAGCCATGAGAAGTGAAAGATAAATATTTCAATCTATTGGTGTAAAAACTGTATACTCTGTATGTAGAAAACCAAATTGTTAGGGAAAACAAAATATGTTTATTGCCATCTGTGTAGATAAGTAAAAAAATGTGTAAATGAAAAATGAAGGGGAAATGAAAACCAAAGGTATTCCACATATATATTGAGGAAAGGAATATAATCGTTCAACTATTTAGGTCCTTCCTTTGAAATGAAGATATTTTTAAGTATGCACCTTGCAACTCAGCTTGAGCAAAATGTGATATTATTAGCACTTTATGATTGTTCAATACAGAATTTAGGGGCACACATCACTATGGCATAAAATAGGAAATGTGTTTGGTAGCTTATTTTTCAGTTGTCTGCATGTTGGAGCCTATAATCATGACCATCTGTGGTGTGCCACCATACACCATGACAACACAGTTGATATTAAAGCAACCCATAATGTTTGTTGACATATACCATAATGGTACCATATAAGCCACAACAGACCAAAGCATGTCAGTGTGTATGCACCATGCTAATCTGTGTTCACTTTGATAGCCCCATAAATTAGTCTGTATGCTCTAAGACAATCAATTACATAAATGATTAAGGACCATTTAACACTATGGAGGACCAGTGTGTATCAGTTTCACACACCATAACACACATATTTGCCACAGTTTGTCAGAATGTATGTATCATTACAACAAATATGATGTGTGCTGGTTCAGGATCTATGAAACTGCAATATAAATAAGTAAATAATGTCAACTTAGAAGCTGACAACTTTTGCAGATTAATATTTTTCTCTCCTTTGATTGTCTATAGCTACAGTAATTTCATGCATTCATAATTGATAATTGCACACACATCACATCTTTACAAACCTTCAAGGTTTCTCACTGCTAAAGAAGCAGCTTAGTGTCACTGCCCTCACTTTCTATTTCTCTCTCACCTGTTCCTCCCAGCCCATTTGTGTATTATCCTTCTTTATTCCATGAATAAGGCCCTGACTTCCCCACTTCTGGATTTTGGTTCCCCCTATCCCTATGCCCTTTCTGTGCAATGTTTACCTCTGTTCTCCTTCAAAGTTTGAGATCCCTCATGACTTCCACTCATTCTCCTCTTTCATTGCCTCTACTATTTGGATATCTGAAAACTAGAGAAATAGTATTTCACTAAAAGGGTAGAGCTCATATTAAGTATTTGATCCTAAATATGAGAGATTTTTGAGGTATATCAGCCCAGTACAATTTATTCTAAATGATACCCCATCTCAACTTCTAGGATCAAAAGGTATCTTTACCAAAATACTCCTATTAACCAAGTAATATTCTGTAAGGCAAGCATGATTTACTGAGAAAATTTTTATTAATTTTTAATAGGAAGAAACTGAGACATCATTTCTACTCCAAATATTAAAATAAGTTTTTTCTAACTTCTTCCACCCTTTGAAAGAAAATATTCACAAACATTATGTATGACCAGTATTTTCTTAATGTAATAAAATTATGTATATTGTAATCGAAGAGTAACACTTTATTGAAGTTTAGACTGTATTAGTAACTTCTAGTGTTGTGTTCAGCCTACAAATACATTTGAATTTGAACACCACCACTTAACAGCTTCTTGAATTTGTGTCAGATACTTAATATATGACAGCCTTGGTTTCTTAATTTGTAACATAAGGAATTAATCACAACCACCTTATAGCATTGTGAGAGTTAAATGAGATAATTCCTTCTCTCAAGAAACATTTGAGTACCTCCCACATGCCAGTAACTATTCTATGTGCTGGGAATACGTTAATGAACAAAAATAAGAAAAAGAATTCCCTGCCCTCAAGAAACTTGAAATTCTAGTAAATAGTAACCATTACAGCTCAGTGTAAGTGTTGTGTGGAGATGTGCACCAGGTTAAGGGAGACTGTGAGTTCTGTGGTGGATGTGAAGGAACTGTCACTGAGGAAGTGACCTTGTAGCAATTGTGAAACATGCACTGTACTGAAACAGCTGAGGGAGGAGAGGAGTGCTCTAGTTGGGGGCATAGAGCACTTCATGTTCAAGGAACCTTCGGTTTGTTCAACAAATGACAAGGAGCAAAATGACTGGTGCAGAACAACTTGGAGGAAAGACAAGAAGTAAAATCAGGGGGCCACAAAGGCCCAGATGACAGGTGAGCATTATTGATCATTGAAAGAATCATGTCTTTACTTGCAATGAGATGAAACACAATTTAAGAGTTTTCTTCTGGGGGAGAGCATGATGTCATTTAAAATTTCAAAGATTTACCTCAGCCATTGTGTTAAAAATGAATAGTAGAAAGACAAGGGGGAAAGCAGAGAGACCAGTTAGAAAGTAAGTCAAAGTGGGAGATGGTCATTAAAGTGAATGTGGACAGAAGTGATATATCTTGAAGCATATATTAAGGGATTTATTAAAGGACCAATGCAGACTGTGAGAAGGAGGCAATGATGACTGCGAGGTTTTTGTCTTGAGCAATGAATGGGAAAGATGGCGGTGGCTGAGATGGTCATTAGTACAGATGCAGCAAATGGGGCTGGGCAGGAGCAGAAGCTCACTTTTGGGCATGATAAATTTGAGGTACTATTTAACATCTGAGTGTAGATGCTGAAAAAACAGTTGTATATGTGAATCTGGAATTCAGGAGAGAAGTCTGAATTGAGACATAAATTCAGAAAGTTGTCCATTTATAGATGATATGTAAAGCTACAAAAGAAGTCTCCAAGGGAAGGAGTATAACAGAGAAAAGATTTCATGAACTGAGCCTCCAGTATTAAGAAATCAGGAAAGGATGAAGAACCAATAGGAGATGCTGAGGAGTGGTTAGTAGGGATGGAAAGAAACCAGGAGAAGAAAGTAGGACTGGACTGGAAGCCAAGTGTCTAATACTGCTGATTAGTCAAGTAACATGATGTGGATGCAGAATTAAACACTTCTCAATTTGATTTAAATATTGGATTAGTTATTACATTTAGAAATCATGAGGTCATTATTGATCCTGAAAAGAGTAGTTTCGGTGAGGCAAAGCCTGAAGAGTGAGCTTACCAGAGAATGGAAAGAAAAGAACTATATGTAGCAACAAGTATACACAACTCTTTCAAAAAGTTTCACTGCACAGAGAGAAGAAAAACGGTGCATTAATGGAAGAACAAGAAGAGTTAGGCAGCCTTTTCTTTTTTTGGCAACCCTTTTTACTCTGGTTATTTTGGATATAGGGTCTTGCTTTTTGCCCAGGCTGACCTGGACTGCCATCCTCCTATTTTACATTTTCCACTGTAGATGGGATGATAGGCACACAATATAAGTCCAGCTTCTTTTCTACTGTCATGGGGTCTTGCAAACTTTTTTGCCCAGACTGGCTTGGAACTGTGATCCTCCAGTTCTCAGCCGCCCACATAGCTATGATTACAGTCATGAACCACTGGTACCAGTTTTGTTTTTCTTTTCTAGTGGGACAGATAATAGTGTGTTCTCAGGTTGATTTAAAAAAAAAAAGAAAAAGCTCCTGTTGTTGCAAGAGCAAGAGTTGCTTAGAGTGATGTTCTTGGGTGACAAGGGTTAGGACCTAGCACATCAGAGATGTTCTTCAGCCCCACTCATACAGGCTTCCAAGAACAACTGATTATCATCTCTTCCCAACTCCATATTCACAAATATCTTGTGGATAGCTTGAAACAGGCTTTGTACACCATTTTAATGAGCAAATACTTTAATCTGTTTTTTCTTTAAACCCCAGGAGAATAAAATGTTAAGCATACTACTGAGTCCACTGGTGAAGGGGCTGGCCTTAAATAGGCACAGAAGAGAAAGAAAAGAATAAATGTGCAGATTCTGATGGATTGAGAGCTGTATGTAACATTCTTGTTCTGGTGGTTAGTACAGGTAAGTGATTATCATATTTACCATTTCATTTGGCTATAATACTTTGCCTCTAGTTGCATCTATGCTCTCAGGCTATTTAGCATGGCATCACTATCTTTCAAAGAAGGAAGATAAATTTTTGTGTCTGGTCTAAGACTTTAGAGTCTCCAATTCACTGCTAAATGCTGTGAACATTTTGATAACGTTTAAGTATCTATTAGGTTCTCCAGATTATATCTTACATTCAATGAAAGAAACATTGTAAACACTTTATAAGAAATGATAATAGAGTATTTTAGTGAGTATTATAAAGGACCAAATATTAATCCTAGGAACAAGATTGAATTTATACATCACTTAAGATTTTTAAATGATTAGGTTGTTTTGTTTTATTTTTGAGACAGTGTCTCACTAGGTAGTCAGGCTGGCCTCCAGCTTGAGGCCTCCTGCCTTAACTTCCTGGATTACAGGTGTACACCATCATGCCTGGCTCAAAGTGATAATTTTAAAATCAAATAAATATGAGTTGTGTGGTATAAATATATAAATGAAATCAGTAGTCAAAATGATTATAGTAGAACTAAATGTATTACATATAAAAACATTGTATATGATTTTATGAATTTTAGGCATAGAACAAACATCACTTATAAGTATACACCCTCCTCCCCACCAAGAATTCACTGCAAATATAAGTCTATCCAATTTGGAAATAAGAACTAATGAAGAAGTCTAAGAGTCAGAATAAATTTTGATATCAGTCATTTTCTAATCCTTATCTCATTGGACTTGTCTTTAGCATTAGAAAATATTGTTGAAGTTTTGAAGCTTTCCCATTTAGTTTCTCTGATCATAACACATTTTGGTTCTTATATATCAAAAGAAACAGAGGCTCTGCCCTCCCATATTATTTTCAGTTTCTTAGGAATATGGCTACTCTTGACCTCTTTTCTCTGCACAATACTCCTATGTAATAGCAGTGTCAAGGATCATGTATACGTAGACAAATAACAGCTATTCCTCCTCTTCTACATCACCAGTGTTCTGGAGGTACGCATCCCAACCAGCCACTCAATTGTTCTCTTAGGGTGAAGTTCTTTAAATTCAATGTGTTAACGTCATAGAAACCAATGAATTTCCCAAATTCTTCCTCTCTCTCCCTGTTACATTTGCTTAGTCATCTATCAAGTTTTCTTTCAAAGTCATTTGACCTGCCAATTTGTTAGTTCTGTAATTCTAATTTTTACCTAAGTTATTGCTAATAGGTTCCTGATCAGTCTCCCTATTTTAATTCTTTTTCATTTTATTGGAAGTGTATTTCTAAAGTAGAGCTCTGGGTAGGTTGCATTCCTTCTTAAAACTGAACAACTGCATATTTCCTATGGACATATGGTAATATTTAATACAAATAGTGCATATACAAAGATGTTAATCATAAATTTTCACAATAACACATCCAATAGTAGTAATTTTATAGGACTCTTAGAGAAGACTGATGCTAAAGGAAGCATCTTGGAGCCGGCACAAACTTATGTTCTTATTTTTTTCTACCATCTACATTGACTTCCTTTGGCTTTATATTCCAAGAAAATGATTGTATGCTCATGGAGGTCACACACAACTTCAGTAGATTTCAGATACTACAAAAATTATCTCAGTTCCACTGTAAGTAGCTCAAAAAGAGAACCAACCCTCTGTGCCTGTCACTGTTACTTTCATCTTCCCTGATTTCTGTCTCCTGAAGTCATATTCCAAATTCAATATCTAATTCTGTTCCCATTGGATTTTAACAAGTGTAGACCAGCTCCTTCTGGCCCTTGTTAGAGTTCATGTTCCCACCTGGGCTTTGTGCATGCCTTTGATTTTGGCGCTCCCTACATCTTCACTTTTGTGAATAAAGATGTCCATGCTCCAGTCCCTAGTCCCACTGTGCTGTATCGTAGTTCCCAGGCAAGGTAATGCAATTTAGCCATCTGATTCTCCTTGCTTCCAGAACACCAACCACCTCCTGAGTCTACTCTGATTGTGGCCAAAGCACGCTATTTTATCAGACCTTTTAGCCACACGTTACCCCAAACTTCCTTCTAGAAATTCTCCCATGCTTTATGTACATCTGTGATACCCATTTTTTAAAGGGTATATCTAGACCTTGCTTAGATTGAGTCTGATATATCAAATTGTCCAAGAAGCACCGTGAGTGCACTGTGTCCAAAATTGAGTTTCTAATTATTCCCCAAATTGTATTTGAATTTGTGTTGTATTTGTCATCCTGTTTAATTAGCTGGATTAATCAAGTTGTCTACGTTCTCTTTTTCTTCAATTGATTTCAAAGTTCTGTAACCTACTTCAAGTTTTCTATCAGTTAAATGAGGATTTTGAAACTTTTTTTAGCAGCGTTAAGAATTGAATAGTAATTATGTTTCTGCCCTTTGAATTATATAATGATAATAGCAATGATGATAATAGATGGTGTTTGTTAAGCAATTTATGCTAAACACTCTTCTAACCCCATTATGTGTATTAATTAATTTATTCTCCAAACCAACCTATGAAACAGATGTTACCAATCTCATTTCACTGAAGAGGAAACCAAGGCACAAGAGGTTAAATAATTTGCCCTTCATTATAACAGCTAGGACGTGGTAGAAATAGCACTTAAGTATGGAAAACTGTATGTTAAATTTACTCTTAAATTATAATTCATTTTCTTACATTATGTCCTTTCTAATTCAAGATTTCTTTTTTAACAATTCCCACATATTTCAGAATAATAGTAACTGTTATTTCAATTGAATTACCACTAATCTCATTGATTGCTACTGTTTCTTTTGTATTAAATTTTTGCTATCTTGAGATCTTTATGCTAATGCAATTTTCACTTGCCTAGAGAACTTTGATGAGCTTCTTTTTATTTTTTAAAAAGGAAATATGAGTATGATACTGAGTATTTGCACATCTAAAAATATGAATTAATTATTTTCATGAATGAACAGTATTTGATTGGATATGTTAATATAGAATTTATTTTCCTTTAAAAATTCACTGATATTGATCCATTGATTCTGTATTTCAATATCATAAATGAAGACATTGGTGCCAACCTCATTCTTCTTTTTAGGTGATTGCTCTTTTCTATGTAGGGAAGCATTTAGACTTCATCTTTTATTTTGAAAATGTCACCAGGATATGCATAAGTGTATGGAGATATTTTTCAATAATCTTGCCTAATATTTGTTTTCTCAGCTCAAAAAAGTTTTCTTCCTTTTCAATTTTTATTGCCATTTCTCCTCCATTGGCTTTTTTCTCTCCTGTCAATCTTCTTGTTATTCAGATATTTATTGGAGGACCTAGATTTGCCCTCCATGAGTTTTCTCACAATTTTTATCTCTTTATCATCTTGTTCTGTGTTCTGAGAGAATTGTTTCAATAATTAAACTTCCTTATTCAGATTTTAGTAGCATATATTATTCTATTCATTGTCTTTATTAATTTTTGTTTTGGCAAATAGTATTTTATATATTGAAAAAAATCATATTCTTACTGTTTATTTATGGAAGCCTGCTATGTCTAGCCAACACAATATTCTATGAGCTTAAAACAGCATTCAGAATTCATTAAAATAGTCTCCTATTTTCAACATTCTTTTTTAAATATTGACTTCTTTGCTCTGACGTCTCAGTTTGATTCTCTGTTTTCAAGTGTTGATTTGTTTTATTTGCTCTATGCTTTTTTTCTCCCATAGAGGAGATAGGTTCCATCCCTCCCTACCATGGGGGAACCATCCTTCAAATCCTATATAATTTTGAAATTCTTAGATCTAGAGAAACTTGAATTGAATTTTTTTTTCAAAAGAAGATCATTGGTCACATGAGGGAAGACCCTTCCATGTATGGCAGGTAGGTGCATAGATCTTCACCTCAGATGGGTCTCTTTTAAGAGATAAATTACCCCAGCCCATCCCGCCAGATGATAGTGTTGTCTGTGGGAATCCCATTTAATGCACATGTTAATACTTTGGAAGACTGCAAGTGAGGGAGGGCCAGAAATCTGACAGTGAGCTGTATGGGTAATTTTGACTCTTACCCATATAGCAGAGTAACTATAGACAGTTAGCATAGCACAGACCTGAGTAAGAAACCAAGAGAGCTGCCACCCAGCTAGCCTAGCTTCTACCTGCGTTCAGCTACTAAAGGCAGATAGTGGGCGTGTTGGTTGTTTTTTAGTCTATCTCCCCTCCACTTTTTTTCTTTAAAAGTTTTTCTTTAAAGTTTTTCTACCTATACTTTCTATTTTTTACTTATAATTGATGCAAGGTTTATTGCCCCTCCCAAAGTTCAGAAATTCTCTGGAGTGAATGTAGTCTATCTCTTTATTAACATGTTTTTATGGATCTAAAGTTGCAGATGTTTTTGTTGGTCCCTTTCTGTTTTCTAATGGAAATAATTCAGCCATAATTTTCATTCAACCTTTGTTGAATTGCCTCAGTAGCAAGTTGAACTTAGAATGCTAAATATCTATGCTAAATATCTTTTATACTTCATTTTTCCTAATTAATATTTGAAGTAATAGAGGTACATTGCTTTATCTCTAAGAATTGACCAAAGTCTCAATTCGTCCCACCTCTCCAATCATATGGGCCACAAAAGCTCATGTGGATTTTAACAACTTGCTTTACCCCTATAATTCTTTCCCTTGGACAATATAGTCAGGTGAGAAATACTATGGTAATATAACTCACTTCTGAAAAACAATCTCCATATATGGGAAAGTATGATCCAAATAGATGAGTGCAAATAAGACATAGTGACCTCAGAAACATGATAGATTCTGGAAATTATGAAATGCCTGGAAGGTCTGTAATGGAGCATGGCAAGAAATAAAGCTTTAGAGTTAGGCAGTGGCCAGATCATGAAGTGTTTTAATGCCATGAGAAAAAGTTTGAACATCATCCAGAAGGCAATTGGAAGTTGAAGGCTTTTAAGAAAGGAACAATAAGGTTAGACATGTGTTTTGAGTAGCAGTATGGGAAATTAATCAGAGGAAGGGAGAATAGAGTAATGAAACCCATTAGGAAGCTATTAAAGAGATTTAGGTGAGAATTTATGAGACTTCTCCTAGAGTTGGTAGCAATGTGGAGAAGAGTAGAGAGATTTGAAGGCTTTTAGCAAGTAGAATAAACAGAGTTTGTGTTTGATTCTAGAATGAAAAACAGAAGCTGGAATCTAGAATTGCTTGCGGATGCATGTGCATGGTGATGCTATTATCTGAGGTAGGAAGTATTGGAGGAGAATCAGGCTGCAGAATAAAGAGGATATTGTCAAACTTTCCTAAGACACTTGAGTGTGTATATCCAAGGATATTCAGTATATCTACTCACATCACACATATATAGAAAAAGTTTTCTGTAAGGATGTTTTGAGCCAGATCTACAGATGTGGACACCAACAACATATGGTTGATATGCAAAGCAAATAACTATACTTACTTTAGAATACTAGATACAATTATGGGATTATTAATAAGGTCTAGATACTATACTATGTTAGGGATAGACAGAAGAGAAGAGTCTAGAATCTCAGGCACAAGAACCAGAGAGACAAATAGAATATGAAGAAAACTTGAGGTAAAAAAAATATGGGAAGGGAAGAGAAGGAACATTTAAAGTATAAAATAAAATAATATTCTAGAGATGACGAACAAGTTGAGGACTAAAAAGTATCCTTCGATTTTGACAATTATGAAGTCACTGAAACCTTAATTAAATGGAAGAATAGCAAAAGGAATGTGGAAGAGTTCCAATTTCTTTCTTTAGAATCGCATTTAACTTTGGTTAGTCATCCTTTGAACAGGTTTTAGAGGAAGTACCTGAGATTGGAAAGAAGTCTCTGAGAAGAAATAGTGTGATTGGTTATTGTTGGAAGTGAATAGAGCCAAATTCCTGGAAAGGTGGGAGAAAGAATGAGCAAATCCTGCTTGCACAGAGTGGGTTGAGGCAAATGAAGAAAAATATCTCAGCATTGCAAGGAACCTCGACACTCCATAAGGGACGGACATGGCTGAGGTGATTGTACAGTCTCGAATAGAGTGACTTGGGGGAGTATGATGGGTATACTGGATGCTGGGGGTTTCATCTAGATTGTCCCTTCTAGGAGTGAGGTACTCATTTTTCTAGCTGCCAAGAAGGTTGAATGCTGGTTGCTCATAACTGAGTCGCCCCTCAAAAAATCTACTTGTTGAAAGTTACTCTCCCTCTCCATAGGCAACCTGCCTTCAATCACTAGTTAGTGTAGGGGAATCAGGACCCAATCTCCTAGGCTAATCCAGGACATTTTTTAAGGGCTGTCCCAGCTTCTGAACTCCCATAAGACTGACTGAAATCTCAGTGCAAATACGTCCCCATTTTAAACTTTTCATCAACAGCTTCTAGTTTCTCTTTTGCTTTACAGGTATTAATCCCAAGAATAGCCTTTCATAAATCTCCTGTATCAAATCCATTCTTGTTTGCAGGGCTTGTCCCTGGGGTATTCAACCTAAGAGAGCATGTGGAGCGGCTTATGCAGTAAGAGTGCCTACCTAGCAAGTGTGAGACCCTGAGTTCAAACTTCAGTGCTGCCAAAAAAAAAAAAAAGAAGATCACTTATTGATTTTATATGTTACAGTCATCTTTTGTGTCAACCAGATTTGGATCTAACCTCAGGAACTTTTTTTTCAAAGTACTGAGATTTGAATTCAGGCCCATATGCACTTGCCAGGCAGGTGTTCTACCACTTAAGCCATGCCCTCAACCTGCTTTGCTTTTGTTATTTTTCCAAATTGTGTCTCACTTTTATTCCTGGGCTGCCTGGGCTGCCTGGACTACAGTCCTCCTATTTATGCTTTCTCGGTAGCTGGGATAACAGGTGCATGTCACCACACCCAGCTTTTTATTGGTTGAGATGGGGTCTTGTGGACTTTTTGCCCAGACTGGCCTAAAATCACGATCCTCCAGATCTCTTTCTCCTGAGTACCTAGGAATACAGGTATGAGCTACCACACCTAGTTTGGAACAACATTTTGATTTCCTCATTTGGAGGACTGATTTAAAAACTCTGAAATGAGAAGTTAGGATGGTGTAATTATAAATTCTCAACTAGGAGCAAAGGTTAGAGATAAGGATAGCATGTAATGTGACTGTGCCTAATCATGACCACCTGTAATACCTGTCTTCCCAAATTCTGACACCTCACCCTCATCCACCATCTCGAATCTAGTGAACTATCTGCACACTGGAATGGACTGTCTTAAAGGATCACTATAGGTTACTCAAGGTAGTTGCTAGAGAAGAGAGAAAGGGCAGAGGAAGAGCCACTTTTTTGTTTTCTTTTAAAAGAAGATACTTTAGTATGTTTATATTCTGGGTGTAAAAAATCAGGTTGAGGGGGAGAGAGAGAAGAGAGAGAGAGAAAGAAAGAGAGAGAGAGAAAGTGAGAGAAAGGGAAAGAGAGAGAATATGAATTCAAGAGAAATAGTTATTAATAAAACAACTTTACCCAAAAAGACCCAATGTGAACCAATGCCGTAAATTAATCTTCAGTAGTCTTAGAGATGGATTCTTATTTAGCATTGTCAGACTTACAGTTCCCAAAGCCAAGTCTCTGAGCCCCTAAGAAGGTTAATGAGACTTGACAGAGACTTCCAATGCTCTTCTGACTCATTTGTAAGTGGCTTGGTCTCCCTGGCTCTCAATTCTTGGAGATCATCATTAGAGCAAGTTTCAGCATATTTTGGATTTTTATTTATGACTTTTTATACCTCTTGCCTATTATTTTCTTCTTCTTTGTTTCTTAATTTTTATATTTAATTTTTAAAATTTTCAAGATGGGGTTTCTCATTTATGTAACCCTGGCTGAGCTTCAATTCTGTCTTCTTGCCTCTCAACCGCTGGATTACAGGAATGTAGCACTGTCCCGGGCTTCCTCTTGCCTATGGTTATCTTGATGGTCTAGGTAACTTTGCAGTGCCCACCCTTCCCTTTGAATTAAAATCTGAAGGTTAATGATTGCTTTACTCTAACAGTGTAAAGCTATAATTATAAGCTACAATAATGACGAAACAAAGCTCAGACTTTAGGTAACTGTTATGATCAGTGAAGAAGTATGTGTGTAGAAGTGGTCATGTAATAAAGCTTCACTGCAATTAGAAACCTCTCCTGCATGTTGGTATCTCCTTCACAGTTTCAAAAGGAGAATAAATTGAGAAGAAGACATAGGCTGTGCAGGAGAGGGGAGAGAAGAAAATCACAGGTCTGACAAGTCACAATCTGGAGGTTGTTTCCTCTCCTACCCCCGCCCCATCCCTTTGTTTTGGGGGAGGAAAGCAAATTGCCCTAGTAAAAAAATGATAGCTTAGGGACTATTAACAAGACATGACTTGAAATGCAATGCTTCCCACAGGTCATAAAGATTACTATATGTAGGAGCTGATCATTAAAAAAATAATTAAGGCTATTATTAACGCGTTACTCAATTACTTATTACTTTAAAATGTGGCTAGAAATGAGGCAATTAGGAGTTCATAGTCCTAATTGGTATTTGAAGTCACAGAGGGTGAATTGATGAGCACAGCTGCTCTGACATTTCACCTGGTGATCAGCTATGAAGGAAGCAGGCTGTAGAGCAATACTCGGTAATCTCTCTTTTCACAGCATGACCGCACTCAGGCAGGGGAGATGTTTCCCCTGGGATGATAAAGGAGCACTCATACTTCCATTTGCCTGGAGAGTTGTGAAGTCCGTGGAAAGTAGGAGGAAAGCTGTGTCTTCATCTTCCACATAATGGACACTGGAACTAAAGCTGCACTTGGGAAATCTGGAGCACATATGGGCATGACTGGATTCAAAAATTGAAATATGGGACAAGCAAGTTATTTAGTCATATAGGTGCAGTATAAATACCAATGCTGCAGCCTTGAGAGTCCTTCTGCTTGCTGAGCCTGTTGGATTAACTACTGAAGACAACTGCATTCAAGTCTTCGAAGGCATTTTGGTGTCTTGAGATCATGTGCCATCAGGCCTGTCAAGAAGTCAAGGTGCTCCGGGAAGTACCACACACATGCACTTCCCAGGATTTTCTTCCTCCAAGTAGATGTCTTTATATTGCACAAATATATTCTATTAGATATTTTCTAATATTGTCAGACATATCTTTCCTTCCTTCAGTATCTTTAATCATATCCTTTGAAACAGAATGAACAATTTTCATTTTGTGACAGCTATAATGAGTTGGTTTTCTCATGTCCAGTTATAGGTAAAATGATGATCATCTTTCTCAAAGAGAATTAACTCTTTTACCAAAATACTTTGCTTCTCGTGGGAAAAAGGAGAAAATTGAAATAGTGTCAGAAAGGGGAGAAGTGGGCATGGGAAGTAGAGGGGAAGGAAAAAGGGAGTAGAGAACATAGCCAGAAAAGAATGAGAGAAGAGAAAAGCAGGTTTCTGAGGTATGCCACCTGAAAATCGCAAGCGTGTAAAAGCTTTTTCATCTGTATGTATTGGGGGGAAGAATTTGTCTCACATCTACTCTGGGTCAGTTCAAGTTGAGGACTTTTCTATTATTGTAAAGTTACACCTATTTCCATATGTACTTTAGTATCTTTGCTCCACTGTCTAGAGCTTTGATATGACTGACTACTATGGAAGATGATTCAGAGATTGTCATTTTCCTTCAGAGTCCCATCTTAACTCTCCAGAGAACCACTAGTGAAAGGCAATTGTATGTAGTGAAAGTTCAGGGTTAACTAGAAGAATTTTTGTGGTATCTGGTACCAATTTTATTGTCCAACAGTTCTTCCTCATTGTCTGGTAATTGCACCCCTCTTACCACTTGGGAAACCATCCATTCCCTTCCATTTGGTCTGTTAGTGTCCAGCCCTTCTAGAATTCATAATTCATCCAAGGGGTAGATACATGACTCAAACAAGAAAATCAGAACCTTTCCTTGAGATTGATACATGGACAGTGAGGGGAAAAAAATCTTATCTTTTCACTGGAGTTAAAAAGCTAAGCAGTATAAAACTGGAGCTGTTGGCAACCACGTTGCATAACTGCACAGATAAAATGAGGACACCACAGAGAGAAGCTGAACTAAAATGTTAGGATATATGCAAAATTATTTAAGCCCAAAGGTCAAGCTAGGCCCAAAGAAAGTTGCTCCAGGTATATAAACCAGTATGCTTTATCTTTGATTTAATATAGTCTGACATGGATTCTTTAGATTTAAAATCTGCAGAATCTTTACTAATACCAAAGTGGTCCAGGGGTTGGAGTGTTACAGGTGATAGCCATCTAATTATAGAATTAGCCAAGAGTGGGAGTGGGATAGTGAGGCCTTTTGCTGAAAAGTTGGTGATCTCTACTGAAGTGGTTGTGAAGCAACTGGTTGAACTCCTGTCAATGGGTCTTGAACAGATGATGTGCCCAAGATAAACCTAGGTTTTCAGGAAACTTAATAGAAAAGTATAAGAGTGGTGAAGCAGTTTTGATACTTCTGGTGTTCTTTATAAATATCCTGCAATAAAAAGATAAGTTAAGTAGCATGTAATTTTGTAAAGAGATGTTCCTTAGTCCCAAATGCAACAATCCAAGACCATGAAGATGAGGAGAGATTCAAATAACAAGTTTTTTGAAAACGAAAGTTTAATGATCTACTCTCAAAGACAGAAGTGGCAAAATGTGAGCAATACAATTTGAATCTGAGACAGCAAGGGACTTGGTGAACTTTATGCTTCCTTCCTTAAGATAGAGAGATTGTCCTTTCTTTTGCCTTTTTCTAAGAATTTTAAAGATGTGGAAAAAAGAAAGAATAACGATACCTATTCTCCTACAACCCAGAATTTATGGTGGCTTATTGCTTATAGATAGAGGTAAATTATATCAATATAGTTTAATTGTACTCACCATCTAGTATTTCATTGCATAACTACAAACATATCAAGTTTTATTTACTAATACCTTTGTAACACACATTTATGCTAGTTTCAGCTTGATAGCACCACAAACAATAGATTAATTACTTTCATTGTTAATGTCTTATTGTGCATACACGATTTTTTTCTATTTTGTACATCTATAAATTTGTAGAGTTGTAATTTTGCTAGCTGCTGCCAATTTCTATCTGAAATTGTTATACAAATTTATATTTCTACAAGTAATGCATGAAAATTTCATCTTCCTAAAGTCCTAGCAAACAACTGATATCATTAGACTTTAAAAAATATTTGCCTAATCGATGAAAACTGTCATTGCCCTATTGCTTTACTTTGCATATCACAGAATACAAACAAAATAAAAAATCTTATTGGAGTTTATTGCTCATTTGTATTTCTTTTTTTCTATTGGCTTTATAATCAGTGACTCTTTTCCTGTTTTTTTGTAGGAATTCTTTATATATTCTGCTTATGGAGTCTGTGTTTAGATGGTAGGTGTAACACTTAGATTTTGACTAAATCTTCGTATGTTTGAATTCCGGTTTGTTAGTAATCAGCAAGTTACCTTCTCTAATGTTTCATTTTTCTTGTTTGTAAACTAGAGATGATAATAGTTTAGCCCTCATAGTATTAGCATAAAGATCTATTAAGGTCTGGTCTGTGCTGTGTGCATCTTCACTGCTCCTTTCCAAAATGAAACGTGCAGTAAATTGTACAGTTCTCAACTTTGCCAAAGGTAAAAAAAAAAAAGATCTATTGAGCTAATAGCTATAAAAAGGATTTAGAACAGTGCCTGGTAACTTGAAAGAATGTGGTAGGAGAAAAATAAGGGACTCGTTCTTTCTAATTGTTGTGCAGCAGCAGAAGCAAGACAACCATTGGTGAGTTAATACATTATCCTAGTACATACTTTATAGTATTCTTTCATAGTTCGTTAACTTTTCATAAGTACCTTCTTTGCCTGTCCTCACTTTGCATACCATTCAAGCTTCTACTCATCTTTGCAAATTTATCACAAATAGCGTATTTTAAAAGAATTTGTTAGATGATCTCTTCTGTGGCTCCCAAAGCTTCTTGCACATAGCCCTTAGCTCACAGTCCTATAATGTTCTTTATACCTCTGCTCAACCCTGTAAAAACTGTTCCTCATTCATCTCAATATCCCCAGTGGCTATGATTATTACTGCCCCTTAGTAGGGATTCACTAAATGTTAAATGACTGACTGACAGAAGCTGTTTTGACTGTAGGCAAAATAATATTTTAAAGTTCTTGTTCAGCAAAACAGTAAAGGGCAATCAAAATAGGAAATGTTAATTTTGGAATCACCTGTTAAATATATTTTTCATAAATTATAATTTTATTTGGGGAATCTAGTATACATATATGATATGTATATGCCATCTTTGTACTAATGCATCATTATACACAAACACTATCTTATATAAATAACAGTAAAATCTTGGTGGTAGAAAGGTATCTTACTGTAGTTCTTCCTGGAGTTCACTTTAGAAATTATTTAAAAGAAACAATTCATGCTTTTATGGGCCTCAGCATAGATTTCTGCTAACCTGAGCTCCTGGGATGGTAACACATCAGAAAGAAAGGAAGGTGTCATTTGGCAATTTTCCTGATGCTGATGATACAATCATTTCTCATGAAAAAAGTTAGCACCAGGGGAGGGCTGCCTATGAGAGCAAAAGGATTAGGGAGTTAAGAGAGTCGGTTGCTAGGTTTTCTTTGTGGAAAACAAGCTAATTTTTTTTTTTTTTTGCTGAGTTTGAGAAAAATGCAACCTATTTATTCTGACTGTGATAATATTAGAAAAAGAGAGGTTGGAAACCAGAAATACAAATCTCAAGAGACACAGGATTGTGAAGTCATTGAGAAAAGGACTCCCACCTGTTTTGCTCACCCTTCGTATGCTGCGGGACTAACACACCTGGCAGTAGTAGATGCTGGGTAAATATTTGATGAATGAATATAGTAAATGAATGTCTTCTAAATTCAAGGAGTATCCTCTTACCTTTCCTTAACAATACTTTATTATAAAAATATAATATTCTCAGTACTTTAAAGAGCACAGAAAAAGGAATAAAAAATTCATAATGTACTCACAAAGATAAAATTCAGTTTTAAGTATTTTCTTCTAGTCATTTTTATGTATGTATATGTGCGGGTATTTGTGTGTATGCATAGATACACATATTTATGATTATATCATATAAACAAATTTTTGGCAGTACTGGGATTTGGACTCAGGGTTTCACACTTGCTAGTCAGGCGCTCTACCACTTGACCACACCTCCAACCCCTTTTGCTCTAGTTATTTTGAAGATAAGGTCTCGCTTTTTCCTTAGGCTGGCCTGGACAGTGGTCCTCTATTTTATGCATCCCACCCTTGCTGGGATGACAGGTGCATGCTATTATGCCAGCTTTTTTTCCACTGAGATAGGGTCTTGCAAAATTTTTGCTTCAACTGGCTTGGAATCGCAATCCTCCAAAGTAGCTAGGATTACAGGTGTGAGTCACCATTGGTGGGCTACAAACAACCTTTCATTGTAATTTTTATTGATATTGGGAATGTTTAAAATTTTAATTAAATAATTTCTTTTAGAATATGGTTTATAATTGTTTAAAAAATAATAATTATTTTAAATATACTATTATTACAATATTAATATTATAATATATTTTACAATATTATTAATATATCATCATTTAACTATTCAGTCCTATTGTTAGATAATTAAACTGTTTTTAAATAGCTTCTAGTTTAAAAGAATTTATTAGATAATCTCTCCTTCAGCTCCCAAAGCTTCTTGCATATAGTTCTTAACTCACAGTCTTGTAATATTCTCTACATCTCTGCTTAACCCTGTAAAGACTGCTCCTCATTCACTTCCATATCACCAATGGAATATATCATTACTATTATAAAGTCAAGAGTAACTTAACTCAAAGGATGTTATTATTTAACTATTTCACTATACTTTTCCAAAATTATTTTTGAAACAGTATTGTACCTCATGCTGGTGTAATCCTCACTTACTCAGTATGATCCCTTTAATTTTTTCCCCAAATTTTGACTCAGGGAAACATTGTTTCAATGCTATTTTAACCTTCATTTTTTCATGTCCACAAAAGATCAAACATTTTATTTCTTTCTTTCACATGCTTTTAGTGTCTTATGCTTCTTCTTTGGCAGATTATTTATGTCTTTTCTCCATTATTTTCTACTGAGGTAAAAGGTTGTCTCTTCTTTGACAGCAATTTAAGAAAATGTTTTAAGAAAATTAATCCTTTGTCTACAAATAATTTTATGATAAATTATGAGAAACAGGTTTTAAATATTTATCTATTTTCAATAGAGGACATTAGCTAAGCACATTACTCTAAATGAGCTATACCCCAAACCCTTATGTTTTCTTTCTTAAAAAAACTCCCCTTTCCTGGAGTCTACAAAATGCCCATTTGTAGTTTAATTTAGTTACAAGAATGACTTATTTTGGTTAATTTGAGGGACATCTTCTAAGTCATTTTGATTTCACTTTATTTTTTCCAAGTACCTAACCAGTTGTTCCAGCATCATTTATTGAACACCTGCCATTTAATATTGATTTATTATGAAAATTTAAGTACATATTACATTCTTATATCTATGAGAGTTGGTTTCTAAAATGTTTATATTTCTATTAACCAAATTAACAATTTTTGCCCTAGATATCTAGCATTTTGACAGCTAAAAATTTATTGTAGGTTTTATTATTTTGTGAGACAAAATTCTCTTTATTGCTTTTCCTATCTTATTTTATTATCTTTTTAGAGATTTTTAACTATTGGAAACTGTATACTTTAAAAATGAACTATATTATTACTTTGTCCAGTAAAAAATAGAACTCTTAGAAAAATTTCATGGGAGCACATTAAACATTTAAATTATTTGAGAAGAATTAAAGGCTTTCCTTTATTATATTTGGAGTTCTTATTCAGGAACATCACAAATGGCTCCATTTATTCTCCTATTATATTTCTCTGTATGTTTTCTGATTCTCTTCATATATATGACACAATTATCTAAATTATTTTTCATGGTTACTTATAATTTTAATTATTTTTTGCTTAGTTTTGAGGACATAAAAAATAGTCTGACTATCATAATTTTGACTAGATTATTGTTGGTGTAAAGAAACAGCTATTGATATTTTATATTTATGCTTGTATCTGTACATTTTCCTGACTTCTTTTATTACTTTTAATAATTTTTATTAAAATCTCTTGAGTTGTCTAGACAAACAAATCAATAGTTTTTAAAATATGTTTCTCCCTATTTTAGTAGCTTTAGCTCTTATTGTGTTACAAATTTACAAAGTAATATTAAATAATGATGAAGACATTAGGGGTTTTTTTGACCCTGACTTTTAAAGGAGCTATTCTATTTAACCTTCAGAATGTTGTCCTTAGATTTTAACATTCATTCTCATGTTAAGGAAATTTCCTTCCTTCCTTATTTTCCCAGCCTTTCCTTAGGAGTAGACATTAAATTTTATGAGATAATTTTAGAGCATTTGTGAAGGTGACTATGTTGCTTTTCTCCTTTGATCTAGTATCAATGAGCAATGTTAATAAGTGTGCTACTAGTATGTAAATCTTATAATCTAAAGATAAAATCTATATACTATTCTGGGAATAATATATTCTTATATACTAGTATACTATTTTTATCTATTAAGATTTTTTACATCTATATTTAAAATGTCATTGTAGAATTTGTAACCTGGCTACCCCTTCTCTATATTCCAGATGTTCCTTACCATGCATCCTTCTTAGTTTTTTGTTTTGAAAAAAGAACCATCTAGCATAATGTGTAACTACAATGAAAACTCCAGAAGGGCACAAGTGGTTTTTTTTTTAATTAGCTGCTGACATATTCTGAGATCATAGAAATATACCTGATATACATTTATAGGAACAATGAACTCTTCTACTAAATTTGAGTATATTTATTGACTATAATTAACCTTCTATTATCACCAAAACTTCAGTAGAAATAGGTCAACTAAAATAACAGTGTTATTGCTACTTTGTCAATATGAATGCAGAGATGGAAGAATGCACTGCAAGAGGTAATGCAGACCCTGAAGCAGTTACAATGGTGAGATAAGATTCAGAATGCACTCATTAGAACATAAAGCCCTCCTGGAAATCAGTGTAACAGACATGTCACATATTGTGACATGATTACATTGTTAGCAGATTGTGACAGCTTTGGTGGCTCACACCTGTAATCCTAAATACTTAGAAGCCAGATATCCAGAAGATCACAATTCCAGGCCAGCCTGAGCAAAAAAAGTTTGTGAGACCCTAGCTTAAAGGGGGAAAAAAATGGGTGTGGTGCCACATGTATGTCATCCCAGCGATAGCAGGAAACTTAAAATAGAAGGATAATGATCCAGGCTGGCCTGGGCAAAAGGCTGGAGGCATGGTTCAAGAGATAGAGTGGCTGCCTAGCTAGTGTGAATCCCTGAGTTCCAACCTCACTACAGCCAAACAAAACTATCTTATTTGAATATCAACAATCCCCACAGTTAGAATGACACTGTTATAAATGGATGTGCTTGATACCCAATAACCCCCACTTCCTAATATATTCATATCTTTGTATAAACTCCTGTTCTTCATTATGGGCTAGATTTAGTAATTCAATTGTAGCAAATAGAATGCAGCAGAGATAATGAGATGCCAATTTCAAAATTAGTTTTCAAAATGACCTTGAACTCCATCTCTCTTGGTATCTTGGACATTTTCTCTGATTTGCTTGCTCTGAGGAAAGCCAGCTGTCATCTTGTGAGCTGCCCATTGGAAAGGAATAGGGGAAGGTCTTCAATAGCCAGCCAAAAACTGAGGCTCCCAGTTCAAAAGCCTGATTGCCTGTGGAAGCATAAAAACAATCACAAGTGTAGACTTGGGATGGGAATTCTCCCCCAGTCAAGCCCTCAGATGAGACATACATTCTCTACTTATATCTTGACTACAACCTTATGAGAAACTTTGAACCAGAAGTAAACTGGCTCAGCCATATCTATTCCTGACTCATGGAAACTGTGATAAATATTTGTTTTTTAAGTCCCTGAGTTTTGGCATAATTCATTTTGCAGCAATAGAGAATTGATTCAGTGGGAATCATATCATAGAGGGTTAACTTTGAGTAGGGACTCTGGTTTGGATTTCTGAAGAGTAAAATGTTTAAAAGAGTCAGAGTGTAGGAAATACAATGATATTCAAGGATGCATCATGATATGAATCAACCTGCTCCAGGTTGCTATTATACCAAATCATCCATTTTCATGAATCTACTTGATTCTTAAATACCAATGTTAATCTGTCTTTGATGAGATAACACAAAAGCTCAAGTAGAGTACAGCTAGATAACTCTGACTTACCTTCCGTCATTTTTCAATGACCTAAAATGAAAACAGAAACTACACAGGACTATTGACAAAAAATCTAACCAACCTCAAGTAAAGCCACTAATGTAGATGGGC
Organism: Castor canadensis; assembly: GCF_047511655.1. NCBI lineage: Eukaryota > Metazoa > Chordata > Mammalia > Rodentia > Castoridae > Castor > Castor canadensis. The sequence continues at coordinate 145,795,326 of NC_133386.1, forward strand.
CTCAAGTAAGAAGGATGCTAAAAGAAATAAGACTTCACCTACCAAAAGCTGCAAAGAAACCACTTTCCTTTGTAATGTTCTTGCTCCAACCACTCACAGTCTACTCATTAGTAAATCTCTACTTGTGCTTTTAAATAATTAAGTTCCCAGGATTCAACATGGCTGAGCATACACACATATCAAGTTGATTGTATAAAATTGGAGAGGCAGAGAAATCACTGAAGTCTCCTCACTCTTATCAGTACATTTTTTATTATAGATATAGATGTTAAAACAGTTCAGTGTTTCCCATCCTTTTATTTACCTTGTTATAATCCTTAATGTTAATCAACCTCCAAATACATAATTGCCAAAATTCTATTCTATTTTAAACTGGGGCTTTTATTTAATATTGACATTAAAAGTTCATTTTGAGAGCCTGCTTGCCACAGTGATTTGGCTAATCAGATAGTGTGATATCCCATTTAATAAAGCAGTCTCTAGGCAGATTACCTGGGTTTGAACCTTGGTTTTCCTGTTTACTGATTGTGTCCCTATGGGCAAGTGATTTAATATTCTCCAGGATTCAGTGTCCTTACTTGTGAGATGGAGATAATAATAGCACCTACCTTATAGTATTATTTTGAAGAATCAATGAGTTAATTCTTGCAAAGCGCTTAGAAAGGCAACAGCTCCACAAATGGGCTCCCTCTGTATTAACTCTTAGTTCTGCAATAAAATAGCCAATGTTGGGGGAGGCTGGAAGTATAATGGATGAGAAAAGAAATCTTAAGCTTCTCTAGTGTAAAGGAGTTCCTTTTGCCTCAGGAGTCAACCTGACCCAGAAACAGTGTTTGTGGAGTGACATTAGGTTACTTTGTGATCCGTGAAAACCCCAGATTAATGTCAGTGCTTATGAGATAGTCTCTGAGAGCCTGACCTTTGACCTGCTTACATTTTCATACATATTCACTCAGACAAGCGTGATTTAACTTGGGTAAAAATTGGCTTATTGGACATTAGTTTTAATTTTATGGTTCTGTGTTTCCTTTTGAAAAACTAATGATTGATTCTCTTGCTCCTTTGGGAGCAGAGCAAGTCAGAAACTTAAAACAACTGTCTGCAAAACATAACAACAACAAAAAAATAACAAAAGCAAAAACACTTTCAAGACAATGGTCCTTTTGACAGATAGAACATCATTCATTGAGGACAGAAAGCCAAGGTGACTTGTTTGCTGTCTTTTAATACTCTAAAGAAAAATGCTGAGACTGGTAGCTTTTCCATGGCCATCTTTATCTGAAGTGCATAGTCTTCCCCACAGGAATAGGAACTAGAGGTCCAGTGATTGGCAAGGAAGAGGGATGATGCACACCCTTATATTGGGATAAACTCTGTAACTTGAAGAAAGAAGGTCTTCTAGATCCAGAGATTGGGCTGGATATAAAGATCTGCAGGACATAAAGATCTCCCTTCCTTTCACCAGACTCATCAACACACACAAGCACATACTCTGCACATCTCTCTGAAACATCTTATGTGCATGCACATACACACACTGCTCATATAGACTCACATCTTTAAGTCAATACACAGTCAGACTCCTGATGGTCACAGATCCAAGGTGTGATAAATAGGAGATCGTGGTGGGATGAGGGATCTTCCTCAGTTCAGAAAATGGAGCTTTTTTGATAGACTATGAACAAACTACAACTGAGACACAGAACGCTTATAAAAAGCCTGTTAGTGAGATTCATGAGGGTAAGGGTCCAAGCCAAGCATAACTTCCTGTTGGTTTCTAATATTTATCTTTAAATTCAGTTCTTTGAAATCTGTCAATATGGGATATTGAATTAACCTGATTCTCAGATATTAAAATAAGAGAGGAAGATGAAATTCAGTCAACCAATCAATATGCATTCAACTAATGCCAACTATGGAGCGGGTAATGCCCTGGACATAGAAATAGAGATGATTGAGCCATTATACCTATCCCATGATAGTCTAATAGAGGAGATGAATTAATACACATGAAACAGACTAACCCCAGATCAACATTAGACTGTCAGTGCTTGACAGGACCTTGTCTGGTTAAACACATCCATTTTGCCAGGGAAACACAGTTATCAAAGACATTAAGTAATTTTCTTATGGTAACACAATCTCCATCACTTTCCATTGATTTGTGACTTTATGAAAACTTTGTTTACAAAGTGTTAAACTGGGTTTCAACTGGGTCCACCTATCTGCTCCCACACCTCCAGAATTGTAAGGTCCTACAGGTAAGAAGACAATCTTTCACCTTTATAGAGCCCATAGTGACTGATGACATCATAATTATCTAGGGAGTATTCATCTTACCAACCTAAAGTGATATGAAAGGAGCAAAGACAATTCTCCAGGTAACTTTCTCTTGGTCCAAGTCTTCATCCATCACAACAGGTAATAAAAATCTAAATTTCAACAAATTCAAGGTAAGACATTTCCAAGGTGGCATAAAAATTGCAGACTCATTTTCTTTTTCAATTTTAACCTCAGTACAATGGATAATTGTACATATTAAGGCAACACAATTTCATTTCAGCCAACAGAAAAAGGTCAAGCTCTTCAGGTGCTTTTGACTCTTCATATTTTCAGACAAAATCATTGAAAGGTTTTGATATGTTTCTCCTAAGTGTTTTTAAATTATAGCAGGTCACTCAATCATCAAACATTTATTTCAGCAAACATTAAAAAATCTTCTGCTCTTTTTGAAATACTGGGCAAATCATTGCTGGTTGAATTACGGAACAATTGATGTCCAAAGAAAACAGAAATAAACATCATAGCTGTTGTATTATTTTCTTAGGGCTGCTATAATGAGTAACCACAAACTTGGTGGCTTAAACAACAAAAATTTACTCTCACTTTTTCTGGGTCAAATTCTGAAATCAAGTTGTTAACAGGATGATGTTCTTTCTGAAGGCTCCAGGGTAGAATCCTTTCTTGCCTCTTAGTTTCTGGTGACTCCTGACAATTCCTTATACCATTATTATCTCTTTGTGTATCTCTGTGACCTCTCTTCTTCCTATTAGAACACTAGTCATTGGATATATAGCCCATTCTAAATCCAGGATGATTTCATCTCTACATGCACAATTATATCTGCAAAAATTGTTTTTCTAAATAAGGTCATATTGTGAGGTTCCATGGGGACATATGAATTTAAGGGGGTGTCACTATTCAACCCATGTTAGCTATCATTGCTACCTTAGGTCTATGTTGATGAGATTGACAGTGAAAAGATGACAATAGAGGGAATCTTAACTTGATCTCCATGGACAAGTTCTACCCATTTTGCTGCTCATTCTTCACAGTTGTATTTCCTCTCCTGAATTTATCCGCATACAGAATGTTCATTTGGATTCTACCTCCCAATTCAGATGATTGTTTGACATATAGAATTGGCTCTTATATGTTTGTCAATCTCCTGACCCATGCTCTCATGAGTACCCATTCTTATCTGGATCCGAGAGTTGACCTTCATTATCTATTCATGACACTTATGTGTTAAACACTCTCTCAGATGCTGGATTCTCAGTGATAAACCTGACAAAATTCCTATCTTCATGGAGAGAATATCCTAGTTGGCAGAAGGAATGGATATTGGGAATAAACCAAAAAAAGAAAACAAATACTCAGTATCCAGAACAGTTTCTGGTACATAATACATGTTCAATAAATATTTGGATTTGATAGGATGGGCAAGACAGTTTCTGATAGTGACAAATGGTATGAAGGAAATTGATTGATGTGAAATGGAGCATTAAGATATTGCCAGCATGGAAGATGCTTTGAGAAGGCATTGTTTATGCTGATATGGGAAGAAAAAGAAGAGAAGGTACGGAAGAAATTGAGGAAGGATCAAGCAAAACATCAGTGAATTGACAACAAGTTGATTATGTTTTGGGACAGAAAAAGAACATGGGGATAGAGGCAAACTCAGCAAGGAGAGAGTAATACAAGCTAGTGCTGGATAGTACATATAAAACAAAGGAGTTTGGGTTTGATTTTCAGTACATTTGAGACATTTGAGGTTAAGCAGTAATTTGATGTGATTTAACTCATGAATTAAAAGACCATCATGGCTGCTTTGGGGAGAAAAGATAATAGGAATCAACAATGGGAGAAGGAAGTGCATCAGTTAGGATGGTTTTACACAAAACAGGTTCTAGTGTAACTAGGACAGGACTGGGTTGGCCAAAGCTGCAGGGTTGGTCTGGCCCCCCAAAAGACTCATTCTTTAACTTGACCATGACAATAAGTAGTATCCTTTTCCATGTCTTCCAAGATGTGGAAAAGATTGGAAAGCACTGCTCTAATGGATATTTTTCATGCTTCTGGCTATCGTACTTTTTTTACACACTCATTCTACTTTTAGAGAATTTCTCACTGTGGTAACCAGTCTCCCAAGATAGAGCCTTTAATGAGTGGTACATCCTGACGTTCACACCCTGTGTATTCCCCTCCTACATTATATCAAGGCTTTCTTTGGGGAGCCAATAGAATACAACAGCGGTGATATTACATTACTTCTAAGATTATGTAATGAAAGATGGTGGCTTGTGTTTTGAGCTTTATCTCTCCTGGATCACTCACTCTATGGTAGCCAGCTGGCGTGTCTCAAAAATACTCAGGTAGGGGAAAGGGAGGGGGCGGAGTGGGTGGTAAGGGAGGGGTGGGGGCAGGGGGGAGAAATGAACCAAGCCTTGTATGCACATATGAATAATAAAAGAAAAAAAAATTTGTATAATGCAAGAGATCAAAAAAAAAAAATACTCAGGTGTCCCTGTGGAGATGCATACCTGCTTAGGAACGGAGACTTACAGCCAACAGCAGCCAGTAAGCATTTTTGAAAGCAAGAATCAAGTCTTCCGTCAAGTCTTCAGAGGATGCAGCTGTGACTGCAATCTCATGAGATACCCTTAACCAGCACTATTCGGCTTTGCTGCTCCCAGATTCCTGACATTTAGAAACTTCTATTTGGTGTTCTAAACTGCTCAGTGTTTTGTAATTTGTTACATGACAATAGATAAGGAATGTAATCTCCCCCCCTTCCTGCTTTGTGTCCTGCCATCACAAGGCAGAAGCCAGGGACTCTTATTAGCCTCTCTTGCAGCTCCACCAAAGGCAAATTACCCAGTTTTGTTAATATGACCCAATTGACTAAAACGTCAAAAAACATTCAAGAAAGAATGATGTCATGAAGCGGGTGGTGCAGAGATGGATTCTGATGAAGGTGGTGGAGGGAGACTCAGCTTTAAGAGGAAGCAGAGGTAGAGTTGTTAGTGGTGAATATCAGGCCAGACTCAGGAGGTCTGGGGGGACTGATGTACCCAACCCTAGCAGTGCTGGGAGTGGGGAAGTTATCACTGCTAATGGAACATAGTGTTCCTGCTGCCTGGCCATCAAGACGGATATTCTTTCATACATTTTGCCTAATCTAATGGGGTCTGTTGTTCTCAACTAGGAACTCAGACTGGCACAGAAGCCTTCAAAAGAAAGCCACTATCAGAGAAACACTGCCTCAAAGTGGCTAAAATAATCTGGAAATAAACTCACTCCCACAGTAAGAAATAGAGAGGGAGAAGGGGTCAGAGGCATGCCATCAGGCCTGGCTCCACTTCACTAGGGCACTCAAGGCTGTGCCATTTGCTGTATGTTTGCTTCATCATCTTCACTGGGTATAGGGATTCAAGCCTGTAATTCCAGCTACTTGGGAGGCAGAGGCAAGAGGATCAAAAATTCTAGGCCAGCATGGGCAAAAAGGTAGAGAGACCCTGTCTCAGAATCAAAATGAAAACAAAAAGGCTGGGGGAGTGGCTTGAGTGGTAGAGTGTTGCCTTGTATACCTGAGCAAATCCCCTGTAACACACACACACACACACACACGCACACACGCACACACACAAAGGAATGAAGAGCAATGAATGCCTGTGATAAAAAGAAAACCAAGGCAGATTTCAAAGGCCAAAGAGATGACCAAGTCATTCTCCAATCTCCCCCATACCAACTCCTCATGAGAAAACCATCTTCTGCGTTTTAACTTGCATGTGCTCAAAGTTTCATATAATGGATTTACTTCAAGTAAGTTCCACTTTCAATTGAGCTCTAATAACCACAGGAGACAAAAAAAAGCGGGAACATATTTGGGAAAAAACACTTTAGAAAACTTGTCTACTTTTTCTTTCTTGAATAATATTTGCAAGACATTTTCCTCAGAAATATCATGGCAAAAGGCTAAAAAAGAATCCCACAAAATAAGCATTGACTGTATCTTTAATACGCTAAACAAAATTGAACAAGACTACTTCTTACTATTTTATTCAGATAATACACTCAGAGCAGCTCACAAGTAACATTACATTGCCTTAGGTAGAGCTGCTTCAAATATGACAACTGATATATAATGATCTTGCATTCTTAGGTCTGAAGTAAAATTAAAGCATGTGCTTTTTATTTTAATCAGTGTGGGTTAAAGTTATAGTGGAAAAGGTGTATCACTTCTCATTAAACCCTCAAAGTCAGATAGCCAAATATAGTTCATTAAAGTGCATATTTTGCATAAAACCTTCATTATCTGAACTTTATGAATTTCTTTTCCTTTCAACAAGCCCTCTTAAAAGAAGACCCTTCAGGAAATGCAAAATAAACCCTAGCCTTCGCTCACTGTTATGCCCTGATGAACCTAAAGGATTCTAATCTTCCTTGCAAACCAACCTTCTTCCACAGGGGCCAAAATCTCTTTCAAAAGAAGAAAATACAGTGTATCCACTTGCGTACAGAGATGTTGTTTTGTATTATAACAGAGAGAGTCTTATTACTTCCTGTATAGACCAAGCCCAGAAAAGAGATTTCCCCAGCTAGACAACAGAAATTATTTAACACACGTGAACAGCACGTATTTTGCAAAGCAGATGAAAAGGAAAGAGATAACAAAGAAACTTAGTAAAGTATTGCCTAAATAGAGGGACAGAAAACATATTTATTTAGCAGTTATTGAATAGGAGGAAAATATATATCCAATTAGGAGAAAATTTCCATGCAAAATCTGAACTTTAATGAGTTGCTGCTAGAGAAAATAAGGTTTCTTTGTTGGTGGAAGGTAATTCTAGTGCACATGGCCAGGAGAGGCAGAAGCCCAGGAGAAAAGTGGGAAGGGTGCACACCAAGAGAAAGCCAGGGGAGGGAAAGAAAGCAGTCCATAGTGGGTGGGATCGCCGAGTTCTTCTTAGTCAGGTGAAATTGGATTAGAAAAATAATAGGAGCATGGAGTGTTTTGTGTGTAGTTTGTAGTATAATCACCTGGCAAGCTGTATATAATTCACTTTAGAGTGTGGATTTTATTTTCCTACAGTTGTCCAAGGGATCATAAAAATCTCCAGGTGTGTATGTGAAATTTGAAAAATCCTGTAAGACAGTTGTGATACGAGATTCAGGGGGAAGCATATTGTGAAGCAGTTAAATTTCAGTCTCTGGAGTCTCCCCAATATGGATTTAAATCTCTCTTCCATGGCTGACCAGCTGTGTGACCTTGGACAGGTGACTTAGGCCTCAGAGTTTCACTGTTCCCATCTAGAAAATCAGGATGATAATAACAGTAACTATTTCAAATAGTTCTGTAATGATTAAATTAAAAACACATTAAGCACAGCATACAGCATGTGGTTCAGAGCAATTGTTCAATAAGTATTGGCTATAAATGGATGCACAGGCTAGTCTGGAAAATCCCAAGGACAGAAATGTATGTTGGTCAGACCCTGCCTAACCTTACATGAAGAAATAAAAAACAAGGCATAAATCTGATTGCACACATCAGGGCTAGGGAAGGCACAAAGCAAATACTGTCTTTACTGTCCATCTGGGCCCATTCAGCTTAGGGTACGGGCTCTGAACATTCAACCTAGGCCCATCTGCAGAGGAAGGGGTGGTGAAACAACAGAGCTCAGAAGCCAACCAGCCCAACTCTACTGCTGAGTAGCTATGTGAACTTGGGGAGGCTACTTAATTTCTGTGCTTATACATGATAAAAGCGAGAGCACACAAGGGAGGGGTGAGGATAGGTAAGACACCTAAAAAACTAGCTGGCATTTGTTGCCCTTAACGCAGAGAAACTAAAGCAGATACCTTAAAAGCAACTGAGGCCAACAGGAAAAGGGGACCAGGAACTAGAGAAAAGGTGAGATCAAAAAGAATTAACCTAGAAGGTAACACACACGCATAGGAAATAAATGTGAGTCAATGCCCTGTATAGCTATCCTTATCTCAACCAGCAAAAACCCTTGTTCCTTCCTATTATTGCTTATACTCTCTCTACAACAAAATTAGAAATAAGGACAAAATAGTTTCTGCTGGGTATTGAGGGGGTGGGGGGGAGAGGGAGGGGGCGGAGTGGGTGGTAAGGGAGGGGGTGGGTGCAGTGGGGAGAAATGACCCAAGCCTTGTATGCACATATGAATAATAAAAGAAAAAAAATAAAAACAAAACATCAATAAAAAATATAAGCCAAAATACAAAAAAAAAAAAAAAGTGCTCGGGTTTCATCTTTAATATGAAAAAAAATATTTCTATGCTTATGTTTCCTCAGTTGAAAAGTGGGGATAACTAAGAGCATCCTCCTTATGGGATTATTTTGAAGATGATATGAGCTAATATATTTAGAGCATTTTAAGAGTGTCTGGCACATAGCATGAGCTAAAAAACTATGGTAAAATAATTATAATAATTTAGAAATAAACCTCTAAGATTCCAAATTCAACATTGCCTTTTAATTAAAAAAAACTTTTGCACAATGAATATTCAGAAAGCAAAGGAGAAAGAAGGAAGCCAGGAGAAGGTAGGTAGAGGGTGGAAAAGGGAAACAAGAAAATTTGCAACAGAGATGATGCAAAATATAGGCAGTATTAAGAGGACAAAGTTTTTAATAATATTTATGAAAAATGCTTAGAGAAAATAAAAGAGACAAATATTTGTGATAAGAGATAGCAATTATTTTTCTGTTGTAATTAACATAATATATAAGAAAAGGAAGTAAGCTTAAATAGAGAATTTGAGATTCAACATAGTTTTATCAAAAACCTTTGCATTTAGTGGGCACTTGATAGACATTTGATTTATGTATTAGTTGATAAAATGTGATTAAAGCATTAAATTGAGAAGCTAACCTGAGCTTGATTCTTTGGCAGAGTGAAGGCTGAAAAATATGGTCTTCTGAATAAAGCCAAAGAAACAGTATAATATTTTCTCTCTCTCTCTCTCTCTCTGCTCTCCCTCCTTCTCCTCTCTTTTTTTCCCTCCTCCCTCCCTCTCCCTCTTTTCCTGTCTCCTCTTTATAGTTACCTTCTTCCTTCTCTTTCAGTGTAGAGATCTGTGTGAAAACCACTTTTTACTAAGCAAAGAAAGGAATTGTTGAAATGCTTCTGTAATCTCACCCATAAATGTACACACTGACCTTTTCACTTAATAATTAGGCACTTGAGTATAGGTCACTCTGCTTTAGATTGATTGTCACCACTGGGGAGGTAGGGACGCTTGCTATGGAAGATAAGGAAAGGTGTTGCTTTATTTGGCATCTTTTTTTCTGGCATCTCTGTAGAATTGGATAGTCCATGGTAAGTTGTGCCCCAGTCTGATCAATCTGGGATATCATCATTATCTTCTCTCTTTGGAGCATCCAGAGTGACTACAGCAGTTGCTTTGCTCAGACTTGGCCAAGGGGAGGGGCATCAGCCACTTTGAAAGGCAGCAGCAGGGATATAAAAATTGGTTTAAAAAATTCATCTGGCAATTGAGGGGGCTGAGGTCCAGGTTTTTCTCAGTCTCAGTGAGCAGAAATCTGACCTTTGCTCTCTCCACTGGCCTCATTCTGAACAGATGAACAAATGTAGAACAATTGAGTGTCTACTAAGATGATACAGAAAAGGACTGCCAGGCCCTCTGACCCAGAACATCACCTTCTGTCCTTTCTGTATATTTTTTGAATGGTGTAGCTTCTAAATACTAAAGCTAATAAATCTCTACTTTCTTTAAAGTAAAAGAAATGGGAGCTATAACTTTGTAGTTTTTAATCATAAAGTCAGGAAGGAACGCACACAGTCCAGGAAGGAGGAATTAAGACTTGGAACATACCAGAACAATCTCCTCTTTGGGGTAATTGTTCAAAGATAACAGTCACAAGAACAAAGTGGTATGACTCAATTTCCACTAACTTTCATTTCGTCTCAAGAAAAATTCATTCCAAACAGGAAAGGATAAAGCTTACAGATTTCAAAGGAGACTGGTGATCAAGGTAAGAGAGCACTTGTCACAGAACGTGGGCTCTAAACCATTTCTAATGTCTTGGTGCAGATGAATTTTACTTCAGGTTCTGAAGCAAGTCTCAGAATGGATAAATATCTATTTTGGATCATTAAAGAGGAGGTTTGCAGGCATTTCATGGGGTGCTAATCATTAGGAGATAGCATAGGTTCACTGAGAACCAATTTGCTACTTGAATCTTATTTTCTTTTCTTAAAGGCAAATATCTAGCAAGGATCTGAATTAACAAAATAATGATTAATAGGAAGTTATGCCGTTAGGGGTCCCAAACCATCTCCCAACTATGGGATCTGAGTCTGGGGAGCAGGATATGATCTAAGACAGTATCAAAGGTACGTGGGATTTCATCTGCTACATCATCTGCTGTATGTTGAAGTGCTGCCATCCAAGCAGCAATGCAGAAGCCTGGAACACAGAGGAGCAGGAGGTACTGCACGCCACATGTTAGAAGACTACACCAGGAGTGATTGGTTCCACTCTGGTGTCATGATTCAGGATGGATTTTGATCAACTGCAGTACACATAGAAGATAATTAAGAACAAGTTAATAAGAAGAGTTGAGCAATGTCAAATGAGGAGTAAAGATACTGGTATTTTTATCTTGGAGGGCACTCAAGGCAGTAGTGTGGCATAAAAACAAAGGCTCTGGAGTCAAATTTGAATTTGAATCTTAGCTGTCATTAATAAGCTATGGATGACAAATTTTCGTTCTTCTTTATGGCTGAATAAAATTCCATTGTGTATAAATACCACATTTTCTTGATACATTCGTTGGTTGTGGGGCAGTTAGCCAGGCTCAGAAGACCAAAAATCACATATTCTCCCACATATGCAGATTATAGACCCAAAACAAATGCAGTAATTCTATTGGACATGGGTCACACACTAAGGAAAGAGCACACACAGGAGAAATAAGAACAGGAAAGGAACTTAAAACTTGAATGTGTTTGATGTGCTCCCTGTTAAGGAGCAAATAAAGTAATCTTAAATTGGCAGAGGCCACTATGTGAAGGGGACCAGAAAGTACCAAAGAGGTCTGGTAGAAGTGAGCCGATGTGGGTTGCAATACACAAGTGCATGGGAGCAATGCTAGGAATCTCTCTGTATAGCTGTCTTTATCTCAAACTAGCAAAAATGATATGTCTTTCTTATTATCTCTTATGTCTTCTCTTTAACAAAATCAGAGAAGAGTTCAGAACAGGTTCTTCCTGGAAGCAGGGGTTGGAGGGGTTGGACGGGGAGGTGGCACAAACAATGAATACATATGTAAGTAAATGTAAAAATGATAAAAAGAGAAAAAAAATAAGTTGTGGGATCCTGGAGAAATTATGAGATCTCTGTGTTTGTTTTCTCAACTATAAAATGGAGAAGTGATGTATACCCTGCTGGGTGGTCAAGATTATATGAAGTAATGTATATAATGAACATATTATACAATAAACACTTAATAATTATCAGTCATAATCATTAATATTATTACTCAGATTATAGTACTGCTGACTTCAGTTGTCTTTTTCCAAAGACTCTTTTCCTCATCATGTAAACTGAAAGTTCTCAAAGATCCATGTTCAGAAGCACTACAAGGAATAGTACTCCTGGTTTAGTCTATTTTATGCTGCCATAACAATACCTGAGAATGAATAATTTAAAATTAATATAAATTTATTTTCTCACAGTTCTGAAGGATGGAAATCCAAGATCCTGGTGCTGGCTGATTCCACTTCTGGTGAGGGCTCTCTTCCTGGCTTGCAGACTGCTGCCTTCTCACTGTGTCCTTTCATGGCAGAGAGTAAGCAACCCACTGATGCCTCTTCCTATAAGGACACTCATCCTATTGCATCACATCTCTACCCTTATTACCTCATTTAACCTTAAATACCTCCTTATCAGCCCTATTTCCAAATACTGTCATGGTGGGAGTTAGAGCTTCAGCAAAGGAATTTGAGGGTGACACAATTCAATCCATAGCAGTATCTCAGTTTCCTTTTGTATGATGGTTTGCCCCCACATCATCTCTCTAATTGAATATTCTGCAAAAGTTGCAAGACCTTGTAAGGCCTATACTTCTGTTGATTAAAAGAAGCCACAAGGTCCTCCCAGATTCAAGAGAAAGGGAAATAGACTGATCTTCTATGGGAGAAGTGGTAAAGTCACATTGCGCAAGGATGTGTGGAACTGGAGGGATGCCTGTGGCTATCTTCGTAAGCAATCTACCAATTTGTCCTTGAGCAAATTATTTAACCATCTGGTTTCACTTAACTTCATATGTAAAATAGGAAATAGAGTCATGTGGTGGTGGTTAATGATGAGAAATAAATTATTGTCATGAGAACATCGAGTGTACTTACACAAACCTAAGCACTATGGTACACTACACCTGGAGGCTATATGGTATGGCCTATTGCTTCTAGGCTACAAACCTGTACAGCATGTTGCTACACTGAATCCTGTAGGCAACCGTAACACAATGGTAAGTATTTGTGTATCTTACTACAGAAAATGTAACCAAAACCAACATTTAAAAGATTTTTAAAAAATGGTACACATGCATAGGGCACTTGCTCTAACTAGAGCTTGCAGGACTGGAAGTTGCTCTGAGTGAGTGAGGGAGTGGCAAGTAAAGGTGATGGTGAGGTCATTACTGTGCACTGTTGTAGGCTTTATAAACACTGTACACTCAGGCTTCTCCCCTAAATTTATTAAAAAAATTTCTTCAGTAACAATTAACGTTAGGTTACTGTAGAACTTTTACTTTAATTTTTTTAAACTATTGACTCTTGTAATAACACTTAGCTTAAAACACATACTGTATATCTGTATGAAAATATTTTCTTCATATCCTTATTCTATAAGATTTTTTCTATTTTTAATTTTTTTCTTTTTTACTTTTCCAACTTTTTGCCAAAAACTAAAATGCAAACATATATTAGTGAAGGCCTACACAGGATCAGGGTCCTCAATATCACTGTTTTCTACCTCCACATCTTGTATCATAGGAAGGTCTTCAGGGGTAATAACGTGAATGGAGCTGTCATCTTCTAACAAGGCCTTTTTTCTGGAACAATTCCTGAAGGACCTGCATGAAACTATTTGACAGTTAACTTTTTTTTTCTTATAAGTAGAAGGAATATATTCTAAAATAAAGATGAAAATTATGGTATAGTAAATATATAAACCAATAAGTCATGTGTTATTATCAGTTATTATGTAGTATACATAATTATGCTATACTTTTATGTGACTGGCAATACAGTAGGTCTCTTTACACTAGCATCACCACAAATGTGAGCAATGCATTGGGCATATGACATTATGGCAGCTGAAACATCAGTCTGGTGATAGGAATTTTTCATCTCCATTACATTTCAGGGGACCATTGACATAAATGTTGTCTGTCCCTAACCAAAACTGTTATGAGGCTTATGACTGTAATAACATCTACCACCTGGGATGTTATAAAGTAATAGATTATGAAAGCGCATTAAAGTAGAAATATAACAGCAACAAGAAAATCATATTGATTAAGCCCACATTATGTGGTAGCACTATTCTAAGTACTTTACCTGAATTACTTTAAGTAATTCCACTAACAGTTCAGTGATGCACATATTATTATTATCTGATGAGAAACCTTAGGCACAAACATTTTAGCTTGCACAAGTTTGGTTGCTTAGTAACTATTCTAATTCTTGAATTTCTTACTACCTGCTAACTCCAAAGGACATTCTTAGGCTTTTTTCTCTTTAAGCCCTGCTTCAAGATGTCAATCACTCTTTGACATCCATGTCAAAGTCCTCCTCCTTTGATCTCCATGACTCCCTTCTGTCTAATTTCTCCTCCTCCTCTGTTTGCCACTTTTCAATCCTGCCCTTGCTGAGCCACACTTTAAAGGCCAAAGTTCTTTCCTGTTTCTCCGTTCTTCTTTCTTGAAGGAACCTGTTCAGTGTGGCAAATCAGTTTCTACCTTTCCATTGATGATTGCCAGTCTCAGCTCTCTCAGCTCTTGGCTAACATGTCAGGGCCTCATCCCATGACCCATGTTTTTTGAAACTTCCATGTCTTTCTTTCTTCCTCATTCTACTGGTTGCAATCTTGTCAGTACTTGAAATACTTTTTTTGTTTCTCCAAAATTTGGATGTTTCTGGCAATCAGCTATTGCCTCAGGCCTTCATCACATCTGACTTGTTTCTTGCCTGAACATACTGCTTTCCATTCCTTTGTGACACAGTGGTATCAGTGCTATATTCCTACAGGCTGCAGCACACATCTTCCCCCATTTCTACACCAGCCCTAGCATTATGCCCTCTCCAGTATCACCTCCACTGTCAGTCACAGGGTCTACCCTTCCGAAAGTGGTCCCTCCTGTGGAATACCAGTAACCTATTCAACCCCCCCCCCGAAGCTCCCTCTCAGCTGACTTGTTCTCATTTTCCTAGGATCGGGAATCTACATTTTTCTTCTTTTTTTCAGTTCTCGGGAGTCAACTCTACAAGTCTGTGTTTTCTCTGTTATTCCTATGTAAGCTCCTTGAAGTCCTAGCACCATTCACAGCAGGATTTCAAATCTTGTGCCTTGGGTGACATTCTAAGGAATCCTGAATTATTTCTCTGTGTAATATAACTTGCTATGAGTAGTCCCTAGAGACAATAATATATCCTTATGGTTAAGAGTGTCGGTTGCCAGTTGCAGAGATTCTATTTTAATTGTTCTAGAATAAGTCTTGGCTAGTATTTTGTAAATATGTAAAAAAAAGAGAGAAGTGAGAGAGAGAGAGAGAAAGAAAGACAGAGAAAGAGACAGACTCCTCCCTCCCATGTATGAACTTGGTCAATCCTTGGTTTTTCAATGGGAAAATGGGGGGCAATCGTCCTACGGACATTTGAGGCTATCCAGACAATTCAATGAACTTATCCAACAGGCTTGTGGCACAGTGCCTGACACACAAGAAAGTGCAATATTTCGTGGTTATCTTTGGGCTTATTGCCTGAAAGACTGAAGAGATGGGTAGAAGAGAGGTTCCCTGAGCTCTGTCCAAACATCCAAAATTCTGAAATACTTTCCCTTGGGTGCTGGGGAAAGGTTGGCAATCCTCAGATTTCCAGTCAGCTACTTGGAAAACCAGTCAGGAGCTAGGAAGTTCCAGGCAAACCTCAGCATCTTACCCAGGAGTCATTTATTTGACCTCAATTTCTTTGACAGTTTCCACCCTCTCCAAATCATCAGTGGTTGGAAATCACTCCTTCATTGGCAAATCTTGGCCCCAAAGCCTGTATTTGGGCTTCTGGCACACTTAGGCCCATGGTTTCTTCTCAGGCGGCGCTTTCCAAGTTCGAAGCAGGCACTTGGTTCTCTGCGGGTGTGGTCCAGATTACAACCTTAGCGCCAGATACCCAAGAATGTGCTTTGGACACACGCTGCGAGAGGTGGTGGGAGGCGGTGCTTGGTTTGCATCAGGGCGGAAGAATGGGGTGGTGAGAGAGCCCGGAGCGTGTACCCGCTCCCACTTTCCCAGCCTGGGCGCGGCCACTCTGAACGCGGGGTCCTGAGCCACGTCCCGCCGGGCGCCAGCAGCCGGCAGCGACCCCCGTGCCCTGGCCCGCGCCCTACCCTGCGGCGCGCACCCCTGGCCCTGCCCCGCCCCCCGGCGGCCGCGAGTGGCGGGAGGATCGCGAGGAGAGAGAGGCGCGCTGGGCTGTGCGGCGCCGCCTCTCTTCGCGCCGGGGGAGGGACAGAGGGGCCGGGCGGGAGAGAGAGCAAGCCCGACCGACCCGCTGGCGAAGAGCTGCATTCAACCGGTGGGAGGCCGGGCCGGCTGGGGCTAGGGCTCGGACCCTTTCTTGGCGGGTCCCTGGCGGCAAGCGCGGACCGCCCGGAGGCGGCGGCTCTGAGCTGGCAGGCGGAGGGCTGTCTCCCGCGCCCGCCTGCCCGGCGAGGTCCGAGGATGCGGGGGGGCGATGCCCGGGGCCAGGGACGCGCTCTGTCACCAGGCGCTGCAGCTGCTGGCCGAGCTCTGTGCCCGTGGGGCCCTGGAGCACGACAGCTGCCAAGATTTCATCTACCACCTGCGGGACCGTGCCAGACCCCGGCTCCGCGACCCAGGTGAGTGCCGCCGCCGCCGCAGCCGTCTGGCGCGACCTAAGGGCCCTGGGATGGGGACTTGGGGCCGCACCGGGGCCTGAACAAGAAGAGCGACATGGACTGGTGGAGGGCAGGGGTGACCACCGAGCCAGAAGAGGGATCAAGAAGCAACACACCGTGGCCTGATTCTGGACGCCAGCGGGGACCCGGGCGGAGGCTGCTGCGTGGAGGCCGAGTCTGGGTGGGCTGGGGCAGGTTTGGAGGAACCACGCCCGCCACCTGCGCTCGGGTCGCCAGGGCTCCTGGGGTCGGCTCCTGGGCTCTGAGCTACGCGCTCTACTTCCCTGGCTCTGCGCCCTGAGCAAGCCGAGGCCGCGGAGGCCTGCCGAGCTGTGAGAAGGAAGAGAAGATCGGAGGAAACTCTGGGAAGTTGGGAGTTGGGGACGTCCCCGGGCTGCGGCTGAGTCCCACAGGGCGCTGCTCATCCTTGCTGCCCAGTGCCTTACAACCTTCCTTCTCCTTGGTTGGGATAAGAAGGGCGAATGGAATCTGGCCCTAGACCTGGTCAGGGAGCCACGTGTCCTGGACAGCCGAGCATGAACCTGTTCCCTGTGGGTCACACGGTGTGGAGGCCGCTTGGCCTGAGCGCCCAGTCCACCCTCTGCCACTCCTGCACACTGGGGTGGGTGAGCGTGCCGGTCGTGCCTTGTAGACCTGCATTTATCCCTAGTGAAAGTTGTGAAGCTCCTAACTTTGGAAAGTTCATTTATTTTGTCATTTGACCAATAAAGGTTGGAGGAGTGAGTTTTAGTGAAGCCAGTTGCTTTCCCGAAGGACCCAGGGATCTTCCACGTCTTCTTATCCACTGTTGGTCACTGGAAGATACATTTCTTTCAAGTGTTTTCTAAGACGCTTCTCAACTGGAGAAGTCATATTCTCAAATATTCTCCCAACCTAAGTGCTTTAAAATAAAAAGAGCATGTTGTGGTTGGATTGTTAAAAATTGGACTAGAAAATGGCCTTTCCTTTGATATTCTTGGGTATAAATATTGGCAACCAGCTATTCCCGTGCAAATTATTCAGTGTGATTTTACCTCACTTTATGCCAATCTATTATATAAAAATACATTAACTCGGAGGATAAATTAGAGGATTATTTGATTCTATATAGATTCACACTGAGCCTAACTTAAATAGCATATCCTTGATAGGATATTCAAAATGTGTGTGGGGAGTGAAGGCAGCTGTTAAAAGTTTATATCAGGTTTTCAGTACTCAAAGCCTTTTTTTTTTTCATTGCCCATGGTTACATTAATAAGTTTCTCAAACGATCACTAATGGTTTACTTCAAAGGGTAGAATTAAGTTGAGAAATACTGATCCCACTGATTTCTCAGGAGGTTTTGTGTCCAGCCTGTGTGTGGCTCATTGCTGGATGTAGTGGGCTGCATAGACCACAAATGGAAATAGGAGCACCTCCTCTCACCAACTGGAACCCCAGAAAGATGTCCCAGGTGTGGGAAGTTCTGTCCTTACACAGCAGGGCCAAGACCATTATTAACATACTTCACCTAAAGCAGATGCCAGGGCCAAAACTTCTCACTTCCTCACCTCACAATGTGCCTCAAGCTTTCCTTATTATCCCATACAAGCTTTCTAAGAGAAGGTGTATGAGGCCTGTCTCAGAATTGCATGTTTATCATTCTACATCATTTTGGTCAGTTTTCTGCCTCTGCTTCCTCCTTTTATCCAGGGGTAGGTTTCCATGTTCTTAGGTTCTCTCAGCTCCTGTACTGAGTAGCCCTGGAGGAAGAGTCACAGAGACTCCTCCTTATGAGAGGTAATCTGATACCTTGGCTGACAAATAGCTATAGATAAGAGCCTTGTCTTATAGCTGCTCCTTGAATTCCTGAAGACAGTGCTCCGCTTTCCTAAACTAGGGCACATGGTTTGAGGTGGCTGGCGCCCCTCTGGCTCTTTGGTTTGTTTCAGGAAGTAGCCTGCTCATGAGGCAGGGGAGGGAAGCTGCAAGAGCAAGGTGAGAGGAAATGAGGCTGAAGATGATATCAAAAGTGTACCCCCTCCTTCAGGGCACTGCAGCTCATTCCATACCTCCCTTCATTTCCCTCCTTCCTTGCTGTGCTTACATTAATTCTTACATCAGATGCATTTATCTCCATCCCTATGAAGTTGTTTGTCTAAGCCAAGATTGGCCTTAATCTGTGAGCCCTAAAAACTGAGTGGCTGAAGAAGCCATACTGCACAGCACCATGTGAATAGTTCCCCAGCTGTTGTGTAGCATGAACCAGAAGAACCATGCACAGCTGCCCTGACACAGGTCCCCCAGAGAGTCATCTCTGTAAGTGGGTAACTTCCTTTTCTTTAAAAGAATCCACCTGAATGCCACATTCCAGCTTTTTCTGCCTATTGTCTGTTCATGGTCACCTAGTGTTAGCTAGGATTTCTCAAGCTGCATTAAGGATTTTGTCGTGAAAGCTTCCTTTATAAAAGGAGAAGAACAGATGTAATTCCCATCAAGAGTGATGCTGCATCTAGATGTTCATTCCTTGTTTCAGAGGTGGGGTAAGTCTGGTTCACACACCAGTGTTCCTGAGACAGAGGGAAGAACAAATGCAAAGATCCTGACACAGGAGCATCTTTGCTGTGATTCAAGGAACAGTGACTTCAAGGGTGCCTGGAGATGGAAAGTGATAAGAAATATGGTCAACATATTTCATGTAGGGTCCTATAAACTATTATAAGGACTTTGTTTTTTTACTTCACAGGAAATACGAAGCCACTAGAAGTTGTTAGGCAGAGAAATGACAACTGAATGCTGTGCTGAGAAAATAGTATAGAAGAGCAAGGATGGAGCCAGGAAACCTGTTAGGAAGCTATTTCAGAAATCCAGAAAAAAGTGGTAGGTAGTGGTAGGTAGCTCAGGATAATGAAGGTGATGAGAAGTATTGGATTATGGGCCATACATGGGGAGGGATGTGGAAGATGGAAGAAGATGAGTTAAGGATGATTCTGAGGCCTTTTGATCTAAGCAACTACATTTACTGAGCAGAAACTCAGGAGGAGGCTTGGAGTAGGGAGGGAAGTAAGGAGGTTTTTGTTTTGTTTTGTTTTTAAGTGTGTTGTTCCTCTTTAGGTAATCAAGCTGTCTTATAGTGGAATGGTGACCTGAGGTATGAATATCTTCAACATCGCCAACTGGTCTATATTCTTAGTTTATAACTAGAGTGTTTGTTGTCAGAGCTGCATTTATTGCTAGAAGCAATAAATGAATTGAAAGCTCTCTCTCAAACTTCTGAAACTTCTCCTCATTGATCTTGATTATACTTTTGATATTCAAAAAGATTTAGTCTCATTCTCTCATCCACTGTATACCTTTGACTATTAGCAGGCAATGTTATGAACTTCTTTCCTGTTCTTTCCATACCCAGAAAAGAAAGGAGAATTGCATCTTATAATTTCTAGTTCTTAAAGAACTCCTTGTAAGTCTTTCCCTTGTAGGGTATCACCTGTGTCTGTGCCAAGCACTTTATGTAGGTCATTTCACTTGTCCTCCTAACAGTCCTCTAAGACCTTACTGCTCAAAGTGCTTGTCTTGGGCCAGCAGCATCTGGCTTATTAGACACACAAGATCTCAGTCCCACCCCCCCTGCCTATTGAACATGAATTGGTGCATTTACAGAATCCTTAAGAGTCATGGGCACAATGAACTTCAAGGAGGGATGGCCAAATGATTGGTAGATATGAATAAAATGAAATGTAGAGAAGTAAACAAGCCCAAGACCATGTAGTCCATTAAAAAATATAGATTTGAGTCTAAGCTTAGGTAGTTATGTCACATTTGTGTTTGTCCCTGCCTATCTGAAGGACATTAGCTCCAGAACCCCCGTGAAACCAAAATCTAAGGATGCTTAGACTTTTTTATAAAACAGTGTAGTGTTTTCTATAACTTACACACATCCTCAATGCACTTTAAGTCTTCTATAGAGTGCTTATAATGTTTGACTCAAGGTGAATGCTATGTAAATAATTGTTATCCTATATTTAGAGAATAATGAAAAAAAGTCTGTACATGTTCAGTGCAGACACATGTTTTTCAAAATATTTTTGATTTATCACTGGTTAAATCCATGGATGTGGATGGGACTTTTGGATACAAAGTGCTCAGGAATCTTGTCAGTGAAAATTTACTTGTTATTTTCATAACAGCCATCCTTAAGACTTGCTTTCTCTATTCTGTATTTACATAATTGATTTAATCCCCAAGTGTAGGTTAAATTGTGTAAAGATATAGAGATTTACTTTAGTATTTTGGTTACGAATTCTGTTAACCAGATATTGGTTTTCCATTCATATTCTGGAGACTCTTCTGTGTGTTCTCAGTGTCTGCACCTGAGGTCTAAAAAGTGTTTCCCAGCTTAGGGTGTAAAGCAAAGCCTTAAGTCACATCCTTAGTGGCTCTTCTCTCCAAGTAAATATTACTCTCCAGGAAAAGCTTTTTTGTTGTTGTTTTTTAAAAAATTTTAGACCAAAGGATTTCAACTTTGGCTGGACATTAGAAATGTTTGTTAGAGAGCTCTAACAAACAAAGAAAAAATAAAACAAGAAAAATCTAAGTGGGCTATATCCTAGATTAAGTCAGAAACTGGAGGTGGGGCCTGGGATAAGTATATTTTTTAAGTTCTTCAGTTGATTCTAATGTGCAGCCAGGTAGAGGACAGCTTTTGAGACCACAAGGCAAACAATGAGTCTACCTAACAATTCTCAGCTTAGCTCACATTTCTTTCTTGAAAAATCAAGAAAGATGGTATCAAAACCAAGGAACTTGAAGGTTACCCTTCTACAGTTAGTACCTATATTGGTTGATTCCTAACTTTTTTTTGACGATATTATGCCAAGTTTTTATTTTAAGAGTTCTTTAAAAGTACCACGAGACTCTTTTATGTTCACTCAATTTGAAGGGGAAAAGAAGCTGCATTAAGAAAAATCTTGTCCAAATAGTGTTTCATTAAAAGGCCAGAAATACGGACCTTCACTAATGTCACCTTGTGTTAAATTATAGTGAAATCACTTATTAGGGATGTACATGTAAGATAATAATTAAATATAATTTCTAAGGAAAAATCTTAAATAATCACCATGATTAAATACTAGCCTTAGTTCAAATTGTCCAAGATAGTCAAAAGAGAATCAGTCTTTAAACACTGGATTTTTGTGAATAGACATTGGTGTGATTATGCACAATGGGATTATTTTTTAAGAGATAATGTTAATTGCAATGAGGAAATAGAATCTCCTGAAGAATGAGTGGCATATTGGATACACATTATGGAAGTTCTAATTTACATTTACTTCAGTGACATTTTAGGGCTTCTTCATAAATATTTTATTTAAACAAGTGTGTTTTCATCTCCGTGGGGTTCCTCTACATGGACTAGTGAGTGGTTTAGTCATGAGGTAATTATAAAGAGGGAAAAACAAAAGCAAACTGTGGTAAAGGCATCACAGGCAGCCCTGGGCCAGCTGCCTCTTTCAGAATAAACAATCAAAGCACAAACTTTTTGATGTGAGCGAGGCTCTGAAGGAAAAATTAAGCTGACAGCTAAGGGAAATCACCCTTGAGTTCTCTCATATATAGAGCATAGGTGTTGCTTCCATCAAAAAAATGCCTGGCACTTCAGAGTTTGTATGTGTATGTGAGGTTTTCTATATGGTTGGCTTAGAAAAAAATTCATAATCCCTTCTTTGCCAACTGACTCCAGGGAACTAAGAAATGCACATGCTTATGTACAGAAATGGGAGGGGCTCAGGGAGAGGCATAAATGGGAGAGGATGTTTGGAGTTTGATCTTCCTGACAGCTCTGATTGTGCATCATGACTTTTGCAAAACTTTCAAATGTGTCATTTGGTTGTATCTAGGAACAGCTTTAGACTAAAGGAACCATGAAAACTAGGCTTTGCAGATCTGTTTGAAATATTCATGCATCCTGATGCATGTATTTTATCATAGAAAAAGTTTTATATCCACATTGGTAGAATTGTACATGAAAGAAAAAAATCACTGGGGAAACCAATATGGCAAAGTGGAATAAGCAAGAGCTTTGGAATCAGAAGTGCACCATCTACTTACTGGCTTAGTGACCTTAAGCAAAAGTTTTCACTCCTCATTTTATTCATCTGTAAAATGGAAGTGGACAGTTACTGAAGCACAGTGCCCAGAGTAAATACTCAAGTAATGGCTTTATTGATAGGTATTGTTGGAAATTGTATCACCTGTCCATATTTTCTCTCTGCAGTGACCCCTGGCCATGCATATGCCTTACCTATTTGTAATCATTTGTAGCCAGTATTTCTCTTTTACAACTTTGTAAACAGCATTTTATCACTATTTATTAGCTGTATGTCCTTAGGCAAGTTTATTTAACCTCATGTCCTTGTTTTCTTACCGGTAAAATTGATTACTAGTATCTGGGTTACTAGTGTCCAGATAAAATACATGATGCTGGTTTAATTAAAATTTCACATAAACAATATGGACTATGTCATGGGACATACACATTCAAAGTAGTTGTCTGTTGTTTGTCTAAAATTCAAGTTGAACTGGGCAATCCTGTATTTTTATTTGCTAAAATTGGCAACACAATTCCAGTATATCTATCTCATAATGCATCCCCAGCACTCACCTTGATACCTGACACATAGTAAATGCTTGTTACTGTGATTTTTGTCCAATTTTCAATCCTTATTATTGTTTTATTACTATATATGTTCCAGAGAATAGATCACAGTTTTTTTTCACTTAACCATTATTTTGGGGCATTTCTTACTTCTAATTTTTACCTGGTGTAAATATTAGCTTATTGATAAGGAGCTCAAATTGATTTCTAGTAGATCTATGCCACTTATCATACTACATGTCAAGAGTAAATTTACTACTGGTAGGTCATATAATGTGAGGAAAGGTTGTTAATTCATCAGAGTTTGTGCATTCACCTGGTTGTTTCAATTTCTGTATTATAGTTAGTAGGATTGAATGTTTTGAATAATTTATTGTATTTACACTTATGTGAATTTTCTGTTTATTCACTCCCATGTGCCAGTTTATTTTTTGGGAATAGTAATGTTTTTCTTACAAATTTGCATTAATTAGGATATAAACATTCTATCAAATTAACTCAGATGGAACACTGTTTAGTGAATTAACTCAGGCTTTCTGGCTGTAATCAATCCATTATACTGTACTGCCTTTTAAAATTTTAAGGATTCATCAATAAATAGTGCAATATTTTCTATATAAAGTACTGCCTTTATTTATATGAAGTATAAGTAGTTATGTAATTCATATATCTTTTCCACCTCACTCCATTTCACCCTTCCCTTATGCAGTTTTTATGTTGGCCACACTGATCTGATTAATCTTTTCTAATTAAAGTTAAGTTAAATTAAAAAAAAAATTCATTGAGTACCTCTTAAATGCCATGTACTAGGTTAGGCATCAGTAATTTAAAGATACATTAGACAAGCTTACTTTCCCTATGGAATTGAGATAAGAAAATAATTTCAATTAATAAAATACAAGCAAGAAGGGAGCTATGTAGTGGATATAGTGCAGGAAGAGAGGAGGGAAGTAATTAGCTGACTTGAGTGGATCTGTAAAGGCTTCCTAGAGAAGCCTATTCTTGGGTGGAGCAGTTTGCCTGGACTTGTAGGTGGGATGGGCATTCCAGAAAATTGCAAATGCTATAAGACAGGGAAGAATGGATCTTTGGTAATAGTAGGTGCAGTGTATGCTGGGAATTTTGAGAGATGAGACTGCTCTGGTAAATCCTTGTCAATCATGGAAGTCCTTGTATGCCATTATCAGGTCACTTGAGGACCTGGCCAGGTACCCTGACACAGAAATCTTATAATACATTATACTCCAGAAAGTGCAATGATCTGTTCTCAGCAAACTGCACCAGGTTTCTGGGTGGGAGAATTTCTGTGAGAGAAGCTTCTTGTATCTTCCTGGGTCCTCATGGGAAATATGCTGCAGTTGGTGGCGATTATGTTCTTTCTGTCCAGTGAAAGTTCCTGACAGATTGGAATCACTGAATGGAAGATTACCTATTTTAGAACCTCAATCTTGTCACCCTGAACTCAAGAATAATTACCTCATAGAGTTGTAAAAACTGCCTTTAGCAAGTTTAGACATCTGGTTCAAACAGCTGGGTTCCAGATATAATTTCTGACTGTGTCAACAGTGGCATCTTGCTTTCTTGCCTGGTTACTCAATAATGAAAAACAATGTGTTCAGTTGCACTGCAGTTGTCTAGTCTGTGGACATGCACAGTGTGTTTTCTCTGCTCAGGAAGGAGGAAGCATGGGAGGCCTCCTCCTACCAATCCATTTGATAGTACTTTATTCTTTGTACAAATAAGACACATTTCTCTTTCTCGCTCTCTCTCTTTTTTTTTGGTGATACTGGGGTTTGTACTCAGGGCTATGCAAGGAGGCACAATTCTTTAACATAATTGATTTGAATGCCCTTGGGTGGGTCACATACTGTCTACTTTTCATATCTGGTACATATATCTGCATCTATATCTATATCTATACATTTATGGGCATGCCTGTCTACTGAAGAGATTTCAATTCATATTAACTGCAGTACTGTAGAATCATTGAAGGGTTTTAAATTAAATATTGGGGTGAGCAGATTTATCTCTTAACCAGATTATTCTGGAGTGAGGATGAAGGATGACTGAAGAAGTTATAATTGGGCATGTCATTCATATACTGATTATGTATTTATTGACCATCTACTATGTTCCAGGCTCTGTTATAGATATGCTCATAGGTTACTTAATGACAAAGATATGTTCCAAGAAATGCGTTGTTAGGCAGTTTCTTTGTTGTCAGTCATCACAGCATTCTTACATAAACTCAGATGGTATAGTCTAGGTCAGTCTCTTAACGTGGCCTCTTAGTACAATCAAGAGACAAGATAAACAGGAGATGTATGAGGTCAGGGTAACATGTTACACTGTTTATAGTAAGTTTTTTTAAATATAAGAAGTATAATGAGTAGAAAGGGTAAATAAAAGTTTTATAGAAAACACATACACCAGCAGCATAGTCATTTATTATCATTGTCTAGTACTGTGTACTGTACAGAATTGCACGTGCTATACATTTATATGGCTGTCAGTGCAGCAGGTTTGTTATATAATTATTACCACAAACATGTTTAATGCGTTGCTCTACAACATTAAGACAGCTAAGATGTTACTAGGTGATAGAAATTTTTCAGCTCCATTTTTATCTTGTCAGCCACAATCATATATGCAGTCCATTGTTGTCCAAAATGTTGTCAGGTGATGTATGACTGTATGCACAATATCTAGGTAACTAGATACAGTATTATACTTACGTACCTGTGGTAGTACATGCACAGTAATATTGTTCAAGCAGAAAATAAAGTTTGCTGTCATGGAAGATGATGGTACATGAATTAATTACATAGTATGTTAGGTAGTAATATGTGCTAGAAAAATAAAGCTTGGAAATAAAGTAAGAGAGACTGGAGTAAGTTAGACCTGGAGACTAACATGGCATTATTGAAAGTTAATTATGAGTAAAGGTCAAAAGGACATTGAGGAACAAAACCTGCACATCAGGAGGAAGAACATTCCAGAAAGGGGAATATCAGGTATAAAGGTCCTGAGGTAGGAGCATGCCTGTCATGTTCAAGTATTAACTAGGAGCCAGTGAGATTATAGTGAAGTTGTCAAGGAGGAGAGCAGTAGTGGAAGAGGTCAGAGAGTGATAGGCTGATTGTAGAGCCCTGTCAGCCATTGTAAAGAATGTGAGTTTGCTCAGAGTGAGATGGGAGGCCAATAGAATGTTTTAAGCAGATAGAGAGGATAAACACTTAATTTAGGAAGAGAAAGGATCATTTGGAGCAGCATATAAGGAACAGACTAACCAGGCGTGTGGGACACACATGGAATCCTAGCACTCAGGAGGCTGAGGCAGGAGGATGGAAAGTTTGAAGCCAACCAGGGTTACATAGTAAGACACTGTTTTAAGAAAGAAAAGAAAATAGTAGAATGATAAGGATGAAATTAGAGCTATTATGAGATATAGGTGACTTGGATCAGGGTGATAGCAGTGAAGGTAGTTAGAAATGGTCTAATTTTGGACAGCTTGAAGGTAGAGATGACAAGATTTACTGATGGATGGATGTAGAATGTGAAAGACAGGAATCAAAAATGACTCCAAGATTTTGGCCTGGGCCAGTCACTGGAGAATAGAGTTCAGAGAAAAGTAAGAGTTGGATGCATTGGGTTGGAAATGCTTATTAGTTAATCAAGTGGGGAAACAGGATATAGAAAGTTGGATATATGAGTCTGGAGTTTTATAAAGATGACTGGACTGAAGATATAAATGTGGGAGTTGTTGGCATAAAGATGATATTAAAATGAGTATGGTGAAATAATCTAGATGTGAATAGAGGAAAAAAGGGGTCCAGAACTGACTTCTGAAAGTATTCAACACTAAGAGGTTGGAGATATTTTGAGATACGTTGGATCAGAAATGGAGAAAATTCAAGAGTGTTGATTTGGAAGCCAAGCTGAAGAAGAAAATATATCAAAGAGTGGGGAATGAGCAGCTGTGTCAGGTGCTACTGTTGTGTCAAGAAGATAGAGGTCACTGGGAATGATGTTGACAAGCAGTTTTTGTGGAGAGGTAGGAACAAGAGCCTGATTGAAGGGGACTTAAGAGAGATTGTGGGGAAGGGAATTAGGACCACTGAGGAAGACTTCTTTCAAGTTGTTGTTGTTGTTGTTTGCAAAAGCAGAGGAATGGAGAAATAGTCACTGGTAAGGAACATGATGTTTTCTTTATCATCTATTTTTAGCTTAGGAGAGTTAGCAGCTTTAAGATGATAGGGAATGATTTAGTATGGGAAATAAAAATTCAGATGTAGGATAAAGACAGGTAGGACTGCTAGAGCAATGTCCTTGAGTGAGCAGTTGGATATACTACCCTGCAGTTGAGGGCATAGATGAGATTTAAAGCCAAGAAATTAGACAAGCTTACTGTTTTAGTCTGTTCAGCCTGCTGTGACAAAGTTCCCATAAACTGAGTGGTCTATTAACAGCAAACTTTTGTTTCTCGTCATTCTTGAGTCTGGGAAGGCTCAGATCAAGACAGTGGAGATTCAGTGTCCTCATAGGTAACACCTCTCTGTGTCATCACACGGGGAAAGGGGTCAACAAACTCCCTTGGGTATTTTCAATAAGGACACTAATCTCCTCCTTGGGGGCTCTTATTTTCTAATCCTCTCTTAAAAGACCTTACCTCTTAACACTATCACACTGAGGACTAGGTTTCAACATATGAGTTTTGTAGGAACATAAACATTCAGACCAAAACATTTACCAAGGGGCAAATGAAGCTAGAAAAAAAATCAGACAACTGGTTAGAGACTAGGGATATGAAAAAGAGCCAACAATGAGACTGAGAAGGACAAGCAAGTAAAGTGGAGAAAAATCAGGAGTGTGATGGCCTGAACATGAAGACAATATTTGGGAGGAGGGAATGACTCCCTGTATTGCATTTAGAAATACAATGAACTTGGAGTTTCACTGATAAACTTGAACTAAGTGATTTGAGAGGAAAGATGAGTTGCTGAAAGTCTGACTAGAGTCTCTTTCAAAGAGGAGAGAAACTAAGGAAAAAGAATATAAGTAACTTTGGTGAAGGGAAAGAGAAGAAAATTGCTCAAAAGGTGGCTTTTAAAGAAAGGAGAAAATAACTTTGTATACTGGAGAGAATGAAAAAATGATTGTGAGGATTGAACTGAGTAGGTGAATTTTTCAGCAGTTCACTCATTGTTATGAAATCAAGGCAGAATATATGGCCACAGGTGGGTAGACATGGTATGAGGACCTCATGGAAGTTTGTTTTCTGATTGCCCTTCTGTTCTCAGTGAAATAGGAAGCAGTAAGACTAGCAGCCTGTAAAGATGGGTCCATAGTGAAGGAGGTTGAAACTAGGAGAGTAATGATGGTTATCTAGGAAAACAGGAGAGTGAATGGGTTAGGGATGGGGGACATTGCTGCCAGCCCATACTAAAGGCCTCCTCAAAGTTGATGATCATGAATTTCTAGAAATCCATCAGCATAGGTGTTTCTTTTCCTTCCATCACATTCAGCTGTGTTTGTGCAGGCAGACAAGGAAGAGAGAGAAGTTGTGTATAACAATAGCAAAAAAAGTTGAAGGTGTATAGCATGGGGTGATCTGAGTGACTGATTGTGATATTTCACTGAGATAATGAGAGAAGTGTGGACATGCAAGAGGATTGAGGATAGTGAAGAGGTGGTGGAATTACTGGATCATAGGTACTGGAAGGATAGAATGATTGTTAAGAATTCAGTGAAGAGAAGGGGACCAGAGAGTGGAATTTTTGGAATCAGAATGATAGAGGAGCTGCAGTTGTTGGCATTACCAGCTCCATGGCATGATCACATGTGAGGCCCTGAGGCAGGGTAGAGAACAAATTATTGAAAGAGAGGAACTCAAAGAACTGGAGGGTTGGAGTTTTGGAAGTTTTATCACTACATGGGCATTGAATTAACTAAGAATTATGATGAAAGTGGTTTTGGAGATTGTGACAGTAAGTTGACAAATGGGCTATTCCAGGAATGTGGGATGTGACGTGAGGAATGATAGCTGTCTGCAACAAGCATGTGTTGTGTGATGCAGTCAGATTGTAGGAGATTCACAGCTGGGGGATTGTAGAGAAAACATCAGCACATGGTAGACTATTAGTTTTTATCTAGGCAGAGGCATGCAGAGAATATCTTAAGGCAGTAGCTGCCTTAAAAGATATTTGAAAGGCGAAATAGTGTAGAGATATGAAAGAGAGGGATTTGGATTTCAAGTTTCTGATATTCGTGCCTAGGAGGATTTACCTGATTGAATTTACTACCGGAAGTCAGGCACGGTTATGAGAAAATGAGGTTGATTTAAAATGCGTTGAGTTTGAGGTTGTATTTGACACCTGTTGCAGATGTTCAGGGCAATTGACTGGGAGATCACTGGGAAGAGGTCACTGGGATTTGAGGGTAAGAACTCCACTGAACGCTAAGGTCCCTTACAACTCAAAGGTTTTTGGAGCGTGGTTTTCAGTGCTGGCTGTGTACCAGATCACTTGGGGGACTTTTGAAGATACAGCTTCCCTGCCCTGATTGGGTAAATCAGAATCTTGAGGATGACTTCTAAAGTATCTGTGCATACAGGTTTGATGTGCAAGTTTGAGTGCATTAATGGCCTTCATGGATTCAAATGACTTTATGGCTTCATTGTCAAAAATAAATATCCAAACCATGTGTATAAACATTTTATAAAATATTAGGAAAGCAAATACAAATACAAAAATGCATTTAGTGTATATCATTAACACTTTCTAAAAGCACAGTGATCTTAAATTATTAGTAATTAGGAGTGTGTTGGCAATACTAATAATATATTCTGTAGAAAATTTACCTTTAAGATGCATGTGTATAACCTAACACTAACTAAAATCTTGGCCATTTTTATTGTTAAGCACATAATATGATTGTCACTTGTTCTTAATTTAGGATAACCATCTGGTAAATAAACTCTGTTAAGAACCCTAGATCATGGTGTTAGAGAAGATTCTTGTAAGCTGTAAATCATCTTGCAATAAGCCTACTTCTTGTCAGGAAAAAAAAAATCCTGAAACAGAGAAAGAAGCTGGACATGAATGCAGAAGCCATATTAGAACCACTTTTAACACTTTATTCAAACATTCCCAGGTTAAACACATTTTCAGTTTTAGTTTTTCCGATAATGTGGATGTCAGTTGCTGGTATAGCTGAGCTAGCTCTAAAGGCTTCCCAGATTATTTCAGAGGGAATGAGAAAACAGCGCTGCTTGCTCTCCTTTAATCTCTTCCGCTGTGACTGCTACTTTAGATTTAATGTCACTGTAATATCCCAAATTTATAGGTCATTCTTTTTCTGGGGCTTTAAAAGTACTTTGTGTGTATTACTTTAATTTTGAGGGAGCTGAAATTCATTATGTTATGGAATCTATTTCAGAGAGAGTCTACAAAGAGAATTAGAAAAATCCCCCAAAGTGTTTCTTTTTTTCTTCTATATACTGTTGGTACAAACATCCTTTGATTCTAACTCCACACTGCTGTAGAGAACATTTGTGTGTGAATGACTGGAAGCTTCTCTGGAGGAAGATCTAATCCCCACAGGTTCAGTTTGAGAGGATCTACTGGGCAGACTGATAAAAATTAAAATCGCAGCACCTTTCCATTACATTAGGTTTTTGATCTTTTAATTTTTGAATTGTCTTATGCTTCAGTAACTCAGTCACAGCTGTCTTCCCAGTGCCTTAGTCGGTGGGAATTGGGAAGTCAAATTAGGCAGACTCACAAGACAAGAGCTCTAAGGCATATCTCTATGCAGTAAAAGATAATGGGTTAGGATTTGTGGTTGTACTCCGTAGTGCTGGGGACATCATCAGATTTGATCCAAGAAGGCTCAAGGAAAGAAGTGGGCAGTAAATGGTGGCCTTTATAATGTAGTCGAAAGCATGGGGAATTGTCAGAGGATGGTCAGAGTCAGCTCTATAGACTTGCTTCTTTCACTTTTCAGAAAATAGTTTCATTAAATAAATTAAAATAATAAGTACAGGGCTGGCAGATGACTCAAGTGGTAGAGTGCTTGCCAAGCAAGCTCAAGGTCCTGAGTTCAATCTTCAGCACCCTCCCCCCCAAAAAAAATGTTTTTAAAAACTCAGTGCAAAATAGTTGTCTGTGGATTTAATGTTGTCCTTATTTTCTCTTTTTCCAAAGCCTCATGCTAATTGAATTAATATTTGTATAATAAACATATTGAATGGAAATAAGTCATTACATGAGATTTATTTTATTTTCACAAATGGTAGAATAAACATTGAAATATTAGCACCCATAAACTTTTAATTAATGAAGCAATATTTAAATATGTAAAACAAAGTTTATTAAAACTTTCTAAGTTAAAAAATCAGAATGGGAAAGTTTCATACTTCACCAATAATATGATACATCAAATAGATAGGCTAGAAGTTATATAGTTAAAAGTTTGATTTATGTACTTAGGGAATTTCCTACCCACCAATATAAAAATAATGTTCACTTAAAAAATTGATCACCACAAGGTCAGATTATATAAAGGAATCATTAATTTCAAAAGGTAAATTTGTATGGACCATATTTACTAACCATGATACAATAAAACTCTCAATGAATGAATAATAAATAACACCACCACCCTAAATGCCTAAAAACTGAACTCTTAGAAGTCTCTTGAGTTAAAACAAAACAAAACATCAGAAATGGAAGTTGAAATTATAGACATTGAAAATACAATGGAAATGAGAGAACATATGTCAAACTGTGGAGTCTAGCCAAACCTACAGTTAGGTGAAAAATTCTAATTGTAACTTATTATTGGAAATAAATAGAGTGACAGAAAAAATAAATCAAACCTTGGATTTAAGGACCTAAAATTGGATAAAGCAAACTCAAAAAGCAGAAGTAAAGCATCAGTAAAACCAAAAGAAAAATTAATAAGTTAGAGAATGAAAAATAAAAAGCAAAACTAAAAAAATCAGTATTACAAAACAGAACCCAGATTGTTTCTTTGAAATACAAATAAGTAAATAGTTTGATATTCTGACCAAGAAAAATTTATGAGAAAAATCTATGACTATAAGGCAAAAGGAACGAGAAAGGGGGTGAATAACAGATTATAAAAAAAGAGATTAGAAAGCACAAGAAAATGCCATTTATGCCAAAGATGTATAAATTCAAATTCAGCAGAAAGTATGAACATCTCCAAATGGACATAGAAATATGTAGAGGAAATTGAAAAGTTGTCAAAGGGCTTTCCCCATAAAAAAGATATATCTGTAGATCCAGATATATCTTTAGGCCAGATTTAGTAAATCTGACCTAAATAGTGCATTGTCCCTCAGCAATGACTATAATTGTTACTGAAAATTTGTCTTAAATTCTCATTGCAAAAAAAAAAGTTAAATGAACATAAGAATCTGGACTGGGGGCATGGTTCAAGTCACAGAATGTCCAGCAAGTGCAAGGTCAAATTTAAACCCCAGTACTGCTCCTCCCCCAAGAACTAAATAAAGGTCATCAGTGCCTCCACTATCTATAAAGGTCATCGTGCCTCCACTATCTATAAAGAATCACTGCTAATATTTTTACTAAAAGTACAATTACTAGTTATAGGCTTATGCTCATTATTTACATTGATACAAAATACCAAACTGTTCTTCCAAAACCTTAAGAATTCATGTATTTTTCAAACTGTTCCATACACCATAGAAAAGTTCAAAGTTCAAACCCCAGTGCCACCAAAAGAAAAAAACGGGAAAGAACTGGAAAGCTTGTTAGCACACTAGTCAGTATTTGTTGTTGGTGGTGGTGTTTATTTTAAATTTATTGAAATTATTTATTTTAAACATTTACTGTTTGCACAAAATAGGTAACAGAAATATTTTTCAAAGTTTATCTCTAGTCTTTATCTCACTTAAAAATAATTTTATTGATGAATTACATGGTATGTAAAATATACCCAGTGTACAAGTCAATTCCTTTTGGTAAATTCACAAAGTTGTGCAGGAATCAGTACCAATCAGTTCTAGAACATTTCCATCACTTAGAAAGATTTCTCATCTCTACTCACTGTTAATTCTTACCCTAGAAGACCACTAATCTATACTTTCTGTGTCTATAAATCTACTTTTGGGCTTTTCACATAAATCTCTTTTCACATAAAGAGTTATCATCTGTGATATCTCTTGTAGCTGGGTCCTTTCACTTGGCATAATGTTTTCAAGGTTTAGCCATGTTACAACATGTATCATTAGTCCCTTTTTATTGCTGATTAGTATTATTCATTTACCAGTCTTCAGAAGTTTAGCATTTTTCAATTGGGGTATTAACAATGCTGTTTAGAATATTTACATGCAAGATTTTATATGAATATGTGTTTTCATTCATCTTAGCTATTCATCTTAACTAAATCCCACCTAGAAGTGGGATTTCTGAGTCATACAGTGAATTTTGCATAACATTTTGATGAACTGCCAAACTGTTTACGAAAATGACATTTTGCATTCCCACCAATAGCATGTAAGGATTCCCATTTCTACACATCTTTGGCAACATTTGCCCCTGTCTTTCTTTCTCAATGTATAGCCACTGTAGTGGGTGTGAAAAGGTGCTTCCTTTACAACTGTAAGTTTTTAGAGAAACAAACCTAGTCATCTCAAGTGGTGTTAAGAAAGCACATGATAAAATTCAACATTATTCTTAATTATACCTTAAGAAACAAAAAGCCCTATCTTAATGTAATAAGAATAATGATTGTGATTGATGATAATAACAGCAATTATAACTATTAAAATAATTATGGTACTTAGTAGAACTTTGTACCAGGTACAAAGTTCTAAGCTTTCACAAAACAGCTGATTTAGCACAGCAACTTTGAGGTAGATTCTAGCGGTATCCCCACTTTGCAGAGAAGAAATCAAAAGCATAGATAGGTTAAGCAATTTGTCTGACTCTACCACCTAGTAAGTCATGGAGTTGCAATTTAAATTCAGGTGCTCTGGATGCAGATTCATCCCCATTAATCCTTATGTGTTAATGTGGAGAATCTCATCTCAGATTGACCTTCATTGTTATTTCATGGTTCTTCCTTGTCACATGGTCTCTTCCTTACCCTTCTGCTACTCAGCCAAAGCTGTCATTTTTCTTCAGATAACTGTACTTCCTACTTCTCAGAAACATAAAGATGATACAGTAACACAGTAGCATAATATCTGTGAAGACAGTATTTCACATAAGTGGAGGAGAAAGTGGGTTGTTCAGTAAATACTGTTGATAGAATTTGCTAACTGTATGGGGAAAATATTATATTCTTGATACCCCACATTTTTCACATGATTTAAATTTTATGAAACACAAAGTCATTTGATTTCCAAAGGAAAATATATGATAATTATTATATAATTAGAGTTCTGTATATATGGTAGCAAAACAACTAAAATAGCAAATTAAACAAAAGATAGAGTTGGACATAGTGGTGCGTGCCTATAATTTCAGCAGTCGGGAGGCTGAGGCAGGAAGATTGAGAGTTCAAGGTTGCAGAAAATTCAGGGCCAGCCAGGCAACATGGCGAGACAACCCCTCCCCGACAAAAAAATAAAACACATAAGAGGTAAATTTTTTAAATTATCTCCTATAAAGAGACCTAAAGGTAGGCTACTCACATCTGAGAGGTTTAGGTAGTTATAAGATCCAGGTTCCTTCTGTCTGTCTTTTTATTTTGCCTTCTTTAGTGCATGGCTTTTTAAGTCACAGTCACCTTGTGGGTTTACAAGTGTTTGGGAATTCCAGTCCTCACATTGTCCTTCCTGGGAAAGACAAAGGATCCCCCTTCTACCCTGAGTCTGTTCTTTTTGTGTAATGTTTCTGGATGTCCCACTTAACCTTGTGTATACATCCCCTTACTCAGAATTTAGTCACATAGCCATACTTAGCTACAAGGAAGGCTGAGAAATGTAGTCTTTCAGCTTGATTGTCATTTCAAACACAAGTAACTTCTGTTTTTTGGGAAACTGGAAAAACAGATATTGAGTGGCAACTACCAGATTCTGTCATGTTTAAAGTAGGTGATGCATGACCCCAAAGCTAACAACCATAAAAGACAAGGTTGACAGATTTTGACAAATATAACAACAAACAGTTTTTATTGTGAAAGATATTATGAACAAAATGAAGACAAACCACAAAGTGGGAAAAATAACAGAAATGAATAATAGAGAATTAGCATTCTTTTAAATTGTACAGAAATGCAATAGTAAGAAACTTGACTGCTTGTGCCTTTTGGGGAAAGAATGCTAATTCTTTGGTTCCTCCTTAAATGTAAAAATGTATAGTAATACAGAACAGTCAGTGCTCAGTCTTACATATATTTTTTGTATTGAGTGTTTTTAATTCTTTGCTGGCAAGGGCTAGCCTGTATTAATAAGTACACAGTGATGGGCTGTTTGATTTAGGATAGACATAGTGAGATTACCTGAATGCTCAATTAACTGTCATGGTGAGAATCGTCTGCTCTCAGATTGATAAGAAGTTCAAATCAGTAGCCATTCTCTGTTCAGTGCTTCATCAGGAAGTGAATTAAAGTGAAACCATTAGCGGTCATTTTTCTAAATACTAATCACTGAGTTTCAAAATCCTAGAAAAATATTTGCATATTTTTAGTGCTTATTATATACTGGAATGTTTTTTAACTGAGTTCAGGACTTGGGGACATTGGGAGGGGGTACTGTTTCTGGCCAGATTACTTACACAGCAATAATTCTTCACAGTTTTCTGTTAATATCTTCTGATTTAACAAGAAAGTTGGAGCCAAGTGATTTGGGCTATTTGATATCCTTGGTAACCACTGTTAGATGATGAATTGAATCAGTTAAAATTAATTTCTTGTGAAAATCTGCTTTCATCAGAGGATATTGGCTTTGATGTTTAGATGCACAAGAAATACATATACACATGCATACACACAGTGTCATCAGATGTGCAGAATATTTATAAATAAAAATCTGCAAAGCCTAGTAAATGCAAAAAGTGGGGAAGATGTGGGATGGTTATAAAGGGCTCTGCCTTTAAGGATTCTGCTTCTACTTGGGGAAGGAAGACTTATATAAATACAGGAACTTGAAGCATAATAGCCAGTGTGTGAGCTTTTGTTCAGGGACAGGAGTAGCCTTCCTTTCCTCACATCTGTGAATGCTAACTGTCATGACAAAGCTATTGTTACAGAAGTTTGAAAAAAGATAGAGAACACATTTTTCTAATATAAAATAATGCAATATATATTTTAGGTCCAAGTCCATTTTTAATGTCAATTGAGGAGAATTTTCCATTGGCTCTGATAGGTGCTTTGCCTGAGGGCCGTGTCTGCTAGAAACCCTGCACTCATAAAAGTTAATATATTGAGACTATTGGTAGAACAAGGAAAAGCCAGAGCTGGGCTTCACAGCATGGATTGCTGGTTGGTGCCACATAGCAGCACTTCTATTCCTATTTGGGTAAGCAAGAGAAACTCATCATACAGAGATGTGTCCTGGGACCCTGGCTCAGGCCTAGAATCTACAAATTTCCCTGGAGGGGTCTGTAGAGAATGGATACTCCTTATATCAGCTCCATGTAGAATTTGACTACTGCTGACTTCAGGAGTTCTGCTTGCTCTGAGAGGAGCTATAAAATAGAAATTTAGAGGAGGAAAAAAACAAAACAAAACAAGAGCTGAGCTATAAAGAGGTAAGTCAAAGCTTTATTTATAATATTGGAAGCTTAGAAGTTTTTACCATCAAATCTGCCTTTATTCTATAGGAAAGAAAACATGTGCTAGGCAGTCTGCATAATCTGGGTTGAAAGACTGCTTTACTACTTAATAGTTGTATAATTTGGGGAGAGTGACCTAACTTCTTGGTGTCTCAACATTCTTTTCTGCAAAATGAAGAGAATAATGTTTGTGGGAGAACTATGACGTGTGAGTAAAATCAGGTATTTGGAAAAGAGAATGCCATTTAGAGTCCAATTAATGGTAGTTCTCTTATTAATCCCCTTGGTAGAGATTTTTGTTGTATTTCACAAAAACGTACACAAGCGATTGCTACCACATCCTTTATTTTGCTTTCCTTTGCTTCATTAATCTATCCCATTATTGCTTCCTCTCCTTTTTCTTCACCTTTTCATCTCTTGATTTATTTTATCCTTCACTGTTTATTGGCTATTTTTTAACTGACTTTCTTAAGTGAAATGCTAAGCAATTTAGCTATTATTGATGGTGTGTACCAGAAACCTACCCTATACTGGAGCACTGTCAATGGTGCTGAAGTTACTGCACCATCGTAACAGCAAGACAGACATGATACCTGTCCTTAAGACCATCTCATTGAGGATGTAGATAAACAGGTAATTACAGTTTATTGCAATAAGAGAAAGTGTGATGGAGTAATAGAGCATATAGGAGAGGTACTTAACCCAAACTTGGAGGAAGTGATGTCCTGAGGACAGTGTCAGGGAAGTATGTGAACAAGGATTTGTTTGGAGTGAGTGGTAAAATCTTATCACCTACCTAAACTCAATCTCTAAGATTGGAGAGTTCTCTAAGAAATAACCATGGCTTTGCTATTGTTGGGTTTATCTAAAAATTCTTGTTGTCTTTTTATTTCTGGCTTGTATGCCCTTTCAGGTAAGTTCCAGGATAAGTTTATTACCTCTTGTGCTATGTAAAACTGCCTTTGATCAGTTAGACTCTGACTTCTCTTTTGCCTCCAGTAAAGACCCTTCATTCTGATATTTCAATATGTATTGTTTAAATCCATGTTTCTGTAATTCATACCTGCCATGATTATTTATTCTTTGCTCAGAACTCTGTTAGCTTCATCTTTTTTTTTTTTTGTGATATTGGTTTACTTGATTAGTTTCTCCCCATTCATCTGAGCTGGCATCCCCATAACTTCTCAGGATTTCCCTTTCTTTACCCACCTCGCCCACCTTGATACATGAAGCAGAACATGACCTTGAACTTTGGGCCTGATGTTCTTCTATGATATGGATGGAGGAATGAGGAATTTTCCATGACCAGCTCCTACATCAACAAACATCATTCCTTATGTTTTGATTTACATCGCGTTCAGTCCCTCATACATATTTTGGGAAAGCTTCCTGAAGTTTCTTACAATCCATTTAAATGAGAAATGCTGAGTGACCTAGCTTTGCTATCCTTATTCAGGGATGTTCAGTCACTGGTTAGAATTAGTACCTAGGATCCAGGGCTGCACACAGCTGTCTAGCCGAGTGAGCATGATCTCGACTTCAATACCTGTGTGTCCCTTGCCTGCCAGCACTGCTCCAACTTATACTTCCTGACCTTCCAGACTCTGGACTTTGCTAGTGTGGGTTTTCTCTCTGCTCTCACACTGCTCATAAGATACCTTACACTTGATGAGTTTCCTCCTCCTCCACCTTCTTTAAACTACTATAATCCAATTCCCACACCTGCCCCTCCTCTGAGGCTGCTCCAACTACATTCATGAGTGACTAATTGCTAATCCCACTGGGCACATTTCAGTTGTTGGAATACTGCTGCCTTTAAAATGGTGATCACTGCTCTATTCTCTTGAATTTTGTAACACTGAATCCCATTCTTCTTTTTCTCCTCCATGAGTTTCTTCTTTCTACTCACCCCACATTGATGTTTCTTACCTCACAGAGCTTGTCCTACTGCTTCCCTCACTTGAACGTTTTACCCCAAGTTTCCCTCTCCAATCTCAAGAATTTATGAACCTCTGGCATGCTGATAATCCCAAATCCATATTCTAGCCTGGACTCTGATGAGCTTCAGACTTACATATTTAACCTCCTCTTAGAACACTCTACCCAGATAGTGACCTCAAATTCAACATGGCCAAAACTGGCCGATAGCAACACCTGCTGTTGTTTTTCTGCCTGAACTATTCTCTCATAAATCCCTCATGGCTCATTCCTCAGTTCATTCAGCCTCTCTGCTCAATGAACACAATCTTAGAAAGGCCCCTTATATGCCTTTTCTGCCCTGACTTCTTCAGAATACATATATTAGAATTTATATAATATAAATACCTGAAGTAATTTCTGATGCCCAAATATTAAGTGAATGAATTAGGCATTTTCCCCACTGCAGACTGACTTCTGCCCTTTTATATTGATGGGTAGCTCTATCCCACACTCACTCATTCAAATTAGAAAGCTGGGGTTATTCTAGAAACTTCCATTACCATCACTACCAACCCTGACTGTGCACATAAAACACTAATTTCTACCAGTTTTACTTTGTAATTTTTTTCTCAACTCTCTTTCCCATCTCCATTCCTATCACTACAGCCCTATTTCCTTTCCCTGTATTATTTCATCACCTGGTGTGCTTCCTACTTCTGTCTTTAAGCACTTAACTCTACCCTCAATGGATAGACATGACTCTGCTGCTTTTCACTGTAAACTTTTCAGTGGTTCCAGTCAGCAGCAGGATTCCAGTTCAAGCTCTTTCATATGGCATATATGAGGCTGATCAGGTTGCATGAGATGCCATCCCTTGCTTTATACTAACAGTAGAGTTTTGCTACAAAGTTTCTTGCTTCCAGATTGTCCCTTTAGCCTACAGTGTTTCTCTTTGCTCTCCGCTTTCTCATTTCTGGTGGATTCTTTCATCTGTCCATATATCTGCCTCCTTCATTAGACCAAAAACTCATTGAGGGAAAGGACTATGTATTGTTGTTCTTTCTGTTCTCATCTATCTCAATTCTTGAAATATAATAGGGACTTGATAAATGTCTGAATAGATGAAAGATGAATGGATGACATGTTTAGATGGATGTTTTTGGCTGAATTCTAGTCGTTATCATCAAGGTATAGCACAGAATTGCATTTCCCAAACCTGAAAGATATTAGTATAATCCACAGAATGAGAATTCATTAAGGCTGTATGCTACAGAACATTATGTTTCCATTGTCAGAAGGTCTTACTTTCCTCATTGTCCTAGTAAGTTCAGAAGTCAATTTAGCAATAACTAAAAAGAGAAAAAGAGCAGGGGGAAGAAGGACCATGGGCAATTACATCCATTGGTTTCTTTTTCTTATGAATCCATAGGGTTTTCTCAAAAGGGCTTTATTTGTAGTAGTAAAATGATTGTGTTGTTATAATAGCATGAATTGTGTAAGGTATATAGGCAACATGATGTAGTGGGTAGTTTCTTAAAGATTAGTGTATGTTTAGTTGAAAGTAAATGATCCCCTTCCCCCAAAGTACATGCTGGATTTGAGTTCTCGATGTGAAAACAAATGTTTCTGTTGCAGAACTTTATCATCAACTTGTTGGAAATTGTGCTCAGAATGTTTTCAGTTGAACAGTTCTGTCACAGTGGCATGTAAAGATTCACTGGGAAAGGCACAGTTCCAGTGATGCTTAAACTTGTTAAAAGTGAAGAACGTTTTCACTAGTTAAATGGCAGCGAAAAGCCTGAGGTATTTAATCTGCACAGTGTTTATTTTATTTTATTTTATTATTCATATGTGCATACAGGGCTTGGGTCATTTCTCCTCCCTGCCCCCACCCCCTCCCTTACCACCCACTCCGCCCCCTCCCTCTCCCCCCTACCCCCTCAATATCCAGCAGAAACTATTTTGCCCTTATTTCTAATTTTGTTGTAGAGAGAGTATAAGCAATAATAGAAAGGAACAAGGGTTTTTGCTGGTTGAGATAAGGATAGCTATACAGGACATTGACTCACATTGATTTCCTGTGCGTGTGTGTTACCTTCTATGTTAATTCTTTTTGATCTCACCTTTTCTCTAGTTCCTGGTCCCCTTTTCCTATTGGCCTCAGTTGCTTTTAAGGTATCTGCTTTAGTTTCTCTGCGTTAAGGGCAACAAATGCTAGCTAATTTTTTAGGTGTCTTACCTATCCTCACTCCTCCCTTGTGCTGCACAGTGTTTTTAAAAATTTTTCCTTTACAGAGCCCTAAGTTTTTGCAAGATTGTCCTGGAGTCCTTATTGTCCCACTGCAATCAGGACAACAACATTGATATCTGTTTTATAGAAGGTAGTTCATTATCAGATTTCACTTGATATTATTCTTGATTTAATTTGGGTAGATACAGCTGAACTTGTGTTTTATAATATAGGAAACAAAATCATAAAATATCTTTTAGATTCTCCCATTCTAACTCTTTACAAGTGGAGAACCCTTTATCTTGAAAACTAGTACTGATAAGCACAAATGGAAAGGTTTAGAGGTACATAAACAAAGGAGCCTGCAAGTATATGTCTAGGAACTTTCAGGAGGCTTAGACTATGGAGATATTTTCAGGAATGCTGATGGCCAGAATGAATTGATGTTTTATAGATATCCAAAGAATAATCAGAAATGTTA
The DNA here is from genome assembly GCF_047511655.1 of Castor canadensis. Classification (NCBI taxonomy): domain Eukaryota; kingdom Metazoa; phylum Chordata; class Mammalia; order Rodentia; family Castoridae; genus Castor; species Castor canadensis. The sequence continues at coordinate 145,836,833 of NC_133386.1, forward strand.
TGTCCACAAAAAAGGAAAAGGAAGATATTTCCCTGCCTGGGAAGAGGGAATAATGGTAACAGATGCCAGAAGACATCCAATAGAGACAGCAAAGCCAGTAGATAGAATTGGGCACATGGCCCAGTCCTCACAGTGAAAGAAACATGAAATCTACAAATTCAAGACTGTGAACTTGGTGTCCATTCCTGGCAAACTCTTAAGCCAACTTAGCAGATGGTTTGTGAGCATTTAGAAAAGGTGCTCCAGAGCTAGTTTATTAAAACCAAGTCATAGTAAGCCTCTTGTGCTTCCTTTGTTGGTAAAGTATCTCTGACTTCAGCAAAGATTTTTCATTAGGTTGTTTATGATAATCAGCAAATCCTCCCCCTTTAAGCTGGGGACAGTGGAACGTTGTTGGGGGGAAGGAAGGGTAGGGTGAAATGCCAGATCAACAGAAAAGCCAGAGAGGCAGGAAAATACTTCCTGATGGCCAGCTTGATGGAGTCAGAGTCTGCTTAAGAAAGCAGTGGGGAGCTTAGTAAGCTGTCATGTTTATTTTCAGAGTGTCCCTTAATACTACGTTTCTCAAATTGTGAACCATGAGCCAACTTTCGCCTTCAGAGATACTTGGGGACATTTATTTAAATGTAGATTCCTGGACCTCATCCAGAGTTTGGATCTCTGGAGGTATAGCTCAGGAATCTCTACTTTTAGCATGCTTCCCAGACAATTATCAAGTACATGTAAATTTCATAACTATTGTTTCAAAGATAAAATTATTTTCTGTGAAGAAAGTAACCCAGAATGCGAAGTATGGGAGATTCTTCGGTTGTTTCATAAGTAGTAAGTAGATGCATTTTTGCATATGGTTATGACTCAGAAATTTCTGATCTTCCTCTACATCTAACTGCCTAGGGTCAAATCCAACCCTGTTGCCATCTGGTGACAACCATTTATGCTGAAAAAGCAAGACTGATGAGGCAAATCTTTTGAGCACTAAAACTGGATTTTCTATTAGTTAAAGACTTGACTTAAAGGGCATGTAAAAGCAGGGCTGTTGGAGTGGCTTAAGGAGTAGAGTGCCTGCCTAGCAAGTCCAAGGTCCAGAGTTCAAACCCCAGTATCACCCAAAAAAGCAAATTATAAAAAAAGAAACCCAATCACAAATTACCCCTAAAGAGCATATAAAAGAAACTTAGTTGTGTACAGTTATGTGGAAAGTCAATTTCACACTGCCTGGATTGAGGACAGTGGCATACAAATACATGTGTAATAACCAGTTGTCTAGAATAAAAATGTGTGGATAAATACGTGCACATACGTTTATTACGAATGTTATTAATATAAGGCATGTGCAGGACAATTCATAATAAAATACACATTGAGTTTTATTGATTACATTATAATTGATTCCTACAGAATTATTGCCTTGATTTTTGTCAAACCTTTGTGTCCATAGCAACCCTTGGTTGCAACGTACAAAGGAGTGTAGGTTCAACATACATATTGGTTAATAGCTTCATTTATGCTAGCAAGGTGAAAGTGAAATGACATGTTAGAACTTCACTTATTTGCCAATAATATACCTAGGTTTTTTTGTTGAATTAGATGATAGTTTTTGAGTCCTGGAAAAAAATATCCTCAAATTTTTGTGCTTTTTACAATGTAATGACTGCAGACATGGCAGACTTTCCCTTTGGGTTCTTAAATTTTTCTTTTGCTTTTGTAAGACTTTAGTAAGATATCACTTTCATAATATATCAATAAAATAATAAATTAAATCCTGATTTATGGTGTTTGAAATTTTAGTGCTATTAATGCTTTCAATGTGGACAGTTTCAAGCTACCAAAATGATATTGCTGTATGCAGAGTTGGGGAGAGATGCAAGGTGGCCTGTCATTATCTACTATTTCTAACACACAGATATTTGAGGTGTAAATGACTCTGAAAGCATAGAGAATAGTAAAATGAGTAGGAAATGATCATTTGGTGGTAATTTTTATATATGTTTCTAATATAATTTATTTAATTATGTGTTTATGTAATGTAATTTTTAGTATTGGCTGTCTTTAACCAGCTTTAAAAATTTCTGAAATTTAATAATTGGCTGTTACAAGCTTCTGAGATCTGGCTCTGGCTAATTACTAAATAAAGGCGAGTTGTCTGAACTCACAGATATGTGACAGGGTTATGTTCCTGCTTTTATGCAGGAGTACAGATATAATATTTAGGCACATTTACATAAAAATGCACCCTTCTAAATCAGAGGATAGCAATAACAGATCAAACAAACGTGTTCCACACTTGGGCATGAGTGCAGAAGAGTTCCTAAACAGACAAGGTCAGATCCAATAGAACAGATTTCCTCTGTCATGTCTGGGAGATTATGACTCAAGCTCTTTGCCAACTCTGCATTTTGCATCAATAGATAGTCTCATATGGAAAGGTACCTCTCTTGTGTTGCATTCTGTCCTGATTTCAGCAAAAACTGTTTCTGATACCTTTATTCTCTCCACAAGCCCTTCTGAATACAGTAAGATTCTAGCTGAAAGCTTGAAGCTCCCTGCCACATGCAAAGCTATTAGGATTTGATACACTTTTTATGAAAATTCTCATTAAAAACAGTTTCATAGAGTATTTTTCTTTGATAGAATATTTGGATAGTCATGGAATAAGTAATATACCTCTAGGGCACAATCTTAGTCTCTTTCTTCCTGTTTTTGCACTGCTATGCTTGCAAGCAAATTGTTAAACAACTTTATTATGCTCCCTAAGAACATTTTCTGAAATGTGTTTGAATTTCCTAATGTAGGAACCTGGTCTCTATCACTATTTTCTGTACTGACCATTGTAATTATGGCACAGGGACCTACTTATAGAGAACTTTGCTTGCTGAATGAATATAAACACAAAATTGCCTGAAGTTGCTAATTGTTCTTTCCTGTTGTGTACATTGGCTGTGCCCCAGCAACTTGGCTCTATTTCAGTCACACAATGTCTCCTACAGGTCCTCAAATATTACTTCAAGTAAAAATTATTTTTGAGTTGACTGATTTGTAATTGGGGTAAGTAAGATTCTCTTCTAATATTATAATGACATTTTATATTTAAAAAATGAATAAGGAATTTTTTTCATATTATAGAAAACATAAAGTAAAACCAAATAATCTTTTGACTGGAAGGAGATAGGGACTGTGTCTTTGAGCATGGATGCCATTTTTCAATTTTTCTCTTTAAGCCAAATTGCTTATGTGTAGATCTGTGTTATGTACAGCTGATTCCATGATTCTGGGTCAGAGCAAAACAAGGGACCATGACCAAGGGTTTCAATAAAGTATCTTTTGGTCAGGTAGAATGGAGGTGTATGTTCACAGAGGCAGGCAGATAGACAGATGGCAGGCTAGGCGCTGCAAGCTCTGTGGTGCCCCAGGATAGGCAGTACCTAATTACAGTTCCTCCTAGAAGGGTACCTCCCAGGACACTGTGAGCAGGCACAGACTCAGGGACCCTTCTGCAGCCATCTGGGCATTAACCCTGTAGCAGCTTATAGGCAGTGCAGTGGGAAGTTTCTGAGAGCAAAAACTTTGCAGGTGCTATTTTGTACTTTCTGGCAGCTATTTCCACTGAGACAGCACCTCTGATCCCTTAGTTATCCTTATTGGTCAGAATTTGGAATATTTCAGCTAACGGTTTAAAGCATGATTTTTTTAATATTACATTTAACTTCTCCATATTTTATTTACAATTTTAATTATGATCAAGTAATATACATACAATGTTTTAAAAAATCTTGTGTTAGAGACGGGGGGAGGGGAGAGAGATTCAATTTGTATCTGTGGGTCCACTCCCAAAGCCTGTGTATTTACCCTTTAAAAATTTTAGGTTTTTGGTAATTCCCTCCACGCTATAGATGATGTACTTCAATTTTGTTCCTCTATACTGTGAATAATATACTTCAGTTTTGTCCTTTCCTACTATAAATAATATACTTCAATTTTGTTCACCATATTTAGACAACATACACACACACATATAAACAAGATGAGGAATTTTCCCATTTCTAATTTGTTATTGTTTACATTTTAAACTTTAAAAAATTAAATTTCTGTTTCCTTTTGTGTCCACCCTCAGCTTTATCCCTGGACTCCTCCACTTTGTAAAATGAGTATATTGGTTGCCTGTTATGTTGGTATACTGTGATAGTAAATTTTTACATTGCTTTATATAGTTGGCATTCTGTATCTGCTGGCACAGATTCAATCAGCCTCAAGTAGAAAATATTTGCAAAAAATTGTTTCTGTTCTGGACACACACAGACTTTAATAAGTAATCTAAAGATGATTTAAAGTTCTATACAAATACATATAGAACATCTGATATATAGTACTTCACCCATTGATTTTGTTAGCTAATGTTTAAGGGGGTGTCCTCAAGCCAATATCCAGGGATGACTATTATTAAGGCATGTTAATTATAAACATTATATTTCTACAAACTATGATGATGGTACATTTGAAGCTTTCTTAGCCAACTTCCAGATATTGACTTACCAGAACTATCAGGGTTTCCATTCATTCTGGAAAACATTTTTTTAAATACCATGACAAACTGAGTGTGCACAGATCGCAAGTTCACTACTATTCCATTGATTTCTGCTTCTATAAATTAAGCTGAATGCTTACTAAGAAGCAATTATTTTTGTCCCCAAACTTGTTTATTCTGTAGTAACTTGTTGTTGGAATCATGTAATCTAATTAAATGCTACATGTACAGAAGAAGTATGAATACTAAAATAGAATTGTTTTTATAAAAACTGAATTGAAATCTTTGTAAGACTTGAGAAATGCAAGTTGTTTTTTCTAAATACTGATGAGTTTGTTGTGGAGGAACAACTGTGAAAGATAGAAAACAGTGGTAAAAACCAAAAGGATTCTCTCAGGTTGTTTCACAAATACCTTTATTATTATACTTAAAGAAATGTAAGTTGAACAAGAGAAACCACATTACGAGTATTTTAGATGTAAGAAAATGACAAACTACAGCTAGAAGACTCATTTCAAAGAACAGCATTTTTCTTCATCATGTATAAAAAGATTGGTGAATTAGTGTTTTAAGTTAAAATGTTTAACTTAAAATATTTAAGGCTTATGGGGAGAGTTAGAAGTCAGTGATGAAAAGTGCTTCCAGCAAGATACTTCACCCTTCTCACTTGTTAAATTGTGGCAATCATGGATATTTCATGATTATCAATGAATTTGCTTATGATAGCATTGACACTTATTAGGCAAGAGAAGTTCAAAGATAGTCTACTTCTAGATTAGATGATGGTGTTTCTCTGTCTTGGACTTTTGGAATTTCACAGCAGTATCTGGCTATGTACACTTTTTTTCATTCATCTTGGCGTCTGTGTCTTTCTTTCACATTGGGAAATGTTTTGTTTTTATGATAATTTCTTCCCCTTCCATTTTTTTTTTCTCTTTAGGGGTCCTCCTACAGTAATCCTTTAGGTTTTTTAGCTTCTCTATTGCTTTTTGTCTCTTTGCTCTATATTCTTAATGTCTTGAAAAGCAAAGTTTATCTCAGTATATTTTGTTCCCTCTCCCTATTTCTCCATACTCTTTTCCTTTACAGGACCCTTTCACCACCACACCCAAATTACGAAATATGAGCATTGAGAAACAAAAAGGACAACTCAGTATGAAGTCACTCAGACCGTCAAGGTTTAGGGTTATATTTTCACCTCTCCAGGGGTCAAGGTATCCCTATACCCTTTTTAGAGGAATTTAGTAGCTAAAGATCAGGTAGGTTTCTCTTTTCTTTTAACACCCAGATTAAATTAATGTTTTTCTTTTCTCTTCTTTTTTGGTGCTGGGATTGAATGCAGGGCCTTGTGTATGCTCTGCAAGCACTCGAAAATTGAGCTACATTCGTGACCCTCAGGTCTCACTATGTAGCCCAAGCTGGCCTCAAACATGTGACCCTCCTGCCTCTGCTTCATGAGGCGGGATTACATACAGCTTAAGGGTTCTTTTTATATGTCTTTCAGTGAAAGGTTCACAACTTTACGACCAGCACCAATCCAAAGGAATTTTCTTTCAGGAAAATTTCTCAAAATGTTAAGTAATAATCAGAAATTATTATTTACTGTAGTTTCTCAGCTCACTGTGGTAGTAGTCTCTGTTGTTAATGGTTCAAAGGTCTGAGCAGAGGTTGAGTTAGTCCCTGTTTTAGAAGGGGGAGGCTTCTGTCATGGTCGTGCTCCTTACTTGTGACCTGGTCATCGTTTCTTTCTCTTGAGATAATCTGCATCCCTGTTCCTCTTCCTAACATAATAATGATGACACTTAATCATATTTTTTTCTTTTTGAGACAGGGTCTCTCTATGTGGCCCAGACTGGCCTTGAACTTGTGATCCTTCTGCCTTTGCCTCTTGAGTGTTAGGATTACAGACATGAACCACAACACCCAGTTAATTGCAACTTTTGCTTCCGAATTTTGGGACAATGAAATTAGAAACTCCCTGATAATTTATAAAGCAGAAAAGAACTAGAAATTTCCAAGATGATATGTAAATTATAAAAATTGCCAAGAACCTTGTGCTTTCCCCCCATTCCCCTCTTACGTGTTTAGTAAGCTATCTGAAGAAAATGATGTTGTTTACACTTTGATATAATATATTTTCCAAGTGAAATATAGCATTCCATATGTTCACAGTAGAAAGAAGCATCATGACATCCTGGCAATGACAAAGATAGTTATTCCATAGAATTAATTTTGTGGTGTTGTTCGAGGGTCTTCATATGCTCCATTAATCACAGTGGTAGGATGTAAGAAATCATCTGTTAGGGGCTTGGGAAACCCTTGGAGAGACCCCAGACCCTTAATGGTTAGGGGGCAGCATGGTATCCCATTAAGGATTACTTTGGCAGAAGGATTGAAGGGGGACTAGAGTCCATGGATATTATTGTTATTTAGTAAACGTGCAGACATATGTACTTGCAAAAAAACAAAAAAGAACCCTAACTTTTCATTAGTTCTTCTCCTTACCTAGTTGATTCTTTTATGCATTATGATGATGCCCATCTCATCCTTTCCAACAATTTCAATACCTTTTTTTCCATTTAATTTATTATTGTGTAACTCAGGTATCTTCCAGCATATCACCTGCTTGTGAGACTAGATTAGGCTACTTTAGCATTTTGTACCTAGGCTTATTACATTATATTTTATGCCTGCCAAAGGATAGGAAGGACCCCCTGTCCCATCATGTCTTCTGTTTTCCTACAAGTTCCCCATTGGGGATATGGTGAGGAATAATATCTTATGTAAATGAGCCACTTCTTCTGACTTTGTTGTCTTTCAGCTGAGCCTACAGCTGTTATAGCTGTTATCATACTGTCTTGTCCATGCTACTCTTGCTACATTTCTTCCCCAATGTTTTTCCTGCTTTCTTTGCCTTGGCTGCCTGCTAACCCCTGCTTTACTGATAGTTCACTACCTGACCTACCACTAGTGATATGGGTTCCTCAGTTTCTTCTCTTAGGTATGAGAACCCTGCCCTCTGTTGCTGCTGTTTGGAGTCTTCACTATTCCTCTCTCCAGTACTCACATTTCTGGTATTTTTAATACAATCCCATCTTCATATAGAGAGTGTCTCATGGTAGTGCTGCTTAGACTCCTTGGGACACAAGATGCTCTCACTCACAAGGATGAGAGAAGTTCTGTGCACCCTCAGGAGGGCACATTTCCATCCTGACTCAGAGGATCTGGAAAATGATAATAAAATACCCCCTTCCCCACGTTAGCTTCCAGAGCATCATTTGGGATGTGCCCACAGACTCTCTTGTTACTCAGCATTTGTTCAGAAGCCTGCCAGTACTGGCGTCAGTTCTTTTCTATGTACTTTTGCAAGGGGAAGCTCTTGTCTCGTGACCAATTTTCGTTCAAATGAAACACAATACTTGAGTTATCATGGAAACATAAAGTAGACAGTGGGGCTGGAGAGTGTGAGAGATGTGGAATCAGTGTTTAGTGGGTACAGACTTTCAGTATAGGACAGTGGAAAAACTCTGTAAGCAGAGTGGTGATAGTAACACAACAATGTGAACATACTTAATACCACTGAACTGTACACTTTAAAATGGTTAGAATAGTAAAATTTATGCTATATAAATTGCTACCATCTTTTTAAAATGTGAAAAAACTAGTTTTTTTTTAAATAAAGAAGTGAGATACAGAAATATCTTAGAGAAGACCATCAGTGCCTGCTCATAGACATAGATCTTCCTACTATCTGTTATACAGAACTTCTGAACTCCTGAGGACAGGCCTGAGGAGAACATGTTGAGAAGAACTGGTATCCTTGTATCTTCCAGTTAGAGTCAAGAGTAAGATGTATTGAAATTTTAAGTTTTTCTTTTCTGACTGATCAATGTTCCTTGGAACAACTGCTACATTTGTTGGTCATATACCAGCATTAGTAATCATTCTGATGAGAAGTAAATGCCACTTTCTATGCATGACTACTGAGGAAAATTAGTGATTTAAAAGAAACTGCTTTCATTTCAGTAGCATGAAATATTTGCCAAAAGGACTTCAAATCATGTAATTTGTGGAAAGTTGATAGTTAAATACAATACACAAGAGCTCATGCTTTTAACTCCTTACCAATAGTCTAAGACTGACCCATAGTATTTTAGCACAGGAGATCCATAACTTGATGGTACATTTGGACTTGGGTTATAATGACCCATAGTAGTAAAGGGTTGGATCCACACTAGTAAAGTTGGATCAGTGTCTGTGCTTTTAGCCATGAACCAGCATTCAAATCAGACAGAGAAGGGAAAATGTAAGGAAGAGTATGAATGAGAATCCTTTGTGTTCTGACTCTAAGCAACCTTGTGACTTGGGAGTGTTTCTCAGGGGAGGTTCTTCAGAGTTGGTCTTGGCTGTAGGAGCAAGACTATTTGGAGACATCAGCTGGCTCAGAGAGCTTCTTCCGAAGATGTTACTTCTCTGGCATACTCTGGATAGATCACTATATTCCCAGTAACATAGTTTTCACAATAGACAGCTCAATGCAGTGGACTGTGAAGTTGATTCAGTAGCCAATACCTGCCTCCAGGGCCCATGCTACTTCTGCTGCACTGCCTCCACTGAGTCTCCAATGTTCAGAAAAGAGTGCAATATATGATTTTCAATCACAGTGAACAAGCAGTCTTAATACTAGTTCTATACATACTTAAGTACAGAGTTTCTTTGGCATATGTTTTCCTTAAGCACATATTTTAGTGGAGTAAAGAATGGCTATAAAATAGAAATGATACATAGTTTAGAATTTTATCACTTATCAAACATGTAGTGCCTCTTTTGTGCCAGACATCATGCTGGGTTGTAGAAGATACTTCACAGACAGAATTTTTCACTTCATATAGAATTCTTCATTTCATTTGAGAATATGAGATCTGGAAGGCCCTTCTATCTTACCAGATCTCATTTTGTATATTAGGACTCCCAGTCCCAGATAAGAGCACAGGTTTTCCAAGGTTCTTTAGATTATTAGATGTAGGACCCAGAATAGAAAGCAACCTTTTCTATGATGAATTAATTTGGGTCCCAGCATAAGTAGGTGACACAGTCAAACTAGGTAATTTGAGGAGTGCTTAAAACAAGGACCTTTTGCAAAGATATGGTCAGGATGCAAGGAACCAGCAAAGGACAGTGTCCTTCAAAACCAGAAGGGCGAGATCACTACCCATAAGGAGCAATGAACTCAGAAAAGGATCTGTAGCTTTCAATAGAGGAGCACATGCAACATAGTGACTTAGCAGGAAACAGTTGGGAGAATAAATATCTTAACTGCCCTTTCCTCCTGTCTTCTGATTTTCCACTAAGGCCCTCTATTGGCTGAACTTGATAGGAACAAAAGGCAAGGGAGCCCTGTGTTATATTTCATATGGGTTCAAATGGCCTAAAGCAGAAAAGATAGTGGAGGAGAGTGGATTTGGGGTAGTGAATGGAACTTCCACCTTTCTTTACTGAAAGATTTAAAATGCAAATGTAGGACATAATTTCAGTTTTAATCACATGTTAGAAAAGGGTCTTTGATTATAAAGGGTATCATATATGATTGCTGAGTTATTGGAGAATAGATTTTTTTAATTTCTAATTTGAAAGTGAAAATATTGTTTGGAATAATAAAATCATAATTAAGCGCCTGGAACCTGAACATCCTATAGGTATTCATATATAAAAAAATTTTTTTGGGCCATTGTCCACCATAGCTCCCTAAGACTTCCTCTTTCACGAAATATTAGCAGACTCTCTGGAGTGTTTCAGCTTGTTTAAAACAAATCTGTACTCAGTCTCCTGGTCATTTCCTCGTATATTTTGTCTCTTACTCAAATTTTGTGCTCTGAAAGAAGAATCCTCCCATATAACTCCCTTCATACCAACAGAAGCATGAGAGTACTCTGCCTAGGCCCAGCCAGCAGAGAGTACATGTGCAGTCTGCTCTCAGCCTGGACACACGTCTAAGGGTCAAGACCCTGTCCTATAGTGTCCATCTGTGCCTAAGGAAGGAACAAGAGGGAAAGTTTGCCTGATTCTGTGGTCCAGAGTAAAAACAAACTTCCTAATACCACACCATGTCCTATGCAGACAGGAGGATATCGAATAGAAAGAGGAGGTCCGACTGAGCCTGAGCTTACTAATCAATTCATTCATTTCCCCTTTGAATATAGAAGTTGTGATGGAAGTTACTAGAGTCAATTAGGGAAAAGTCACTCCTCATGCAAGTCAGAAATAGGAGGAAGTATTTCCACTTTGTACATTGTTTCATAAGATTTTTCTAAATACTGGTTCACAAAGGTGGTTGTCAGCAACTTTTTCATCTTGTTTCACAGGATAGATAGGAGATTTAAACATAAATTGAACCAAAGCAAGACCAGATCTTGCCTAGTAAAGGACTCCAACTGAAAATAGTTTGGGAAGGATCCCGTGGGAGGTGTGAATTAATGGGCCATTGCCAGCAATGTTAGGTTTTAAAAGAATGTCAATAAACAATATGAAAGCACTGTCATAAGCTTTTATACAGATGCTGGTGCATAGCCAGGCAAGGAAGAATTTCTCCTTCCATTGTGGAGGTGAGAGGTGGCCCACAAGATATTGCAGGTAGACCATAATCTCAAGTGGGTAGCACCTGAACACTAGCTCTCCAGTTTCCAATTCCCATCCCCGTGAAACTCCACACAGCCCTGGAAGGGGCATCATTTCCTGTGGGTGCACCAAGGAAGGTTTTTGGTGCCTGTCCCCAGTTCCCGTATATTCCTGAGTTATGTTTCAAAGTGTTCTTTTCATGCAGACTTCCCCCATTTTCTACAATCATCTGCACATCCAATTTTTTTATTATTTCACAAGAATCCTAGCACATCTGAGTGTTTCCATTTACTTGACACAAAGCAGAATCTAATGACACAAAAAAACATTGTAGATTTCACAAGCATTTCCAACTGAGTGGTAAAACATTCTTTTAAAGTAGGTTGTTCTCCCCAACTAAATAATTTTTGGCACAGTAGCAAACCTGATCATGATTCCCGAATCTTCCTGTTCAGGGAGACCGCAAGGGCTTAGGTGTCACAGGGTTTGTAGGTGAGGGATTATGAATATGAGCTGACTTTCAGCTTTGAGTGTGTCTGGCTTCAGCTCCTGCACACCCTCACAGCAGCCACTGCTCCATTTGTCTGAAACAGAGGTGATAATGCTGGTGTGAAGAGGGATTGGTCACACCCATGAGACAGCACTTTGCAAATAGAAGGTGCAACAGAAAGTGTTCTCTCAACACTAATTTTAGGCCAGCTCTTTAGTTACAGAGGCAGAATCATCAGGGCAGCCTTCTGAGGAGAGGATCTGTAGGTAAGAGACAGTCCTGTTATAGTCATTCCTTCATGTTAGTCACGGAAAAATCCAATTGATGCCATTTGCCAGTTCACGTGTTCTAATTCATTAAACTGGCTCTTTTTTTTTTAAGAGTTAAGGCAACTGTGTGTTCTGTTTACCTGACTCAATATCTTAATAATGGTATGGACCCTAGAGGCCCACATTAGTATCCCTTAATCCTTGCAATTTTCACCATGAACCAGTGCTAAGAGAACCTCATGTCCACTGCAAAAATAAAAAAGAAGAAATGGCCCTAAATTGTAGCCTCCAGCTAAGTAGCACTCTGACTGGTCACTAGTAGGAATTATTATAATGATGTTAGCCCTAGATACACACATTTCTGTGAACCCAAGGTCATTTGGCAGTTTTATAAGAGCCACAGAGTAGGAAAGCCATGTCCAGTATAGATGAGGAAGACTATAGTTAGATGATTACTTACCCTGGTCACAAAATAGAAATGGCACAAAGCTGGGCCTACTGGGTCCTTTGGAATACTCCAGCACTTTCCAGACTACTATGTACAGTTGAGCAAGTGGCACCCTATGCAACATGCATGGTCATAAACAGAAGCTTTGGATATCCCTTGATCTTGATGAAGTCTTTTAATCACATTCAGATAACATGAGTTTGGTCTTGGTATATGAGTAGTGGTTATAGGTAGGATCTGACTCACTCCTCATCAGTCCAGGCTGCTATAACAGAGTACCACAGACTGCCTGGCTTATAAACAACAGAAATTAATTTTCCACAGTTCTTGGTCCTAGACCAAGGTGACAGTAGATTTGATATCTGGTGAAGGATTGGCTCACAGATGGCCATCTTATGGCAAAAAGGAAGAAAGAACTCTCAGGGATCTTTTTCATAAGGGTAGTAGTCCTATCATTTCCAAAACACCCTACTGCCTAATACCATCACACTGAGGGGACAAAACTGTTTAGTCTGGGCACCATATATACTCCCAGCCCCCTAAAATCCATATCCTTTTCATTGCGAAATATACCTGTTATGCCCCAAAAGGTCTAACCTGTTTCAGAATTAACTCTAAAGTCTAAAATCCAAAATTTCTTCTAAGTATCATCAAAATCAGATGTGAATGGAACTCAAGATTTCATCCTGAGACAAATTTCTCTTACAGTTGTGAATCTGTGAAATCATACCAGTTAAATGCTTCTAAAATTCAATGATGGTGTCAGGGGAGATGAATGTCCTGTCATTGGTCTCACCAAAGAAAGAATTCAAAGGTGAACACACAGAGAAAGTTTTAACAGAGAAGATTTATTTAAGCAAAAGCTAGATTTTGTGAAAGCAGAAGTGATTAACAACCAGTAGTATACCTCCAAAGGAAGCTGGGGGTAGCTTGACCAACAGTTAAGTGCACTGAACTCTTGGCTCCTAGGCACCTTTATGGATAGGTTTATGAGTATGTTAAGGATATGTATATAATTATGGAGTTTTTGAAGAAATGGGAAAAGTCACTAACTAGGAAGTGGTTTACCTAATAAGTTGTCCTCAGAACCAGGATGGAGACTTGAGGGAAGGTGTGAGCATAAAACCATAATTATAGTGAAGTGTAAATGAAGCCTCTGGCTAACCTCTAGAACTGGGAGAGTCCTTGTTGGGGTTGTTGCTGGGGACCATGGCTATTATACTAAGAAGTAGCTTCAGCCATAGTCAAACATTACTCTAGGACAACGGTGAAGCCAGAACAAGAATAGGATAGATATTCCTATTCCAAAAAGGAAAAAAAGAAAAAAGAAGAAAGGAGTGACAAGTCCCAAGTAAGTCCAAATCACATGTCAAGCTCCATGATATCTCAAGACTCAAAAAAATGCTTTTTTGACTCAATACTCCTCCCCTGGGGTCCTTTGGACTGAGTTCTTGCTTTACAATCACACTGGGGCATTGGTCCCTCCTGGACACATGGGACTCTGAACCTTCTTCTCCAGCTCTGCCAAGCATAAGTTGTGCTCTGAGATTCTCCCAGGTGGCCCTATACCCATATGTCTAGCCAGCCCCTACTCTTCTGGGTAGAAGCCATCTGGCCTATTGAAAGAAAGGCTATAGCTACCCTTTCCTTTTGAAACCAAGGAGGTAAGTCTGATGATCTTTGAATCTTCTTTAGGTTTTTTTCTTCCCCTGTTTTGAAGAATAAGTTATATTCTCTCTTAATAGCTCTGTGGTCTTACACTATAATATCCAAATCTGATGGCCCTCCTTCATTCCATCCCATTTCCTCCTTTTCTATTCAAACTGTCGGTTTTCCAATTGGAGTGGATGGTTAAAAGTCTGTGGTTTCCACCCATATTAATTTCTTTATCAAAGGTTTGCTTAGGTGCTCTGTTTGTGAACTCTCCCTAACATGCTTTCTCATTTTTTGCAAGATGCATAAGCTGAGAATTTTCCAACTCTTTAAATTCAAGTTCCTTTTTGCTCAATAAATTTATCTTTACGTGATTTCTCTCTCTTCTAATTTTACTCTTACCAGCCAGGAAAAGCCACACTTTCAACATTTTGCTTACAAATAACTTTAGCTAAATATCCAGTTTTGTTGCTCACAAGGTCTTTTCACACAAAACTGTAGAACAATTCAGCTAAGTTCATTATCACCGCATAACAAGGATTGTCTTTCCTTCACTTTCCAATAACTTATTCCTTATTGCCATCTGAGGCCTCATCAAAATAGTCTTCACCATCCATATTTCTACCGACAATCTATTCATGATTACTTGGGAATTCTCTGAGAAGACTGGGGCTTCCATCAGTTCTCCTGTTTTTGAGTTCTCATCAGAATCACCATTTCTGTTCCATTCAGTATAGGCCTTTTTAAGCACCCATCTCAACATTCTTCCAGTCTCTGCCTATTACCCAGTCCAAAACTGCTTCCACATGTTTAGATATCTGTTACGGCAACACTCATACTTTTTGATACCAGTTTCTGTGTTAGTCTTTTGGGAGGCCTTTGAATCCCGGGTTTGGTTATGTACCCCTGAGTTCTGGGCTATAGTATACTCTGTGAATTGGGAATATCTCTACTGAAATTCTCTTGATGAGTAGTTTCTTGAGGGAAAAAATTCGTTTTATTTAATTTATACCCCTGGTTTAGTTCTTTGCAAATATCAGTTGTGCAATGGGAGCTCCTTCTCTTGTCCTCAGCAATTCAGTTCATTAAGCACCAGTTGAGTACCTGATACTGTTTTATGACAGTCTGTTTCATAAATCTGTAGGAGGCTTCACTATTTAGTAACCAAGGTGATCACTTATTGGCAATGAGAAGCAATCTAGATGTGGAACAACATGACCCTGAGACACATTACGAAAAACAGTAACATATTACTGAGTACCAGTACCTAAGTACAACCCCAAGAGATAGAGACCATTATGATCCCAATGTTATTCTGACAAATCAAGGTACAAAGAAATTTAATGTTACACAGTTAATGGTAGGATGCAGATCTTAACTATTCATAACTACTGTGCTATGCAGCCTACAGTGTAATTACACAGAAATGTCTCTGCAATATTGCATTTCCCAGACAACTCAAGTTCAGTCATTTTAATAACAAAGTATCTAATTTTAACCTCAAGCCTTTGCATTTTTTTTTATACAAGATGCTTCAGGGTCAGCATTCAGAAGCTATCCTCTAGCCTACTGATGTAACGTGGAGTTAAGTTCTTCACTGGGAACCTCCAGAATGCTTGGGTGTTTGAATTTGACAGTTCTCCTCCTCCCTCATCTCCTTTTCCTTTTCATCTTCACTCTTGTTTGAATAGATTTTATTTCTAGAGTAGTTTTATTATCAGCAATATTATCTTTTAAAATTGTAAATGTAATATATGTTCATTGAATAAAGCTTAAAAATTCAGAAAATGAAATATCAAATGAGGGCTTTGCAGTCACATGAGATAGCTCAGATGAGGGAATTCTCACATGAAATATGCTGGGTGATCGATCTCTAAGGGTTATTCTAACATAGTATTTCCTCACTGCTTTAGTTTCCTGGAATACTTAACATATCATCATCAGAGATGTCTGGTCTTGTCTGTTTTCTCTGTCTAATTACATTACCACTCTCCCTGCAAGGCATCATGTGATATCCTCAACTTCTTCATGGTCTGATTTCCTAACAAAATTTCCCAGTGTTATTTGTGTTAGCCCCTAAAGACACAATTGTCCTGTGGTCAAGACAGCATCTTATGTTCTAAACACACACACTCATACACACACACACACACACACACACACATACTTGAGTAGATTTACTCAATGTTATCTGTAAGCCATCTTGCTCAGATTCATCTGAAATTTGAGATGCTTATTAAAAATGGAGATTCTGTTGAAATTATTCCAGGAACAGGGGGAAGGAGGGTAAAGGAGAGTGATGGAGGTGGTGAATTCAACTATGATATATTGTGAGAACTTTTGTCAGTGTCACATTGTATCCCTAGTACAGCAATAACATCATAATAAAAATTATTTAAAAACTAATATTCTGGACATAACCAAAGACTTATTAAATAAAAATGTCTAAGGCTGGAGTCAGGGATCAACATTTTCCCTCTACCAAAGCATGTTTTATTTTTATATTCCATTAGAAAATTCAAAGTAAATAGAATAATACAATAAACTCCACATACTCAAAACTCAGTATCAATAATCATCAGCTCATTGCCAGCGTGTTTACCTATAATTTGAGGAACATTCCAAACATATCATTTGAATATTTCAATATTTATATGTAAAATATAACCATAAGCAGCTATCATACTTCAAAGTTATTAATAATAAATCTGTAGTATCATTAAATATCCAGTTCAAATTTTCCTATCTTATACATGGTTACATGTCTTATACATGCTTAATCATGAACTGCTCCAGGGTGGACTGGCTCCTTTTTGAGCTGGATACTCAGTACCCATGCTGGGAACTTTATTTTACTAGTCTTCTGAGTTGAGTGCAATTTTCCTGAATATCCTGTCTCATTTTCACTTCCTTAAGTGGCTTCCCATCATAAATGTGTGGGAAGTAACTTACCTGACTTCTTGCAGATCTAAAAATGGCTTTTGGAATCTTCATGCTTCATTGATAGTATATTTGGGTAGAAAATTCTAAGGTGGATGGAGTTTTTTTATAATTAAAAAAACTTTTAATTATTTAAAAATTACAGTTTTTAATAATTTTGACATAGTCTTAACTTCTTTGTGTTTTTACTGTTTTATTTCTTAATTTTATGATTTTCTCTTTATGTTTTAAAATTTTACAATAATACATCTGAGGTAATACTATTTTATTATAGGTGCCCAGTGGACATCTATCAACTTATCCTTCAATTCTAGGGAATTTAAGGAATGTTTTCCTGTTGATGATTTTTACCCTCATTTTCTCTGTCCTAATCTTTGAAAACTTTAAATATTAGACCTCTTAAATGAGTACTGTACATCTCCCATCTTTTACTTGAAAGTCCCAAGTTTTTGTGTTTGCTATTGTTCTTGTTTTAGTTTGGTTCCCATTCAGTTGACTTCCTTGACTTGACTTCTTTTGAATTTTTCTTTTGTTACTGCAATTGTGTTATTTTATGTCTAGATCAGCTGGAATCTCAAGGGTGTCTGTTTCTGGTTACTGCTGCAGTCATACTTCTTAATCTAAGTTGCTGTTTTATAAATCTCAGTACAATTTGCCTCTCTCACTAATTTGTTTCATGTCATGGGCCATTTGTTCTGATGGCTCAGCTTAGTGAGCCTCTTTTGTGCTGCTGATTTTCCTATTTGTCCCATGGATTTTCTTTTATTGTCCAGGCATGTGTTCTTTCTGGCCTTTCACAATATAGGGAGACAACTATTGTTCTTCAGTCCATATGCAGTGTATGCACATTTAAGCTTTTTATTCATTAGCCAATAGTAGTTGCTATTCCAAAACAAATCCATTCCTTTATATTTGCAGAGATCCTCCCAAATTATACTTGTCTAGCTGGAATGTCACTGAGTCTAGAGGTGTCGCAGAGTGTTGGGTCTGGTGTGTAGGAACGATGCTATAGTATATCATGTGCTAGGACCAAGGCATAAGTGCAGCCATTGCACTGCATGTCTCCTGCTTGGGAAAGATGGATTCCACACAGCCCTTGGTAAAGTTGCATGCACAGTCATCCTCCAAAGCAACAGCGCCTCCAGAGACCTGGATCAGAACTGTTGTGCCACCTGCCTTCTTTCATCCCCTAATTACCATCTATTTTCTTGAGCCTTGGACAAAAGGACCAATTATGCTTTCCCTATTCTTTAGAAAAACAATTTTTTATTATCACTGTATTTTAAACACCAGAGTTATACATAATGAATACATATCACTTAATGATTAATAATAAAACTAATGACCAAATATCTACCACCTAATTTAAGAAATAAGTTCTCTCCCTCTAAATAAACTATTTTCTGAGTCTAGTCTGACTTTTCCACTCTCTCTGCTGAGGTCATGGGTTTGAGGAGTGAA
Organism: Castor canadensis; assembly: GCF_047511655.1. NCBI lineage: Eukaryota > Metazoa > Chordata > Mammalia > Rodentia > Castoridae > Castor > Castor canadensis. The sequence continues at coordinate 145,855,231 of NC_133386.1, forward strand.
GTATGGTCTTAGTGAGTTGTACTTCTTTATGAAAAAAGAGCAAAAAGCACAAAAATAGTGTCTAAGGTACACAATGAAATCCAGAGGATTAAACTTCGTGACTAGTGTGGAAGTCTAGGCCATCATTTCTTTCTCCTGGGAGGTATTTCCTGGTGCACACTAATTGTTTTGTAATGACTACATGCACAAAAAACTATAAGACTATGAATGTGACTAGCACCTCCGCCTGCCTCACCCTCAGTTTACAGGCCACAACCTATACAACCATATTTTAAGGTTGACATAGCTGATGGGTACAGAGCTCCTTGGATAAGTTTCATCATGTATATTCTCTCTCTCTCTCTCTCTCTCTCTCTCTCTCTCTCTCTCTCTCTCTCTCTTTCTCTTTCTCTTTCTCTCAGTAGCACTGGGCCTTGAACTCAGGGCTTCAAGCTTGCTGGGCAGGCACTCTACCACTTGAGCCAGTCTAACAGCAAGCTTCATCATTAATTGAATGACTACAATGTGCCAGGTATTCTTTGAGATGCTTAGCACTCAGTCTTGAGATGGACAACATCTCTGATTTCATGATTCCCCCATAATTGGACGTGTGAACACACTATTTTTTGAATGTATGTGTTAGTTAACAAGATGGGATTTTTCTTGCACTGGGTCAGAAGGTCCTATGGCTACTAGTAAAAGTGGGCCAAGTTTTCAAGTTATGTGGCATATTGTCTATGCCATGTTGAATCCTGAGCACTCATGTTGTACTAAAGTGATGATTTCAGTGCTCATCTGGGATTCTTATGTCCAGGGAGACCTTATGTCATAGTTTACCCTGGACAAACTTAGGTTAACTATCTTATCCCCATTTAGTTATTAATATAACCCCCTGTTTTCTTTTCTTTTTTTTGGTGATATTAGGGTTTGAACTCAGGGCCTACACCTTGAGTTCAACAAGGTGTTCTACACCTCTCCACCAGCCCCTTTTTTGTGATGGGTTTTTTCAAGATAGGGTCTCACAAACTATTTGCCTGGGCTAACTTCAAACCGCGATCTTCCTGATCTCTGCCTCCTGAGCTAGGATTACAGGTGCATGCCACTAGCACCCGGCTCCCTGCTTTCTCTTAAAAGCATTCCAACTTTACACAGTAATTTATATGGTCATATATATGTTAGCTTTTTTTTTGCCATGGCAACAAATCCTTTCAACACTTTAGTGACTTAAAACACCAAATATTTAGGTTTTGCTCATGGATCTGTAGGTCATCTGCAGCCCTGCATTAGGCTGTGGTCAGGTTTAAGTTTTATTATTCATTCTGGACTTTGGACCTGTGCCCAAGTCTTTTTATGGTACCCAGGCTGAAGATCAGCCCTAATCTGAGCTTCTGTTCTCATGCATTAGGTCACAGCTCAGTAGTCCTCTGGTGTGAGGTGGGCTAGGCCACAGTGGCCCATCTTCCATTGCCTAGAGCAAGTCACATGTCCAGGACTAACTCAGAAGGTTGGGATTTATCAGAAGCACTGTGACAGGGTAGAGTGAAAAATTATTAGTAAATAATAATGCAGTTATGGCCTTATACTCCTAAATCCCACTGCCTCCTAGTGTACCCTTCCTCCAAACTTTGAAGGTGGTTTCTAGCCTTATATGTGTCAGGACAAAGCTGTAATAATTAATAGTTTGAAAGGAAGGAGGTTTGCCTCCTTTTGGATTACAGAATGTGTCAAAGGACTTCACCATTGTGTGGAGCCTGTTTTGTGTTTAGATTCAGAGGAGGTGAGGATTAAAGTTTGCTATGGCAACTGGATTAACTGGGAGAGCGTCTCCTTCCTTGTGCCTCCAGCACTACCACCTATTATGGACCAATAAAGTTTCTACTCCACTATGTGAGCTGTCAGAGCCAAGTAGAGCCTGGGGAAAAACCATGTTCCCCCACACACCATGTTGCAGCAGTTCCATGAAGTGTGGTTTTAGTGGTTTTTTGCTTTGTTTCCACCTACACCACTCCTTTACCTGGGAATTTTTGTTTTTATTGTATTCAGTGTCCCTTCATTTGTCAGGGTTAAAAACTCAGCAGTGATTGTTTTTCTTAAAACAGTCCAGAAATTCCTTAAAGTTATTGGTTCAGTGATGGGTTGATGATACCCTTCCTTGATTTCCATTGCTTATTCCATTTCAATAGGATTTACAAAGGATTTAAAGACCTATGTTGAAACTGAAACCCCACTGTTTTCAAATAAAGATGTAATATTGCTTTACTACATGGGCAAAGATCTGTTGAGAGGCATAGGATAGATCTATTACATCCATTACTAACCTGGCAACTGGCTTTCTCTCAAGAGCAAATTTTTTTAGAGGGGTGGTACTAGGGAATAAACTCAGGACCTTGTATATACTAGGCAAATACTTGAGGTAGCCTCCAGCCCTTTTGTTTTATTTTGTTTTTGAGATAGGGTCTCACTAACTTTGCCAGGCTGACCTTGAACTTGTGACCTTCCTACACCAAAGTAGCTTGTGTATACCACCATGCCTGGCTTAAGAGCAGTTTTTCATGAAGAAACAGTGTTATCATTCCATAACAAGGGCCTTCAGAGTCATGCTAAAAAGCACATGGATGGTAGTTGGTCAGTTTGACTCAGTATAAGTAGATTGGCAGGAGGGTCCTACAGGCCCCAGTAGGAATACAGATTGTCACAGATCATAAAATGTTGGCATTGCTGTGAATAGTTGAAACTGTAAGAAATAAATTAGTGTTTTATTTTCTAGAATATGAATCAATGAAAGTATAAAGTCAGTTATGCTTCCATTGTATCTCCAAAACCAAGCACACTCTCTGACACATAGTGGACATGCATAAAACTTTGGTGAAAGCAATGTAAATATTAATGGTGGACAGTAGAGGCAAACATAGGAAGAGTCCTTGGGGGTCCTGAGTGCGGTGGAGCATGGTAAGGACACATAGGTATGTACTTTAAAGTAGTAGTGCCAGAAATGTGTTCAGGTTGAGTCACTCTAACTCTACTGTAGGTGGGATGGGAGCTCTTTGAGATGGTAGAGTAATTTTTAAGGACAATTGAAAATTCCCTGCTCAGAAAACATTAGTGTTTTGTGCTGCCTATAAGATAGAGTTTCATTAGACTTGCAGGGTATTCCTGGTCTCCCTGAACATGTACTGTTTCTTGCTGTTTCTAAACATGGCCTGCGTGTTATGTTAGCTCCTCTCTGCTTTTGCTCACTGGCCTTCTAGTTTGTGTCCGAATTGTCGTTGTCATTGCCACTGCCACTGAATCGGGTGATCCAGTTTCTCCCAGCCTGACCTTCCACAGTCAGTTCCTTTGGGATGAATGGGTAAGATGGTCATTCTGCCTGCCCTGTGCAGTGGGTGGACATGGGAGGAACAATCATATTGACCTTTATCTTTGCTTCTTTGCAGATATCTCAGTGAGCCTGCTAACCCTCGTGGTCACTGCCTGTGGTCTTGCCCTCTTTGGTGTGTCTCTCTTCGTGTCTTGGAAACTCTGCTGGGTTCCATGGCGAGAACGAGGCCTGTTCTCTGGTAGCAAAGACAACAACCAGGAGCCTCTTAACTACACAGACACAGAGACCAATGAGCAGGAGAACAGTGAGGACTTCCTAGACCCACCCACGCCCTGTCTTGATTCCTCCATGAAGATCAGCCACACCTCCCCCGACATTCCCCTCTCTACCCAGCCAGGGCTCCAAGAGAACTGTGCCCATGGCATCCGTGTTCAACGCCAAGTCACAGAGCCAACATCATCGGCTCGGTCAGTAATGCTCCCTTTTTTTCCGAATGTAAAGCAAGAGCTGCCCAATTAGCCTTTCTTGGCAGGGATGGTACTAATTAGCCAAGGAACCTGAAACTTTTCGATGTCCATTTAGTATCAGAGACATGAATATGGGAAAACACTGTGCTGAAGTTAGTTCCTGAGCTCTGCTTAGTCTCCACAGTCCATAAAAGTAATAGTTAACACTGTTAGAATTTACCATGTATCAAATATGATCTGCAAAGTATAAATGCATTTTTAAATTATAGTTTATAACTTTGAGATAGATACTGTTATTTTCCTTTTATCTAGCGGAAACTTGCAATTAAGTAACAAAGTCATATGTTATAAGCACCCACATTAGGATTAGAACCATGGTTCAACCAATACCGAAGCCTGGATTCTTAAGTCACTATTCCCTGATGCCCCCTAATTCTGTAGAATTTATTCACTATGCCTCTCACCTAGCCTAGCAGTTGCAAAAAGGCTCTCTTCAGACTCCATAATGTAGTTGGAAGTCTTTATTCATCTCTAGCCTTATCGAAGGCTTACAGATTACTAGGCCTAGGGTCACTGTCTTTCCATTGTTTGGATGCTTTATTCCCTTAACAGTAGAGAAATAACATAGTGTGATGATTAAATCCATGGGCTCTGAGGTCTAACGAATTGTCTTTACTTACATGTGCGATATGGAACAAATCACATAGCCTCCGTATATGTCCTTTTTCTCTTCTGTAAAAGAAAGACTTTTTTTTGAAAGTGAAAGGACAGCTCGTGCTTGCATACATCTGTACTAGTTAGTGCTGCCATTTTGCTTTCCATATTACTGTTAATTTCACCTTTGTCATTGAGACAATGCCTCTCCAAGATGTAGATGATGTATAAAGGTGAGTTTAAGGCTAAACAGCCAGATCTAAACCACTGAATGTAAAAAACAGTTTTTAATAAGAGATTTTAGGAAAAGAGACACAGGAAGCAACTTTGTTTAAAATGAAAATATTTTCTTGAGTGATAGCCAGAGGAATAGCATGTACTATATTGTTTTAGAAATATGAACGTGGTTTGGGAGTATTTTCTTTTAAATCTTCTATTCTCTAGAAACAGAAATAAGATTTTGCCCTTTTTTATGATAATCAAGTTTATCCTAGAGGCTGCTCTCATTCATATAAAGTAGGATGGAATATGACAGTTTATAGTTTAATTTTTTTTCAGAAACCTATTTTAGCATCAATTCCAATTCAGAATCAAAGAGCTAAACTTAAAATATTCCTCTGTAAGGAAATGGGTGGCTGCTTGCCATTTGATTTAGAAGAAATCCTCAGATTTTGCCACTAGGATTTCTCTTCAGATTTAAGACTTGAATATAGCCTGAACACTGTTTGGTACCATCATGAAATTCATGTACTGGTTCTGATCCATGATAATAAAATCCTTTTAGTACTTCAAGACACGGAGCCTTTCAGATGGGGACCCCACTGAAATTGTCTCCCATTTGATTCTACCTTGCATGTAACTTTTTTTTTTGTCTTTGTTCCTCCCAGATAAAGTGGTAAAACTGTGTTTTTGTTAGATTCAGTCTGACCATTCTGCCATATTACTAATGAACTGATATCAATAACATCACTGTAATTATCATGCTATTCTAGAAAGATGCATCAATAAACATAATGTGTTTATAAGAGAAAAACTATTGTTATTTCACCACTGATTTGTACAACTTGAGTAGAAGGAAAAAGGAGAGCAAAGGAATTATCCCTATAAAACTCATTTTGCATTCAGATTATTTTAGTTTTGAAGACATGCAATTAAAATATCTTTCCTGGTAGTGAAAATCAGGTTTAGTAATAGCTGAACTGTTATTAGAAAACTAAACTCTTTCTAGCTACATTTGACCTAGTATTAAAATTTGTGTCATTATGCTTTTAAAACATTCGTACCTAAATTACTACTGGCCTAGTTTTATGTGTTCTGTCTGGAAACACATGTTTTTTGTATAGCAATGTATGGTCCTGTAATTTTTTAGTAATTGTGTTGTGTCATAAACACACACACACACGCAACCAAACTTTTTACTGGCATAATGGAAAAATGAATGAAATCCTTTATGCTTCAAAACATTTTTAACATTCTTTTTTAAGTAACATATTTAGGAACAGGAAAGGTACTCTTTGGTAAGATGGTCTTGAAAGTTTGCTCTTCCTGCTCTGATTTCTTCTGTCTTCTTCCTTATTATGTCCTTTACTTTGTAACCGTTATCATTTTCTTTCTTACTGTGTCCATCCTACAGCTGTTATCACTTGTCCCAGGGTTCTAAGAACACTTCATTGGCCTAGTGCACATAAAACTTAACCTCCCATTTAAGGATGCCCTCTGTGTCACCATGGGTGGCATAATTTCTCTTCCAGTATTTACATTAGAAATCTCTCTACCTCACCTGGCCTCTTCAGATTGGAAATGTTTGGCTCACACCAGTGCCGTTTGGAATATCCTAAAGATAAGCTTTATTTTGTCTTCTGAGACTGTCAGGATGACTTTCTGTTTTTCTTTCAAGGTCAAGCATATTAAGATTCTATGTTTAGTTAGCTCAATTACTATTAAAACCATGTGAAATTCCTATTCATTCTTTTCAGTTTTGATGAAATCCTTTTTATATTGATGACCTAATATTGGGAATGTGGACATCGTAATTTTCTCAGAATTTTTTAATACCAGAGCTTTCTAATAAAGGTCTCAACCCCAAGTATATGATAATCCTTGGATCCTCAAAGTAAGAGGAGACTTTAAGGCCATCAGTTCCATTTTCTGACTCATATCCCATGCTGTTTTTTTCTTTTTAAATTGTTCTCAAATTTCCTGTATAACACTTTGGAGTTATGAAAGCATCACTGGCCATATCTCAAACTCCATATCAGGTCTTTGAGGATCTTGCATCATATTAGCACAGCCTCATCACCTGTCATCGCCACCATATTGCAGAACTCCAGAGTCTGCTGTTCACGTGGACTCAATGGGAGGCTTTGCCTGAAGAAAGCATGTTGTATTCCAGCCATACTATCATCTCTCCTGGTTCCTTCAGTATTCGAGCCTTTTCCAAACTATAGACCTCTATACATGCTGTTCCCTCAGCTAGGGATTCTTTTCCTTTCCTGATTCCTTTGCAGCTTTAATGTCCTACTTTAAATGACTTCTGCTCACAAAGGTCTCCCTGATCTCCGACCCAAACAATGTATCCTATCCTCCACTGCTTGTTACTCACAAGTTTTAAGGGTTTTATTTTCAAACCATTGAACTCTATTTCTAAGTGATTGTTTGCTTACTGCCTGTACTTCCCTCTAGACTATGAGTTCTGTGAACTCAGAGACCATATTTGTTTTGTTTCTTTATCTGTATCCAGCCCCCAGTGCAGCCCCAGGCATAGAAGATGTTTCCCCATGAATTACTGGCAGAATACATTGTCAATAGTATGCCACTTTTCTCTTATTCTGCTGACAAGAATGGCAGAAGAGCAAAAGTGTAAACTAAGTAAGGCCCGCAATGGTATGAGGCTGGCAGAAGACCATTTATTCCAGGCCTTGTACTCATTGAGAGTTTTCCCATTTAGACTTTTGACTTTATCTCCAAATTAAACAATACAGTCACAGAAATACACTGACAGGATTGAAAGAAGATAACAATTACAACCATCACACTTTAAGTTTGGATCCCTTTACTATCCACAAGTCCAATAAGTAGTACACAATGATTAAATGTTATAATCTGTGAGTCTGTGAGTAGCACATTTCCTTTTTTGTTTTTTTGACAGTACTGGAGTTTGAACTCAGGGCCTTTCATTTGCCAGACAGGCACTCTACTGCTTGAGCCATACCATCAGCCATACACATTTTTATTAAGCTCTATTTTTGCATTGGGAACAAAATAAAATTTAATTACTCTTTTAGTTATCTCTTCATGTTTTAATGAACTGGCAACTTCAAAAATGGAAGTGTCCTAAACCTATCTCAACTCTCATGAGAACCTAAACTTAGATACATGCATATTTTCTCTACTGGGATTTAATTATCTGAAGGTATTTTATACACAGCATTAATATATTTATTCTAGATACATGTATTGAGCATCTGTTATGCATAAAATTCTATATTAGGTCCTGATATTAAAGAAAGAAAACATGGCTCCCCCTTCAAAAGCTCAGAAGTAAAACATTAATCACATGCTGAAGTGATCAAATTATTCTCTAGAATATTAATCTGAAATTAATGCATAAATGCATAAATTAACATAGGGAGCCAATTCAGGTCTGTAGTGGTATAGGCCTGAGTCCAGCTGGGAGCAGTGGGAGTGGAAGGAGACAGGTGATATGAACTACTTAGGGAAAGTGTTGGTGGACAGAGGATCATGTTGGTTGTGAGAGATAAGCTATTTGAAACCTGTTTAACTTGGGACAGAATGGTAGGAAGCTGATAATACTTCTGTGTAACCAATTGTTCTTGACCACACGTCTCCACTTGCCCTAAGCCCAATGCCCTCATCGTCATTATCTCACTCACTGTAGAAACCCCTGAATCCCAGGCCAAGAAAGCCTCAGATTTCCATTTCCTTCTGCCCTTGCAGTGTGTTAACTGTGTTTGTCCCTGTCCAGAATTTCGTCTGTGGTTCAGACCAATTCAACTCTCCTCTCCATCAGTTGCAAAGTTTCAAAGAAGGAAAACAGGCTTCTATCTCCACTGTTTCCAGACTTTCCTACCTTGGCTGCAATGTAGGGGAAAAAAAATGATGATGGTTCAGAAGTCACAAGTTGTTTCCCTCCTTTCTTTCCTTAGACCCTGAAGCCTGGTTGACACAGATGATCCAGTAACAGGGAAAGATAGGTCAGGTTTCACTTCTAAGGTTAGAGAATATAGAAGAAAGTGCTCTTGGTCTGTGGTCACACAGAAACCCAGAGATGGAAGGGATGGTGGGAATTCTGAGCACTGGCTTCTGTAGAGTCTGGTATAAAAGATTCATATTTAAGAGGCTCCAGATAGAGATTCTGGAGTCATGTTTAAGGGGCTCCAGATAGAGATTCTGGGACCAAAGAGCTGACAATCCTGTTAGAAGGCTGGGACCAAGATTAAAATTCAGTTAATTTTCCTACTGAAATTAACTCTATATCATCAGTTTGGAAAAGAATAAGGTTGATGCAAGGCCCGCTCAAGTACCATCTCCTCCAGGAAAATTTCCTGAGCCAGAGGCCTGTCATTCTCCCTCTCTGTTCCCTGGCTGTCTGACCTCTGGTCAGTACTTACCCTCTGCCCTGCTTTATAGATATTGCAGGACAATCTCACCTGCCTGGCCAGTCATTTCATTCAAGGTCTGAACTATGCTTTGCTTCTATGCTCCTTCCATTCCATGTAACACCTGGCTTTGCACATTCATACTTGTTGAATTCCAGTATTGCATCTTCTTAAGATCTGATGGACATAGTTGGTTTGGGGTGCTGGTTCAGAGACTGAGAGTAGAACAGAGACTGATCAATTCACATTTGAGGAAAGGAGAGGAGGAAAAGCATGGTATTAATATATTTACTCCTGCCCCTCCTGACCCATGGCTGCAGCTCAGCACAAATCTGATTCCTTCAAATGTGAAAGTATGTTTTTGAATTTATTATAGGAAGTCTGCTTTGCACATTTTATTAGTTATATTTGAACCCATACTTACTCCAGGTTCAACTACTAATCTTCCAACTTGTGTGAGAGTTCCAACCCCAGCAGCCAGGTTTTCTGAACCTGTGTTAGGGTGTGACTTATAGAGGAGGCTGTCTCTAGACTTTCTCCCCTCTCTCCCACCATCCTTGGTATTTGCTGTTTCTTCTTTCCATTCATGGTGCAAATTAAGTCCTGAAAATACAGGATTCTCTAGTCCTACTCAGAAGACGGTGTTTCAGGGATAGATTCTTCCTTACCACATTATTATATTACTCAGTGACATTACAATTCCAGACCCTTGCTCTGGGGAACCTCTTATATACTACCCTAAAGACCACCACCAATGACCTTATCTGGGATGGGGAGTCAGATCCAGGTCAAAGCACTATATTCTGTTTACCTTCCTTATCTCTTGATTTCGCTTAATTTTTCTGCCTGCCTGCACGTCAGTAGTCCATGAGAGGTATGGAATATTGATTTTCCATTTCCTCCACCTCATCTTCTCCTTTGTGTCCCTGGGGCAGCCTCCCTGCTCTACTGTCTCATTTCTCAGTATGCAGAGTGCTAGCCATTATGGAGGGATGTTACAAGTTACTTTGGTTCTCTGGCTGTTCAGAACTTCTTTATTCTACACCCACCCCCAACTTCAATAAGCTGTCACAGGCTTCTGAAAGGAGCCTCAAGCAGCAAGAAATTGTCATGCTTGGTTACAGTCTGCTATCTGCTTTAAGCTACTACTTTACAGTGAGATTCAACTGTTTTGCCTATAGCAATTCTGAATGGGGAGAAAAGTATCAGGAATGAAATTCACATGTAATAAATACACTTGGTAGTATAGATAGGTAATAGTGGTTCATATTTCTGGTTGATTTTTGTGAAGAATCACTGTGTTGGAATTTTGAGGGAGGGGCTTCCTGTACAATTGGGTTCTCTGGGAATGAGATTTTGTTTTTAATTTTGAAGTATAAATCTCTCTGTATTGCCCTCCCCAACCCACTCTATCTACCCACTGGCAATCCACCATGGTAAAAAAAAAAAAAAGAATGTGTACAACACAAAATGTTCCATTGCTAAGTAGCCAAATCCATGTATTTTAAATTTAAATTTACTTGGTAGGTTTAGTCATATGGACAAGGGTGAAGACAAAATGTTGCTTCATTGTAAAAAAAAAAAAAACCTCAAAGGTTACTTGTTATGCACAGAGTCTGCTCAGCAGCCATCCTGGGAGGAAAGTGGCCAGAGTGACTGGGTTTGTGGCCGAGTGTAGACACAGGATTGTTGCTCCATCAGATCTATCCCCAAGAAGGAGCATGAGGGTACTAACTAAATAGCATCTAGAGTGGTCTGTACTAGCTCGTTCTCACCCAGAAATGTGGAAATTGACTCAATACCAAAGTATGGACATTTTCTGAATCTAGCCTATGAAGAAAAGTCAGAGATGGAACTGGTAGCATTGCCTTCTGGTCTGTGCATGAGGCACAGGAGCATAAGGAATACCTGCTCCTCCCTGCCAGCTCTTCCTATCCACAAAGACCAAGTGATATTAAAGCGCTGCACAAGCACCATAGAGGTCCTACTTCTTGACAAGGGATGGCCTGGCTGCTTCAGCATGGAGAGCCAGTTTGGTTATTTAACAGCATGTCCTGCTTCTCTGTCTCTCCCCCCAAATCATCAGCTACAAAGATATCTTAAGATTGTACTTTTCTCTGAAAGAAACTAAAATTTCACAGCAGCAACTGTCAGGCCAGACTTTTTGTACATTTGGGAATGGTTTTATCTGGGATTTGTCTACTTGCCGTGGACTGTGTTGGGTGTGACAGGTACAAGTGACAACTCCGTGCAGTGCACTTGTTGTACCATGTGGGTGATTAGTGTTAAGGAGGATATTTTAAGATGAAGAGGAATGTTCAGCACAGCAACATCTGTGATGACAAAGGAGAATGATTTCAAACATGTCTCAGGGTCTGTTAATCCCAGTTTCACATTTTTTATTTCATAAGTTTTAAAAAAGGAAAAGAAGACAAATACAAATGTTTGTTCTACCTCACCAACTATTTACCAATCCCTCAGAGACAGTCCGGCTGTTCCCTTTCACTTCCACTGAGACACTATCTTAATTAAGGTTACTAAGGGACTACACATAATAATGATGTAAGGACCATGAACTCTGAATGAAGAACAGCAAAAATAACTTTAAAAACAACCTTGTATGTAATAACTACTTTCACCTTGTGAGGAACCCACATAGATAAGACTGGTTTTAAAGGGAATTGTAGAGAAATTTATAACCCAAACCAATAAGCTCATAGGGTGAAGAATAAATTCCACTAGTACATACATAGATAGATAGATAGATTAGGTATAGATATAGATATAGGGCAGTACTGGGGTTTGGACTCAGGTCCTCATGTTTTCCTGGCAGGTGCTCTAGCACTTGAGCCACAACTCCAGCCCTTTTTTTGCTTCAATTATTTCTCAGGTAGGTTCTTGCCTTTTTGCCCTGGCTGGCCTCATACCACTATCCTTCTACATATGGCCTCTTACATAGCTAGGATCGCAGGCAGATGTCACTGCACCCAGCTTATTTGTTGAGCTGGGGACTCACTAACTTTTTGCCTTGGCTGGCCTTGAACCTCAGTCCTCCTAATTTCCACCTCCTGAGTAGCTGGTGTTACAGGTCTGAGCCCCCTAGCAAACATTTAATTTGCAAATATCAGTACCCTGCCTTCTCTAACAGAATCCCTAACTGCATTTGTAGTATATAAATGCCACTATCAGTGTTTACTTCAGAAATGAAAAGTTCTGATTAAGAGTCACCCATGTGGCACAACAAAAGCACAATCTGGGAACTGTTATTGGTTCCTGTCACAGCCAACTCAATCCCCTGCAAGAAGATACATCCCAGTCACATACATCTTCACATGAGCAAAAACTGTGTTCTTGTATTGAAATGATTTGATCTGAACCAAGAAGAATTTGCATCCATATAAAGCTATAAACCAGTGACAGGAAGTCCTATGTAATGTAAAGAAAGATGCATTCTTTTAAAGACAACACTTAGCTAGCTATTTCAATTTCAGCATATTATTTGTAAAGTGAATAATTTTATTTTTAAAGCAGCTTATACAAATCTTTACATTCCACCAGCCAGATAAGCTTCTTTAATGGCACATTAGACAGTTTAGAAAGTGCATTAAAACCTTTAAAACTCTGAGGTCACATGTTAGTAAGTTCATTTCCTGATACCGAACCTCAATTTTGAGCTTGAGGCCTGAGGGAGCGGCTTACTCACGTTGATGAGCATTTTGAATTTAGGCCAAAAAGAAAAAAAAAAAAAAAAGATCCACAGATCTAAGCTCTTAACAGTCTACCTACATTCCAGGCACAGGTTTCTGAAAGACCCATAGCAAATGAGGTAATAACTTTGCTCTGTCTTGTTCTTCATTCAAGGCATAATTCAATCCGAAGACAACTCAACCTGTCAAACCCTGACTTCAATATCCAGCAGCTTCAAAAACAGGAACAGTTGACTGGAATTGGTAGAATTAAACCGGAGCTGTATAAACAGAGGTCATTGGATAATGATGATGGGAGAAGGAGTAACAGCAAAGCTTGTGGGAAACTGAACTTCATTTTAAAATATGACTGTGACTTAGAGCAGCTCATAGTCAAGATTCACAAGGCTGTCAATTTACCCGCCAAGGACTTTTCTGGGACATCAGATCCTTATGTCAAGATCTACTTGCTTCCTGATCGGAAAACAAAGCACCAGACTAAAGTTCACAGAAAGACCCTGAACCCTGTGTTTGATGAAGTGTTTTTATTTCCTGTTCCCTACAATGACCTTGAAGCTCGGAAGCTTCACTTCTCTGTATATGACTTTGACAGGTTCTCTCGCCATGACTTAATTGGCCAAGTGGTGGTCGATCACTTCTTAGACTTGGCTGATTTCCCCAGAGAGTGCATCCTTTGGAAGGATATCGAATACGTCACCAATGTGAGTCTAGCATTTCTTCATTTTGGGGGTGGGAGCTTCTCTGTTAGCATGGAATCAAATTCTTGGGGGGCAGAGTATAAAATTCATGTCAGTATTCCTCTGGTTATTATTTTAGTACATCTTTGTATCTTTACAGTGATGGGTTTTCAACAATATCCATTTGGAAATTTCTAAGAATTATTCAAGAAAGCTATATTAAAGAGTCATATTCTCTCTCCTTTTTTCTGAATCTTAGCTGTTCCCTAACAAGAGATACCTGTCTTCCTCATCACAGTTTTCCTTAATGCTTTCTTGGATTGTTTGGGTTAAATGGGTCCTGGAATCCTATTCACTGTATTCTGCAGCTAAGAGACCATCGCCTAACTCTGAGAGCACTAAGTACTTGTCTGTGTTCTCAAGTTAGCTCAACAGCCCTTACATGATCAAATCATCTAATCATAGAGGTGGGAGTGGTAGAGAAGAGCTGGCACCATATTTTCAAATGTAAAACTCACAAATCAAAAATACAAGAAGTTCAGTCTGAAAAAGAGGCTGCAGACAGTAGCAAAACTGACCTATAGAAGGTCAAATACAATTTAGAATCTAGGGGAGAAGACAGAGATACTATGTTGTGCTCCATATGTCTGTGTTTACATTCTAAACATGGGATTGCAGAAGCGATAATTTTATTCTATTTATATCTGTTTTACTCTTCTGCTGAGATATATTGACACTCCAGAAACAGAAAGAAAATTTGGACTTTCTTAGGTAACTGATATTTCCAAGATGCTTATTTTTTCACATGTCCAAGTTCCCTAAAACAACTTTGTTAGATCATCATGAATCAAAGCCCTTCCAAGACCAGCATTGCTCTTTCTCTGTCTTGGCATCCAAAGGGGCCAAGCGTCACCATGTTTACTCAGCTTAGATAATAATCCAGCTTGAGTTTAGAGCTGATGTAGTGAAAGGCCCATTCTGCTCAAATGAAGACAAAAAATCTCTGCTCAATGACCAAATAATCCCACTAGCACTCTCCCTTCTTTAGCCACTTTTATGAACTGGGGAACTCACCCACACTTTCGTGGCAGTAAGAGATACCTTCTCTCCACATGCCACAAGGTACTAGTGCCAACTTTGTCCTGCTACACAGGTAAGGAAAGTGTGGCATGGGGTTCTGCAGGCCACCATCATAATGTTGGAAAGGAAAAGAAGAAGCTGGAGGAGGTATAGAAAATACCCACTGATAAAACTAAGGTGATATGGAATGTTGGGGAAGGGACAAACCTCTTCATCTTGAAAGGTTGTAATATATAGAAACCCAAAAATGGATTTTGCAGAAAGCAAGGATTAGCTCCCAAATTCTAATTGACCAAATCAGGAGGCAGCTGAGACACTTTAAGGAAACAGAATGGTTGCTTATAGTAAAATATGAGTAACCCAAAAACTAACCCTCTCACTAGGATATTTACCAAAGTCCTTTTGGGTATAGAAGCAGACATATTGTCAGATGTAGTGATGAGGCTTGGATTTGGTCTGATCTCAGGGTAGGCTACTGAGGGGTTGGTCATACCATCTAGTGAGACATCAATTTATAGTTTTTTGACAAATGGATTCCATAAAATAGCTGGAGAGGTTATTAGAAAGCTCAGTGGGGATCCTACTGTGGAGTTGCCTTCTAGAGGCTTTATGGAGAGAGCAACTCTACATGCACAGAGGCTGATAACATCTGAATAAGGCTGGTCCCTGGTGGGAAAGTCTCCTCAAGCAGGTTCCTGTGGGACAGGCATACTGAGTGGCAGGCTTCGGACACTTTCTGGCTCTGAGAGATCCCTGCTTTTGCAGGGCTTACCTGAGACTGTTCCCTGCATATTGTTGGAAAATCCTGAATTGCCACAGAGATAAAAAGGATGTGAGATTGTTTATCCAGAAACATTTACCTAGGCCTTTGGATAGCCACAGGAGAGGGGAGGTCCTCAGACTGGAATTAAAAATTATTTCATAATCTGCCATGTATTTTTTAAAATTCCACTTTGAAAGTATTATTTGGGGATGTTTTAACATTTTTTTAACTATACCTGTCTGCAAAGACTAAACACAAAGTTCTGAGATTTGTCAAGGTTTTATTTTCATAATATAGATGTGTATAATACTATATATATAATGCATAAACAAGATAATGGAGTAATTAAATGAGTAGGCATGAACCTACCAGCTGAAGAATAGAACACAATCAGTACTTTTGCTGACCCTAGATTGTCCTTCCCCTTCTTGTTACCTCTTACTTCCAGAGGAAACCGCTAGCATGAATTTTATTTAAATTGTGATAAACATAAGTGTGGCAATATAGATTTAGTTTTATTTATTTCTGCTTTTCATAGCTTTTCTTTGACTTGGTTTTATTTATTCAACATTGGAAATGTCATTTAACAATACAGATGAATGGAACAGCTGGATTTGTGTATTTTCATTGCTATGTAATATTCTATGACATTAATATATGACTTCATATATACATTAGCATTCTTATATTGATGATATTTGGGTTGTTATTAGTTTTTTGTAAAAGATTCTGAGTGATACCACAGAACATGTTTCCACATCTCTTGCTTCACATATGTAATAATTTTTGTAGAGTGTGTCCCTGTTAGAGGTAAGGTACATGCATGCTCAACTTTTCTGGGTAGTTTTAAGGTCATTTCCACAGTGACTGACTAAATTGATCCTCCCACTGGTCAAATTTGACAGTTCTTAGTGCTCTACTTTCCCAACAATTCCTGCATGTGTCGCATTGATTAATATGCATGTGTGTACATGCATGGAAAATGGTATGTCATTAGTATTTTCTTGTTTGCCAGGATTGACCATCTTTTCATATGTTAATTGGCCACTCATGCTTCCTTTATTGAGAAATGCTTGTTCAGAACTTTCTTCTATTATCTCCATTTCCATATTGATTCATATATGCTCTTTTTGTAGTCTGGATACAAATCCTATGTTGGTTATATGTATTACAAATTTCTTATCAAGTATATCATACTTGCATTCACCTAGTATTGTTGATTTTAAATTAGCACATTTAAGAAATCTTATCCTGTGTCATGAAGATATTTTCCTACTAGAAGATTTAAAGCTTTGACTTTCTCAAACATAATTTTCACCTCCCCCAGAATGAATTATTTTGTATAGTGTAATACATAGGCATCTTTTATTAGTCATCTCAGGCTGTCATATCAAAATACCAGACACTAAGTTACTTAAATAACAGACATATAATTCTGACAGTTCTGGAGGGTAGAAAGTCCAAGATTAAGGTACTGGCAGATAGAGTTCCTGGTGGAGTTCTCTCTGGCTTGCTGTCTCACTTTTCCCTACATGGTAGAGAAAGAGATATCTCTGGTCTGTCTTCCTCTTCTTATGAGGACATTAATCCCAGCAAAGGGCCCCAAACTCGTAACCTCATCTGAGTCAAATCACTGCCTACATTCTCTACCACCAAATACTATCACATTGGGGACTAAACTCCCACGTACAAATTTTGAGGAGGACACAATATTCAGCCTATACAATATACCCATATTTTTCTAGTGAATAAACAATTTCCTGGCATGTTTTCCCAATATTATATAGTGCATGCTCTGTACTGTATAGATATTCACATAGGAGGAATCTGTTTCTATCCATTTTTCTATTCGACTATATAAGTAGCATGATTTTCTAATTACTATTGTTCTAGAATAGGCCTTAAGTCACCCAGTGTAGTCCTTTAGCTCAGTCTTAGCTAACACTTGATTTTTTTGGTAAATTTTAGAGTTGCATTATCAAATTAAACAAAAAATTATTTCTGGTGTTTGTTTGGACTTGTATGAAGTCTGTAAGAGTAGTTTAGGGAAATTTTACATCATTTTAATATCGACTCTATTCATGTCCACAGTGTATATTTCCATTTATCTAGTTCTTTAGTCATTCATTAAAGTCTTACAATTTTTTCCATAAAGATCTTGAACGTCTCTTGTTATATTTGTTGTTAGGTCCTTAACTTTTTGCTGTTTGAAATGGTAACTTTTATAAAATTCCATTTTGTGGCTATTGCTGATACACAGTTGAAATTTAAAAAAATTATCTTGTTTGGTAACCTTGTAAAACTCTTATTAATTCATATAATTTGATTATAGAATTCCAAGTTTTCTTTGTAAATAATCAGTCATGTGTGAATTATGGTAATTTTACTTGTTTTCAATCTGTACCTTTTATTTTTTCTAAATCTTTTGTTCTTTTTTATTGTAGAATATACAGATTAATATTTCCAGTACGATGCTAAATAATAAATATGAGAGTAGGCATCTTTGACTTGTTCCTTATTTTAAATGTAATGTCTTCACATTTCTATTCAATATGATCTTGGTGTAGATATTCTGAGGGTATCTTTATAATAAGAATGTATTCCTCTATCCCTAATTGATTAAAACTTTTTATCACAAATAGTTTTTTTTTTTTTTATCAAATGCTGTGATTTGGTGAGGACTCCCTCTAATCTGCTATTCAGGTCAATTATGATACCCAGTTTTCTAATTTTGAGTCAAAATTAGATCTACATTTGCCTTGATGTATTACCTTTTCTAATGAACTGCTGAGTTCATTTTACAGACATTTCATTTTACATTTATGTGCATGAGTGATGCATGTAATTTACTGTTTTGCACTATCCTTGTTTGGTTTGGAATCAAGGTAATTCTCGTTTTATAAAATTAGTTGGAGGATTGTTTTGGATATCTTCCATTTGTTCCCGGTAGGTGCCCTTGGAGGTTTTAGGGTTTTCATTTATCTTTCTTCACACTGTAAGAACTCCCATAGTATCTGGATTCTGCTTAGGTTCAATGAGGAAGGGAGAAGAGTAAAGTTGGTGTACTTATTTCCTTATTTCTTGGGGTATCCATAGACTGGCAATAACTTTATACTGAAAGCCCCAGCTCTTGAATATGTCTTTATATTGTGATTATTCTTAGAAGATTTTTTATTCTGGGAATAAAACATTTAGGAGCATAAAATTCTCAGTTACTTTGACTTTGGCATTGTAAAGCTATCATTCCATTTTTTTCTGACTTATTCTAATGTTTATTCCTTTGAGTGTCAGTGTTCTTGATCTGTAGATCTCACTTATCTCTTCAGTGTTCTGTATTTTGATTATATTGTAGCACTTATAGTGTTAATTCCTATTAAATTATAAATGTATATATTTATTAATTCTGAGCAAGATATATGGGGATTCCTGAATCTGAGTTGTTTCCTTTGATCACTTCTGAAAAATTCTTAGCCATTTACTTCTTTCCATTATTTGACATGTTTTCTACTTGCCTAATAAAGTTGATAGTCTTTTTCCTCAATAAACTTTATAAATACTTATATAAATGTATATACATCTACTTTACATATACATATATGTATGTACACATATATACATACATACATATGCATATGTACATGTGTTATATATGTATTTATGAATGTATTTCAACATTCTACAAAATGGTTACCTTTCTATTCTGCTCCTCATAACTTCAATAGCTATAATTTGTGCAACTCTGATTCTTTTGTTTTGCATTTGCATTAACACTTTTAACTCATTCTGCCTTGCTATCTCTTGTGCTTAGATTTCTGACTGCAAGTTCATCTAGCTTACAACTTGTCAGTAGATATTTGAAGGTGTGGCTTTAAAATGCATTTTTTCAAAGATGATTTGAAATTGTCTCTGTCAGATGCCTAGATTAACTACCAGTGTGGAATGATTTTAACTAAATGTTAATTTAAATCTAGTTAATTTAGCCTCAGAATTTTTGGACAAGAGATAGGGCAAATATAGGCTCCAAAATGTGTAAGTGCAGATTTGCATTCATGGTTAGAAACTGGTTAGGGAGATTTTTTTTTATTCTTCGCCTACAGCAAGTTCAAGACTGGCATGTGTACCACTATCTACTTGTGTAAGGCAGAATTTCTGTCATGTTTGTTTTTAAGCGTGTGAACCAGAGGATGCAGAACTCCACCTTTACGCAGACCTCTCCCACAACACACTAATCTCCAAGGTCACATTTATTTCCACTCAAGATCTGGCTTCAGAGGTTACTCACCTCCATGGATTCATTCTCTTTTATTATTTTTGGCCACTTAAAAATTTCTGTCCCATCAGCTCTACTACACACTATAAAGGCTTCCATACCTACTATCTTTACGTGAAGGAGTTTCAATGAATATTCACCCTACTGCTGGAAACACTCTGCTTTATTACTTGAACTATCTTAAGAAAAGCTCTTCTCACTTATACTAACTAAACAATCTGTGTATTATATGTATGCATCAATAGAAGTCCTGCAATCTAAAATCTTCATTTAGCAAATAAAACTGAGATGGGGGGCTATCATTAGATTCAACCAGGGTTACATAACTGAATGTTGGGCCAGTAGGAGTTGAGATTAAGCTTTTAAATAGTCAGTTTAGTCCGTTAATGAAAAGGTGGTTCAAAATGATCATGTATTCTGGTTTACTTCTTCCTCTCTTTTTTTTGAATTTTTATTTTATTCATGTGTGCATACAATGATTGGGTCATTTCTCCCCCCTTCCCCCAGCACCCTCACTTCCCCCACCCCACTCCCTCCCTTCCCACACCTTCCACCTCGCTACCCAGCAGAAACTATTCTGCCCTTATCTCTAATTTTGTTGAAGAGAGAGTATAAGCAATAATAGGAAGGAACAAGGGTTTTTGCTAGTTGAGATAAGGACAGCTATATATGGAGTTGACATGCATTGATTTCCTGTACATGTGTGTTACCTTCTAAGTTAATTCTTCTTGAACTAACCTTTTCTCTAGTTCCTGGTTCCCTTCTCCTATTGGCCTCAGTTGCTTTAAAGTATCTGCTTTAGTTTCTCTGTGTTGAGGGCAACAAATGCTATCTAGTTTTTTGGGTGTCTTACCTATCCTCATACCTTCCTTGTATGCTCTTGCTTTATCGTGTGATCAAAGTCCAATCCACTTCTTGTGTTTGCCCTTGATCTAATGTCTGCATATGAGGGAGAACATACGATTTTTGGTCTTTTGGGCCTGGCTAACCTCACTCAGAATGATGTTCTCCAATTCTATCCATTTACCTGATAATGAGAACATTTCGTTCTTTTTCATGGCTGCATAAAATTCCATTGTGTATAAATACCACATTTTCTTGATCCATTTGTCAGTAGTGGGGCATCTTGACTGTTTCCATAACTTGGCTATTGTGAATAGTGCTGCAATAAACATGGGTGTGCAGGAGCCTCTGGAGTAACCTGTGTCACAGTCTTTTGGGTATATCCCCAAGAGTTATTGCTGGATCATATGGTAGCTCAATGTTTAGATTTTTAAGAAGCCTCCAAATTTTTTTCCAGAGTGGTTGTACTAGTTTACATTCCCACCAGTAATGTAAGAGGGTTCCTTTTTCCCTGCATCCTTGCCAAGAGCTGTTGTTAGTGGTGTTGCTAATGATGGCTATTCTAACAGGGGTGAGGTAGAATCTTAGTGTGGTTTTAATTTGCATTTGCTTTATTGATAGTGACGGTGAGCACTTTTTCATGTGATTTTTGAATGTCTTCTTTTGAGAAAATTCTATTTAGTTCACTTGCCCGTTTCTTTATTGGTTCATTAGTTTTGGGAGAATTTAGTTTTTTAAGTTCCCTATATATTCTGGTTATCAGTCCTTTGTCTGACGTGTAGCTGTCAAATATTTTCTCCCACTCTGTGGGTGTTCTCTTCAGTTTAGAGACCATTTTTTTTGTTGAGCAGAAGCTTTTTAGTTTTATGAAGTCCCATTTATCTATGCTATCTCTTAGTTGTTGTGCTGCTGGGGTTCCATTGAGAAAGTTCTTGCCTATACCTATTAATTCCAGAGTATTTCCTACTCTTTCCTGTACCAACTTTAGAGTTTGGGGTCTGATATTAAGATCCTTGATCCATTTTGAGTTAATCTTGGTATAGGGTGATAAACATGGATCTAGTTTCAGTTTTTTGCAGACTGCTAACCAGTTTTCCCAGAAGTTTTTGTTGAAGAGGCTGTCTTTTCTCCATTGTATATTTTTAGCTCCTTTGTCAAAGATAAGTTGCTTATAGTTGTGTGGCTTCATATCCGGGTCCCCTATTCTGTTCCACTGGTCTTCATGTCTGTTTTTGTGTCTGTACCATGCTGTTTTTATTGTTATTGCTTTCTTATATAGTTTGAAGTCAGGTATTGTGATACCTCCAGCGCTGTTCTTTTCACTGAGTATTGCCTTGGCTATTCGTGGCCTCTTGTGTTTCCATATAAATTTAGCAGTAGATTTTTCAATCTCTTTAATGAATGTCATTGGAATTTTGATGAGAATTGCATTAAACATGTAGATTACTTTTGGGAGTATAGACATTTTTACTATGTTGACTCTACCAATCCATGAGCATGGGAGATCTCTCCACTTTCTGTAGTCTTCCTCAATCTCTTTCTTCAGAAATTTATAGTTTTCCTTGTAAAGGTCATTCACATCTTTTGTCTGGATCTGAGTATCTGTTTTCTTCATTTCCCTCTGGTTCCTGTACTAATTTTTTGCTGTGGGGAAACTGGTTTCCCCATTTTTTCTATCTTCCCATCATTGCTCTTGGTATTGTTACTGTCCCTGTACTGTGTGCAATTGAGTATCTTCTAGCTAGTAATAATAACAATGGTGATATTTAGAGTGGAAGGGTGAGAGGGGAGGGAAATAAAGAAAAAGGGAAAAACAAATAAACAAGTAGAAAAAAGTAAAACAAACAAAAAAATAGTGTTAAAGATATAAACAGGGAGAGATATATAGTGTACTAATGAACAGTAAGCTAAACAGGCATTAGAGAGACAAAGAGAGGATTAAAATTTAAAAAAAAATCTCCAAGTTCAAATGCAATAAAGTTTCAGTCTTAATAATTTTGATGTTAGTCCCTCAGCTTCCAATCCTGGAGATGGTGTCTCAGAAGTAGTTCTGTTGTTGTCTCATCAAAGGGGAAAAAGCAAAAAAAAACCCCAAAAAACCAAAACAACACAAAATGTCCCAACTTCAAATCCAATACAGTTTCAGTATGTTTTTCAGCATGCAGGTGTAGTTCGGTTGTTGTCTCATCAAAGGAACAGAAAAAAAAAAGAGTCTGGAGACAGCTTTGTGAATGTCTATCTGAGGCTGCGGCTCACCTGCCGGCTACTTTCTGCCTGCTGTTACTGGAGGCTTTATTGATTGCAGATCTCAAGAGTGAGTTTAACACTTACCTAGTCCCTCAGGCTTTGTTTACTTTGAGTCCTCCTGGGCACGAATGCCACTGTTACAAGCTTTCGCCTTTCCAAGCACACTGGGGGAAATGGTGCTACACATGCCTTCTCCGGCCGGCTTGTTTATTTACAGTTTATGTGGGAAGTGGCCTTTCCCCTCTTCTCCAGTGGAGTTTTCCTTATACTGCCACTTTTACAAGCTTCCCTGCTCCTGGTTGCTGGGCAGGTGCCGCCACTCCTGTTTCTCCGGCCGGTTTGTTTATTTATCGTTCCATGACGGATTCCCCTCCTCCCCCTTTGGTACTCAGGGCACCCTGCCGTCTTTGCTACCTGTCTTTTTTGTTGTTGTTTATTATTCAGTTTGGTTTTTTTCTCTTTTTTTTCCCTGGGTGGGGGTCGGTCTGTCCAGGGGGCTATGCTGATCTGGCCCAGGGTTGTCTGTGGGAGTATCATGTGCTGCTTAGCTTACCTGGTGGTCTGTGTCTTCCCAAGTGGTGTGGGAGCTGGAGTCTGGGGCACGGGAGCCCTCCTGGTTTCTCCACTTAACGTGGAGTGGGAATGCTACACATGGGCTGGGAGTGTGGAGGAGTCAAAGTTTTGCCTCTTTTCACTAGTTTTTCCTATAAGGTATATCTCCAGCATCTCTCCAAGATTTTATTTTAGGAAACACGCTTTCTGCTTCCTCCCTCTAGTCACCATCTTGGAATCCTTCTTCCCCTCTTCGACCGTTGATGCCTACTAAGCTTTTAGATCCCAGCTTTAATGACACTTTCTTAGAAAACTCTTTCCTGAACCCTAGGTTAGAGTAGGTTTTTCTGTTATTTAATTCTGTGACACTGTACTTCTAATTGTTTTATTCAATTTTATTTCTTCTCTAGCATACAGTGACATAGTGCAGAGACCAAGTCTGACTTGTTCATGTCTAGAATTATGTCTGGAAGTAAGAGATATATCTTAATAAGATATTGAATAAAATGAAGCTCCTGATGAGGAATTCATTTGCTGAGGCTCTAGGGATGATTGTGTTGGAGGATGTTATGTAGACAGGAGTCCATAAACTAATTTCTTTTATTTTTTTAATTCCTCCAAAGAGAGTGTTAGTTTTATAAATGTTAATATTCAAATAAAATTAATCCTCATGCTTTCCTGGGGAGGAAGAAAACAACAATTATTGAGTGTAAAAATGATAGTTTAATTAAATCTCTCAGCCACTGGGGCCAGATCAGTAATAATATAATGCATACTTGCGGGGATTTTACCAGTCAACAAAAGAGTAGACATCTTTTAGGGGAAGGTCAAAATTTCAGAGAGCCTGGGTTTAGTGGTCTGAAAGAACATTGGCTATTAGGCCCGTACCACTTAGTATTTATCATTGGCTCCATGGCAAGTAGTCTTAAATTACTTCAGAAAACTGTTTCTTTGTGGCCTGCCTAGAGACTGGTTTTGAGAATTTTCTGAGACCTGTGATCATCTCAGTTAGAGTCTGTTGTGGAGAAGGTGCCAGAGTTCATACATGGTGGCTGTGGAAGTTATGAGGTTCTCTCTATGCCAATATTGATTCTGGTTCAGAAGAAGAAATGGCACAGTATAGACTTTAATATTAATAATTTTAAAACCTTGCATTTACATCAATATTTTGCTTTGTGAACAAGTGCTCACAATATATTTTATACTAACTGATTTGGGAATTTACCTGTCCTGTCTCCCATGGGCCTCAGACTGTTTTTGGACCTGATAGAGGTGGACACCTGAAACCACTCAAGCAAGAGATGATAAAAAGAGATGCCCAGGATGCTTGTTCATCACAGTTGACTACAAGTGAGACAGGCAGGTTCTATGATTGGTGTTTATTAATTTGATTCATTTCATATGATTTTATGGCTATGTTATTTCAATGATGTCCTGGCAAATGGATAACAGCTAGATGTAGGGTAGAGAAGTGGAGGGGAAGGGGAGCATATTTGTAGCATTTACTGATAGATTTCTATGGTGTAATTACTCCCACTGGGGCTGATTTTAAGTTGCCAATGTAACATCATTGAAGGCAAAGTTGGGAAAAGATGCTCACACTTGGCTTTCCAAGCTGGTGCCAGCTGATAAATCCCACTCAGTATATCACTACATGTAGTACTAAAAGCGCTAAGGATTGCTTGGTTAGCTGATCCTAAGGAGCAAACAACTTAAAAAGAAATCTATAGTAATCTCTAATTTGCAACTGCTGACAGGAAGCCACATTCATTCTAGAATGTGGATGTGGGGAGCCAAGCCATCACCGGAATTCTCTTCATGAGAATTCACTGAGTTTCACCTGGCCACTTTTTCCATCCATCACCTCTCACACATTCCTTTCCCTGGTGTCTAGATTATTTACAGGAGTAAAAAGTGGCAGAGCTGCCAAACAGAACATATGAAGGAAGGTCTGGATGAAGTTACACATCTTTGACAGAGACCTTGTCTCTTTTATTGTAGCATGGTTGCCAGGATAAAGCATTTAATTTTTTAGATGAAATCCATGACACATACCAAGAGAACATGTATGTGTATGGTTTAGGAATAATAACAAAATGAACATCAATCAATTCAGGACTTAGCTGAATAAAGAGAACATTATCGTAGTTGAAAGATGGTAGACTAGTGGCACCCACTAATTGCTAGCATCTCTGGGGAATAGAACTGGAACATCTGGTAAGTGGTGCCCTTTGAGGTGGGTGACAGCAGGAGGGCACTGAAGTTCTAGTAGCAAACAGACCCATGGTTTAAAAAAAAAATAGAAAACTTTGGAAAACATAACAGAGGGACAGAATGCCAGAACAATGAGTGTAGTGTGTGTAGCTGCATAGGATAGGGACATAAGTGAAAGAAAGAAAGAGTGAGAACCTCAGGAAATATGCACCATAGTTTCAGCTGTGAAAAGACAGAATCCTATTTTAAAAAATGAAGAGAAAATTTAAAGAATGGAACAAAATGAGGGAAAATTTCTGTAAGTAGAATTGGCAAAGCACCACAACAGAAAGTGGGGGTAGAGAAGAAATAAAGAGACAGAAAACACAATTACTGTTAGTCTCAATGCCAGATTTGCCATCTAATCATACAGGTGTCCTGGAGTCAGTATAGCATATAGATATTGGGAATATTCTCTCTTCTTCCCAATGTTCAGTCATGGCATAGTGGCAGGAAGCCATTTTGAAAGGCTCATACCTGAATCTATGGCTTTAGGTAGTCAGTATTCTCTACATTTTACTGTCTTTGGGAAATTACAGCAAAGGTCAGGTACTGAACCATTGAGTGATGTCCTGGAGACTTTGAGTCAGAGATGTGAGTCAGCTCCATGTGGTGAGAAACTGGTTGGAGTCATGGGAGGGAGTGGAAATTGCTTCATGTCTGGGCTGTCAGGTAGGAAAGGTAGCTACCAGAGCTCCAGGAGTGGGGAGAACAGTGGCAAGTGATTATGAGCAGGACTTAAGTTTCAGAAAGTCAGATTCCTACATGGTGAAGCATGCACGCCTTCTACCACTACACTGGTCATGCATCCATGAAGGTCTTCTCCATCCCATGACCAGTCATTTATTTTATTTTATTGATGGGACTGAGGTTTGAACTCAGGGCTTCACACTTATAAAGCAAATACTCTACAGGACACACCTCCAGTCCATTGCACTTTGGTTATTTTGGAGATGGAATCTTGTACCTATTTCTCTGGGCTTGTCTTGAATGGTGATCCTCCTGATCGCAGCCTCCCAAGTAGTTAGGATATTATAGACATGAGCCACTAGCACCTGCCTTGTGACCAGACATTTAAAGATTCCAGAGACAAGGACCTACCAGCAGAAAGCTTGCAATCAACCTCATCTAGTCCTGACAGCAACACAAATTAAAAAGAGGAAGCTAAATATCACACAGATTCAACTCTCACCAGGTAATACATAGCTGAAGTGGCCTCAAAAGAAAGGCTAACTGGCATAGATCAAGATTTTACGCTACTGCCCATTCAATTCACATTCTTATAAGACTGGAAACCTATCCTCTTTTTAAAAAATGTATTATTTTTAATTTTTAACTTTATTCTATTTTTCTTTTTTGTTTGATGGTTTGCTTTGCTATAGAGACTTAACGTCAGATTGATCACTTTAAATATTTACATACAAATTTTATTCTATTTTATGAAACTTCTTTTTTCTCTCATTTGTTTTGTATTTTCCTCATAATTCTTCTCAATTTAACATCTAATTTCTTTGACCTCTTTTGTGGCATGGTTTTCAGGACCATGCTTTTTTTTTTTTTTAAATCCTCTCTTTCTCCCAATCCTTTCTCCCTACTACCCATTTTTAAATTATCTTTCTGTCTTCAGTTAGATCAATTTTTTCTTTTATCTTTTCTTCTTTCTCATCTCTCTCCCTTCTACAATTATTTATGTTCATTGTATTTGTTTGTTTCTTGTTTTTGTTTTTTTATTTGTCACTTTAACTTTCTCTGTCTCTTCTTTCTTGTTCCCCCCTTCTATTTACCTTCCTCTCTTCTATTTTTTCCTTTTTATACTTACTGTTCTCTAATATTTTTTTCATTCCTACACTTATTAACTAATATCTTCTTAGTTCTTGCAGTATGAGCTTTGCTTCCCCTCCCCCTCAGTTATTGGAGTTTTGAGTATTTTCAATTTGTTATTACTATATTTAAATTAGTTGCTTTCTCTATTAGTTGTGGTTGCCACTACAGTTTTATTCTTTCTGAATGGTGCTGGGGCTTGGGCCCAGTACCTTGATCATGCAGGGCAGGAGTTTGACTATTGAGTTACACCATCAGTCCAGAGTGAGAAACTGCATCTCAACCCTGCCATAACATAGTCTCACCTGAACATTGTGAATACTTCAACTAAAAAAATATGGAAGATTGAAACTTTCAGACAATGAGTTGGCACCAAATGCACAAATGCAAATGGAGAAACATAACAAGCATCAAAAACACAAACAAACAAACAAAAACGAAACAAGAGTAATGTGACTTCTCCAAATGTTAACAATTTTATAGTGATGAATTCTAATGATAGTGAAGTAGATAAAATTATGGATACAATTCAAAAGAATGATTTTAAGAATGATCAACAAAATCAAAGAGGACACCTAAATCCTTGAATGAATTCAAAGAAAATTAAAATAAATATCTGAGTAAAATAAGGAACACAATGCAGGATATGAAACAGGAATTCGAGAAAGAGATAGAAATTTTGAAAAAATTCAAATGGAAAATTTCAAAATGAAAAGCTCAATAAATCAAATGAAAAACTCAGTTGAAAGCTTCATTTATAGCCTGGATCAAGTCAAAGACAGAATATTGGGACTTGAAGACAAGACAAACAAATTATAACATTTAGACAATAATGGAAAAAATAAAAAAGTCCAAACTGAACATATAAGACCTCTGGGACACCATGAAAAGACCAAACTTACAAGTCATGTGCATAGAAGGAGATGAGGTATGAGATAAAGGAATAGAAAATACTCAATAAAAAATAGCTGAAAATTTCCCAACTCTTAGAAAAGACATGGGCATTCAGGTACAGGAGGCTTTGAGTATGCTAAGCACAAAGACCAGAAAAGAACCTCCACATATCATATTATAGGTAAAACATCAAGTGCACAAAGAAACAAAGAAAGAAAATTCAAACTGCTAAGAGTGAAGTGCCAAGTCACATAGAAAGGTAGATCCATCAGAATAACAGCAGATTTTTCAGCAGAAACTCTGAAAGTCAGGAGGGCATGGAATGATGTACTTCAAGCCTGTAAAGAAAATAATTGCTGATCTAGATTATTTTATCCAGCAAAATTATTCTTTGTAATTGAAGGATAATTTTGAAAGACCTGCCATAATAAATGCAAACTCATGACCAGTTAGCCATCACTGTAGAGGATACTCAATGGAATATTATACACAAATGGAAATAAACATACTCATAAAAATATGCAAAAGAATAAAGTTTACTTGTAGTGTAAATAAGCAAGTGAGGACCATTAAAGAATCAAACATTACAAAAAGATAAAAAATTACCATATACCTTTAAATAATAACTCCAAATGTTAATGGTCTTCATTCTCAGAATGAGAATGAAGAATACAGAATGAAGATACAGAATGGCAGATTGGATTAAAAACACAAGACCTAATGTTTGCTGCCTGCAGGAAACATAACTCTCTGGCAAAGACAAGTACAGGGTGAAACGATTGAAAACCATATTCCAAGCAAACTGAACCTAACAGAAAGTGAGGCTATATATTCATATCTTACAAAGCAGATTTCAAACTAAGATTAGAAGAGACAGAAGTCACTTCATATTGATGAAGGGAACAATCCATCAATAGAATATAACAATTATGTAGAAAAAATAATGTGGTTAAATGATTGAATTACATTATATAAATACATAGAAATATCATGAAACTCCTTACTATGTGCAATTTAATGCATTTAATAAATTGTAAACATGTATGCACTAAATGGCAGTGCACTCAGTTTCATAAAAAAGAAAAACACTACTGAACATCAAGGTACAGACAAACCTCAACATAATAATAGTGAGTGACTTTAATACATCACTCTCACCAAGAGATAGTTATCCAAACCAAAAAAATCAGCAAAGAAACATCAGCATTAAATTACATTGATTAAATGGACTTAAGAGACATCTACAGAATATTCCACCCAACATCTACAGAAAATACATGTTCTTTTCAGCAGCCCATAGATCTTTTTCAAAAATTGGTTGTATTTTAGGACATAAAGCATGTCTTAATTACTCTAAGGAGCTTAGGGAAAGATGGAAAGGAAAAGAGAATGATAGGGCATCAGTAATATTGTAAAACATAACATTGGTGAAAGTAGAGGATATAAGGGTGTGTACTGAAAGCTGTTGAAAAATGGTGGGTGGGAGATAAAAGAGTAAGGGTGAATGAAGGAGATTAAGGAGAGGGTGTATGCTTGATGGACTTCATATACTTATTATGAACAAAACAAAGAAACCTCTTGCAATTGCTTTAAGTTGGGCAGGGAGAGGGTTAAGGGGGAGAGACCACAGGGGTGATCTACCCAATGTACAATATAAGTCTAATCAGAATTGTCACTATGAATGTCCCCAGTATAATGAATATATCCTAATAAGTTTTATAATAAAAAATTAAAAATACAATAAATTCGAAATAACTTCATGTATATTATCAGATCACAATGGAGTAAAACTATAAATCAACAACATGAGAAACTACAGAAGTATAAAAACACATGGAGATTAAATGATACACTTTTGACTAACCAGTAGGTCATTGATGAAATCAAGAGGAGGAAATTAAAATTTTCCTAGAATCAATTGAAAATAACCACAGCATACCACAGAACCCATGGGATATAATGAAAATTGTTCTAAGAGGGAAGTTTATAACTCTAAATAATCAGAGAGATCTCAAGTAGCCTAACAATGTACCTGAAGATTTTAGAAAAACAAAAACAAGCCAACCCCAAAATTAGTAGAAGTAAAGAAATAAAGATTAATGTCATGTTAATGAACTGAAACTAAAAGAACAGTGAAACAAAGAGTTGGTTCTTTGAAAGGGTACACAAGATTGACAGAATGTTAGCCAAACTAATTAAAAGTACTGCCCACAATTATGAGAATTAGAGATGAAAAAGGTGCTATAATAAATACTGCTGACACTCAGAGGACCATTAGGGACTATGTTGAAAACTATAGTTCAATAAATTAGAAAATCTAGAAGAAATGAATACATTTTGAGACACTATAACCTACCAAATTGAACCAAGAAGATATGTTTTAAAAAATGAAGCAAATCAATGCTAAGGAACAATATCAAACAGTAGTTAGATATCTTGAAAAAAAATCCATGAAGAACTAAAACCAACACCCCTTAAACTTTTCCATGAAATAGGAAGGTAAGGAACACTGCCCAACCCATTCTATGAAGCCAGTATTACACTCCTCCCAAAACCAGACAAGGATACATCCAAAAAGGAAAATATAGGCCAATCTCCTTAACGAACATAGATGCAAAAATCCTCAATAAAATAATGGCAAACAAAATCCAACAACATATCAGAAACGTCATTCACCATGACCAAATTGGCTTCATTCCAGGGATGCATGGATGGTTCAACATATGCAAATCAGTAAATTTAATGCACATTAATAGAAGCAAAGACAAAAACCACTTGATCTTCTCAGTAGATGCAGAAAAAGCCTTTGATAAGATCCAACACACTTCATGATAAAAGCTCTAAGAAAACTAGGAATAGAAGGAATGTAACTGAACATTATAAAGGCTATATATGACAAACCTATAGTCAATATCATACTTAACAGTGAGAAACTGAAACCATTTCCCCTAAAATCAAGAACAAGACAAGGGTGCCCACTCTCCCCATTCCTCTTCAACATATTCCTGGAATTCCTAGCCAGAGCAATAAGCAAGAAGAAGAAATAAAAGAAATACAAATATGTAAAGAAACAGTCAAAATATCCCTATTTTCAGATGACATGATCCTATACCTCAAAGACCCAAAAAACTCAACCCCAAAACTCCTAGATACCATAAACAGCTTCAGCAATGTAGCAGGATACAAAATCAACTTACGAAAATCAGTATCCATTCTATACAACAACAATGAGCAAATTGAGAAAGAATATAGGACAATTCCATTTACAATAGCCTCAAAAAAAAATTAAATATCTATGAGTAAACTTAACGAAGGACATAAATGACCTCTTCAAGGAGAACTACAAACCGCTGAAGAAAGAGATCAAGGAAGATGACAGAAGATGGAAAGATTTCTCATGGTCATGGATTGGTAGAATCAACATAGTAAAATGGCTATACTACCAAAAACAACCTACATGTTCAATGCAATACCCATCAAAATTTCAATGACATTCATCACTGACAGTGAAAAATCTCAGTGGTCTCAAGAGACCACGAATAGCCAAGGCAATACTGAGCAAAAAGAGCCATGCTGGAGGTATCACAGTACCAAACTTTGAACTGTACTACAGAACCATAGCAATAAAAACAGCATTGCACTGGCACAAAAAACAGATACGAAGTCCAGTGGAACAGAATAGAGGACATGGATATGAATCCACACTGCTATGCCTACCTTATTTTTGACAAAGGTGCCAAAAGCATATCCTGAAGAAAGGATAAAGATGTTGAAAGCCTCTTCAACAAATGTTGCTGGGAAAAGTGGTTATCTGCCTGCAGAAAACTGAAACTAGAGCCATACCTGTCACCCTGTACTAGAATTAACTCAAAGTGGATCAAAGACCTTAATATCAGACCTGAAACCTTGCAGTTAGTACATGAAAGAGCAGGGAATACTTTGGAAACAATAGGAATAGGGAAGGACTTCCTCAGTAGAACTCCAGCAGCCTAGCAACTAAGAGAAAGGATGGACAAATGGGACTACATGAAATTAAAAAGCTTCTGCACAACAAAAGAAATGGTCTCTAAATTGAAGAGACCACCCACAGAGTGGGGAAAATGTTTGCTAGCTATGCATCAAAGGACCTGTAACCAGAATATATGGAGACCTCAAAAAACTAAACTCTCCAAAAATCAATAAAGAAGTGGGCAACTGAACTAAACAGAACTTTTTTTAAGGAAGAAATCCAAATGGCCAAAAACACATGAAGAAATGCTCACCATTTCTGGCCATAAAGGAAATGCAAATCAAAACCACACTAAGATTCCACCTCACGCCTGTTAGAATGGCTATCATCAAGAACACCACCAACAACAAATGCTGGTGAGGTTGCTGGGAAAAGGGAACCCTCATATACTGCTGGTGGGAATGTAAGCTAGTGCAACCACTTTGGAAAACAATATGGGGGCTCTTTAAAAAAGCTAAACATAAATCTGCCATATGATCCAGCAATACCATTCCCAGGGATATACCTGAAGGAATGCAACTTAAGTTATTACAAAAGCACCTGCACACTCATGTTTATTGCAATACTATTTATAATAGCCAAGCTATGGAAATAGCCAAGATGCCCCACAACCAATGAATGGATCAAGAAAACGTGGTATTTATACATAATGGAATTTTACTTCGCCACAAAGAAAAGTGGAATTTTGTCATTCGCAAGTAAATGGATGGAACTAGAGAACATCATCTTAAGTGAAGTTAGCCAGGCTCAGAAGGCCAAAAATCGCATGTTCTCCCTCATATGCAGATTATAGACCCAAAACAAATGCATTGATATTATTGGACATGGGTCACATACCAAGGGGAGAACATGCACAGGAGAAATAGGGAAAGGAAAGGAAACCTAAAACTTGAATGTGGTTGATGTGCTTCCAGTTGAGGAGTGAATAAAGTAATCTTAAATTGGCAGAGGCCACCATGGGAAGGGGACTAGAAAGTAGCGAAGACGGTGTAGAAATAAACCAATGTGGGTTGCAATACACAAATGCATGGAAGCAACACTAGGAATCTCTCTGTATAGCTATCTCTATCCAAAACTAGCAAAACAATATGTCTTCCTTATTATCTCTTATGTTTTCTCTTCAACAAAATCAGAGAAAAGTGTGGAACAGGTTCTGCCTGGAAGTGGGGGGGGTGGTGAAGGGGGAGGTGGCTCAAACAATGTAAGTAAATGTAAAAACGATAAAATAAAAGGAGAAAAAAAAGTCCCAAACTAGACCAGTTTGCTGCTGAATTCTACCAGACCTTTAAAGAAGAGCTAACACCAACGCTTAGAAGCTGTAACACATAATAGAAAGGGAAGGAACATTTCCTAACTCATTCTATAAAACCAGGATTACAATAATACCAGAAATGGAAAAGGACACAACAAAAAAGAAATCTACACGTCAATTTCCTCCATTAACATAGATGCAGAAATCCTCAATAAAATATTGCAAACCAAATCAAACAGCACCTGAAAAAGATCATGCATGGTTATCAAATTGGACTTAGTTTAGGTATGCAAAGATGGTTCAGTATACCCAAATTGGTAATCATACTACAACATATGAACAATCAAAGAATTGCATGATCATCTCAATAGATGCAGAAAAAGCTTTTGACAAAATTCAATATCCCTTCATGATAAAAGCCCTAAGGAAACTACAAATAGAACATTCATACCTCAATGTAGTAAAAACTGTAGATGACAAATCTATTACCAACATTACACTAAATGGTGAAAAATTGAAAACATTTCTCCTAAGATCAGGAGTGAGACAAGGGTGTTGACTCTCTCCACTCTTATTCAGTGTAGTTTTTGAATTCTTAGCTTAGCATTAAAGCAAGAGAAAGAAAGAAAAGGGAAACAATAGGAAAAGAAGTCAAATTATTCCTATTTCCAGATGACCTGGAGACTCCACTAAAGGACTCTTAGATCTGATAAACACTTAAGGCAGTGTCAGGATACCAAATCAAAGAACAAAAATCAGTAGCTTTTCTTTTTCTTTCTTTCCATTTTTTTTTGGCAGTAGTAGGAATTGAACTCAGGGCCATGTGCTTCCTAGGCAGGTGTCTATCACTTAAGCCATACCCCCAAGCCCTTTTTCTTTAGGTATTTTTCTAACAGTGTCCTGCGTTTTTGCCCAGGCTGACCAGAACCGTTACCATCTTGTTGATACTCCCACATAGTTAGGATGATAGGTGCATGCCACCACACCCAACTGTATTGATTGAGATGGGTTCTCACTAATTTTTTTCTGGGTCTGGGCTCAAGCTGCAATCCTCCCCATCTCTGCCTCCTGAATAGCTGTGGTTATAGCATAAGACTACTCACCCTGTAAAAATTAGTAGCTTTTCTGTATATCAACAGTGAACTTGATGAAAAAGACTTCA
Organism: Castor canadensis; assembly: GCF_047511655.1. NCBI lineage: Eukaryota > Metazoa > Chordata > Mammalia > Rodentia > Castoridae > Castor > Castor canadensis. Next base: position 145,889,799 of record NC_133386.1, read on the forward strand.
GGAGGTGTCACAAAACCTGACTTTGAGCTATACTGCAGAACCTGCATGGTATGACTACAAGAACAGACACATAGACCAATAGAATATATTAGAAGATCCAGAAGTAAGCCCACAGAACTGTCGCTGTCTGATTCTTGACAAGGATGTCAAGAAACATTTACTGGGAAAAAAAACCTGTTTCATAAGTGATGATGGGAAAATTGGATATTCACATGTAGAAAACTGAAACTAGATTCCTGTCTCTCATCCTGTATAAAAATCAACTCAAAATATACCAAAGACCTTAATGAAAGACCTGAAACCATTAGGATAAAACAGGAGAAACACTTCAAGATCTTGACAGATGCCTAGCCTTCTTGAATAGAAATCAATAGCTCAGGAAATAGGAACAAGAATTAACAAATGGGATCACATGATATGGAAATTTTCTTGCACAGTCAAAGAAATAACCAAAAGAGTGAATAGAGCATACTACAGAATGGAAGAAATCTTTGCCAGATATTCATCCAACAGGAGATTAATATCTAGACTATAAAAAATTCAAAAAAATTAAACACCAAAAGATCAAATAATCCAATCAATAAGTGGCAATTTCAGTGAACAGTTTACAAAAGTACAAATGGCCAATACACATGAAAAATTCTGCCACATCTTTTGACCTCAGATAATGCATGTCAAAACTACAATGGGATTCCATCTCACCCCAGTCAGAATGCCTATCACCCAAGAACACAAAATTCAGAAGATAGGTACCGTGGTTCATGCCTGTTATCCTAGCTACTTGGGAGGCTGAGATCTGGAGGATCATGGTTCCAGGCCAGCCTGGGGAAAAAACTTTGCAAGACTCCATCTCAACCAAAAAAAGCTGGATGTGGTGGTGCATGCCTGTCATCCCAGCTACAGTGGGAAGCTTGAAATAAGAGGTTTGGGGTCAATGCCAGCCTGGGCAAAAAGTCAGTGTCTAGCTCCAAAATAACCAGGGCAAAAAGGGCTGAGGCATGACTTAAGTGGTAGAGCACCTGCCTCACAAGTACAAATTTCTGAGTTCAAACTCCAATACTGCAACAAGAAAGATTATTACAAAAAAAAAAACAAAAAAGAAAGAAAATGCTGATAATGATGTGGCAGGGAAGAGAACACTTATTCACTGCTGGTAGGAATGTAAATTAGTGCAGACACTGTATTGAGATTCCTCAAAAAAATTAAAAACAGAACTTCCATATAATCCAGATATACTATTTCTGGTTATATACTCTATAGTTTACTATAGAATACATTCATTCCCATATTTATTACTGCAATATTCACAATTACCAGGTTATGGAATCAGCCTGACACCCCATCCACGTATGAAGTGACAATGAAAATGTGGCATATATTCACAGCGGAGTTCTAGTCAGCCATAAAGAAAAATGAGATTATATTGTTTTCAGGAAAATGGGTAGAACTGAATGAAGATGTCATCATGTTAAATGAAATAAGTCAAAGTCAAACATATTTCCTCTAAAATGTGGAATCTGAAAGTTAAAGAGAAATTACAGGCATATGAAAGGGGAAGGGTAAATGGGGGAGAGGATGAGAACAAGCAATAGAGGGTGAACCTGATCAAAGTACATTATGCATACGTATGGAAATGTCATAATGAAACCCCCCACTTTGTACAAAGTATACACATTAGTAAAAAAGTGAACGCTACCAGTCTGTTCAAAGCTCTCTATATGCCACTTTTCTGCACCCCCAATCTTCTCCAGAGGCAGTACGTATACTGAGGTTCATATATACAATTTCCTTGATTTTTAAAATAATTTTTACCACATCTGGGTGCTGGTGGCTCACACCTATAATCCTTGTTACTTGGGAGGCAGAGATCAGGAAGATTGTGGTTTGAGGCCAACACAGGCAAATAATTTGTGAGACCCTATCTCAAAAATACACAGTACAAAAACGAGTTGGTGGAGTGGCTCATGTGGTAGAGTGCCTGCCTGACAAATGTGAGGCCCTGAGTTCAAACCCCAGTACCACCAAAAACTATTTTTTACCACATAAAAGTAGGCTACTATTTTTATTTTTGAAATATATATAAAAGAAACTGTCTATGTATTCTGTAAATTATGTTGAATATTGTGTGATTAGTATCATTTGTGTTCAGATATATAAATGTAGCTCTGTTTTGCTGTGGTGGTTTAATATTTAATTGTGTGTCATACGACAATTCATCTATTCTCCTGTCAATGGATATTTGAATTCAGTTTTTTCTATTTCAGAAAATACTGCCACTGTGCTTTCTTGTATATGTCTCCTGCTAAACAGGGGCAAGAATTTTTCCAGAATATATTTCTAGAAATGGAGTTGCTGGGTCAAAGAAGCCCACCTTCCAACACTTGGAATTGCGCTATACTTCAATAATTTGACCACAGATTCCTTTGCATTTTAATGTATTGACAATTATGCAGTGCAAGGATAAGGACCATTGTGTTTATTCTTTTTGATTCTTTTGACTTCTCCCTTTACCCCACTCTTATTGCTTGTTTTGTTGCATTTATGAAGATCACCAACCCAAAGGCCACTAAAAATATCTTTGGCCAGACACCAGTGGCTCACGCCTCTAATCCTAGCTACTTGAGAGGCTGAGATCAGAGGATTGAGGTTTGAGGCCAGTGGGGGCAAATAGTTCTCAAGACCCTCATTTCTAAAATAACCAAAGCAAAATGGACTGGAAGTGTGGTTCAAGCTGTGGAGTACCAGCTTTGCAAGTGTGAAGACTTGTGCTCAGACTCCAGTCCCGCTGGAAAAGAAGAAAAAAGAAAGAAGAGAGATCTTGTTTCTGATTTTAAAATGGAATGCTTGAATATTTTATCATTGAGACAATAGCTATTGACTGTGAGAAAACTTGAAAGAATTACATCATATGATTTTTCTGAAACTGTTGAGATAAGCATATGCTTTGCTACTTTTATCCTTTAATGTGTTGTAGTATATGGCTATATTTTCTAATTTTCATGGAAACATTTCTGGGATAAATCTAACTTGTTCATGATATTTTGGTTTTCTATAAACAGAGGTAAATATGAGTCTTTGTGCATCAGTTTATTGCTTTGCTGGTATTGTGCTAATATTTTTGCAACTAAATTCATATATGATATCAGCCTATAATTTTATATTCTTATTCTCTATCTAATTTTACTATCAAAGATGCACAATCCTTTAAAAAGGAAAAAGGACTGGGAATGTAGCCCAGTGGCAGAGCACTTGCCTAGCATGGTACCGAGTTTGCGTCTAGCCCAAACTATGTAACTAGACCCTGTCTCAAAAATAAATAAATAAATAAAAAGAGGTAGTGTTTATTTTTTTCCTCGTTGCTTGAAGATTTCATATCAAATTCAAATAATTTTTTTGCCTCAATGTTTACTAGAACATGCCCTGTAATATTCTGGATCAGGTGCTTCATTTGGAGGAAATTTATGCAGTGCCTTTGATGGTTACAGGACTGTATAGCTTTTCTACTTTCTTCATAAACAGACTGGTGACAGACTTTTCTAGGAATTTATTTCATCTGTTTTTTAAATGTAATAAAGTTTGTTGAATTATTTTCTTAATTTTTGCTTTCTGCCTCAATTATAGTGATGTCCTTTTCTTCATTTATAATATTGGTTACTTGTTCTTGTTCTCTTTTTCCTTGATCAGTGTCACTGTAGGTTTAACAGTCTTACAAGTCTTTTCAAAGAACCAAGTTTCAGTTTTGTTGATTCTATTTGATTTTTTTTTTGTACTGGAGATTGAAAGGGAAGAACTCTGAAACTTGTGCCACATCCCTACTCCCTTTGTTTTTATTTTGTTTTTGAGGTAGGGTCTCACTAATTGCCTGGGGAGGTCTCCAACCTCAATCCCCCAGCTCTGCTTCCATTCAGTAAATGAACGGGATTATAGGCAATTGCCATAATGTCTGGTTTAGTTTTCTTTTTATTCTTTAGATTTATTCATTTATTTTCTTTCTAATTATTTGTATCTTTAGGGTAGTAATATTTTGCCTTTTTAACTGTTAATATGTGTGTTTAAGACTGTAGTAATAGTTGTATATCTGCAAATTTTGGTATTTTATGTTTTTATTCAATCTCAATGCTTTCTAGATTAAGTATGATTTTTCTTTGTGTGTTATTTAAAAGTGTCTTTAAACTTTACATTGTGTAGTTAACAGTGGGTTATTATAATTGAACAAAAATGTGATCAGATAATGTAGATTTTGTTTTTATAGATTAATATTTGTTGAAATTTGTCTTCTTACACCTCAATTTTTATGAATGTGCTTTATATACTTGAAAACATCATGTATTACAATCACATCTTGACTAGTATTTTTTTTGTTAAACACGTCTGTTATTGACAAAGTGTGTTTTGAAATTCCCCACTATGGTGGTAGATTTTTCAGTTTCTTCTTGGTAGTTCTATCAGCTTTTGTTTCATATATATTTAAGTTATGATACTTATATATTTCTCACTATTTGAATTTTCTCATTATTTGGTGTCACTCTTTCTCTAAAGAAATGCTTCTTGCCTTCAAGTATATTTTGGTATTTTAGAACTATAAAATCTTAGTTTAGTTTTGTATTCTTTCTGTTCTTTTACTTGTAAATTTCCTATCTCCTTATATTTTAAATGTAAATGTTGTAAATATGGATTTTTTAAAATTCTATTCTGAAACCACTGACTTATCTATATCTCTTTGCCCACACTACTAGACTAGTTATTCTTTGAGGACCAAGTCTATGACTACATCCTTAGTACTCAACCTAAGAGGTGAACAGTAAAATTATTTTTGTGTGAATGAACAAATGAATAAAATGAAAATTCATCTTAGGTTGGAATTCCTAGAAGTGCAGGCTGAAATGTTCTTTGATGAGTGTGTTTTTGAAGGAATGTTCTCCAGGAAAGCCCATGAGGAAGTAAGGGAAACAGGTAGGTTAGGACAAAGAGCTACAGAAGATAGGTAGGGACTTAGTAAAGTCTATCCTGAGCTGATCCCATAGGGAGCTCTTGAACATATACCACCTTGAGACAAGGGGTCTTCAGGCCACCTCTGGGGAATAGTATAACTTGCCAGTCATTTTTAAGGTGACCCCCATAAGTTAAGGACTATTCTCTATAGAAAAATGTAGCCATGAGCTGTGAGCAAGCCAATCCTCACAGCCTGGTTAATGGGCTATAGGCAGGACACAATGGGGTCCACTACAGTAGACATAGCTGAACAATCGGAAAGAGGTTATGAGAACACAGGAGGAACCCTGACTCACATGACTTCTGAGATATAGGGAAATAAGGAGGAGGCTAGAAGAGACCCTTTTTCCCCCATCTCCTACCCCCACACTTCTTTCCTAGGCAAGGCTTGCTGATTTGAGGTGGGTACCAAAGACAGGTATTTGTATGGCAAAGCTGGCTGCTTCTTAGAGAAAGGCTGGGAGCAGAAGTGGTGGCTCAACTTGAGACCCTCTTAAACAGCTAAATTATTCCATGGCTGAATACACCGGGAGAACCAAGCTGGATGGAAAAAACCATCTTCTATAGATCTGGAACACTGAAGGAGAACTTAATAGAGTTGTCAAGGACAGCAATTTTATCTCCAAAGAAAGGTGAAACTAGTCAGGTAGAATGTCCCCCGGGACTACTTTTAACCATCTTCTACCCATGAAAGCATTACTGTCTAAAATACTAAGCCAGTTTCCTGACAGAAAACCTTATCCCAAGGATTGGCATTTGCTTGCTTGGAAAATGAGTTTTGAGCCTTTTGAGAATCGAAACAGTCTGTGGTATTTACAATACAGCCTTACTTTCCAGTAGCTAAGTGTAGTCTAATTCTGACAGATGGCTCTCCAGGGAAATTTTCCTTCAGATTGGATTATGCTTCCATGCTGAAATGCTCTAATTAAGGGGAGTCTAAATAAACATGGTGGGGGAGAGAGAAGGAGGGGAGTAGGCTGTTTCTGAGAAGCTCCTTTGGAAAGTGGCCATGTTTACAGTCTTTATCTTCCCAGTCCCACATGCTCAGCTAGATGGAGAATCTAGGCCACTGCTCTGCTAAAGACATGGTAGTGCTGGATCAGTGGTCAGTCAGGCTTCATTTCCTAAAATGTCCTGCCTCTCTAGCCTTATCCCCATATGGTTCCTCCTTTGCTAACTGTCTTGTGTTAAAACATTCAGAATACATTAAAATCATTAAATCATTAAAATAAGCATGACTGACTTTTTAAAAACTCCAACTGATCTATCAATTCAGCTATGTTAAACATTGATAACATTTCTCTTATAAGTCTGGTGCTTTGATTTTTAAATTTTTGGTAAATGAAACACACTGCTAATTAATTATATTTTACTTTTATTTTTTGTTGGAAGTTGGACCCAGGGCCTTGTGTACACTAAGTATACACTTTGCCTCTGAGCTATATCCCAGCACTCTATTCAGTTTCAAATTTTTTATTTATTTATTTTAAAACTTTTTTTTTTTTTTGCTTTATTGGAGTTTGAACTCGAGGCCTCATGCTTGGTTGGCAAGTACTCTACCACTTGAGCAATGCCCCCAGCCCTTTTTGCTTTAGTTTGTTTTCAGATAGCGTTTTGCGCTTTTTCCAAGACTGGCCTCAAACTGCAAATCCTCCTATCTCTGCCTTCCAAGTAGCTAAGATTATAGGCATATGCCACCATGCCTGGCTTTTTACTGTATTTTTTAAAGTTTGATACTTAAATCATATAGGAAAGCACACCAAGATCTCAGATATGTTAGGATGGATATTTTCATGAGTGACTTGAGGAAAATGTTCTTTGGAAGTCAGGGAGTGAGTTGTATCAGGAAATGAGTTCTAATTATGTCTCTATCATGTGTTCAATAGATGTTTTTGCATATACTAGGAATGTTTAGGCATCAGTACATAATGGTCCCTACTCTCTTGAGCTTATGGTCTTTGGATACAGGAATGTGGGAAGAAGGGACAAATAGTAAACAACTAATTGCGTGTATGTGTGATGTGACCGGTCCTGTGAAGGAGATTTAAGGGAGTGTTCTGATCTGACCTTGTACATCAAAGAGGGATAGTAGGAAGAAATAACATTGAAGCTGAACAGGATAATTGAGGAGTTTCCCTAGATAAAGGCAAAAATCACAGGCTCTGAGGTAGAAACAGTTTTATCAAGTCTAGGAGCAGGAAGTAATTAAAAAGGAAGAAACAAAATGGAAGAGACTAAAATTCATGCAGGAATAAGGATAAGTAGTGTCTTGTAGGCAAACCTTTGGGTCTTGATGAGTAATTTTTAAAGGATTTTGAGCAGGGAACTGACACAGATAGACTTATCTTCTTAAAAGATCACTCTAGCTGCAGTGCTGAATGGACAAGAGCAGCTTGTGAGGGAAATTGTAGAAGGCTAATGGGGAGATAATTTTTCTCACAAGTGTGGTGGTAAGAGACATGGAGAAAAGTGACAGATTCCAGAAAAAATGTAAAGCAGTTTTATTAAGGAATAATTGGTACACAAAAGCTGCAAGTTTGAGGTTGTAGTTTGATAATATTTGACATATGCATACGTTTCTGAAGCCATCTAGCATAATCAAAATAATGAACATATCTGCTACTCCAAAACTTCCCTGTGCTCCTTTGTAACCTCCCCTGCCACCCATCTCCCAATCCCCAGGCAACTGTTGATCTGTTTTCTGTCACTCTAAATTAATTTGTATTTCCTAGTACTTTATATAAATAAGAATAATACAGTGTGTAATCTATTTTGTTTAGTTCCTTTCAGTTGGAATAATTATTTTGAGAGTCATCAATGTTGTGATGTATATTAATAAGTTTTACTGAATACTATTCTATTGCATAGATGTGCTCACTGTTTGCTTATCAATTGCCTGTCTGTTGAAGAATATTTGGGTTATTTTCAGCTTAGGATAATAGAAATAAAGCTGCCATGAATGTCCATGTGTTGTGTATGGACATATGTTTCATTTCATTTGCACATTTATGGAGGAATAGAATAGCTCATATGGTAGGCATATGTTTACCTTTTTAAGAAACTGCCAGACTGTTTATCAAAATGATTGTACCATTCTTCTTTCCTACTAGCAGTGTATGAAGATTCTAGTAGCTTTTCATTCTCATCAGCTCTTGTTAAGGTTGACCTTTAGTTCTAGGTGTTCTGACAGACAGGAAATGGAAATTCATTGTGATTTTTGCATTTCCCTAATGACTTATAGTGTTGAACATCTTTTCATGTACTTATCTACAATCTCTTCATCTTTGATGAAGTGTCTGTTCAAATCTTTTGTCTATTTTTAGCTCTTTTTTTACTTATGATTTAGTTGTGAGAGTTCTTTACATATTCTGGATGCTAGTCATTTATCAAATATGTAATGTGCATACATTTTTCTCCCAAGTTGTGGCTTGTTATTTCATTCTTTTTTTCTCTTTATATATTGCTATTTTCATTTTATTTTTTATATTGTGTTTTTATTAGCATATTATTGTTGCACAGGGTATACATAGTCACATATACAAAAATGCCTACAATATATCTTAGAGTCACCCCTTCCATCATTCTCCTTAATTCCCCCTCCCCCACTTTTAGAATAGTTTCAACAGGTCTCATTTTCCCATTTTCATACATGAGTACATCATATTTCCACCATATTCACCCCCTCCACCCTTTCCTTCTCTCCCCCTCCCCACAATAGTACCAACTCCTAGACAGGACCGTTTTACCTTCCTGTCCTTTGTTTTTGAAAAAGACAATTTTGTTTCTTTAAGATAGCTATACAGGGGGTTTCTGTTTTGGAAAAGAGAAGTTCTTAACTCTGCACAAGTCTATTTTATCAATGTTATCTTTGTTAGAATGTGCTTTTTAGTCAGATAAATCTTTGCCTAATACATATTTATACAGTATAATTTTCTTCTTGAAGTTTTATAATTTTAATTCCTACATTTATGACTTTGTTACACTTGAGTTAATTTTTATGTATAGACACAGTATGAGGCATGGATTCATGTCCTTTTTCTTTTTCTATATAGCATCTAATAGTTCTAGCACCATTTTTCAAAAAGATTATATTTTATCCATATAATTGCTTTTTGTTCTTTTGAAGAAAATCAGTTGATCATATGTATGGGTCTATTCTAAACTCATTACTATTTTCCATTACTCCATTTGTCTATCTTTATTCCAATACCAGAGTATCTTTACTATTGCAGATTTGTATGTCCTGAAATCTGGTAGTATAAGTGCTCTAACTTTGGCCTACTTTTTCGAATCTGTTTTGGTTATGCTAGATCCTTTGCATTTCTGTAGAAATTTTATAATCAGTTTACCTGTTTACACACATGTACACATACACGTAATTTTTTTGGAGTTTTGATTAGGATTGTATTGAATATAAAATTACTTGAGAACACTGGCTGGAAGAGTGGCTCAAATTATAGAGTCTCTGCCTAGCAAGCATGAGATCCTATGTTCAACCTCCAGTACCACCATATCTTAAAAACTGAGTCCTCCCAATTGCAATTAGCGCATCTTCTTTAATTTCCCTCATCAGTATTTTATAGTAAAGATCTCTGGAGCACTCTGATTGTTTGTGCACTCTGAGCTACAGACTCTCCAGACTCCTAGTCCATATTCTCAACTGAAGAAGCCCTTTATGTTCTGCCTGGGTTTCCTCCGGTCTGTGCTGTGTCTTGAAAACTTTAGGTATAGTGAGAAGGGCAATCATAGGATTCACTTCATTTGTTTCCTGTCTCTCAAACATCATATATCTTCATTGTCTTGGGGCCAGTGCTTTGGAAACCGTTGTTTCATGTAGTATTTTGTCCAGATTTTTGGCTGTTTAAGATGTAAGAACGAATTCATTTACTGTATCTTGCATTGTCAGAAGTGATTGATTTTCTATAAGACTTGAGAAAAAGATGGATGATTTTCTGGTTTTCAGCATGAACAACTTCAAAAAAGTTTCTAGTATTTGCTGAGTAGGACTCATTAGGTAAAATATAAGGTGTTTTGGGGGAGGTAGGTCATGTGTTCCATTTTTAACATATTCAAGTTTTTCTAAATGGAAACATTTAAGTATTAAAAAAACAAGCAAAAGGCAGTTGTGTATACTAAGATGGAGCTCAGAAAATAGGGCCTGAGTTGGAAAGGATGGAAATAATAATTAATTGTCAACATATGCTATTTATTGTATTTGAATAATAGAGGTTAATGAAATGACTTAATACCATAATGTAGAGTGATAGAGGAAGCAGATATGGGACAAATTCTAATGTTTAGAATTAGGAGACCTTAAAGTAACTTGAAGTAGAACAGTCAAAGAGGTAAAAGGTAAGTTAGTTGACTGTCTCAGAAGTCATTAGAATGTTTTAAGGAACTCTGAGGGGTCAGGTGAGTGAAAACTGTATTAATGTGAATTAAGAAAGGACTGAATAGAATACACTAGGTCCTGAAACATGAAAGTCAGTAGTGATTCTAGTAAGGGAACTTCCCATCAAGCCCCAAGGATCAACATCAAACACATTTAGCTATAAGGATGAGAAGAGGACCTAAATTAATGAGAATCTTTTCAAGATGGGAGAGACCAGATATTTTAAATACTAACAGGTAAGAGCACCAATAATATTGGATCCTGAAGATCTAAGAAAGAGAGGGTGTGCAACAGAGGAAGGCCCATGGCTAGCCTACTGGAAGGTGAGGGCAGGTGTGATTCAGAACAGAGCTGGTGGGTTCCCTTTTGATAAGGCACCTCACCCCATGTCACTAACAGAAAGGAGAGAGCTGATACAAATGAAGATATACTTAGCATCCAGAGTAAGAAGCTAAGTGCAGCCCTAGCTGATGGCTCTCTCTTCTCTACGAAGTGTGAGATGGGGCTGTGGACTGAGTGAGCACCTCACCCCATGTCACTAACAGAAAGGAGAGAGCTAATACAAATGAAGATATACTTGTGCATCCAGAGTAAGAAGCTAAGTACAGCCCTAGCTGATGGCTCTCTCTTCTCTATGAAGTGTGATATGGGGCTGTGGACTGAGTGACTGTGTCCCTTCCTTTGGGAGCTTATGTTCTTAGTGTGTACTGGTCTCATGATTTCTTTTATGAATAACTGCAAAACATTACTTTTAAAACTCAATTTTACTTTCTCTGGTCAACTTTAAACTTTAGAATATGTGTATGTGTGTGTGTGTGTATACACACATGTATATATGTATCTGTATTTTACTTTTCAAAAATATTGTTTTTTCCTTTATTAGGGAATCTTCTAAATTACAAAAAAATATATAAAAACAGAAGCTTACCCTAAATACAAAGTCACCCATAATCTTTTCATGCAAAAATAACCACTGCTGCTATTTTGGTATGTCTGTCCTGTATAATTTCTGTCCATGGTACTTCATTTGCAATTATAGGTGGTTGTGACACTATTTTGCTTCTTTGTCTTAGTTTGCAAAGGAAAGAAGCAGAACACAAAGTTGTGAGTCTCAGATGACTCTCTGCAAGTGGGTATAGCCCCTTTTCCAGAACAACTGGACAGGGCTTTGTTACCTTCACAGGTCTTCTTTGTCAGCCAAGCAGCCCCAAACAAGCAAAAATCCAGCACACAGGCTTCAAAGGAAGCTTCTCTCACTTCTCTTTGGATAGTGATCAGTGTGTCTGGAAGAGAAGCTGGCACTGATCAGTTAACCAATACTGCCTGCAAACAGTTCTCACCAAACCTTCTATTCATAGCAGGACAAGGCTTTCAGGGCCAGGCACTGGAGAAGTCTTATACATAGCTTCAAAGATCTTGGAGACAGCATTTCTACAGTAAAGGAGGCTGTGGGCCTCAAGAAGGGAAGAAGTTTGAAGATAAGTGCTCCACTTGGGGCTGAAGGGAAAGGTCTCCTATTCTTGCCTATCAGATGTGGACAGCAGCTTGTAGGAAGACGAGAAGCAGAACAGAGGGAATCATGGACTCTTGGCTTATGAGAGGAGTATCACAAACTCAGTAAAGGCAGAACTTGAGTAGTCCAAGACCCAGTGAGACATTTGCTCTTTTAAAAGAGAGGCCCAATGCTAAATGCTGAGATGTCCATACGAGTTGAAGTAGGGAACCATAGGCTAGCAGAAGGCCAGGTCTGTGGTGTCTGAGTAAGTAGCAGTTCCATGAAGAAGCAACTCAACTTTAACTGCATTTATTCTTCTTTCACCCCGGAGGAGTGAGGGAAGGAAGATTTATAATTTCCAAACAAGTGACTTTCCTTAATACCTGGATTTTATATTAATTGATGCTTTTACAATGATAATGCACTCTTTCTTCATTAAAAGAGCTCTTTATCGGGTCATTTAATGTTTAATAATTATTATTTGACCACATTCTCATAAAAAAAATACAGGGAACCTCTTCCTTCAAAGGATGTATTCAGCTTCAGGAAACCATCTGAGAATCTTGTGTTGGCCCTTGCACCAACTCTACCACTCTCCCCAGTCTATTAATCTGTTCCCAAAAAGAAATGTCACCAGATGGCCCTGCAAATGTCACCTGGCCATCAGCATGGCTTCACCCAAAACAAGGAGGCATTAGAGAATCTACTTGTAGTTTGTTTCCTTCATTTCAGGTCCATTTCAGATCTTTTCTGGATATACAGTACTTTCCTAACAAACTGGGTTAGGTAGTAGGATCCATAATCCTGTTGCTATTAAAGAATATTGCTTTATATTTAGTGGTAGAAGTTCCCACTAATCCACAAATCCTGAAGAATTCCTCTTGTTAGCATTTAATGCCAGATTTTACTGCCCTTTGCTTCATGAACTCCCTCAGCATTCTCAATACCTTGAGCTATTTTTAGCATTTAATCCCTTCCAGGTATCAGGGCCATTCTCCCTCTTTTTTTTTTAAACACAGAGGAAAATACTTATGTATTTTCAGATTGTGGATAGCTGGCTTTTAGGAATTGAGCTGATCCTTTTTAAGAAATGGATTTTTCTTTTGCTGTCTCTTAGATTTCATAACCATTTGTGTACCTCATGGCTCTGGACAATGTATTCTCAATTCTGGCAGTTATAGAAGCAGCTAAGGTTGATTTACCTGATCCTGGGGAAAGAAAAGAAAGCTGATTTCCACAAACCAAGGAAGTTACAGGGCTACAACTAGGACAGGGATACTGCTGGACTCTTAGGCAGATGGACCCTATACCCTGATGTTGTTTTGAGCTTCCTATACCTTTAGGGGAGTAGTTTCCAAGGAGATCAGTTCAGAAGTGAGTTTGGAATAGGAAATTTCAAGTGGGCCCTTCCCCACTGTCATAGCCACTTACTCTCCTTACTGGGGATTAAAATCTCTACCAGGGTTGCCAAGGGCTGGTTGAGGGGAAAATTATTTAATGGCTCCAGAATGTCTGTTTGGGATGATGCAGAAGTTAATGGAGATGGATGATGGTGATGGTTGCACAACATTTTGAATTTACTTAATAGCTACTAAATCAACCCTTGCACCAACTTGACCATCCTCCCCAATCTCTATTAATCTATCCCCCAAAAGAAATATCACAGATGGCTAAAATGGTAAATTGTATGTTATATTTTTTACCACAATAGAAATCCAAACTATATACAATAAACACCAAGATTCAAAAGAGACTTGGAATTAGCAAAGGAGATCCCAGGTACCAGCACACAGAGGTGGCCTTGCCTGGGGATTGGAAACATTGTATCTGCAGGAGACACCTACTCATTTTAGAAGATGCTCCAGGCAGTGAGAGCTGGGCTTCCCAGAGCCCTGCCCCATCAATCCTGGCAACATCTGTCCTAATAAGATCCACCCATTTTATTTCACTCTCTTCCTCTAATTCTTAACTCTCACCATCCCTATACAAAGTTCTTTCCTGAGTACACTCATTGGAAGAATAAAACAAAAATCTTGCCTGAGAAAAGCTTTCTTTGTGTGAATAACCCAGTTTTCCCAACACCATTTGTTAAAGAGGCTGTCTTTTCTCCAATGTATGTTTTTGGTGTCTTTGTCAGAAATCAGATAGCTGTAGCTATGTGGGTTTATTTCTGAGCCTTATATTCTATTCCATTCGTCTACATATCTGTCTTTGTGCCAGTACCATGTTGTTGTTACTATGGCCCTGTACCATAATTTGAACTTCAGCATTGCTTTTTGCTTAAGATGACTTTGGCTGTTTGTTTTTTTTTTGTTTTGTTTGTTATTTATTTGTTTATTTATTTAATATTTGCCTGCAGGAAAATGGCTAGCTCTGGAGAATATCATGTTTAGCCAGATAAGCGAAGCTCAGAAAATCAAGTATCACAGGTTTTCTCTCATCTGTGGAATCTAGTCATAAATAATAATATTAATAAGATATAAATGTAAAAGAGGGACTTTGGAAGGGAACAAGAAAGGGGAGGAGAAAGAAGAGGATGATGGGAGGCAAATATGATCAAAGTACATTTCATACATGTATGAAAATAACATAATAGAACCCACTAAAAATTATAAAATAAAGGGGATATGTAGGTAGGCAGGGGAATAAGAAAGAGTAACAGAGGGAATGAATTTGATCAAAGTGCATTATACCCATGTATGGAAATATCACAATGAAACCCCTCTCTACACTTAATTTATGCTAATAAAAATTTTTAAAGTTTTGTATAAATCATGGAAATAGTTGGAGAGCATCGGCACTGATATTGAACCATTCAGACTGGAGTGATTGCCTGGGTGAGATTCCCACCCTGTTCTGCAGGAGAAAAAAAGGGAGGCAAGAGGAGCTCAGACTTCCTCTGTGCCAGACTTCATTTTCACTGCTTTTATTCCCAATTAGCTTTCACAAAAGTAAAATAAGTATTATGCTTATTTTTCAGGAAAGGAAATTGAGGTAGAGAGGGGCACATAACTTGACAAAGCTCACACAAAGTAATAAGAGATAAGGCAAAGTTTGAGTGTAAGTCAACTCAAGGCTATGTTCTAAAACCAACCCATGATTTCTTTTTCCCATTATGTCTTTCTTCAAAATATGTCTTGGTATAAAAACATACTTTGAACAGTGCTTTCATTAACTCTGGGATAAAAAAAGACTTATATCATAATTTGAATCCAGCACACTGACAAAAGCCACTGGTATTTTGCTGTTTTCATCACACTCCACTCTGTGAGTCACTCATGCCAGTAGGACCCACCCACTATCCCTTGTGTCCCCAATCTAGTTTTTGCTGGATCGATGATACATCAGAGCCTGAATAAAGAACAGTCTGATCAGACAGATTTCCAGAGATCTAATCAATAAAAGGTACTAAAACATTGAGGTAGAGGAAACTATTAATCAGTATTTCTTTCTGGGAAAACATTACCCATAATTGTAAATAATATTTTAACAAGTCAATTAGGGAGAGTGATGATACTTCCACATAGCTCAGGTTGCAAGGAATGCTCACTAATATGTCTTCTGAAGGGCCACTCTAATCAACTGCAAGCTTCAGTCTTGAACTATTCAAGCGTTAGAGGAGAGACTACCACTGCTTCCAGTAGCCACTGCTCTACACAACAGAGTAGTCAACTTCTCTTTAATCAATATTGAATGGATATTTACATCATATCTGTTTGAAGGACAGCCAAAGTCATCTTCTGCCTGAGTTGCCTATGTGCTTTGGTGGATCCTGTAAGCCATAAATCTTCATCCCCTTTTTCCTACGTCTTATCCCACTTTTGCCTCATGAATGTGGACTCACAGAATGCAGTCCTGTGGCCTGACTGACTTCCTTTCACCTTAAGGTCCAGTTCTCTGTCTCCTCAACAACCACTGCCATAGCTTCTCCTTTTGTGACTGTCATTGCTGTTACTGCCACCACCAACTTTCAATCCGAGACCAGAAGACGTGTGATGGCACAAGGGGGAAAAAGTAAATGCTGTGTGCCTTTTGACGTGACCTAAAGATAAACAGATAAATTTGCAGTCTTTAAAACATTTCTAAAGAATGTACAAAACAGTGAGTTAGTGGGATTCCTGATCCTGACTCATATCACCAACACTTACTCTATTTGTGAATGATAGTCATTTATAGAGTGAGGTCCAGCATGGGGGCAGCATCAGCTTGGTAATAAAATAAGTGGTTTTTATGATCTAATACTTTTCAGTTAAAAAATACATGCTTTTCAGTTAAAAAATGGATCAAGCTCCCACAGTCCGTGCAAAAATGACCCTGAGGCTTTGGGCAACCTGTTTGATGGCAACCATGGTGCTGCCTACTTTTAAGAGCACAATGCAGCAATGATGCTGGCCTACTTTTAAGAGCAGCTCCTGAGTTACAGGCTGCCCGAGTGGGAGCTGTGTGTCAGACTGGAGCTCTGAACTGCTCATTCCTGCCCTGAGCCTTCCCCTGTCAGCATTGATTTTATGGGAAAAGAAAGCATTTCCTTTTGTAAACACCACCCCATCGTCTTCAATAAGATGATGTAATGGGATTAATGATGCACTTTCCAGAATCCTCATCGATTGTGAAGATAGAAGCAGAAACATGAGATGATGCTAAGCTATGTTGTGTCAACATTTACTGCTCTAGTAAGCAGAGTATTCTCAGACAAACAGATAAATTTGAAAGACAGACTGGTGTTTGAATACCAAAGGCTGAGAGGAGTCTTTCTGTTTTATAAGCATCACCAGGAATGTGACCCTCAGGTATAAGAGTAAGGAGAATGGAAGAAAAAATATGAATAAGCAACAAGTCTCTTCAAGAGCCTGATGTATGGATGAAGACAACCAGGTTGGGTGGGAGGGATCAGAAGTACTCTTTTTTTTTTTTAATTAATTTTTTTTAATTTTTATTTTATTCATATGGGCATACAATGTTTGGGTCATTTCTCCCTCCTGCCCTCTTCCTTATACCCCCTCGCTTCCTCCCTTATCCCCCCTTACCCCTCGCTACCAGGCAGAAACTATTCTGCCCTTATCTCTAATTTTGTTGAAGAGAGAGTATAAGCAATAATAGGAAGGACCAAGGGTTTTTGCTAGTTGAGATAAGGATAGCTATACAGGGAGTTGACTCGCATTGCTTTCCTATACATGTGTGTTACTTTCAGAAGTACTCTTGCAGGTGTAGGTCTTCCCTCAACCTAATGAGAGCATTTGAGTGACTATTTGGCTAAATCCTAACTGGCTCAACAAACAAATGACCATACCTGAGGGGTTTGGGGAATGTGTGTGTTTGTGAGATGCTATGAGATGTTACCCAGAGTAGAGCAGTCCCTGCCTCAGGCAGACTTCTGACACACATGATTTCAAGCAAAGTGTAATTTTTTTTCCTTCTAGAAGAAGCATAAACATATAAACTGGGGAGTTTTTATACCACTGCTGTCTAGATACATCAGAGATGAAAAAGAGATCAGTGTCTCTCCAGCAAGGTAGCTGGGGTTTCAAGACTGCCCCCAGATATCTGTACTGGGATTAACTGGGTTTATGTAGACATTGTGCTGTAAACATTCAATCCTGACACTAGTGATTGCACTTTATTAAACACTCATTCAACCTGTATCCCTAGGGGACAGTAAGACACAGAGATCTGTAAGTTTAAAGTCTGAAAACATATGGTGCCTCTAGCTGGTTATGAGTCACAAAGAAAAATGAAGTGGTAAGGTAGATATGGATATTATCTAAGAGTAGTCCCTGAACCAACTGACCTGTGATGGCTGTGTAATTTTTGCCCAGTCCCTTGGGGAGTAGTATAAAATAATATGACATATGCCCTGCAGTTGTATAGTTGTTAGGGAAGATGAGACATACCTATGAAACACCAAACTAACAATACAGGGAAGGATGCCTACAAATATGTGAAATACACAGATTCCTGTGAGTTAGGAAATTGAGAATGGTGGAGTAAACAGTCTGTTACTAGTTCCTGAACGATTTGTCTGGGCAGCCTGATCTCCAAATTATGGTGGAGTGATAACATACACTGAGGAGCAAGAATAAAATATTAAGACTTCTATTTACATTTTCTCATCTCTTTTATTTTTTTTAATATGTTTATTATATATACATGTTAGAATTCTATACATGTATACATTTAATACATAGGTAAATATATACAAATAGGTTCCAAAGCTTTCTTTTGGCAGTACTGTTGTGTGAACTCAGGGGCTTGTGCTTGCTAGGCAGGTGCTCTATCACTTAATCCATGTGCCCCAACCTCCTCTAACATTTTTGAAATACATGTGCCAACTATAAATTTATTTCTTCTCAGTTCCATATTATCCTTCATTGCCTACTCTGGAAAAATTAAGTTGATACCTTTATGTATTTTTCCTTTTAGTACCTGGGCCAATGGGTCAACAGAAGGCACTGGAGAGGCATTGCAAGATGAAGGGTTTTTTTTTTTTCTTGCTAGTTCTGGTGTCCCCCTCCTCAGGCTTTTTCGTGGAGGTCCATCTTCTCCAACACAATATGACAGCTGTATCAGTATCAGTCTCTGCAACTCACAGGACCTTCCTAGTGCTCAGCCCCTGCAGTACCCAGCCAAATGATAGCACCCAGTGGCCAGCAGCTTCCCCCATCACCTATTGGGTAGCTTTGTAGCAGAGTGCTTCTGGCAAGGCACCCTCCCATGAACAACTTTTCCTGGCACCTACAAGCCAGATTTCTTACAAGTGCCAAAGGTCAGATTTCCAGTAAATTATGTGGTTTCAGTAGCACAACAATTTCTCTGCCATTCATCAAATGATGACTGTGCTCTCTCCAACAAGTTCTGGGTCTCATCTTTGCAGGCAGAGAGGATCTCTTTCTTGGGTGCTCCATCTCAGCCCAAGGGATGATGGCTCTTCTTGTGTTCTTTAGAGTTATCCTCAAATTTGCTAGCCAATCCCTCATTACTCCAGTTCTCTGTTACAGTTAAAAATTCTTTAAGGTTTTTCTATCTGAATTAATGGATTGTCTCTTGCTCTTAAATGAGCCCAGACTGATTCGGTATACTTCTATTAACAAAATAGTTTGGAGTGCGCATAGCTAACACATCTATATTTTGTTTATCAATTATATTCATGTACTATTTTACTAGCTTTCATTAATCTATTAAAACATACAAAATTACTAAAGCAACAATTAAATAATGTGTATTTGAAATATTGTTTTAACTTCTTTATTGATTATAATTGCTTTATAAAGTCTTTAGCAAATATGTCAAGTAAAAATATAGACCAAATATGGTTAATCATTAATTATAGTAAATAAATGCCCACATTTCAGTGATTGTTTTTTATTGGAATTGAGTGAGAGTGCTCTGTATCCATCTTTATATTGAATATTATGAATGGACTATTTTTTGTAAAATAACAATGAGAGTTATTTGATTTCTTTGCCCTACTCAGAGCACCACATTGTACATCTCTGGGGTAGATGAACCCTCTTTGTATACCCCTGATTTAAGTCACTTCCTTGTTCCCTTGCTAGTCTATTCCTTATACTACAACCATAGTCATCCACATAAAAAATGTGTCACTCTCTTGCTTAGAAGACATCACTGACACCGTATCACTCTTAAGGTTTACTACAAAATTTAGCTATAGACCATTTGAGCAGGCCACCAGCTTGCAAATGTGTCATAGGCCATGGTGAATCTGATGTGCAAATCCCATTAGTACCAACCTGTGACTTCTCCACTAATCTTGTCACCTACCCTTGTTCACCCCACAAATGTGCCAAAGAATCCTGTACCAGAGTTTTTCCTGTTGGAATGCAGGATCTGGGTTTGAGCTTTAATCTGACATGTGATGCCTTCCTCAGTTCTGAAAAGCTCTTGAGTTGAGTGATTTAAGGTCCTGCTTCCCATGCTTTCAGCTGACAGATGTTCTCATCTGTTCTTTTCTCAGTTTGATGATCTTCTTTTTGGCAAGAAGGTTCTCATGAGCAGGCTCTACCATGATGCTTTACAATTTGTTCTCAGAGGGGATGGTACCAGTCAAAATAAGTCCATCATCACACTTGACACCATCACCTTGATACCCATAAAGACAGTATGGCCTCCTGGGGATATTATCCCAGGATGACCCCCCATAAATATTACCATCACCATCTCTGTCTATGCCTCTTTTTTCTCATAATGATAGTAATGCCTTAATCTGCCTAAGGTGTTGTCATGGAAAACAAATGAATCAGTGTCTGGACTAATACCTGTAATAGAGTAATGACTTCAATAGACATTATTATCTTTTGTAAAGTCCACAATCAAGATAAAAATATATTTCCATAGGATTTCTTCCTCTAGTATTCTTATCACTCACCACCACACCAAACCTACCTGAAACCTGAAAATTTGCTCTTCCTGCCATCAGACCCTTGGACCTGAACTTCCCAGATGGCACAGGGTACCAGCTGCAAGATGTGGGTGTGCCACAGATGATCTACAAGTATGCTGAGATCCTGATTTTCCCTCAGCTTTCTAGGAATTCATGTGAACTCTCTTCACCTGAAGCCCCACTTCCTGACCTAGCTGGTATACACTAGTATGCACTACAGATGTGACTTTCTGTGCTGGCTGCAAAACAAAAGAGTGGGGAAGCACTGCATGGGAATTACCTTTCACTTTTCCTCTCCTTTCTCTTTTGTTTATTTTTTTTTTGTCTCCAACTCAAATCCCAACTTCTCCTTAAATTCTTCCCTATTTTTCTCAGCCAGAAGGAATACAAACATCCATCTGATGCAGATGCTTCTACTTCAGTTATCATCTGCTCCATTGATTAGACAATTAAAGACACTCAGCTATTGCCTTGGTGTATTTCTTGTATGCTACTACTGAGTTAAAGAATAGGGGAAGGAGCACTGGGATTGATGGGCTTGACTTTAGAGATCATCTGATCTAATGATAAATAGGCAGCGGATAGGAAGCTTATCAAGGTTAAGTGGAACTTATCCTGTGTCATGGAGCTGGAATTAGAGCTTCATGATTCTCATAACTAGTCCAAATAGTAGTGCTCACATTTCTCATGCTGGACCCTTTCCCAATTTACCAGTAGCTCTTTGGGAGTCCCATTTTTTCCTGCTTGACTTGGGTCTGCCACAGTGAACCTAGCCCAGGGTTCTACACGAAGTAGGAGCTCATGAAATCTTTCTTATTTGAACCTATTAGTAACACTTAAGCCTTTGCTTTGCCTTCATTTGGGAATTATACCTACATTAGTCCAGAGGAATGGCAGTTTCTTTTATGCTTATCAACTGTCTCAAGTTTAGGGTGAAATAACTTACAATGTGTTTGAGCCTCTCCAGGAGCTAAGATGGTCACTGTAAATATAGTCAACAAACAGAAATGAGCCCATCCAAGGATGGAGGAAGCAGTTCTAAGAGTCTAATTGTCTGATCCCAATTTTAGCCCTAGCACATTAAGAAACACTTATGAAGCTACTAGTTGCGTTTTCAAGTTATTTTTCTAGTGCTTGAAGCTTGACACTGAAATTCAGCATTGTTTCTTGGGTGAAATGGCTACTTCTGTATTTCAGTATTCTAAAATACAAGCACTTGCATCAAAGCTATAACCTTGGCAAGTTTGCCAAGGTTTAGAGGCTCTTTCTCTCCTCTTCCTTCCAACCTGCCTTGAATTCCCTGTGGTCTGAGCCCACAGGGAGTGAAGAGTAGAGAATTATCTGCTGCACATTATTTCCCTATACTGCACTGATGCTCTTTGCCTTTTAATCCTTTGACTTGGGAGCATCCAAGATAGTAACAAAAGCCACCTTTTGAACCTTATGAATTCTTTAGAGACAACTAACACATTTTGCAATAGATAAAGATCAAAGGAATTGTGAACATCAGTGATTGAAGCTCCCTTTACAGGTTTTGTTATTCAGAGAATAATTATTTTCACTTCACTTTTTTCTAATTGTAATACCAAACATGTTCTTCTATGAATTCTATAGTTCTGTGCATTCTACAGTTCCTATTCAGCGTAGGAATCCAATGTCCTAGATTCTTTGCTTTCATCAGATTTCAACCAGGAGGGAGGCAGATACTAAACAAATAATTACACAAATTGTTATTTAATTAAAATAATGAGAAGTGGTATAAGAAAAATCAATTAACTATAGTGAGTTATTTTTATTTAAATTGCATGGAATGTATATTAATTTGACTAGAATTGACATCTTATATTGATTTGTTTCTATCTATAGCCATCATTTATAATGGAAGAAAAAAATAGTGTGGAAAGGCCTAAAGAATGACTGTTAGTTGAATACTATTTTATAAAGGGTATTTTGATTTTGCAGTACTAGGGTTTGAATTCAGGGGCTTGCCCTTGCCAGGTAGGCGCTCTACCACTTGATCTGTGCCCACAAACCTTTTTGTTTTAGTTTATTTTTCAAATTAGGATCTTACCATTTATGCCCAGGTCAGCCTGGGCCACGATCCTACTGTTTATGTTTCCTGAGCAGCTGGGATGATAAGCATGTACCACCACACCCAGCTTTTCATTGTTTGAGATGGGGGTCTTATGAAATTTTTGCCTGGTCCAGCCTCAAACCATATCCAACCAATCTTCTACCTCCCAAAGGGTGTTCATTTTTGTTCTTCAATGATAATGTTCTTAAAATCTTCTATAATTTTTATAGATTTGTTTCTCAGTATGATATAGTTTTTGATGCTAATATAAAAGTTATTTCTTTTAAAATTACATTTTTTGGCTGGTGAAAAGAATGCTATTGATTTTTGAATATTGATTTTATATCTAGTAAACTTGTATTTGTTTATTTAATTAATTTGCAGATTCTTTTTAGATTGACATTTTTAATAAAATACAATTTCATTTCTGTTAATCTTCCTGCCATCCTTATTTTTGTATTTAGTGCACTTTTGTACAGAAATGGTGCAACAAGTTATCTTGTCTTATTCTTAAAGTGATGGTTTCCAGGTTAAGGGAAAAGGGTAAGGAAGAGTAATAGAGGTGGTTAGACTGATTAAAGCACAATATATTTACAGGTAAAATACCAAGACAAAACCCTAGTGAACAATGAACAGACACTAAAATAATGAAGGATAGGAATGTAAAACAGGTCCCATTAAGTGGAGGATAATAGCAGGAGGGGGAAGGTAAATGAGGGTGAATATGGTTGAGGAACTTTCCATGCATGTATGAATATGGAACACTGAAACCTGTCAAAGTCATTTTAAGAAAGGGAGTAGGAGAAGAGGGAGAATAATGGAGGGAATGAACCAAGCTGGGTACAATATATGTATATATGGAAATGTAACAATGAAATCCCCTGTATAACAATCATATACTAAAAAAATGTTTTAAAAGGAAATTAGGAAAAGAACAATTAAAACAAAAACAAAGAGTGATGGTTTCTAATATTTCACCAGTAAGTATGATGTTTTTAGTGAATAAACATGTTAACACTTTTTATCACATTAAAGATTCATGGCTTGCTAAATATATTTTTCATAGATGAGTACTAAGTTTTACTAAGTGTTTTTAGTCTATTGAGAATATAATATTGTTTTCCATTTGTCATTGTAATGTGAAGTTCAATATTAGATTATCTAATGTTAAATCATCCTTGGATACTGGTGATAAACCCTACTTTGTTCGCAATATATTATTTTTTCATATGTGACTTCACTTTTGTTGCTTTAAGATTTACTTAGCATTTTTGTGCAATTTTCATAAAAGAAATTGGCATATATCAAGGGTATGATAACTTCACAAAATGAATTGGAGAAAATCATTTTAAAAATGAATTCTCTAAAAGAATTTTGTATAAGAAAGAATATTCATTCCTTAAAGATTTGGTAGAACTTACATGTAAAATTATCCATTTCAAAGGTCTCTTTGAGGTGGGTTTGAAGTAACTGATTTGGTTGACTTAATAGTTATTTTTCCAAGTTGTCTGTTCTTGATTCCTACGCTGGTAGTTATATTTTTTAGACAATTTTCCACTTCATTGCATTTTAAGATTCTTTGGCATAAAGTTTTTCAGAGTATTCTCTAACACTTTCAAAATTCCTCACATATGCATGACTTTGAGAAAAATGAAATTCTTATGACTTTTTGTAATATTTTTATAATATTTCATAATGCAATTTGTTTTTCAGTTATCTTTTTTCTGATCTTTTTGCCAAGGATTTAACTAATTTGTTTTTGTTTGGTTGATTTATTTTTTTGAAATGGATCATGGCAGATAATCAAGGCTGGCCTCAAACTATCTATCCTTTTGCCTGGGATAACCAATGTGTGCCACAATGACCAGCTTCTTTTTCCTTTATCGTTGATATTATTCCCCTCCTCTACTTCTGTTCTGTTTCTGGGTGTTGGCATAACTTAGTCTTTTTTGTAACTTTGACATGGTCTTCCATTGCATCCCATGAGTCATTTTAAGTAGCTTCTTATTCCCGTAGGAATCACGTTTTGATTTTATTATGTAGAGGAATGTTTTTAGATTTTTGACTTTGTAGACTTGTCTGACTTTTATTATACTCCTATTGTATTTTGGTCACAGAACATTGTCTGAAGAATGTCAAGGTTTTTTGTTTTTTGTTTTTTTTTTTGACTTGCTGAAACTTGCTTTGTAGCCTTATAGGTGGTTAGCTTTTATAACTATTCCATGGTTCTTTAAAGAATATGTGTTTTCTCCTATTGTTGATTTCAGAGTTCCATATGAGTCCCTTAGATCAAGCTTGTTAATTGTATTGTGCTTTTCATATAATCTATATTAAGACATAGGTTGTCTGTTTACATTATTATTTATTGAAAAAGATGTGGTAATCTCTAACTATGATTGCGAATTTGCTGGTTTCTTTCTCTGATATATATATCTGATATATATATATATGCCAATTCACTGTCATTTTATCTCCTGGAAAATTGTTCCTTATATCATCATGTCTACTGGAAATGAGATTAGCTGCATTTTATGGAAATCCAATTAGAGTAGCTTAGTAAAAGAGAATTTCATTTTTCTTAAGAAATAAGAAGTCTAGTTATAGACAGTTCAGGGATGGTCATGCTTTTCCAGGGATTTTTTTAAAGGCAAATGTTCTTCTAACTTCCTGTACCTCCTTACAATATTATTTTTAAATTCATAGTCATTGAATGGTTTATCTACTTCCAGCAGCAACTTGTCATTTTATAGAAGAAGATAGTAGAAGGTTGAAGGTGAAAAGTCATATAGCAATTAAACTGTTCCTTTAAATCAGGAAAATAATAGACTTCACAAGGGTATCAGCCATTATATTTCCATCTATATACTTGTGACCAGAAATAGTCACAGGTTATCCTTACTACAAAAGAGTCTATAAAATTAGTGCCCCCAACTGAATTGGTGTTCCATTAGTTAGGAAGAAAGAAGATTGAATATTAGGTAAAATGTCAGCATTACATGCCCTATTTATCCTTAATAATGCTTTTTACCTTAAAGATTGTGTTGTTCAGTATTATATGAACTTCTAGTTGGTATTTATCTTGTATATATTTTTCATGAATTTCAACATTAATGTATTGCAGTATTTTAGAACTATCTCATACATAGCATGATTTGAATATTTTTTGGTGGTACTAAGGTTTGTGAGGCAGGCACTCTACCACTTGAGCCATGCCTCTAGTCCTTTTTGCTCTGGCTATTTTTGAGATAGGGTCTTGCCTGGAGCCACAATCTTCCCTTGTACTTGGGATGACAGACTCATACCACCAAGCTCAGATACTGGTTGAAATGAAGCCTTGAAAACTTTTTGCCCAGGCTGGACTCAAAGCACAACCTTCCCAAGCTAAGCCTCCCAAGTAAGCTAGGATTATAGGTGTGAGCCACTGCATCTGGTTGAGATTTTGATTTTAAACTAATCAACTTTTTATCTTTTAATTGAAAATGTAATCCATATATATGTATATATATATATATGTATATATATAGCCTTGCACATTTATGAATTTATGAATTTGTTTCTACCATCTTATTTTTTGCTTTCTAGTTAACATGTTGTTTTTTTGCCTATGTTATCTCCTTACTTGTTGAATGGACCATTTTGTTGATCACCCACTATACCATTGTTTTACTGGGTTCTTATATTAGGGACATGGAATGGCTCCCCTATACCTTTCCATCAAACAACATCAGTCATCATTGTCTATAAACCTCATTTTGTACATTCAATTTGAATTTCCACTGCTGCTATCATTTCTCTTCTGAATTTTTGCATAACCATCTAACCTCTTAGAATCCTCTCTTTCTACTGTCTCAGTGACTTCACTAGACTAACTAAAGAAAATAGTAGGAAAATAACCTAAATTTTCCTGGACTTGCCTACAGGGTCAAATCAAATTGGCCATTGTTTTTTGTTTATGTTCTGGTTTTTATTTTTGTTTGGGAGTTGTTTTTTCTTTTGGTGGTACTGTGGTTTGAACACAGGGCCTTGTGCTTGCTAGGCAGGTGCTCTGCATTTGAGCCACACCCCCAGGAAACTAACATTCTTAACACCAAGAACTCATAAAAGGAAAATTAACAGTGCTCAGGATTCTCACATTAGCATATAGGTGAATGGTGATCTCATTACTGGAATGAGGAGTACTAGAAATACAAACAAGGAAATTATAAATTCAGTTTTGTACATGGTGAGTGTGAGGTGTCTGTAGGCCATTCAAGTGGTGATGCTGGATAGGCTGTTAGATGACATGGGTTTGAAACTTAAAGATGGAACTAGCCTGAACATATGGAAGACAAGAGAAACAAACCATTTTGATTACCTAGAATGAAAAAGAAGCCAGGCCTAGGCCCAAGGCACAGAACCTGATATGTTTAAAGATCCCATGGAATAGGACCTCTTGCAAAGGAAACTGAAATGTGGAGTCAAAAAAAGGAGAAACAAGAGAATCTAACATTGTGGAACCCAGAAGAAGTGAATATGTTTATGAGAGGGTGATCATTTACCATAGATACCTCTGAGAAGTCCAAATGAAGACAGTGTCTATTCAGTAAAATGAAGAACACCTTGTATAGAGCCCCACATACATAAGTCAGATAGAAGTGGGCTGGGGAGTAAGTGGGAGATAAGAAGTTGAAGTTTTCTGCTTAAACAACCCTTTAGAGAAGTTTGGCCAGATAAAACCGAAAAGTAACAGGCAGAAACTAATAGAGAGCCATGCTTTTAAGGGATGGATTTATTTAAAACTACAAGAATATGTTAAAATATACTAATACAGAGGATCCATTGGAGAGGAAAATGCTGAGGAAAGAGGAGAGTAGAGATGATCATTGAGTTTCTGAGGATGATTAATAGGGTGGGATTTCATCATACTTGATAGGATGAAGCACTAGAAGCACTAGAAGGAGGATAAAGATACAAAACTCTTTGTAAGAATGTTGGCAACATGTTAGGACCTATTACTTCTAATATCCACCCCCCCAAAAAAAAAAACCCCAATATATACTGTTACTGTCACTCTATAGATATGGAAGCAAATGTTAAATCATTTTTCCAACCTCTGTAGCTGAGATATATGCCATATAGATGGCAGAGCTGGGATTGATACTTCAATCTGTTTGACTGTAAAACTGATACTAATTTGAAGAATTAAGAATGTGACAAAGACAGAAATTATCTCCTCTAGTTCTTTACTGGCTTATTGAAAATTCTCTGCTGTCCCTTCATTGGCCTTTCTATAGTTTGTATGGGTATTTAAGATCCTTTTTGTGACCCAGTTGAAAAGTCTAACCTGCCTAAGCAGTTAGTTGTCCTCAGTAGTTGCTTTTGTTTCTGATAAATGCCAAGCATCACGATGACTAAAATAGAATTTTGGGGTCAGATTCCTTCATGGCTGGGGAGCTCTGCAGCTGTGACAGATGGATGAGAGAGCAAATGCTAGAGGGAGAAAGGAAAGAAAAAGGAATCTGTCCTAAACTGACCCTTCTGTCCAGACAGTGAAGACTTGCCTCCCAGACAGGTTTTAATGGATTGCTAGGGGTCCTTTGTTTTGTGTCCTGGTATGTATAAGTGAGCATGCCCCTCCTCCCAGACTCACCCTGCATTCATACCACTGTCATTCCCATGTGCAGTGAAGTCCTCCAATAATCAGAAGGCTTATCTGGAGCAATAGTGTAGTTGGGTTTTTGTCTTTGTGATTTAAAAGTAAAAAATAAAAACTGATGAAATTACTTAGAAATCCTCAGAATTGGGTGGGAAACAGAAGAGATCATTTGTTGGGAAAATAAACACTCTAATCTAAAAAAGACTTATTTTTTATTATCCTCCCAATTTATAGAGAATACTTTCTTGTATTTTCTCAGTTGAAAAGGAAGAAAAACTAAAATTTCTCATTTTCTGGTTTTACAAGCCTAAAAATATTTTAAAGACTTTATAGTGTGTCACGTTCTGACCATGTGTGCATTCTGTTAACTGTACTTTGTATATATATGTGCTTTAGAGAAAACTGAACTGGAACTCTATCAGAGTCAATGGACAGATTTGTTCACCTTTGCTCACTGCAAATCCTGGCACCTTTATGCCATGGGTGATTTTCTTGTAAATAAATGAATAAGCTAATTAAGGTTTCAGCATATTCTCTTCTACAGTTTTCAGTGGCCTGCAGTTCTCATTGCTTTTTCTTTACTGACATTTTCAGGAAGGTTTATGCCTCTTTTAGTAGTTGCAGTAGTTGTTGCTGTAGTTACCAAAATGACTTAAATTTTTGAAATGTGTTAGAAGTCATCAGTAATCACACATACTACTGACAAATATGCATCGTGATTCTACTCCCTTCCATTCCTGCTCTACCCTTCAGTCTGTAGGATTAGCACTGTAGCATGCTTGTAGCCCTTGTGCCTCTAACTTAGGGTGCTGATATTAAAGACAAATTCTGTTCTGTGCCCCATAACCTTGTACTCTCCCTTGAAGGAAGCCTTGCTTCCTTTGGTGAGTTACCCTTCAAGGGACTGAAAGGTATCTGTGGCTGGGCCATCTTCCATGTGTTCCCTGTCTATCCACATAAACTCTCCAAGCCCAGCTCTCATGATCCCTTGCTCTGCCCCATCATGAGGTCATGCTGCTACCTCATCTTGGTTCCTTAATGGCTATCAGCTTTCCTGAGCTCTGATATCCCTGGGCCTTGG
Organism: Castor canadensis; assembly: GCF_047511655.1. Classification (NCBI taxonomy): domain Eukaryota; kingdom Metazoa; phylum Chordata; class Mammalia; order Rodentia; family Castoridae; genus Castor; species Castor canadensis. The sequence goes on from NC_133386.1 coordinate 145,918,866, forward strand.
CCCATGATCAGCAAAATCAAGCTCTCTCTTCTTCAGGCTCTTCTAACTCACCAAATTGCCAGGTTCTGGCCTCTCCCCATCTACCTGGTGATAATGTATAGATAATTATTATTCTGAGAATACAGTAATATTTTGGCATAATTACTTTGAGTTTTTTTAATTACCTAAACATAAACATATATCTATAATTTTTTCCAGCAAACCTGAGGTGACTCCAATGCATACTCCTCCTTTATAATTTATTTTTCTCTTAATAAGAACTTTTCCATATCAATAGACATTTACATCTTCATTTGTTGGTACTAGGGTTTGAACTCAGAGCCTTACAAATGCTAGGCAAGCATGCAACCACTTGAGCTACAACCCCAGCTTACATCTTCATTTGAAGTGACAACCCTTCTCATTATTATTCCATTGCATGTGTGGATTCCCATAATGCACTCTAACCAATCTTCTATTAATTGGTATCTGAGTTACTACTAATTTTGGCTTTATACCATCATGTAAATTCTTATAAATACCTTTTTTATGCTGTCTAATTATTTACCCAGGATAAAGACCTAGAGGTGGAAAGTTACAATCAACAGATACACACATTTTTATGGATTTTGATGTATATTGTCAGTTTTCCCTCAGGTCTGGTTTTGCTGCATAGTTTTACTATATTTATAGTTATAGTGATGTTCAAGTGTACATTTCATCACTTTTATAAGCATTATTGAATTAGCTTTAACGTGGGTATGAAGGTTTGTATTTTAAATGTACTTAAGGTAAATTTATGGCTCATAGAAATTATACATGATCCCTGTAGAAATTTCAGACTCTAGTGTATACAAAGCTACAAGGAAGACAGTAAACATCTCCTATTATTACTCTACCTCCATCGTCATTTACAGCTATTTTAATCTGTCCTTCTAGGCTTTTTTTGTTATCATTGTTTCATTGTTTGCTAATATAATAGGCAAAATAAGCCATGATGATTTTGACAAGTTTTGTGTTTCTTTTAATACTGATGATATTGAACATCTTTTTGTAAGTTTGTTAACCATTTGTTTTTCTTCTTTTTACTCATGAATTACTTTTTTCCTTGCTAATTTTTAAGATCTCTTCAACATTAAAGTTGTCAGCTTCAATTTTCTTTTGACATTGTCATATGTTTACGTGTTCATGTATATAAAGATTCTGCCTTTGGAGTCCAACTTAGGAAGTCCCTCGTTTCCATGATTATTAAAACCTGCCTGCACCAACAATAATGATAACACTAAGAAGTAACATCTATGAAGTCATCGTTAACCATTTGTCATGCCCAGTTCCAAGAGCTTTGTACATTCTGTCTCCTTTATTCATCACAAAACCCCATGAGGCACATAACATTATTAAAATTTATTTTACAAATAAAGAAAATGTGATACAAATGGTTAAGTGACTTACTTGTGGTCACCTAGTGGCAGATCTGCAATAAAGCACAGTCTGATTCCAGATGCCACAGTCTAAACCACAATCTCTACTTTAAAATGTAAATCCATTTAAAATTAACTTGATACGCATATAAGCTAATGATCTTAGCTAAGTTGCCCCAAATAATTAGTTATCTAGATCCTCTGAATAAACCTAAACCAACATTATTACCATATAACCAATACTCAAGTTTTTAACTTTTGGTGCAGTCACAAACTATAAGCTTCAAAATTTAATAAATTAGGATAAATAAGGAAATAATTAGAGCTTGAAAGCTGTTCACCATTGTTCTCAAACAGGTGCTCTCTTACAAGCTTATGCCTATTGATCATGGGATCCATTGTAAACAAAAGAAAATGTTGAGAACATATTGTTAAAAATTGTGCTACGAATGTGTGACTGAGATTTTAAATGAATTTTTCGTTCTTAATAAATAGAAATTCTTTTATACTGAATATATTTTTGTGCATTTGTATTCCATATGTTTTATGAGATAATTATGTACTGAAGTTATGAACAAGCTGTACACTTTGGTCTGCGTTTGCATTTTCTGTTTCTTTCCATTAATCTTCACTTTTCTTATAGCAAAATGCTGGTGCTTATATTATAATAATATGTTCTACCTTGTAGTAACACTAATCCCCTATCCTTGAGGTGGGAGGGGCAGTCCTAGAGGTCAAGGTCAGTGCCTTGTGCTGGCTAAGCAAGTGCTCCACCACTGAGGCACATCCCCTTCCCCCATCTTACACTCTTATTAATGATAAAATGATTGATGGTTTTAGCCATTGAGTCTTGAAAATATATCTTTAAGTTATCTAGGAAAGGCATTTTTTAAAAATGAATTGTGAACTTATTTGAGTTTACCTCTATGTATATAAAATTTTGATTGAATTAACATCTTTACAATATTAAATATTACCATCTAGGAATACAGAACATCTCCATTTATTCCATTCTTTTTTAAAGAACATTATTTAATAGATTTTTGTAAAATTTATCTGTCTAGATAGTTTTCTTAACATTTTCCCTATGTACTTTTTATTTATGTTGCCTATGAGAATTGGATATTTTTCATTTGAAAAAATCTTTCTCCTTCCTTGCACATGTAGGAAGAGGCTGTCTTTAAATTGAGATATATTTTACATTTAACAAAATGCATGATCTTCAGTACTCAGTTTGAGCTTTGGCATTTGTGCTCACACATGTATCTATCATTTAAAACAAGATGTAGAACATTTCTATCATTGCTGAAAAGTTCCCTCGTGTCCTGTTCTAGTCAGTCCCGTGAGGAGCAGCAACTTTTTGACTTCTCTCACCATAATTGCCTGTTCTTGCACTTCACACTTGCATGGGTGTAGACAAAGGATTCCTTTGTTCAGTATAATGCTTCTGATACTCACCTACAGATTTCCAATTTTTTGTTTTTGTTTTTTGCCTAACACGAATACAGCTGCTATGGATAGTCTTGTACAAGTATACTTATGGACTTAACACTTTTACATATCTCAAGTAATCTACCTAGGAGTAGATTTCCTATACCATAGGATAGATTTATGTTTACAAAAAATGCATGTAGTTTCTCAAAGTACTATTTTACATTCACACCAATTGTGCATTAAGTCCTGGTTGCTTCACATCCCTGCAATGTTTGCTGTTATCATCTTTTTTATTTTAGTTTTTCTAGTGATGATATTTCATTCTGGTCTTTTTATATGACTCATGATTGCAGGGACCTTTTTACATATCTACTTTTATTAAATTCATGGGGTTTTTTATTCATTTTTAATTGAGTTGTTTATCTTCTCATTTGTGACTTGTAATTCTTTATTTTTGTGTATTTGTAATTAGCCACCTGTCTCATTAGTCTCAATAGTTTTTCAACTTGGTTGGTTATCTTGAATTTCCAACTAAGCAATCAGATACTCTTTGAATAACTATACATACACTGCTTTTAATAATAAATTTACCCTTTATTTATTTTTCTTATTTTACAGCATTGGCTAGAATTTCTCAAATTGTAGACTATGTAGAAGTGATAGCAGGAATTCTCATCCTGATTCTGAATTTGCTATTAGTGTTACAATATAATGCTTTGTATTCATTTTATTAGGAATAGATCTTGAATTTCATCTAATATCTTTTCTACTGTGATGCTTGCATAATTTTTCTTCTCCAACCCATTAATTTTATGTTACATCCTAGTTTACTAATTTTGAAACACCCATACTTCAGGGTGTTCTCTGATCAAGGCATATTATTAACACTAATTTTATTTGTTAATATAGTATATAGGATTTTCAGCCATATTTATATAAGACTTGGCCTATTTTGTTTGCTTACTTGTCTGTGACTATCTTGGTGGAGGCCCTTGCTTGTTTTGTGCATCTTTGTCTGATATTGAATATTGACACTAAACTCAAGAAAAGATTTGAAGAATCATTACTGTTTCCCCTTTTGTGATATATTTTTGAATACATCTGTAACCCTATCATTCCCATTCCCCTATCTATTTTCTCCACCTCACATCAACTCTTCCCATATTGCTATTACTGGCCTCTGTAGAGCTCCAGAATTTCCCAAGTCCCAGCTTTACTTGCTCTTGGCCATGCTAATGCAAGACTAGGTTTTGCTGGCAACCTTGAATGCTTTGAGTAGTTCAGTTTTACATTTTGTTTTGGAATAAGTTCTCACAAACTAAGCTGGAGTGCATTTAATCTAGGGCAGCAGTAAGCACAGATCTTACTCACTTTGAGCCAAACTATATGAAATTGCTGACTTCCCATTATGGCCTACAAAATAACTTCACATAATTTAGCCTAATTCTTAGACTCTTTCCTCCTAGACATATGAAAGCACCTGGAAGCTGGGAAAGCCTTCACTTCCTGTCTGTTGGAGATACTGGAGGGAAATGCCTGTAGTGGGTGTGATTAGGACCCCAGAAACAGGAGGAAGAGCTTTCTGATGAACATTTCAAAAATCTTTTCATATTTTTCTAGATTGTCCTAGAGGGTCTCTTACTTTGTTATTCCTGAGTTCCCAGGAAGAATATTCAGTTAAGTCCCTATTGAAACCCTTTCTAAATAAAAGTAACCTCCTACCATACATTCTAATCTGACTAGATGTGTAGCAGAAACATCAGTGCTTCTTAATAATTAAAGAGACCTCATAAAAGCCAAGACAATCTCAAGCTGAAAACAATGGATGCTTGTATAGCATAGTATACTTGTGAGTTCAGAACAATGGATGCTTGTATAACATAGTATATTTGTGAGTTAATTGCAATGGACTCCTAACTGGATCTCATGCTCCTAATTTGCTCCATCACTTGCAAAGTCTGTAATCTCTTTAGAAACTGAAGTGATCTTTTAAATTCTTGGTTGATTTTTGTCATTTATGTGGCCAAAGTCCTCCAGCAATTCCTCGTTTCATCAGAGTAAGTCAGAGTCCTTTCAATGGCCTTCAGAATCTGACCTCAGGCCTCCTCATCACCTTATATCTGACCTCATCTCCTACTGCTCTCCTGCACATTTCCACTGTAGCCACAATTGCCTCCTTGCTGTTGCTCAGATGTACCCCTGCCTCAAGGCTCTTTTCTCTGCCTTATCACCTCTTCTAGGTAACCTATGCCTTGCTCCCCTACTTTCTCCGGTCTCCTCTTACATGGCACAGTCTCTGAGGGCTTCCCTGGCCATTCTGTATAAAATTGCATCTCCTTCCTCCAGCTCCTATTTCCCTTTAACTTCTGAGTAACACTTTTTACCAGTTAGCGTGATATAATTTACTTCTTTAATTTGTTTACTATCTAAGTTCTAGAATGGCAATTCAAATGACTATTACAGCCAGGATACTTACCTTTCACTCCCCCTCCCCGCCCCCGAACCCCACAATCTCTTTGTATTAGCAGAATCTAGTATAATGTCTGAAGTATAGTAAGTATTCAATTTGTTGAATAATATTTGTTGAGTGAATAAATTTAAATTGAAGACCTGTTTGTCTTCCTTCCTTCCTTTTTTTGTCATGTCCAGATTCTCCCCTGTCTCCTGCATAATTGTCTTAGCTCATGTCCTGGATAAATGGGAATTAGGCTTTTGTGAAGAGAAGAACAGATTCCTGTGTACAATGAACTAATTGTTAGCCTAGGGTGTCAAGGAATTCCCCAGCTCATCATGGCAAATGAAGTGTCCAGGTTTGTCTCCTAAAACATTCTGACACATGCATGGCCTTCGGCTATTACCACAAAGTAGATTTTTTATAGCAGTTGGCTTACTCTTCCTAGAAAGTCCTGTAAGTCCCCATGTGGAGCACTGGGTGGAGAAAACTGCTTATCCTCTGCTGTGTCCTGGGAAGTGGGAGGCTTGTTCTGAAATTCTACTACTATTGTTTTACACTTTCTAAAAATTACTATCTTTTAATGAAGACTTAGAGTCACAGAGCTCATGGGGATGGAAAGTATCCTACAGACTCATTTTTGATGGTAAAAAACTTTGTAACTGAGGAAAAATGGCTCGACCTATCTGATGATGTCCCCTGCAACTTCAAGGCATACCATTTTAAAAGGATATCTTATTTGCTTCCTTTCCTATATAATTCTGTTCATATATTCATTCACTGGTATGCTGAGTTTGCTAATTGTAAGCCCACTCTGTACCAGACCCTGCTCTAGGAGATGTAGAATGACAGAGATAATATGTTAACATGTATGTTTCAGTGTACTAACTGCCTTACATTCAATTTGAGGGAGGGAGAGAGGAAAAGAGGAGAGAGAAATACAGAGAGACTATGATTGTCCTCATTTAAAGTACACCTATGATAACCCCTGATTATGCCTGCACTGTCCTTTATTATATCAAAATTTTGTGTTTCCCCAAGAGTCCTAGAAAGTTGTGTCAGAGACAAGGAAGTGGTCTGATGCTAGCTTTTGGAGGAGAGGCAGATCCTCTTTTGCTAAAGCATCTTTTGTCCAGTTCTCAAATTGGATTCAATCAATGTAGTTCCTTTCTCTCTCCCTCCCTGCTTCTCTCTCTTCCCCCACAGCCTCCTTTCTTCCTCCCTTCCTCCTTCCCTTTCACTCCCTCTCTCTGTCCTTCCCTCTCCCTCCCTCCCTCTCTTTCCTTCCCTCCTTTTACTCCCTCCCTCTCCCTCTCCTTTTCTGTCCTTTTTTCTTTTTCTTTTCTCTACTAGTTGCAAAGGCAAAAGCAGTTCCTTTTGATAAAAGGTGAGAGAAAATGTCAACCCTAAGGGTGGAAATATTGTGTGGCAAAGGGAAGAATCTGGGCACATTTTTAACTCACAGTCTGCTTCCTCTGAGTTCTCTCATCTCCACCATACAAGAAAGAATTTGTTCACCTTCTCCTTTGCTTGACCCTATGAACCTCTTGGCTATGAAAGGGCTGGATTCTACCACATGATGCACACTACAGGCTCCTCAGTCAGAGCTGAGGGCATGGTTCCAGTGTTTGAATAGCCATGCAACCTAATTAGCCTCTCTGACTCTGACTTCTCTTCTGTAAAATGTCCACATCTCCAGATAAACATGCCAACAGGACAATGCAGCTCCTGTCTTCAGCATCGCAGAATCACAACTACCTCTAATTTTATATGGTATTACAAATATGGACAGAGAGTTGGGAGAACAAAGAAAACAGGCTTGGAGAGACCCTGAAGGATACCTAGAGGGGATAACTTGGCAGGCTGGGTCTTCAAAGATACAAAAGAAATTGTTGCCAACATAAAAGTGAGTGCGGGTCATTTAGGAAGTAACACAATAGCCTGAGAAGTTATCCTTTATAGTATATACCACAAGGTTTTTATTTAACCTAAGAGGATTTATTGAAGGATTTAAATAAGGAGTAAATGGATCTATGTTTACATGTAGGATGGATTGAAAGTGGCAAATTACTCCAGAGTAATATTTCAGAGGCTGGTCCAAAGGGAATGGAGAGGAAAAGTGGTAATCAAGACACATTTTAGAGGTAGAATTGTTGTAAATTGGGTGGCCCAGGTACTAAGCTCTCAGGGATGCATAATAGGGATAGAGGAATGGTTGATAGAGAGGGATGAAAGATGGGGGATAATGCTTGTCTTCACTAAAAGATTTTTAAAAACAAAACAACTCTATGTCCTGTGACTATCTTTGGGTCAAGACTCCATTCACAGTAAAATAGTGTGTTTTTCTGTATGATTGTTCAAACCACTGAACATGTTAATTTAACTGATTTGCTGCTATGCTTCTCTTTAAAGGGCATTTTTACTAAAGAATCTCATCTTCCTATCTCCCATAAGCTACATGAATTCCAAGTTTTGATGGAAATTTTCAGGATGACATGGATGCTGAGAATGCAGGGTGAATTCAAAATGATCCAATTCATCTTAATGTTTGCTTTGAAAGCCAGTGAAACTCACTGTATCCAGCAGAGCCAGCATATAACGCTCAATTCTGAGGATGCTCTGATGTCTCTACCCAGCCTTTAAAGAACAAATTTTCATCTTCAATTACTTTTGTCTTTTATTTCTATTGAGAATCCATGGATCTGTAAAAAAAAAAAAGTCTTTTCTGAATGGGTTATTAAACATTCATATTAAATACTAAAATCTTTTCTGTAGCCTTTTAATTTTTAAAAACTGCTACCTTTGTTTTAGTCAAGGACTCTTTTGACTAGACATGAGCCCTGGGAAAACAGGGAGATTAAAGAAAATCACACTTGAGTCTAAAAGTGTCTATCAGGGAAGCAATGTTAAGAAAAAATTAAAAGGTTCTAATACCCCAAATTCCTACGCTGGGTGCACCAACGCTTAGAATTCACTTTTTCTTTACCATGTCTTCTTCAAAGTATACGTGTTCCTAGGATGCTGAATTACACATTATTAGTCAGCTGCCTTCAGAGTTTCTATCCCTTTCATCGAATAAGTTCTTCCCCTCAAATATAGATATACATACCACGGCACTAAACCCTATCTCCTTAGTTATGGTTCTGATAACTTAGTCGTCTTGCCCCAGAAATTTATAGTCTCTCTTTACCTGCCAGCTCATATTTGAGCTAGGAAATCACAGGAGATCAGGAATAGAAATGGGAAAAGGCTTTACATTTGTTCAACCTTGATTCTTCTCTAAAGCAGAGAAACCTGCTGAACAGGTAGACAAGAGAGACAATCCATGGATTGGGATTGTAATAGAAAAGAATATTAGAAATCTTTCTGTGATTTCCACTAGTTCTAGTCTATAGAATCACTAAGAACAGTTCAGTCCCTCTTCTGTGGGACACCAATTCAAATTAGTGCTGACAAGAATCTTGTATTTTTTGAGTATTTTCCTTAAGGTTTACTAGTTCCTCATTTGTGCTTCTTATAATCCTGATCCTCTCTCATAGCAGTTATTATTCTCGCCATCTTTACTTATCTTATTTATTATTTGTTTATTTTTCGTGGGACTGGGGTTTGAACTCGGGACTTTGAGCTTGCAAAGCAGGCACTTGGAAAGCAGGCTTTCTACCACTTGAGCCACACCTCCAGTTCTTCTCACTATCTTCCAACCATTTACATATCTCTAAAATCCAGATGGCCAGAACAGAAGTAATGTTTCAGGAATCTTCTGGCTAGTGTGCACCCTTCATCTTCAAACTATACCTCTTGGTGCTGCCTGAAGCAAAATTAGTTACTGGTAGCTAGATCACATTTTGATCCAATTTAAGATTAAACCATAAACCTTTTATTTTCACAGGCATTGAGATGCATCTACTTCAAAGATTGCAATATTGATTTTCTTAGGCTATCAAATAATTTATCTTGATAAATTCATATTTTAAGCTTTATATATATTTACCCGTTGGTATTTTTATGGATCTTGATTCTGGATTCCAGTGTACTTATTTTGCCTGCTCTGTCACACTGAAATTCTGTTCCTTCTTCTAGCCTTTTGATAAAATTACAGAGTTGGACAATATCCAGGTTGTTGAATCAGTAATTGACACCCTTTAAGTGTGATTGTGAAAGTAGATACGAATTCACCTTTACTATCATCTGTGCCAAATCTATCCAGATCATCTATAAGAATATCACATCCCAGATGTGCTGAAGTCACACAAAAACTCCTGTGCCTGCAAAAACTCCCTGATCTGTGAATCCCATAGTTCAAAAAGGAAGTGATGTTTATCTGGTAGCACCTGTCTTTTACGAACCCATTAGAAGTCAGTGATTTTTGAGGGGTTTGGAAACCAGAGCTTTCAATAATTAATCCTAGTAATGTTCTTGGGATGAGCTCCATGCTTACTTTTCCAGCAAAATGGCCCAGCTCTTTACACTTGGGAATGTGGTTTCCAGGTAGTGTCCCCCATTCACTACCCTGTGTTGAAATTCTGCCGCCATTCTAGACAGTTGGGTCCCTTGGGGCAGAAACCGGTGGCCTTTAGTGCTGAGAAAAGCGGAGTACCTAATAAGCTCTCAGCAAGATATTGCTATCTAAATATGTCAGAAAAGAATGTCCTCCAGATTCACATCTTCCCTGTTTGGGTTGTGTTTTGAAATATGAAAGACTCAAATCCCAGCAGAGCAAAAGCAGACATTATGTAATTCCAGATAAGCCAGAGCCACTTCTTTTTTATAGGAAAGCAAAGAGGTTGCTCATACCCAGCAGTTATTATCATTAAGTTCCTCTTTGTGTTACTATCATCATCCATCCCGTCTGCCACCACAGTGCTAGGACACAGCCAAGCCTCCTGTGTGTGCATATGCAATGGGAGCTGTCCAGCCCCAGGGTCCTACTCTAGCCTTTGAGGGAAAACCCCAGACATGTGGGAAGATCAGGACCCATAGTGTCCCCTCACCTCCCCAGCTAGAGTCAGTGTTTCTTGGAGGCCTTTCTGTGTGCTCACCAGTGCATCAGACCAGACTGGAAAATCTCAGATGTGGCTATGTTGCACTGTAGCACAAGGGTATGGAAGCAAGCTCTGAGGCCTTGAGCAGCTGGGAGCTTATTGCATGAGAGATTCCTATGATATACACATATTACAGCAGGTGTCCTGCCCCATGTACCCACTCACTTCTCCTTTTTCCTTCACTGTTGTGCAGTAGTGCATGTGAGAGAGGTAATGGTATCTTGAAATGGGGTAGCACTATAGAAAAGGAAAATATTGGGCAGACTTAAATATTTTTGGAGGGAGAAATGGCATGACTTGCAGATGTGGGAGGGTGAGAAAAGAGGAGGAATATGATGACTACCAGATTTTTAGCCTCAGCCTCTGGGAGGAGGTTTTTGCCACACTGAAATTGAGAAGATTTGGGTTATTTTGAATTATCAAGATTAAGATGCTTGTTAGACAACTAAAGAAGACATTTGGATGTATGAGTCTATAATGCAAGGAAAAAGCTAGGGTAGAGATATAATATTAAACCAGGGAACTGGATGAGATCAGATAAGAGAGTACTGTGATTGTTTTTGTTGACCGTGAAGAACTTCACACATGTATGATGTTATTATCTTGTCCATTCTCAGCTGAACATATCATGGGTTAAAGGAAATCCTTTCTTTTAAGGGAAGACTAGTCTTACAGAATTAGACCTAGAATACTTTGAGGGAGCAGGTCAGATAGGAGAAAGGTTTGGGCTGATCCCAGCCCTCTATCACTACTCTGTGAGGGCTGCAGGTTCGCTTGTGCCCCAGCACCAGCTAAGAAAATGACATCCTCCAGGCACACTTCCAATGCAATTAATCATGTAAATACCTATAAATAAAGTGCAATCAACAGTTACTTTAACAGTGAATGCTAATTATTTGTAGGATTGTCACTGAAAAAGGACGTTTTTTGCCAATTTGTTATGTCTGGGGACAGTATCAGGAATATAGTTGGAGTTTCTGAGAAAATAGAATGGTTATTTCATTAACACCTTCCATGTTACAGGAGGACCAGGTTTGGGCCGTGTAATTATTACAAGTAAAGATAAAGGACATTTGAGAGAAATGTTGCAACCAGGATTGTGCTTGCTAAGTAAATGATTTCTTGCCACTGTATCTCACAAGGTTTTTGTTTTTTAAATAGGCTGTATAAGAACAGGATCTCTCAGTAAGCCTGTAATTCTGGGGAATATGATGGCAAGGGGTGGGTGGGGAAAGGGTAGGAAGAGAGGGGAGACCAGATGTCCTATAGTCTGTTGACTCACTAGAATTTGATCCAAAAGTCCCAGGAAGCTACTGAGGGTACAATACATATCCATGGATCCTTGCAACACTCCCTTGTTTGGACATCACTTCATTAATGCAAGAAATATTGACTGAGATACCCTTGTGTGGAAGCCACTGTGAGAGGTAGATAAATGGGCCTTCTCTTAAAGAATATACAGACTGGTGTAGAGAGGAAATGTTTCCTCAGTCTCCCTAGGGTTCCTGGCTAGGTCTGAAACAAAATCTGGCAAAGACAGATTAATAGGAGAAAAACATAAAAAATTATTTAATCAAAGTTTTATATGACAGAGAGCCTTCAGAAATGAGGATTCAAAGACTCAGAGAAAGCTGAATATTTTTATGCTTATGATTGATCAATGAAGAATGGATAGTATGTAGCAATGATTGGACAAAAAGGCATGAATTAATGGTGACAGACAGAGGGGACATTATCAACAAAGCTTGTTTTTCATTCTTTTTGGTCTCTCTGTACGGTATTCCTTCCTCCCAAGCAGAGTACAAAGCCTCTTCTGGAAAAAGGGTCTGCCTGGCCTACTTTCAGACAAGGTAGACCAGAGAATTTCTTGATGGCCAACTGCAAGGCAGAAAGATAGGGATAGGCTAGAGTGATATTTCCAGGTTTTATGGTTGGCTTTGGGGAAGGGAGTTTCTAGTTTCTATGATCTGACTTGAGGAATTCTTTTTTGGACCTGCCTTGGGTGAGAAAAGCAAATAAGAGCAAGAAGGGCAAGAGAAGGGCATAAAGACAACTCTTTCCCAAGCCATCCCAAAGGGCCTTTAATTCAAAGTATCATTTGAGTTAAATGATACTTTGGAGTATCACTTTTTGAATACCAACATTTGTGAGAGTGACAAATACATAATCAAATGAAATAGTAATGATAGCTACAATATAAATATGAATTCAATATTTGTTATATAAATATGTTTCCTGATTTAACTATTTTGTTAGTTCTGTGCTTAGATATTAATTCCATTTTCCAAATGCGGACACTAGAACAGAGAACTGAGGAACTGAGAAATTTTGTAGCTTATCTAAGGTTGCAGAAGTGATTTAATGAGGAGTGAAGGCTTAACCTCAGCTTCCATCAATTACCCTGATATGTCCAAACTGCAAGAGTTTTTAAATACAAATGTTTAGACCATTTACACTTTATGTAATTACTTAATAATTTTCTTTAAACTTACCATCTTATAATTTGTTTTGTGTTTTCATCAGATTTTTCTCTTCTGATCTTCCTTCTTTCCATTTTCTTGATTTTTTTTTTTTTTTGGGATGGTGTTACTGGGGTTTGAACTCAGGGCTTTTTGCTTGTGAGGCAGGTGCTCTATCTCTTGAGCCATATTTCATAGTCCTTTTTACTCTGGTTATTTTGGAGATAGTCTTACTCTAGTCTTACTTTGCCCAGGCTGGTCTAGACACTATTCTCCTATTTTAAGCTTCTGTAGTAGCTGGGGTGACAGGTGCACATCACTATGCCCAGCTCCATTGAGACGGGGTCTCACAATTCCTGGTCTGGCCTGGAATTGTGATCCTCCTGATCTTAGCCTCCCAAGTTGCTGGGATTACAGGCTTGAGAGAGCAGTGCCCGGCATTAATTGAATATTTTTAAGCATCCATTTTATCTCCTTTAACTACTTGTTTTATTACTTTAGTTATTTATTTGGGGTATATACTATATATATACTTTTAACTTGCACAGATTAACTTAACGTGATATTATTATAGAGTACAAGAATCTTACAGCAATTCTAGTTTCATATTTTCTTATGAATAACCTCAACAAAATGAGAAATTTTTTTTCTCAGTATCGATTTTTTGAATGCCAGGAATGACTCTGAGTAATCCTGCTTGACCTATATAACTGTCCTTTATTCCATCAAAGCACAGTGGTGTGAATATTTTGGTCAACCTGGATTCCTGCAGCAGCTTTTCCAGAACTTTATGGAGTTGGGAGGGAATTTGCCAGAGGAATGCAAGAAGAGGAATAGAAAAGTATACTAGTTAGAAAAAAAAAAGTACAGCTATCACAGGCCACATAGGTGATCAGATCACAGAAGGAGGCTATAGGTTGGCAGATAGAGAATTTATGCACTTGCTATAAATTCCCAATATATCTTGCTAACATTAGCAAATTTGGCCACACAAAACAGGAGCAAATGTAACATTTCTTCCCCTTGTATCCTCCAGGGCAATCATCCACCAGTGACATTTCTGCATATCTGATTCCTGTCAAACTGAAAGAGAATTCAGATTCTCTGCCTTTCCTTTACATTTGACTTTTATCAGCATTTCAGAAAAACTTTTACTAAGGATCTAAACACCTCTATGTGAATCACAATCTCTCAACCTTGGCAACATTCACATTTTGGACCAGATGACTGTGGCTTCCCTGTAGGAAAAGTAGGATGTTTTGCACCATCCCTGGGCTCTACCTACCAGATGTCAGTAATACACCTCTATCCCCAGTTGGGACAATCAAAGATTTCTCCAGATAGTGTCAAATATCCTCTGGAGGAGAAAAATTGCTTCTCAGTGAGAACCATTAGTTTAAAGGAGTATTTGCAAACACCAGGATCTTCAGGCTCTTTGCCCCAAACCAACACTAGCAGATAGGGAGAAGGCAGAGCTACCATCAGGTGCCAGTGAACTCCTGTTCTACAACTCAACAAGCCCAAATCTCCTCAAGGGACAGTGATTGCTATTTCCACTGCAGGTTCAGCCCCCAGCCTTTGGAAGAGCAATGCTTAGCTCACAATCATGACAGGTGTTGAAAGAATAAGTGCATGAGTGAATAAATGGATGGGATAATGGATAAATGAAAAGGGAAAATATGGATAATTATTCACTGTGTTACTCTGGGGAAAGGAGTGACATGGTGGTTGTGTACATGGAAAAAGAGGATATCTTGCTGCCTTACTTGAACTTTTCTATATGTGTCATTTTATTGTTATATTTTAGAAAATTTTTTAAAGATTTCTTTATAAAGCAATTGAAGACAAAGCCTTTTGCTCTTAGATAACAATTATTACCATATATGTGTGTATATATATATATATATTTTAAAGTACAAATGTGACTGTGCATGGTAGTACATACCTGCTATCCCAGCACTCCAGACACTGAGGCAAGAGGATCGATTGTGAGTTCAAGACCAGCCTGGTCTACATATTGAGACCCTATGAGAACCAAACCAAAATAAAGCAAACAACCAAAAAGTACAAATGTGGCTTTAGCCCTAATTCACACTCTGAATATACTACCAAATCTGTAGTTTGATTTTTTTTTCTTTTAACTCGTGAACAGATAGTCTTACAATACAAATAGTTATGAATGGGATTCATGTTGGGAAAAAAAACAATCCAACATACTTAGTATAGAAGTACCCTGACACATCAGATTGAATTATGTTTATTGGCCTAAAGTACAGGAACTAGACGGAGTGCATTTTCACATCCTAAATCTTACAAAATGTGCATGCAATATTGCCTCTTAGGAAATGTGTATTGAAAGAATTGATTATGAAGCTTCACAAGCATGATTTTGGTTGCTCCTATAATTACTTTGTCAAATCAAAATTTTCTGGGCAGGATGAAGTAGGAGAAGAGAGCTAGGTGCAGTAGAAAGAATAGGTAATAGAAGGCAAGGGCAAAGAAGAGGGTCCGGGAATAAGGAAGCAAAAGCATGATTTGTGGGAGCAGCTGTTGCTTCACTTTCCTCTCTGTCACCAGCAGAATTCTGGTCAGACTTTCCTCTTCAGGGAGTGCAGACCCTGCTCTTGAAGAAGGAACCCAGTACCACAGAACAACCAGAACCTGAAGCATGTGAGCCCCAACTACTGTAGGACTGCCCCCAAACCATTCCCCATAGGTGGCCTAGCCACCTGGGTCTCTAGGGGTCAAGGAACAGGGTGGGGCTGACCTGCAAGACGAGGTGATTTATTTACAGGAGGCAAATGATGCATGAAGACACAGAGCAATCCATCTGCCTTAACAACCAAATAGATCCCTTCTCCTCCTCCTCCTGTGGAAGCAGTCACTGCAGGGAGGTTGGGTGAGGTGACCTTACAGAGCTGAATCTGTGCTTCTAAAAATAGGAGCATCCTCAGAGAATCCAGAAGGGCAGGGGAGGCTCTGGATGTTGAGGGCAATAACCTGACTCCCCAGAGCATTGTCACTATGAAACTGTATTAATTAGACACAGGCACCCAGCTCAGTAACCTCAGGTGTCTCTCAGAAATTGAAACTAAATGAACTGGCTTTTTTTTTTTTTCTCTTCTTAGTTATTCTCCCTGGGCTAAAATGGGAGAAAGAGACTCATGCCTTCTGACCTATTTGGATGGATGCATGCTTTCTGAGGAGATGTCTTCCCCAGGAGAAGGAATGGGGCTCCTTAAAGACACAGGCAGCAGAGCCACTTAGGGGTTTGAGGCTCTGCTACTCTTCCCTTGTGTTGATACTGCAGGACTAAGCAAGTGTCCTGGGGTGTCCGGGGCCATACAACTGTGGGTTCCTGGGCTGCTGCTCATGCAGTGTCCTTGTCCTGAGCTATGTGAGGGGCTAGAAGATTCCAGGGCCTGGTGGAGTCATGTGCTGGTCTGCAGAAGTTGTGTGCAGTGTTTTGAGGGTAGGGACTGTGGGAGGGAGGCTAAGTTACACAGAATGATATGTGAATAGTGTGTTTGAAACAACTATGTAAGGGGGGAGAGAGGGTCTGTGGGGCGGTGCAGACCCTGTTTGAAAGACTGCAAGATGGTAGATGGGGTCATGCAGAGAGTGCCTGGGTTGTGGTGGAGTTGTGCAGGCCTCTGGGGCTCCTTTCCACATAGCTTTGTGCTGGAAGCTGTATGTGGATTGTAGTAGGGATATGAGTGAAACTATGTTGGGGTTGGGGAGAGAGCAATGGAGGATTATCAAGGCTATGTGGCTTCTGCCCTGGAGCTGTGTTCTGGCTTATGGGGACCCATATAAGGCTGTGCAGGCTAAGTGGTGGCTAAGGCCTTGGATGGCCTCCTCTTTGCCATCTAAAAATGAGTTGTGCTTCCTTAGGTGAGTTACTCCCAGAATACAGGGATGTATTCTCCATATAACTGACCCAAAAGGAAGAGATAAGGGGCTTATGAGCTGAGCAAAAGGAACAGTGTGGTCCCTTCCAGTGCTGCTTTGCATCTGAGCCTCCTGCCTATCATCTGAAAAGACATTCTAATGCTTCCATTTTTGGTTTCTCAACAGGACAATGTGGATCTTGGAGAGCTGATGTTTTCCCTCTGCTATCTTCCAACTGCTGGCAGGCTGACCATTACCATTATAAAAGCAAGGAATTTAAAGGCAATGGACATAACAGGAGCCTCAGGTGGGCCATTCTTAAATTCAAGCTCCCCATCTGGTTCTAATGTAGTACCTTACAAAGTATCAAATATAGCAATAAAGCATGTTAACTCTGGAACCAACTTTCTAGGTTTAATCCCATTCCAACCACTTAAGAACTTTGTGACCTTAGCCAAGCCACTTAACCTTAATGAACATGATAATAGCATTGGGCTCACTGGGTTGTTGTAACATTGAGTTAATACATATAAAGCCAGAAAACTGTCTGGTATATATTAAACGCTACATAATGTTAGCTGCTATTATTCTCTGTGGAGTCTTCTCCCTCACCAGAAGTGCGAATTGAACCTAGAGTTTGCACATGTTAGCACAGCTTATCTAGTTAGGTCTTTCCTCAGATAGACACATCCCAGGCTTATTGGAGATTGAAGGCAACCCTATGTCCTTACAAAAGTGAATGATACAGTTGGGATTTGTTTGGTTTTATTTTTGGTTTAGTGAACCCAGCATGTACACTTGGATTCAAAACCCTAACAAAGATGTCTCATTATGATTTCCTACTATACAAATTCACAAGCATCCTCAGAAGGTTTGTCACCTGAATGTGGTGACAAACATGCAGCACACATTTGCTCACAGTCAGGGATATCAAAGAGCGTGAAATGCAATATATTCTGCATCCATACTCTAGGGGATTTCAAAGCAGAAAAAACCAAAGATGTGGCCCCAGGGGCCTCTGCATCCCTCTTGGAAATTGTAAGGAGCCAGGGCACGTGTGATTGGAGATAAGAGATGGAGATAAGAGATGGAGAACTCCCTGTTGAACAGGAGGATAGCGAGGCAGTGGTGAGACAAGAAGAGCTCTGTCCAGAATAGAGGCTAGTCTTGCCACTTGTCACCCTGTCACAGTGATGTACAAGGAGCAAGCCTGTTCTTCCTCTCCCTTTGCAATACAACTACAGGTGGTTCTGGGGGCTCCCTATACTTAAGGGCCTCCACCCCAGATGCTTTCTCTGTCCTTGAGGAATTCTGAAACTCTAGGACACTGGGAATTCCCTTTCTTTTCTTTTTCGTTTTTCAGTGCAGGGTTTGAACTCAGGGCCTCATGCATGCTAGGTAGGTACTCTATCATGTGAACCACACCCCCAGCCCTTTTTTGTTTTAGTTATTTTTTCAGGATCTCCTACTTTTTGCTGGGAGCTGGCCTCTGGCCACAATCTTCCTTGCTAGTCTTCCTACCTATAGCTGGAATTACAGACATGTACCACCATGCCAGCTTGTTTGTTGAGATGGAGTCTCTGTAACATTTTTGCCCAGGGTGGCCTTGAACCATGATCCTCCTGATCTCCATCTCCCAAATAGTGAAGAATTCCCTTTCCTAATGACCTGATCTTGGACTGGTGGCATGGCTCAAGTGACAGAGTGCTTCTCTAGCATGCACAAAGCCCTAGGTTCAATTCCCAGCACTGGAAGGAAAAAAAAAAAAAAAACCTACCTGATCTTTAGGAAAAGATTCCTTAGATTGAGTGACTCAGAGTTAGGGGACTAAGGCCTGTTTCTCACTCCTTATTTCTCTTCCTGTCACAGACAGGCGGGTCTTGAGTTATAGCTGTAATGTTTTCTAATTCAGTAACAGATGTTTTCACACTATTTTTAAATTTCTTGCATTTTGAAGAGCATAATCCCGTGCTTTTTCTTGAATTAATGCCTTAATTATCCTAACTAGTCCCTGCCTAGATATCACATTAATTAAATCCTCAAACTCCAGTCCACAGGCAGGGGTCTATGAAAACTCACAGTACATTCATCCTCACTATCCCTGCTTCTAATGGTCTGTACAGATCCCTATGTGAAGGTCTCACTGATGTGTGATGGAAGACGACTCAAGAAGAGGAAAACATCCACCAAGAGGAACACCCTGAATCCTGTTTACAACGAAGCCATAGTCTTTGACGTCCCTCCTGAGAACATTGACCAAATCCACTTGTCCATAGCTGTCATGGACTATGACCGGTGAGATGTCTGGCACTCCTTCTCAGTACAAGTCCCCTTCCCTGGGCAGGGAGGACAGCGATGGAAGCTGCCTAGATGCTCAGCTGGGGTCCTAGGTACAGGGAGTAACTGTATGAGCAGCACATGGAAGGCAGGTTGTCCAGGAGTCTTCAGTGTCCAAACCATGGTGTAGAGTCAGACTGCCTCTCAGCTCTTCCACTCTTTCCTCTCCTTGTGTTATCTCTTCCTTTTTCTCCCCTCCCCATCTCTGCATACCTCCTGGCATCTTGTGCAGATCTGTGGCCTGACAAGTCTTTGTGTTCTGTGGAGCAATCCTGACTACCTTTAGGGAAAAAAATTCCACCCCGAACAACAGAATGATTACTTTAGCCGGACCATCAACATTTCTAAATATGTAACTTCAATCTTGTTTTTTTTTTCCTTCTTGAAACATGTTGAATAAAGATCATTTCCATCCACTTAAGTCTGAAAGCAAACACAGAAATGTACTCTTGAAAATGCTAAAATCCGTATGGATGACAGGGTACATTAAAATGTATAAGATGCTAGACTTTTTAATTAATACAGCACAGAAGAGATATTTATAGCCTGCATTGTAGCCAATTGTGTATTTAAAGGACAGATTTGAAAAACAGTCATTTTAATATGCAAAGGAAGCACCAACAGGGAATTATACATGTTAAACCAGTCATTAGACTGAATTGCAAAGTCTCTTTTTAATTAGAAACCTCCCACGTGGTCTGGGCACAATTATAAAAGAAAGAATCATTTTGACTTCTAATATAATCTTACAAATATTATTTGTAGCTAAAACATTTTCCCACATACCTCCGAAATGTCAGCAAGGCAGCTTCAGTGACCTGAACACTTCTTCAGCAGATGCCTGCATGAAACATGACTGTCTTCCAACACGGCTGTCCATGGGTATGACAGCCCATGCTGGGCAGTAGGCCTTGTCCATCTCCCCTGGGCAATACACAGCACTGTAGTGTCAGGCCCCAGGAGGAGATACTGCCCACCAACTGTGGAAAGCTAGGCCAGTACTTTTAAAGCTATTGCCAAGTTTTCTTTATGAACAAATCTGATTATGTGATCTCTGCCTCAATTTAATTATCAGTAAACTCATGAATTTGGTCTGGAAAAATCCAAGGCAGAATTCATAGACCTTCTGCATGCATCTCATTTTAATGAGCTTAGACACAAATATCCTACACACTACATCCCCACCCATAGCTCCCCTTTACCACTCCCACGCAAACAGGAAAAATTACTCATCTTTGTAGAAAGGAAAAAGAAAGGGAATATGTGAGTTTGGGTCTCAAAGAGTTAAGAATGAGCCATATCTCTTGGTTTGCTAAGAAAAACAAAACAAAACACTGACCCAAGGCAGAAACCTACCCAAGGAAATTTTGAGAGTGTTAGCTCTAAGGGCCAAGGAGCTAAGTGTCTTGTAGAGTCGAGAACTCAAGTTGGACCAAAGAGCCAAATATGAGCTTGGAAGGAAGGAGAGAAGAGCATAAGATGACAATAATCTTCTCTAACAAAACAGGGAACAAGCCAACCCAGTAGCCTCCTCCACTTTGCCCTGTATGTGGGCTCAAGATAGTTACCAGACTCAGAACTGTTCTCTCACCCTCCTTGGTTGCCTCTTGTGATAATTTGAGTGCCCACTGGAAGCCAACCTAAATCCAGAACCCAAGGTAGTATCCTTAGCATGCATCAGGGCATTCTTTGATAACAGGATTCTCAGGAACAAACTAACCTATGTCAGTGTCAGGAAAGCCAAGTATGACATTGAATCCCAGGTTCTATTGGATGTTTTGGCTTGTAGTTGTAAATTAGGGAATTAAAAATAAACAAACAAAAACCACTTTCCCAATTCCTTTATCAGTTTAATTGAATAGCTATTACACTTATATACCAAAATTTTAAGAAAAAACTATTGTGGACCATTTTCACAGTGTAGGTCACAATGAGATCATCGGAGTGTGTCAAGTAGGCAACGAAGCTGAGCGGCTGGGCAGAGACCACTGGAGTGAGATGCTGTCGTATCCTCGGAAGCCCATTGCGCACTGGCACTCCCTGGTGGAGGTAAGAGCTACCTCCATGTGCTCCACTTTGCAGAAGAGTCAATGCTTTGCTGATGAAATGCAAAAGCTGGGAAAAACATGAGTTTACCAGGCTCTACAGATGGGTTTCTCTGGTGGCATTGACAGGGCTGTTAGGACTTGCATGTGGTCTGAGGTTCTGTTTGAGCTCCCCACCACTCTAGGAGGTTTTGAACATTGAGGTTTTGAATCCTGATCAAAGATTAGGGTTCTCTGGCTCCATGTTTGGCCTTTGGAAGGCATCTGCAGGGTGTGGTTGAGTGTAAAGTTTCAGACCATCATATGTTATCTAGAGCCTGACTTCTCAAAGAACTCTAGACTGAAAGAGAGGAGGTCTGAATTCTAGAACTGACTCTGGAACTAACCTGTGGTTCTAAGCAAGTTGGTTAGTATCAGGTTCAACCATGTTTAATGGAAAAACAATATAAAATGTAAATTTCTTTCTTACATACACAGCTTTGAAGAAAACAGTGTAGGATATTATAGTGGTCCCATGATCAACAGAAACCTAGACTTCTTCTGTCTTTCTGCTTTTCTGTCCCAGTATTTTTGGTTTTGTTTTCCTTGAAGTCACTTCATTGTACAATATGGCTGCTAAGCTCCAACCATCACATATCTTACAGGCCAAAAATCAAAGGTAAAAGTGGCAAGAGTCAAAAGAACACACATTCCTGTTCTGAGGATTTGCTTTAAGATCTCATGCAATGCTACTACTTGTTTATTTTAGCTGCAAACCATGTCTAGTTGTAGTGAAGGGTGAGAAATATATTCTTTTTGTTGGGTAGTAATCTTCTCAAATGAAAAACGAGGTTTTATTTGCAAAAGAGAGAGAGAGAATAGATAACTAAAGGCAATTTACATCATTCTCCCATTCTCACCCTCATTCACTCTCACTTTTCCATCACTTCTCATTCATTCTTATTCTACTTATCTTTGCTCATTTATTTGCTAATTCATTCCCTCAAAAGTAATTTGCACAGACTAAGTAACATTTCTGAGGTTCAAATGCCTTGTAGGCACATAAATTACAGAGGTGAATCAAAAGTAGAACTTGCGGACAGTGAGAGAGACAGAAGATTGTGTGTAGGTTACTTACTAAAGGATACAGCCATAAGCGTTGTCATCCATAGGAAGTGCCATAAGAGAGAGAGGTGTTTGTTGAGCTTACAGGAGATTCTGTGAAGTTTCTCCTTCCTGTTCTCAGTAAGTAAAGAGAAGAAGCCCCTGGGAATGGGAATGCCAGGAAGCAATTGGAGATTATTTACAAAAGGCTTGTGGGCTCCATGTGGAGAACTTTCCTCTGTTCTTTCTGTGCAGTCAGCTGTTTCCCTCAATAGCCATCATGAGAGAGCAAGACAGAGCCTCACCCAGAGTGTGTGCCTCTATCTGCCATAGTCATGTGAGTCTAGTTGTGGTAAACATGCATCAGTAGAGAGGCAAAGAGGCCCAAACCAGGACTGAGGAAAAAGGGACACCTCCTTTGTTAGAATGGTGCAAAAAGGAGGCTCCAAACATCAGGGTTTCTGGCTATATTCACAGGGAGCCTAGAGTCCCCTAATTTACATATCCCTAAAGGCATCTCTGTCCCTGGGCCATCAAAGCCAAGAATCTCTGCTGGACCCAAAATTAATCCCTAATGGAGCCCCAAAGGACCTGTGAGCCCCTTGAGAATTAGCTGGGAGACTGACACTGACTGAACCTTACCCCACTTCATTCCATGAATGGAATTCTCAAAGGAGTCTATCTGCAGGCTCATTAAATTGTTCAGGGCCACCTCTGGCAGTGTCAGAGCAGTTGTAAACCACTTCCTGTGTCTTCGAAGTCATCCCTGAATTAAATTATGACTTGTCATCAGGAATGTCTAAGCTCTGTGACAGGAAGTGGGATAGGAATAAGGGCAAGGGGTGGAGAGAAGCTGAGAGGTGAGCCCTGATCCCTGTTCTAGCGGTTCTTCCTCGGCAGGCAGTATCCTTGGCCGGGTGTGGCATCCTTGGCCCTGAGCAGCAGTGGGTGTAATGAAAAGAAGGAGGTAGAAAGCAGGCCTTGGAGGCTTCCTCCACTGCTGAGGGAAAGTGCTGTATAGCTTTGGTCGCCTGGGAGATGCTTCTTAAATGCTGAGCACTCAGCTTTTTGCAAATCTGTGTTCAATGGTTATGTAAGTGAGAAATAAATGTCTTTAGGGTTAAAGTACTGAAGCTTGGGAGTCACTTGTACAGCAGCTAGAATTACTTCAGCTAATACAACAGTTGTTTCTCAATTGTTGCAGCAGAACTAAGGAAGAGAAATGCTTGCTCCCTGGTATGAAAGGCTAACCAAGGGAGGCTGTTCCTTCCTTGTAGCTTCCTGTCTCTTTGAAGTAACACCCCAGACTCCAAATCCATCCTAAGAGGAGAAGTGATGCCCTCTCTTTTTAAAAATAAACATAGAAAAGGCAGAATTGGAGCAATGGTACCAGATGAGATGAAAGCAGGTGGGAGGTGGGCCATGCTTTGCTGGACTCTGTACAGGTGGAGGAGGCCGCAGGCAGTGGTGGGATGTGTGCATGAAGAAGTTGGATGGACCTAGATTCACATTGCTGGGCTGCCCTGTGCTGGTTGGGTTGTTCTTTCCTTTAGTTTTCTCATCTATAAAGTGGCCATAAGAGTGCCTGTTTGTCAAGGGCAGTTGTGGGGATGAAGCATCCCAATCTATGTGAAATGCAACTCCACAGCTGGCACATAACAGGTACTCAGTGAAGTTCTCATGATCCTTAAATACTTCCCACGTTTTGACGGGCTGCTGTGAATCCTCATGGGACTGTGTCATGTAGGGAAATATCCACCCATAGTTCATCATGGAGAATAAGAGAAAGGCTGGGAATCCTCATCCCCGCACCCCACAGCGCAGATTGGGGGGGTTCTCTGTACTTGAGTGCATGCACTTCTGCCCCTTTTCTTCTTTTCCTTGGCTGTAAAGATAAGTTGCTATTATGTCTTTTAAATTTCTGATTTAAAACAAAACATTGCTAAATCCCAGACCTTTTGATGTGTGTGTGTATGTGTGTGTGTGTGTGTGCGCACATGAGCTTGAGAGGGAGGACAGAATGAATAAGGGGGAGTTGGAATTTAGTGTGAAGGGAAGCTGGCCTGGCAGAAGCTCTTCACTGCCAAGGACCGAGGGACCAAGTTAGAACTGAACCCTGAGCCCTGCAGAGATCTGGCAGCATACTCAGGGCTGCATCCAACATATCCTGACCTTGCCAGGGCAGGTGGCAGATGGAGTCTTCAAAGCCAATGAATTAAAAAATCCGTTTCTCTCTCAGGGATTCTGGATGGCTTCACTTCACACTCAAAGGTCAGCCAATACCACTCCTTCTCCTCTCCATGATGTCAACAGCATGGAAAGCTGAGTAAACTGCCTCAGAGAAGGCTGCCTGGGGCTTGGGGATAGATAGGAGGATTCCCTCCACAGAGCTGCAAGGGATGATAGAGTGCTAAGGGCTCCCTCACCCTAACACAAGGCTCTGGACATCCAAGATAAGATGGTGTTGACCTGGCTATATCCCTGTACCTCTTGCATTCTCCTGAATGTCAAGTTGACCTACATGATTAGTTTCAGGGAGAATAACAGGAAATAGTTCCAGGTTTTCATTGCTCTCCGGTGTATTTCTGTGTAAACTTATGTATTAACAAGTAGTAAAGTTGGTTTGATGGGAAACCAGACACAGGCACCATTTGGTTAAAGTAGAATTTATTTTTACTAAAGAATAAAGAATGAGAGTCCAATCAGAATATATAGAACACATCAATGTCATCCTGATTGACAGGTGCAAGTTCTTAACTCCTAAAGTCCTATCTAAGTTGCTCAAATGTGATCAGTCTTCCTCTCACCAAGTCCAGTCTTTGTATAAATATGTGCATTGGGCTAGAATTGTTCTACACCAACCTAGCTGTCTGTTGGGACTGCCTGGTTGCACCTGGTGTACAGTTCTTTTCTGAGGGCTGTACAGTTCTCAGCATAACTATGGGTGCAAGACCACCTTGGCATGAATGGTCCTCATATATCATCTTCAGCCTCATTAAGGGTATGAATTTATAACTAAAGGTCCAAAGCAAATGTCAGTTACCCAGGCTTGTCTTGAAGTTATACTAACAATCCCTTTTAACCATCTCTCCAGCCTAACTGGATCTCCAAGGTCCACAGATTCCCAGGAGAAAGCATCTTATTTCCCATGGGTCATGAAAATGTAATGAGTACCTACTCCAGCAGGAGTTTGGGGAATAGACTTCTTGAGATCAGACCTGACAGGACAGGAAAAGTGACTAGAATTAACATGATTGCTTCCCAGAAGATTTTGAAGTGAGAGAGTGAGAGATTTAAACACTCTGGGCAAATTGTTATTCATGGCAGATTCAGGAAACTAGAGTGATTTCTTCCAGAAGGATATGGGTATAGCTGAAGGAGCCTAGGTGCTGTCACAGGTCTGTACATGGCCATTGCTGCTTTGTTCCTCCAGATCATGCTGGCCCTGAGTCCACATTTTCCTTTTGCTTTTCCTTCAATCCATCTGAACTTGGGGTTTCAAGCTTGAAGTGAAACTAGAATCACTCCTCCTTCTGAGCCCTCCCTGTCTCTTCTGCCAAAGGCTCTCTATTTCTTCTTCCTGTCTGGTGGAAATGTCCTTTCTGGTGTAGCATGATTCTTCTCTACCCATGACATGTTCAGGACTCCAAGGTTTTCTTTCAACATGTAAAGGAAATGTTTGGAGCTTAGAAGTGTCTCTTTTCTCACAACCAAGCCTGGCTTCAAGACTTGTTTCATGGGAGACTAGCTGACACTGGCTGATTGTTGACCTTCTTTTATCTGCCCTTCAACTTGAAGAAATATATGGCATTAATTCAATGCATGGAGACCACATGACTGATAGACAATGAAGATAATATCCTGGGGCTGATGTAGTGGCTCAAGTGATAGAGCACCTGCCTGGCAAGTGTGAGGCCCCGAGTTCAAACCCTAGTACTGCCAAAAAAAAAAAAAATAGAAAGAAAGAAAATACTATATCTGCCAGGCATGGGAATGCATAGGAGGATCATGAGTTCCAGGTCAGCCTTGGCTACAGAGTGAGAGAGACCATGTCTCAAAAAAAAAAAAAAAAAAGCCAGCACTGGTGACTCACACCTGTAATTTTAGCTACTCAGGAGGGAGCGATCAGGAGGTCCAAAGCCAGCCCTGGGCAAATGGTTTTTCAGGCCCTATCTCAAAAATATCTAACACAAAAAAGGGCTGGTGGAATGACTCAAGCAGTAGAGTATCTGCCTAACAATTTGAAGCCCTAGTTCAAAACCCCAGTACCATCAATAAAAAAGAAAAGAACATCCCTGCTACATAGACAGTGAATTAATATTTGATGAATGAAGGAAGGAAGGAATAAACAAATGAGATATATAATGAAGCAAATTGGGTTCCTTTAGAAATTCTGTAGTTTCTACTCCACGACATATCATCATTAAAACAACAAGTTCAGAAACTAAGGAAAGAATATTGAAGGCTGTAAGAGAGAAAAAACAAGTAACATACAAAGGTAAACCTATCAAAATCACAGCAGACTTCTCAACAGAAACATTAAAAGCAAGAAGAGCATGGGGTGAGATCTTCCGGGCACTGAATGAAAATAACTTCAACCCCAGGATACTCTACCCAGCAAAGCTATCATTCAAAATAGATGGAGCAATAAAAGTCTTCCATGATAAGCAGAAACTAAAACAATATGTGACCACAAAGCCACCATTACAAAAGATTCTGCAAGGGATCCTGCACACAGAAAGTGAAACCCAACTTAACCATGAAAAGGCAGGCAGCACCAAACCACAGGATAAGAAAAAGCAAGACAGTAGAGAGTAACATCAAGTTAGGTATACACAATCAAACCTTCAAACAACTAAGACAACTAAATGGCAGGAATCACCACAGACCTATCATTACTAACACTTAATGTTAATGGACTTAATTCACCCATCAAAAGACACCGTTTGACAAAATGGATTAAAAAAGAAGATCCAACAATTTGTTGCTTACAGGAGACTCATCTCACCTACAGAAATAAGCATATGCTTAGGATGAAAGGCTGGAAGAAGATTTACCAAGCCAATGGCCCCCGAAAACAGGCAGGAGTAGCAATACTTATCTCTGACAAAGTAGACTTCAAACCTACATTGATCAAACGAGATAAAGAAGGACATTCCATACTAATGAAAGGGGAAATAGACCAAAAGGAAATAATAATCATCAATCTGTACGCACCCAATGTCAACGCACCCAATTTCATCAAACATACCCTGAAAGACCTAAAAGCATATATAAACGCCAACACAGTGGTTGTGGGAGACTTTAACACTCCATTATCATCAATAGATAGGTCATCCAAACAAAAACTCAATAAAGAAATCCAAGATCTAAAATATGCAATAGATCAAGTGGACCTAGTAGATGTCTACAGAACATTTCATCCAACCTCTACACAATATACATTCTTCTCAGCAGCCCATGGAACCTTCTCCAAAATAGATCATATCCTAGAGCACAAAGCAAGCCTCAGCAAATATAAGAAAATAGAAATAATACCGTGCATACTATCTGACCACAATGCAGTAAAAGTAGAACTCAACAACAAAAATAAAGACAAAAAATATGCAAACAGCTGGAAACTAAATAACTCATTACTTAATGAAGAATGGATCATCGATGCAATAAAAGAGGAAATTAAAAAGTTCCTGGAAGTCAATGAAAATGAAAACACAACCTACCGGAACCTATGGGACACAGCTAAGGCAGTCTTGAGAGGAAAGTTTATAGCCATGAGTGCATATATTAAAAAGATAGAAAAATCCCAAATCAATGACCTAATGATACATCTCAAACTCCTAGATAAACAAGAACAAGCAAATCCCAAAACAAATAGAAGGAGAGAAATAATAAAAATAAGAGCTGAAATCAACAAAATAGAAACCAAAAAAACCATACAAAGAATTAATGAAACAAAAAGTTGGTTCTTTGAAAAAATAAACAAGATCAACAGACCACTGGCAAACCTGACTAAAATGAGGAGAGAAAAAACCCAAATTAGTAGAATTAGGAATGCAAAAGGGGATATAACAACAAACACCATGGAAGTCCAGGAAATCATCAGAGACTACTTTGAGAACCTATATTCAAATAAATTTGAAAATCTAAAAGAAATGGACAGATTTCTAGATACATATGATCATCCAAAACTGAACCAAGAGGAAATTAATCACCTGAATAGACCTATAACACAAAATGAAATTGAAGCAGCAATCAAGAGTCTCCCCAATAAGAAAAGTCCAGGACCTGATGGATTCTCTGCTGAATTCTATCAGACCTTTAAAGAAGAACTGATACCAACCCTCCTTAAACTGTTCCACAAAATAGAAAGGGAAGGAAAACTGCCAAACACATTTTATGAAGCCAGTATTACACTTATCCCAAAACCAGGCAAAGACACCTCCAAAAAGGAGAATTATAGGCCAATCTCCTTAATGAACATTGATGCAAAAATCCTCAACAAAATAATGGCAAACCGAATTCAGCAACACATCAAAAAGATTATTCACCACGACCAAGTAGGCTTCATCCCGGGATGCAGGGGTGGTTCAACATACGAAAATCAATAAACGTAATAAACCACATTAACAGAAGCAAAGACAAAAACCACTTGATCATCTCAATAGATGCAGAAAAAGCCTTTGATAAGATCCAACATCATTTCATGATAAAAGCTCTAAGAAAACTAGAAATAGAAGGAAAGTACCTCAACATTATAAAAGCTATATATGACAAACCTACAGCCAGCATTATACTTAACGGAGAAAAATTAAAACCATTCCCTCTAAAATCAGGAACCAGACAAGGATGCCCACTATCTCCACTCCTATTCAACATAGTACTGGAATTCCTAGCCAGAGCAATTAGGCAAGAAGAAGGAATAAAAGGAATACAAATAGGTAAAGAAACTGTCAAAATATCCCTATTTGCAGACGACATGATCCTATACCTTAAAGACCCAAAAAACTCTACTCAGAAGCTTCTAGACATCATCAATAGCTATAGCAAGGTAGCAGGATATAAAATCAACATAGAAAAATCATTAGCATTTCTATACACTAACAATGAGCAAACTGAAAAAGAATGTATGAAAACAATTCCATTTACAATAGCCTCAAACAAAATCAAATACCTAGGTGTAAACCTAACAAAAGATGTGAAATACCTCTACAAGGAAAACTCTACACTTCTGAAGAAAGAGATTAAGGAAGACTATAGAAAGTGGAGAGATCTCCCATGCTCATGGATTGGTAGAATCAACATAGTAAAAATGTCAATACTCCCCAAAGTAATCTACATGTTTAATGCAATTCCCATCAAAATTCCAATGACATTCATTAAAGAGATTGAAAAATCTACTGTTAAATTTATATGGAAACACAAGAGGCCACGAATAGCCAAGGCAATACTCAGTCAAAAGAACAGCGCTGGAGGTATCACAATACCTGACTTCAAACTATATTACAAAGCAATAACAATAAAAACAGCATGGTACTGGCACAAAAACAGACATGAAGACCAGTGGAACAGAATAGAGGACCCAGATATGAAGCCACACAACTATAAGCAACTTATCTTTGACAAAGGAGCTAAAAATATACGATGGAGAAACAGCAGCCTCTTCAACAAAAACTGCTGGGAAAACTGGTTAGCAGTCTGCAAAAAACTGAAACTAGATCCATGTATATCCTACCAAGATCAACTCAAAATGGATCAAGGATCTTAATATCAGACCACAAACTCTTAAGTTGATACAAGAAAGAGTAGGAAATACTCTGGAGTTAGTAGGTATAGGTAAGAACTTTCTCAATGAAACCCCAGCAGCACAGCAACTAAGAGATAGTATAGATAAATGGGACCTCATAAAACTAAAAAGCTTCTGTTCATCAAAAGAAATGGTCTCTAAACTGAAGAGAACACCCACAGAGTGGGAGAAAATATTTGCCAACTATACATCAAAGGACTGATAACCAGAATATACAGGGAACTTAAAAAACTAAATTCTCCCAAAACTAATGAACCAATAAAAAAATGGGCACATGAACTAAACAGAACTTTCTCAAAAGAAGAAATTCAAATGGCCAGAAAACACATGAAAAAATGGTCACCATCTCTAGCAATAAAGGAAATGCAAATTAAAACCACGCAAAGATTCCACCTCACCCCTGTTAGAATAGCCATCATCAGCAACACCACCAACAACAGGTGTTGGCAAGGATGTGGGGGAAAAAGGAACCCTTTTACACTGTTGGTGGGAATGTAGACTAGTACAACCACTCTGGAAAAAAATTTGGAGGCTACTTAAAAAGCTGGACATCGATCTACCATTTGATCCAGCAATACCACTCTTGGGGATATACCCAAAAGACTGTTACTCCAGAGGCACCTGCACATCCATGTTTATTGCGGCACTATTCATAATAGCCAAGTTATGGAAACAGCCAAGATGCCCCACCACTGACGAATGGATTAAGAAAATGTGGTTTCTATACACAGTGGAATTTTATGCAGCCATGAAGAAGAACGAAATGTTATCAATTGCTGGTAAATGGATGGAATTGGAGAACATCATTCTGAGTGAGGTTAGCCTGGCCCAAAAGACCAAAAATCATATGTTCTCCCTCATATGTGGACATTAGATCAAGGGCAAACACAACAAGGGGATTGGACTATGAGCACATGATAAAAGCGAGAGCACACAAGGGAGGGGTGAGGATAGGTAAGACACCTAAAAAACTAGCTAGCATTTGTTGCCCTTAACGCAGAGAAACTAAAGCAGATACCTTAAAGCAACTGAGGCCAATAGGAAAAGGGGACCAGGTAGTAGAGAAAAGGTTAGATCAAAAAGAATTAACCTAGAAGGTAACACCCACGCACAGGAAATCAATGTGAGTCAATGCCCTGTATAGCTATCCTTATCTCAACCAGCAAAAACCCTTGTTCCTTCCTATTATTGCTTATACTCTCTCTACAACAAAATTAGAAATAAGGGCAAAATAGTTTCTGCTGGGTATTGACGGGGGGGGGGGGGGGGAGCGGGAGGGGGCGGAGTGGGTGGTAAGGGAGGGGGTGGGGGCAGGGGGGAGAAATTAACCAAGCCTTGTATGCACATATGAATAATAAAAAAAGAAGGAAAAAAAAAAAAAAAAGAAATTCTGTAGTTTCAAACTCCCCCATTCCGTGGAGTCCAAAATAAAAGTCAGTCCCAGGCAAGGTGTAAAAGGCATTGAGAGTGAATTTGCATCAAGGCTGTTCAAATGGAGATGCCCTTTATTGAGCTCCAAGTTTTGATGAGCTCTTCTTTGTTTAGGAAAAGTACATGAGCAGGGGTCATTTCCTCCCTTGGTGCCCAAGAAATGCTATCTGATGATAGTAGCTTTGCATTTGGGGTACAATTGAGAAATATTCAGAACAATTGACTCCCCTTAGTAAAGTGCAGAGATCCGCTTGATATAGACAGCCAGGTCCTACTTCAGTATCTCCTTTGATAGTGGAAGCAGAGACCCCGGAGGTGCAAAGCAGACTGCTGCACCCCAAGTGAGAACTGATAGAGAGATGACAAGAAATCAGCCCTCAACTTGACTTTTCTCACTGGGGAAACATTTCAGCACCAGTTTATACAAAGTAATGACTTGCTCCACCCATCTGTGAAGTTAAAGGAGGAAAAAAACAAAGGGAAAGGTGGGGTGACAAAATAAAGGACTTATTTTTCAGATTTTTCAACTTTTTTTTTTTTTCAAAATTATATGAAGTTTATTTTGATCATTTTTAATAAAATTGCTTGCATTCAAAAGCAAGATATATGGGTAGGAACAGAAATTCAGTTTCTATAAATGAAGTAAATGAGACTCAGGATGATCTCATAATGTACCAAAGGCCACAAAGAAAGGACAACAAAGCCAAAGTCAGAGCTCTGTCTGCAGCTCCTGCGTGGTCTTCTGCTGGCTCCATGATTTAGATGTAAACTTTTTTTTTTAATTTTTATTGTTTTATTATTCATATGTGCATACAATGCTTGGGTCATTTCTCCCCCCTGGCCCCCACCCCCTCCCTTACCACCCACTCCGCCCCCTCCCTCTCCCCCCCACCCCCTCAATACCTGGCAGAAACTATTCTGCCCTTATCTCTAACTTTGTTGAAGAGAGAGTATAAGCAATAATAGGAAGGAACAAGGGTTTTTGCTAGTTGACATAAGGCTAGCTATACAGGGAGTTGACTCACATTAATTTCCTGTGCATGTGTGTTGTTAGGAAAAACGCCGCTCTCAAAGAAAGCTCACGAGAAAACTCACGTCCGTAGAGCAAAGTTTAATGGCAGGCCCAAACTGCCAGGCTGGCTGGGGAAAAGATGGCACAGCCCCAAGTCTGGGCGAGCAGTGGCTTTTATAGAAGGGGGAGGGTAAGGAAGTTAGTACAGGTGCAGTAGTCTCTGGTAGGGGTGGGGCTGTCTTAGAGCACGGGAATTTGTTTAAGGGCAGGGCTGCCATTTTGGCTGATTCACAAAATGGCGACATTATTGTTCTATCATGTGTTACCTTCTAGGTTAATTCTTTTGGATCTAACCTTTTCTCTAGTTCCTGGTCCCCTTCTCCTATTGGCCACAGTTGCTTTTAAGGTATCTTCTTTA
This sequence comes from Castor canadensis, assembly GCF_047511655.1. Classification (NCBI taxonomy): domain Eukaryota; kingdom Metazoa; phylum Chordata; class Mammalia; order Rodentia; family Castoridae; genus Castor; species Castor canadensis. The sequence continues at coordinate 145,951,674 of NC_133386.1, forward strand.
GTTTCTCTGCATTGAGGGCAACAAATGCTAGCTAATTTTTTCGGTGTCTTACCTATCCTCACCCCTCCCTTGTGTGCTCTCGCACCAGTTTATACAAAGTAATGACTTGCTCCACCCATCTGTGAAGTTAAAGGAGGGAAAAAACAAAGGGAAATGTGGGGTGACAATATAAAGGACTTATTTTTCAGATTTTTCAACCACTTTTAAAAGATTTTTTAAAAACATTTTTAGCATGCCAATGTCCATAAACACTTGCAGAACCTCTGAAGCAAAACTGATTGCAAAGACCATAGAATGTACTATATGTTTGGGATCTGAAAATATTAACAAATCTGTTAGAATCTATACTAGTTGATATATGAGTGGCCAGAATGCAGTTTGAACAAGCAAGCACAGTTAGTGTTAATGGGCATTGTGTTTCCAGCTGGTGGAGGATATGCTTAGTAAATAAAGCCAAGACCACTCAGCCTTTCTCCTGCAAATATTATTTCTTTTTCTTTCCTTTTTTGTCTTTTGTGGTGGTGAGGTTTAAACTCAGGCACTTGCACTTATGAAGCAGGCACTCTACCATTTGAGTCACAACACCAATCCAACAGCCCTTCTTTTTTTTTTTTTTTTTTTTTTGTGGTACTGGAGTTTAACTCAGTGCCTACAACTTGAGCCACTCCACAAGTTCTTTTTTTGTGAAGGGTTTTTTCAAGATAAGGTCTCATGAACTATTTGCCCATGCTGGGTTTGAACCACGATCCTCCTGATTTCTGCCTCTTGAGTAGCTAGGATTACAGATGTGAGCCACCGGCACCTGGCAAGTCTTATTTCTTATATTGAATTATCTGTACAAAAAAAAAAAATAAGGTTTCTAAATGGTTTCTCACTTTCAGTTGGTATACAAAACCAGTGACTTTCTAGAAGGTCTGTACATATAGTAATCATACAAAAATGGGAATGCTTAAGGTAAACACTAGAAGTATAAAAAATAACAACAGTGTGATGGAAAGTAACATTTCTACCTAAGCAGAAAGTCAACAGCATCTTGACTCTCCTCTGATTCACAAGTGACCTTGCTGCAGCAGTCTTTGCCCTAGAGGATCACACTTGAATAGTTATTAAATAGGAGGGTGAATGACAATGGGTTTGAGCTTCAGCTCTCCCCACCTCAGGAGGGACTGGCATTGTGACTGCAACACAGTGGGGTGTGTAGATTCTTCTCCCACAGATTAAATGAATCAGAGTAGTTTTATGCCACTCTCTGAAGGAGTCATGCCAGCTGCTGATAGTCCCTCCCTGGAGAAGGGACCTGGGGCAAAAGTAGATCATCCTGGCAGAGGTCATCTGGGAAGGCTATTACTCCAGGAAATGTCTTCCAAAAGAAGCTCCTATCAAGTGCTGCTTCTCACACATCACCAGTACAACCTACTGATAGGACATAGCTAAGTTTATTGCTTTCTCCTGTAATGGAAGGGCAAGGTCTGGTTTATTTATATTTGGAAGTCTGATTTAAGGTGGGTCTTTCAGTGCAGTGAGGGGATGGAAAGAGAGGATCTTGGCTGCCATTGCCTCTTCTGTCTTATAGACTGTGGTATACTCACTACCTAACAAAGCCCATGGCACGTGGTAGACTCCCAGCAATGTTTTCTAATGAAACCAATTATTGCTATTTGGTTAATTGACTTGTGTGTTCAAATAGTCATGGTCAAAAGAGAGACACTTTACTCTCAATGATACACAAATTCTTTCACAGTTAAGGGAGAAAACTGCTTTCCTCTTGTACTTATACTTATGTTACTTTCCAGGGGAAGAATTCAAATCATACATGAAATTGAAGGGCCTGTGGAAGCTCTCCATTTCTGATTGCCCCCTGGGGTTGAAAAAGGCACAGTTCCTCAGCAGCAAACATTTCACACATTACTGCCCTTTCCCATCAATGTTTCCTCCCATGTACTCATTTTTTTAGAATAAAAGTGAAATTTGATACTTTTAACAACACTGTTTCAGCAACTTTATCTTTTAGTCCTGTTACTTTATTTTTAAGTAAAGCTCAAGTGTATGTTTAAAATCTGTAGTTGATAGTGATAGAATTACATTTTTTCACTCCTTTTAAATAAAATTCAGGGCATGAAATGTGATGACATTGGTAATCAAAATACTTAAAAAAGAAAGGGGATTTTCTTAAAAAGCAAGTGGAACTTTACAAATCACTAAGCAATTATGGAATGCAATCTCTACTTCGTAGGTATATAATATACTATAGTTTGTTGTACTCAGATTGTCAGAAACAGAAGCAGTTTCAAGCCAGCCAGGAAAACATCAAGCTGAGTTTTCTCTTTGTAGCAGAAGATCTGAATGGTATCAGCCTTTAGATACTTTACATATTGATAAGTAAGTGTTCCAATTCACAGAGTTTACTAGAGAAAGGTCATAAAACCAATCAAAAAAGTAAATAACATCCAAAGAGATTAAGAGTGACTATAAAATTTAAAATGTAAACATTCTGGATCTTCCTTCCTGCTATTAATGCTTAATGAAGTCTCTGAAGGGGACTTGGAGATTTAAATCCAAATAAATCCACATCTGTTTATGCTTTCCACAGGGCCTTATCTTCATTCTACCTCAGCTATGGTATAAATATTTCTGTCCCTCCAAAATTCTTATGTTGAAACCTCTTCCCCAATCTAGTGATATAAAGAGAATAATTAGGTAATACGGGCTGTGCCCTCATGAGTGGGATGAATACCTTATAAAAGAGGCCCACTGTGTGAAAATACAATAAGAAGGCACCATCTAGGAGCCTTCTCCTAGGATTATAGCTAGCTCTCACCAAACACCAAATCTGCTGGTGCCTTGATCTTTTGATTTCCCAACCTCCTGAACTGTAAGTAATAAATTTCTGTTGCTTATATAATACTCGGGCTAAGGCTAAGGCTAAGGTATTTTGTTAAAGCAACCCAAAAGGAATAAGGTACCCTCCTGTTACCTGGAGTCAAGGTTGCATCAAAAAATAAGGCTGAGTTGGGCCAAGCAACACTTCTTCACTAAAGAAGACAGGAATTAGCCTGACTTCAGAGAGACACACAGAATCTCTAAACAAGATAATCAGGACTGAGTATCTGCTGTTCCCATCCTAGTTCTGGGAATTTCTCTGCAGAAATATTGAGTGGGGCCACCAGTGGCAGTAATGTTCCCTAAGGAAGGAAGCAAGAGCTAGACAGGGATTAGATTGAGATGGTAGGTATCTTCATTGCAGATTTTAAGGATTGAAGTAGTATTTTGCTTTTGAGAGATCCTGACCTGCCAGGCTGGGTCAGACTTGTGGAAGGGTTGAATAGTGTGGGAGTTCTACTCACTTTGGCATACAAGGTTCAGGAATGAGTTGACAACCAAGGTCCCTTGGCTATGGAACATTGCATCACAGGACCCAAAAGGATAGAGGATAGCCACAAGAGGGCAGTTCTGCCTCTCCACTTTGAGCCTGCAGGGTGACATCAGCATGGGTGTGGGTGACCTCAGGAGTGACTAGTTGGGGTGACCAAATCTGATCTTTCAGTTGCAGTTTAAATTTTATGCTCTTAAAAGTTGCAGAATATTTATTTTTCAGGGTTAGAACTAATGGCTCTTATGCTACTACTTGCAAATAATATGGGACTTCCCTTGCTTTTCAAGTATTAAACCAACATACGTGAATATGGAGCCACTTAGAAATAAATCTTAAATCAAGAATAAGGGTCCAAGAATCCTTGCAGAAAAAGAAATCATAATTGAGTGAAACCCTATGACTTCAGGATAACAAGAGAGAATTGGGGACACTACCACGAATTGCACCATTTGTATCGGGGCAGAATCTAAGCCTTCACTCTCAGTGTACCATCAGCACTAACTCCAGCCCTTCTGTTCCTCCCACATGACAGTGGGCATGAAGCAGTTAATAGCAAAGACCTTGAGAAGCTGCTCTTTGTTATAAGGAAATTGCTTTTAGCTCCAGTTGCTGCAGCCAGAAGAGATGCTTGAAAGCAAGAGAGGGAATAATAGGGTAGAAAAGGACTTTTGAATTACATGGGAGACTTCGAGGACTACTCATTCCAGAAGAAGTTCCTCTTACTGATTCAAGCCAATAATTCTCCAGAGTTCCCAAGCACTGATGTAACTTCCTTCCCCATCTTCACAGACTGTTTAAATTCATGGGTGCCCAGGAGACAGTCCTGCTGAGTATGAGCTTCCTCCATAACAGAAGCTGGGACAGAATTAATAATAGCAATAATCCTACAAATACAAAGTTGAGCCCTGTGCTGTAGTGGAGGTGGATGGTCTCTGAAAGTTAAAAGAGTCCTTAAGCAATTGCAGATGAAACTAATATAAATTGATTAGAAAATCAGCTACACAGTCCAGAAGAGGACTCTGTGAGACAGGGGAAGAAGACGACTAAATAAGTAGATACGGACCCAACTTGAGGCTTTGCTCATTCTCACCCTAGAAAGGATGAGAAATTAAGGATTAAGCCCCTTCTAGAACCACTACTCATTCCATGCTCAGAGAATAATAGGCAACCTCTATTTTTAAGACTTTATGCTGATGATGGCGCATACTTGATTGAGTATAATACAGCTAGTGAGAGGTTGCTATATAAAATTCCTTCCATGTGATTGAAGAAGCTGAAGAAAGTGTGGGTGTGAAAGAGAAGTGTTGGAACAACAGCCAGTCATAGGGAATGGAATTTGATGCCATTGGGAGAAGGGGAAATTAGAGGCAGTATATTGAGTAGAATTGACATGGATTTGCATTTGGATTGTACAGTGACAGCTTTCTGAGACTGGCCCCAGACTGAATGGTCCATGGTGTTCCCACATGAGGCTAGATTATTTGTAATTTTTCATATACATGTATATGTACAAATTTAAGTTAGCGCTCAGCAAGCTAAAGCATACACATAAAGACTTAAATTAACTGTTTAATATTCTAGGGTCCAATTTGGGGGCTTTGGGAGGGTGTTTTATTTTGTTTTGTTTGGCTGAATTTATTCCTGAACTTGTTTAACTTGGAAACTAAATGTATGAAATATATAAATGCAAAAGCTACTGTGGTCAAAGCAATGAGAAGCTGAGGAGAGAAACATTTAATAAGAAAGGCATAGCCCAGTTAAACTTCCTGGTGAGCTACCCCAGCTGTGCTGCTGTCGCTAGTGTCTAACAAGAAGGGAAATCTCATGCCAGCTTTGCCACTTGGAGCTGTGAAGCTTTGACAAGTTATCTGTTCTAAGAATCAGTTTTCTCCTTCATAAATGAGGAGGTTTCTATGTGGTTTTAAATACCTATTTAGGCAATTCAATGATATAGCATATACAAAAGGACCTAGCCTGGATCTGGCAGTTAAAGATGCTCAGCAAGTGTTTGTTTCCTTTTTCAGCCAATTAAAATCTTGGGGAAATATAATTCTACCTAGACCTTTCAGCAGCTAATTATTGGTGGTGCTATTGCAATGCTCAAATAAGGATAACTTCCTAGGAATATTCCAAGTTTCTCATTTTTCTGACTTTTGGAATTTCCAGTGCTTCACAGGGACTTTGTCATCAAGAATGTAAGCTGTAGCACTGTATTTCAATAATTTCCCAATTATACATGGAATAGATTCTTACCTGTGATTTACAGTAGAAATATATCTAATATCATTACATATACACAGATATAAAACTACACACATGTATGTTGTTTAAAAATTGTATTTCATTTTTTAAAAAAGTATTGGTCAAAACTATTACATTAATTTTTTAAAAATCCAATAATGGGTCACTTTTCTCAATATGAAAAACATTTACATAAAGGGTACCACTTTCAGAGAGGCCACTGTAATTTTGTTCTATTATGGTTTATTAAATGAGAGATGTAGAATCATGATCAAGTCCACACATTTTTACAGCCATCTATTCAGATCTTTTCTCTGAAAGACTTGAATTCCAGGCTTTTCATCACATACATTCACCATCACATACATTCCTCATGACTTGAGTTTAGCTTCTCTGCTAGGATACTGCATGCATGAGTTTGTGCTGACACATTTATACAAGTACAAATAACTTTTTTTTTGCCACATATATTTAACCTTGGGGCTGAGCCTTACGGTGCTAATCAGCATTGAGATACCAACCATGTGCTTATCATTGAAGAATATTGTCATGTAAAACCACAGAAGGAAGGAGAGATAACGCTCATGAAGGTGAGTGTCTCTGCTATGAAAGAGCTCCCTGAGTGACTGGCTCTACATGACTCCTTCACTCCTGCTGAGGCCAGGCACTACACTGAGTACTGAAGATGCTGATGAAGGCTAAGTGCCTGCCTTCAAAGAGGCTGATAAGAGAGACTAACAGTTTATTGTTCCAGTGTAATGCCATAGATTATATAATTTGTGTTTTCCCAGTTTTTACGGGAGCACAGATGAGTGTGTTCTCAATACGCCATAGGGGAGGGAGTGGTAATATGTGAGCATAGATGACCTGACTTCAGCAGGCTCTTAGAAATGAGTAAAAATCCCCCCATTGAACAAAGAAGAAAAGGAAAAGAATAGAGATCAATGCATTCAAAGGCACAAAGTTGTAAAAGGCAAGGGTCAGTGTCTGACACACCAAGGAGTTCAGATGATTAAAACAGGCAACCTGGAGTGTGGAAATAAGGCCAGAAAGGGAGGGAAGGAAGTTTGGCCTTTCTACTGGGACAATAAGGGAGCTTTGAAATGATTTTGAGAAGAGCTGCAATGTGCTCAAATTGACATATTAAAAGGATCACACTGACCACCTGGAGGAGGTGTGGCCAGGATGAGCTGTGTTGGGGCCTGAAGAGGGAAGAAGTAGAGGATAAGGAAGAATATACTTGGAAAGAATTATGAGCTAAAACAAGAGGTTAGGGAGAGGGAGGAGTTCAGGATGATAGCCAGGCCTCTTTGTTGACCAGATGGATGGTCCTGCTGTTTACTGGGCTACAGAATTGTAGAGAAGGGACCAGGGGCTTGGAGTAAAGAGATTAAGGAGTTTCACTGTATTCCCATAGCAATGGAATTTGACAATGTATGGTTTATTCATTACCTTCTAAAAGATGAGTTCACAACAGTTACTTAAATTTTAACCATCACCCTGTACACACACACACACACTGCTCTGAATGATGACTTTTTCAATGAAAATGCCTATGCCCATAAGCTGTTGACAAAAGGTTAATTAGCCTGCCAGATCCTCTGAGGGAAGCTCAGAGCTTTACTGACAAAAGCTTTCCCTGAGTTAAGGGAGGTTGTAGTTTTTCCCCCTATGTTAGAGGACACCACACTCAGCTATAACCTTACTGTGAAAAGAAGAGACCTCAGTTCAGATTGGCATATTCTACACTCTGCTGAAGCCTAGAGTGAAGACCAAAACAAAAAAATCTGGAACATCATCAGGACCTGGACCTCAGAGATGACTCAGGAGTCAGAAGGGAGAAAGTGCTAGGAAGAGGCAAAAAGAGACAGACGATCAGGACAACCTCAGACTACAGACCAGGCCACAACAAGTTGAATGTATAGCAAAATATATCCAAATCTATTTCAAATTACACTTAGTAATATTTTAAAACCATTCTTCATTTCACTAAGCAACATCTCTGTGCTATTTAATCTGTGTGCACAGGTTGGCTGGGCTCACTCTCTGAGTTCAAGGAAAGCAGTTTCAGTGGTGTGATGGTACTTGGTGGCATCCTGATTGGAGAGACAAGGAGGGAGGAATTAGAAAGTGAGGAATTAAGAGTTAATGATTATAGACAACTTCAAGTTACTTGGCTGAAAGCAGAAGGCAAAAGATAAGTAAGTAGGTAGAAAAGGATGAAGAGTCAAAGGAGGGTGATTTCTTCATTTTCAGAAGCAAGAAATGTGGGCATTTTTATAGGCTTAGGAAAGTCCAATATGGAAGAAAAGACTGAAGGTACAGGAGAGAGAGGGGATAACTGATGTGTGAGTTCTGACCTACAGACACAGGGTCCAGTTCATCATCAGATGTTCTGCCCCTTCCATATCAGGCCCATCATGGTGTCATCTTGGTTCCATGGCATATGGAAGTAAATGTTACTCCATGGCCAGGGTTAACAAGTACCTTGTGCTGCTCTCAGTATGAGAGCAGAGGACCCAGCATTTATTCAATTGCCACTTACCCCAACTACTAGAACTGAAGCCCAGCTTATTGCCTGCCTCCTTTCTCCCAGGTTTCTTGGTACCCAGGCTTTCCTCTACATACTTACTGCACATTCTGGTATGCTGGAAACAGGCTCTGCCCTTTTCTATCATGGCTCAGGCTTGAAAGGACTTCTTTCCCTATCTTGGTCCTGTGTGACCTTATGCCAACACCCATAACCTGCTGTTATTCTTCCAGGAGCTTTTATCAGGTTGTCTAGAATGGCCCAGCCTCTTTCCCATGCCCTCCTCTGCACTACACTTTGCAACTGCATTCCTCAGAACAGACTCTGCCCTGCCATCTCATGTACCTCCCACATCCCACCCCTAACTCTTGGATATTACATTTCTATTCACATTTCATCTCTGATTTCACCATCAGCTCTTGACACAGAAGCTTCTTCCTACTAAGTCCTCTTCTCCTGGCTACAGTTCATAGCCCACACCTCCATTCACTTCCACCCAGTCCAGCTGTGGGCATCCTTTGAGCATTTATTCTGAAATTCTAAAGGTTTCAATGTTGAGGAAAGAGGCCATCTCTCATCACTGAGAAAGTATTCAATCACTGTGCCTTTTGGATTCAGACAACACCCCAGACACTCAGAGGATGAAACGGTTGAACAACTTCTAAAAACCCAGCCTAATAGAGAGGACAAATTTCCAGAAGAGAATGGAAGAAATTATACGAACATCAATTATATAAGCTAGTAAGGGTGTGGAGGCATGCACATTACATAGAATAGAAGGAAAGTCATTCTTTCCACTGCTACTTCCTAATGGGGTAAGGCCTTTATCTAGAATGTGAACTCAAACCTGGGAAACCAGAAACTTTCTCTGCTCCAGGAAACAAGGAAAAATCTGAGGAGAGTCCATGTGGGAGTCATGGTGGCCTGATCAAAAAAAAAAAGAGTGTGTCTAATCTTAACTGATATTGGGGGGACAGATAGTGCTCAGGTACAGTGGGTTACACCTGCTAAGGTTGTTGGGGAAGCATTTCTTGGGAGTAGACCCCAATCTCAGCCACAGGAATTGTGGTCAAACAATACCAAGTCAAAAGATAGGCTAGAGCTGAGAGGTAAATCCATGAGCCAAAGACTGGAGAACATAATCAAGGCTTGCACTTGAAACTTCAAGATGAGACTTCAGAAATGAAATAGAGTTGGGATGCAGAACAGATGAGAGGTGGTGACTCATGCTAGAACATATTACCCACAGTGCCTGTCCCAGCTCAGCCTTCCCTGCATGCATGCAAACTCCATCCTTCATATCATAAAGAGGCAGTCTTAACCACTATGGTTCTTAAAGTGTGTACCCCTGGTCATGGGTGATTAGATAAAGAGGGGCTCATGCTCCCAGCAGCCAATCTCTGGGCTGCCCAGTGGTGACTCCTGACATGGCCTGATATCCCAAGGAGAGTTGGGTCAATTAGATTCTATCACTGAACTTGGAAATGCCATGAACATTTCTAATGAGCAGCAGAACCAGAAATTGAAAGGTCATAAGTTTCACAGAATTTAGAGGTCTTGATAGGCCATGAGAAAGCCACCTTGTCAGTATTTCAGAATTGTAGCAAGAAATATATGCAGAGTAGAAGATAAAGAAGCCAACTAATAAAAAGAGGAGAGAGAAACAGATGAACAGAGAAGAGATGAGTCTTATTAATAATAAAGACCAGTTAAAAAATCTAGAGGTTCTGATGCTGAGAACATGGGGATTATAGAAATTTACTTTACCCACTCCTATCAGGGCTCCTTCTGTGGAGCTTCTATGAGAATTCATTTCCATTATTGTCCTATGAGAATTTTTGTAATAAAGCACACCCATCCAAACATGTATTGAGCTTCCTTTATTGAGCCTGTGTACCTTGCAATGCAAAGATTCACCAGAAAAGATATGGACTTGGGAGTGTCTAGAAGCAAACATGATAAAAGGTGTTTGGCTTCTCCATTTGTTTCAACAGTTTTCCAAAGTCTAGCTGTACTAAAGATGTAACCTTGAATGGGTAGCAATTCCCTGAATAGAAAAAAAATTTGAATGAGCAAAATAACACAAATAGAAATGAGATCCATTAGAGAAAGCTAGACTTCTGGAAAAGAATCACAGATGAGTGAGAAACACGCCCCCCCCACCCTGCCGAATATTCAGTATGAAGAAAGCAGTTCATAGGGAAGCTACAAAAAAGTTAATTATTGGTGATGTTTCATTGTGATGCATAAATAAATTGTACGTGGGTCCAAAAGGTATAATGGCAAGATGCCTTTCTGATATTGAATAAGGTATGATAGATTCTGCTGAAAGTGGTCACAGTTATTGCTTCTCATGGGCACAGATAATCTACTTGGAGCAAACTTAAATATGTTTTTAGAGACAGTAATTTTTTGATTGGGAAAATGAAGGACTTGAGAATAGAGGTGGTATTTTCATTACTCCTTCCCATTGCCCTTTACAACTCTGGAGCATGAAGGAGTGCTTCAAAGATGATCAATAGCTGCCTTAAATGATCAGGTTAATGTTTAGAATGAGGACCTGAATCATGGGTTAAAATAGTAGAAGAAATCATTTACAGTCAAGAATGCAGAGCATCTTACAAAGACATAGAAAACAGTGTTTTTCAAAGAATGATCAGCTAACTTCATCAAGATTTATAAACTAATACTAGGAAGTAGAGAGAGCCAACACAACAAAACAGATAATCCACAATATCATTTGTTACAAATGACACTAAGTCGGAGGTGGGAAGGATTTTCAGAACAGGAGGTATCCAGTGATTCACAGGAGGAAAGATGGAAAGTCAGCTATAAGAGATGTGTGTGTCCTTAGGTATGCTACTCCATCCTGAGTGGAGAACAAACAGATTATCTGGAGCAACGTTATAGGCTTGTAGGCATCACTGATACCAAAACGTGTCAGCAGACCATTTGGAAACACACAGATTAATGTGCTGTGTCTTGCTGAAAACCTTTATCCTCAACACTTGAGAATCATATGTGTGGGATTGAGCAGAAAGGACCCCATAGCACTAGTGCAGAGTAAGCACTTTAGTTGTGAGGGAAAACCCTCTGGCAAGACATTTCCTGGAAGTCTTCATTTGTTAAGGACAGTATCTGACAAGTTCTTGAGTTGCTTTGTTATAAGATACATGCATTGGAATACTTCTGAGGCAAAGAACAGGAACTTTGACACTAACTGGTTTAAACAATAAGAAAATGTATCATCTGGCTAGAGAGCTGAGAGAGGATGGGAGTTCAGGGATTGATTCAGTGGTTAATGGTGGTGCCAGGAACACTAGTTCTTTCCAGGCTGTTGGACATCCTTTTTATTCATCTTCTGATGAGTAGCAACATGGATGTAGTTCTAGGCATTGAGTCCAGACATGAAAACGTCCAAAGAAAAATGTACTTCATGTGGTTCTCAATTAGGATCAAGGAAAAACTTTCTACTTACCTTCATGGCTAGAAGTTTGCCAGTTTTTGAAGCAATGTGGGCCAAACAAGTCCAACCCTGGAGATGGGTCACTTTCTTCTGAGACACCATGAAAAACTCCATCCCCTTCTTGCTTGTCCAACATGAGTTTCCCCTAATCCAATTTTTCCCCCCCACAACTCTGGACTCCATCATCCACCCTCCTGAAATCAAACCATTTTCTTGCCACTTTCAAAAGGTTCAAGCCAACATAGGCACCAGAGAGCAGTAAATAAAGTCTGAATCCCAACACTTCCCAGACCAGTAGCTCCTATGAAACCTTTCCAGGTAAGAGATAATCCTGATAGTTTCCTCTCCACACTTCTTGTCCCACATCTGCAATGCTGTCAACACTCTACTCCCCTATGAAAATGACTGAGATGAGGAACTTTTCTTCTAAATCCCCAGAGTTCTCCAATTCCCACACCTGTGGTAGGACCGGAGGAAACCCAAGAATGTCTCCCACCACACATTTCTAAGCTTTCCTCCCACTGTCTTTAAGCCCAAACCAGGATAAAAGTGGTGTCAGGCCCAACTTTCAGGACACTTGTTACTTTAGAAGCTACAGAGTTGAAGCCCTGAGGGCACCTTTGGAACTCCCAGAGGTGCTTGGTACAGGGCTTATGACTCCAGCCTCGTATGGAATCCAGGGTTTCAGTTCTCCATACACCTCTACCCCCATACTGCACTAGCCATGCTTCTCTAGCTTCCAGTTATATTAGTCTCCCTCCTTTATGATGATGGGCTTCACTGGACTTCTGTCAACAATTTTCTCTAGTCCTGGTATTCTCAATGTCCCCAAATATTCACATAAGTAAAAGAATACTGACCCAATGTCAAACATCTTTCTCACAAAGAGCAAATAGCCCTTTCCTGGGACCTTTGCCATTTGCTCTGCCACCCTTTGCTGCCCTCACCTGGGCATTGATATAACTGCAAGTAACCTGTCAGGGCTCTAATGGACTCATGGAGGTATTAGGGCTGCTCAGTACTACTTGGTGTTCAGACACCAAGGAATAAATACAAGGTGTTTGCTTTCCAAGAGAACACAGGGGAGAGAGAGAGAGAGAGAGAGAGAGAGAGAGAGAGAGAGAGAGAGAGAGAGAGAGAGAGAGAGAGAGAGAGAGAGAGAGAGAGAGGGAGAGAGAGAGAGAGAGAAGGTGGGACGGGGGAGGAGAGAGAAAGGAATGAATTCTGGTGTATACTCTGTGGAAGCTGAAATTTGTTCAGCTGAAATTTGATGAGATTCTCATCATTTCACTGTCTAACATCTTCACTTGAAAAAAGTCCTTGGAATTTAGCATCTTTTTCCCTTTGTGGCTAGAGTTGGAGACCTTTGACCTCCCTCTAGTCAATGGCTATGTTAGTCACATCTGCTGTCATCCTCGTCTTCCATATCATTTTAGGACTTGTTTTCATTTGTAAAACAAGTATTTCTAAGCAGGTGCCAAATACTGCCAGGCACCTATTCAGAAATACAATGGAGAAATGCTAGTTTCATCTCCCTTAGCTTAAGAGGCACAGTTTCTTTAATAATAGTTATGGTAACTGTTACCTGATATTGTGTTGTCTTATTCATGCCTACACAGTGAAGAATGCATAATGAAATGAACCAAAAGCTGTTGCCTAATAGGAGGTTGGGGGAAGAATAAAAAAGAGTAACAGAGGATAGGGGGATTAAAAACTATGATGAAACCTCTTTGAACAATGAATATACATTTAAATAATGTAGGTCAGGAAATGTGAAACAGGTCTTGGCTGTTTCATCTTGCATCAAGATGAATGGAGAGGTTAAGGAGGTTGAATATGGTTGATGTACTTTATATACCTGTATGAAAATAGAACAATGAAATCTGCTGAAACCATTTTAAGTAAGGGGGAAATGATGAGGGAGAATGATGGTGGGGATGAACGTGACCAAGATACGTTGTAGTCATATATGGAAATTTCACAATGAACCCCTCTCTACAACTAATATATGCTAATCAATTGTTTTAAATTGCCTTTATTTTTTTTAAAACAAAACAAAAGCATTCTACACAGCAAGGATCGGCATGGTATCTGTATGAGAGTGGGAGGTAGGAGGAATGAACCACAAATACATACAACCTATGAACACTATAGACACTTCAGGAATGCTGAATGAATGAGAGAGGCTTCAGAGCTGAAGGGGTCCCTAGGCCAAGGCCAGTGTTTCCAGCCAACTCAGCTGAAATCAGCAGCTCATGTGCCCTCTCCTCATCTGCAGCATGCTCACTTCATCCTGAAACTCTCTTCTACCCAACTACACATCTCTACTTCCTAATATTTCAAGAGGACTATTAGCAGATTCCAAGTCAAGTCAAGAATAATCCAAGAGCCACTCCAGTATTGCAGAAACCTATCTGCTTCATTCATCCTTGAATATCCATTCCTTTATATAGCCTGGTACATAGGAAGATGTCCATAGTTTTGTGATGGTGGTTGAATGAGCCTATAAAATTTTGTATAACTACCCATGTTTATTGCGGCACTATTCACAATAGCCAAGTTATGGAAACAGCCAAGATGCCCCACCACTGACGAATGAATTAAGAAAATGTGGTATCTATACACAGTGGAATTTTATGCAGCCATGAAGAAGAACGAAATGTTATCATTCGCTGGTAAATGGATGGAATTGGAGAACATCATTCTGAGTGAGGTTAGCCTGGCCCAAAAGACCAAAAATCGTATGTTCTCCCTCATATGTGGACATTAGATCAAGGGCAAACACAACAATGGGATTGGACTTTGAGCACATGATAAAAGCGAGAGCACACAAGGGAGGGGTGAGGATAGGTAAGACACCTAAAAAACTAGCTAGCATTTGTTGCCCTTAATGCAGAGAAACTAAAGCAGATACCTTAAAAGCAACTGAGGCCAATAGGAAAAGGGGACCAGGAACTAGAGAAAAGGTTAGATCAAAAAGAATTAACCTAGAAGGTAACACACACACACAGGAAATTAATGTGAGTCAACTCCCTGCTATCCTTATCTCAACCAACAAAAACCCTTGTTCCTTCCTATTATTGCTTATACTCTCTCTACAACAAAATTAGAGATAAGGGCAAAATAGTTTCTGCTGGGTATTGAAGGGGTGAGGGGGGAGAGGGAGGGGGCGAGTGGATGGTAAGGGAGGAGGTGGGGGCAGGGGGGAGAAATGACCCAAGCCTTGTATGCACATATGAATAATGAAACAATTAAAAATAATAATAATAAAATTAAAAAAAGTTTTGTATAACTATTCAGACAAAGGCTTTACATCTGAAAAGAATTTGGTCGTGTCTGGATGCATTGGATCAGTGGAAGCAGTCGTTGTTAATTGTAGTCAGAAGTAGATATATAATCTAATTTATCCTATGGGACACCAAGAGAGTGAAGACTTGGAATTGCAGTGGTGTCACCAGTCTTCCTCAAGGTCCACGAGGGCTCCAGGATCATCCCTGAGTTGATTTAAGAGCATTCTTCTTTGTTCATCCTGCTCTCTGGCCCCAGGGTGGGCTGACTAGTCTGAGAAATCTTCCTAGAAAAGAAAGGAAAGGAGGAAGGAATTATAGTAGCAAGGAAAAAGAGTAGAGCAGAGGACAGTGCTTGTGAGGGGCAGATACTGAACAAGAACATATTTCCCTTCAGCCTGGAAAACAAACCTCTTCAAGGGCTCTGCCCTCTCTTTGATAGGCCCTAGGGGCTCCTGTGCTGATGGTGACTGACTTTTCCTGAAAGATCCAGCAGGGGCTGCAATGCATTTTGCTTAAAACTACAGCTGGTTTGTAATTTTGGCCACAGACAGTAATTACAGCTGCCAGGGCTCCTTGGAGAGATAATTAACGGAAAGGATTCAGCGCATTCATTTTATCTACACACTTAACCGTCAATTAAATCATTACCATCTAATCCTAGTCCAGAGTCTAGGAATGTTCTATGAATATATAATTTTGAAGTTTGTTTTCAAATGGATTTAAATGAAAAATTGCCCAATTTCCATAGCCAATGGAGGCCCACGTGTGTGCTTTCCTTGTGAAGGCAGAGCTAAGAATGTCTCCTGTCTTGTGGTCACTGCCTCCTTAGAGGCCTATGCCACATCAAGGGCCAAGCAGACATAGACTGGCAAACAGGAGCTCAGACTTTGCCTTTGATCTTTCTTGGAGTTCATGATTTTCTAAATCAGGATTAGTACCAGGACTAAGAGGTCAGTGGCTAGGGACAAATGGAGGCTTATTCTGCAAAGAAGTTTCCAGAACAGTCCTCCTCTGCTGGAATTCTGCAAGGGTCCTACCTTCTACTCTCTCAAAGCCAGAAGTGGGATCTTCTCACATTGTGAACCCAGGTATGATATTTAAAACACAACTCCCCCATCAGACCACTGGGTTCATCTTGTACCTCTACCCTTCTGAGATGTGTGTCCTTGAGTGAGTTTTTAATTCTCTTTTTTTGTCTTTGTGGCAGTACTGGAGTTTAAATTCAGGGCTTCACTCTTGCAAGGCTGGCACTCTACTACTTGAGCCATGCCTCCAGCCCTCTAAATTTCTTTAAGCCTCAGATTATTTAACTCTTGAACCACACAATAAGAGATCCTACCTGATGGAGCTATTGTAAGACTTAGATGAGAAAATGAATGTAATGTGTTTAACACAGTGCCTAACACTTAACGAATGCTAGGTAAATTTTAGTAATCAATGTTATTTAACGTACAAGTATGTATAAAAAAAAGGAGAGACACAGAGGGGAGAATTGACGTGTTAAAAATGTGCTCCTAGGAGAACTTGGGGACTCTGAAAGCATGTAGAAACTGTGGGCTAGGCTGCCACTGACCCAGCCATTCCTCAGGCCTCACTGCCCAGCCTGGGATGTCATAGCTGCCTCTCAATCTTTGTCCTTCCTTGGGGGTGTTTCACCTGAGAACTCTAACTGCAGTCTCTCCCTGTACCCCTTCCTCCCTAATCCTGGCCTCCCTCTGCTCCTGTCCTGATGCCTCTCCAGGAGACTTGTGCTCTGCCAACTTCCACACAAACCTCCCTCCTACATCTTTGATGCCTTTTGCTGTCCATGGGCTTTTGTGAGCTGATAATTGGATGTAGTTATATCCCATTTCTGTCCTAAGTCACTTTTTGTTTTTCTACAACATATAAAACATCTTTTAGGGACAGATACCGATAACCTACAGGGATGCAATTTCTTCCTGCCCTCCTGGCTCCAAAAAGACAACTTTTAATATGTTTTTGTTTTTAGTTGACATATAGAAATTGTACATATTTGTGAGGCACAATGTGACATTTCAGTACCTGTATTTAATGTGTAATAATCAGATTGAGGTAACTTGAATGTTTACCAGTCAGACATTTATCATTTCTTAGTGTTGGGAACATTCAAAATGCCCTCTAGTAGCTATTTTGAAATATTGAATTAATCGTTATCAGCCACAGTTACTCTATTGTGATACACAATTCTAATAGTCTGCTCTTCAAGAGCTATACCGAACACTGGGATCTCAGCAGTGCTGTCTACACAGTGGGGCCTTGTGAAGATCCCTTACTTGTGAGCCAGCTTTTCCAGACTGCCATCCGCACCAGTCCTTAGCCAGTGTTTGGGCTTAGTCCATCCCTCCCTCTGCCTATAGCATGTGGCTCCCTTGCCGAGGTCACTAAAATACCCAGCTCTTATACCTATCATTGAACTGGCCACTGGGGAGGCTTTTGCCTTGGAATGAGCAGCAATTATGTAACACTCCCAAGTTAGGACCCACCCCCAGATACAGCATCAAGTCTGGGTACAAGACTATCCTAAAGAGCATACACTTGACCTTACAATTATGCTCAACCCTGAGCTGAGAGCTGCAAAGGAAATGAGAAACACCCAGCCAATGAAATCATCACACTGGAATGTCCAGTGGTCTCTGTTCAAGGATAATCATGATTATCATTAGACTATAAAATGGAGATTGATTTTTAACTACCTCCAAGAATTGTAAGAAATAAGTTAATAAGTGCAGTATACATACAAGAGTGCTTGGTACCTGGTGTACCAACAATCAATGGATCATTGTCATTATTATTATTAAGGGAGAACTCGGGCTTCACAAGGCCTATGGATTCCTGGCCAGAAATACTGATTTTTCTGTTTTGGGAATTCCTAGAAGTGTTCACTGTTGAGCTGAATCTATGGTCTAATGATCCCAGGCCAAGTGACATCATGACAACTTCCTGATCTCTCAGTTAAACAAACCAGATCCTAAAACTGCCCAGGGCAGGCAAGGGAGGGAAAATTCTTTGCTGGCATCCACTTGACTCCTTTGGCCCCTTTGTGTTGACTCCTTCAAGAGGAAACGGGAGAGGCTATCCAAGTTCCCTCTCCAGAAATACAAGACCAGTTCATTTGGACCTCCTGGCTCCTTCTCATCTCCTTCTGGAACATGGAGGTAGCAGGTTCCTGCCCTCCACTGTAAGTACACCTTGGCCCTGGTCAGCTTCTCAAGCTCTTATAATGACTCCTGAATAAGAAAGTGGAGCCAGGCAAGGGCAATGAGGACTCAATTTTTGAGAAAAGCTCAGAGGGAAGCATGGGGCACACAGGCATCACCTGGCATGTCTATCCTGGGCCCAGGGATACTTGTCCTGGTGCCAGTTTGCTTTGGCATGTGGAATTTGACAGAATGGAAGTGTAGGGGTCTGCAGAGAAGATGAAGTCATTCTGGCGAAGGAACTGGCAAGGCTTCCCAAGTGCTCTGAGACAAGTGTGGTTCCAGTGTCAGCAATCTCAACCTTGTATTGGTGCCCCTCTTCACAGGAGGCAGAAGCTGCCAGTTCTTACCACATCAGCTCACCCTTGCACCTTTGCCCAACTCTCCTTCTCCCTGGCTTCCTCACAGGATAGAACCAAAATTTCTCAGAGTGCACACAGAGCCCTTCACAACTTGGCCCCTTCCTGTCTAGAGGGATAGCATATCACAGCCTCTTAACCTTACATTCACATCACACAAGCCACTTTTATGGCCCTAGAAACATGGCGTTCTGTGCTGTCACATTGCTTTTGCATGTGCTCTTTGCTTTGCATAGGATACCTCACATAAACTTTTACTTCTTTAGAATTCCACCTGCTGAGGTTTGGATATGGGTTAAATGTGTCCTCCAAATGCCCTTAGGGGCACACCCTCAGAAAAGACTGTGGTACCTCAGTCTCTCTGGCTTCCGGTATGGAAAAGTGATCACGTCCTGACACATGCAGTCTTGTCCAAGAGAGCCCTCACCAGTACTGAGCCAATCACAACCCCATGCCCTTGAACCTCAAAAACTGTGAACTAAATAAACATCTTATCTTTATAAAGTCAGCCTGCCTCATGTATTTCATTATAATGAAAAACAGACAAATACATCACCGAAGCATCGCTTCCTGTGGGTAGATACACCTTTGCCACAGCTCCCTGATAATGCTACTTGGTAATTTGTGTTTGTTTTACCAAGTAGATTATGAGGTCCTTGGAAAGAGGGATTGTATTTTATTCATCTCTGAATGCTGAGACCCTTCCACAGGCCCCAGCCCATGGGTGGGACGTAGTGTGGGCTGATTGAGAAAGGAAGGATGGGCCCTAAGTTCCAGTGGTTCAACTTTCCTTGTGCTTGGCGTGAAGTATATAAACCCCTTTTGTGACTTGCAGATGTGAGTCCATCATTGACAGTTATTGTATGGTTTCAGAAGATTGCATCTTTAAACCTCTGTACTCTGAAAAGCTGGATGAAAGAAACCCTCACTGGCAACATTCCATACTTTGCCTCAGAGCATGAGATCACTCCTACTCCATGGGGCTTTAAGAAAGTCTTTATATATCCACAGAGAAATACTGCTGGACTTCATGATCCTCAAGGGCTTCAGGATCCAAGTTACATTTTGAGACAATTTAGTGACCTTGTGAAGCTGCAAAGCTGAGAAATGTGGAGGCAGCAGGGAATGAGGACGTAGAGTGGAGAAGAGATGCCTCCAAAAGTCTCCTTATTTATCTGCTTGGTTCTCAGACCTGTGCTAAAGGCAGCCTTTGCCCTGCCAGGGGCCCATACTCAGGTGTGGGACCTGGCTCCAGACTGGGGGGAAGCCTTTGATAGCTCCTGCTATATGAGCAATGTGTGCACAGACACTGCAAGTGGATCTTATCTTCTCTGTGCAGGGCTCCGTATCCCTGCTGTGTCCTGCCACAAGGCAGAAGAACAGGGTAATGCACAGACCTCCTGCTCTGAGGAAGAAAGCATCCACCAAGAGGGTATAGGTTCAATAAGATACTGTGCTTTATTTACAATTTCATGCTGTGATTATTCCAGTTCAATTCTACTGAAAGTGGCAGCTGTACCCACTGTGTCTCCAGCATTGTATCATGAAGGTTTCTGTTTCCGGACTTATTGAAATAGTTTGATAAAGTGGCAAACCCTCCTCTGCCGCAGAACACAAAGGAATTCTCTCAAAATAACTCACCTTTTATAGGCCTTCAGACATACTTCTTCAGCAGGCACAATGAGTTAGAGGCCAGGTATCTCCAGCTTCCCCTGGCAGCCAACACCCTGCAGTCATAATGCTTGATGAGTCCACACTCAAATGTGACACCAATCAGGCCTGGTTTATTGACGTGATGCATGACAGGACTTAGGGTATAAAGGAAACCCTGGAATACCAGGGGCCTTGGTCCTCATGAAATGGAGATGGTAGCAGAGAAGAGGAGTAGAGAGATCACTGGAGATTTCCAAGAAAATGGAGAAGCAATGGCATTGAGAAGAAAGACACAGCTCCACAGCCCACTTGGAATGCAGAATAGGAGAAATTAAATGACCTTCTGAGAGAACTGCAAAAAGAGAGTTGGCTTACAGGGAGAACCAGGACAAGAAAGTGATAGAATTCAAAGGTTGTCATAGGGGTTAAGATGTGGGGGTATGGGTCTAATCGTGGTAGATGGAGGACCACCAGAGAAGGACTGGTGATGGCAGAAAGAGGGCTCTAGTTCTGAGAAGGGGAAGTGCAGAACAGCATGTGGGTGGAAGGAGGGAGAAGACATGGGCAAGGAATGCAAGAAGCAAGGGGGTAAAGCCTGGTAGATGTGCTCTCCAGAGACAAAGTCTGCCTTAGTTGGAGGATGTTGGGTAGCCAGGCTGTGCTGGGATTGGGAAGATGAAGCCACAGCCATCCTCAGACCAGCTGCTCTGTCCCGGGGAGCGAGCCTGGGAGAGAGCCTGAGCCACCCATCTTCATGCCTTCATTTATATATTATCCACTGTTTAGGAGCATAAGGCCTAATGTTCCCTTGTCTTCTACCACCTTAAACCCTTATTTGCTTTCCTGCCTGCCACCTCCTCTTCTGTGTCCATCTAACCTGTCCATCCCTGTCCTGCTTTCTCTCCAGTGCTGATCCTAGCCTGTTTCACAAGCTAGCATGCTTTTCCCCTAATGATACTTCAGATTAGTCATAGTAATACATTAGTTTTCCTGCATCAAACACCTGCTTCATTAAGGGCGTCTGTCATGTAACTGAATCCTGACCCTGTAAACAGATAAGTGGTATTGTCTCTCCAGAGGAAACAAACTGAAGCTTAAATAACTTACCCAACATCATCAGGCAATTAATTACATGGTAGATATAGCACACTGAGGTAGATTATAGTATTTGCTCATTGATATATGCCTCCTCCCACACTCTTGTCGGGGTCTTTCACACCATCAAATTTAGTCTTGTCCTTATGACTTACTTTGAGCAGTAGAATGTAGATGGAGTGACATAAGCCAGTTCCTAGTGAGGTCTTTAAGAAGCATGTTTCCACTTACTCCCTTGATCTCTGGGCATCTGTCATGGGAATAGCACACTCTGGATTACATAGGCTCCTTCAGCCTGGTCCTGGAATGAGAAGACCTAGAAGCAGACCTCTACATGTCTGTCAGAACTGCAGCCAACCCACCAACCATGAGCAAGAAAGTGGTGCTTATTGTGTAAGCAACTAAGATTTGGGGGTTAGTTGTTACTGTCACAAATGCTGACTAATGCAGATTTAAATGGAGATCCACTGGTTCTATAGAGTGCTGTTAGCCACAGCGTTCTTCCACCCCAGTGCTTCTGCAGTGTAGCTACCATGCTGATTGAGACTGGATCCAGATAGGGACTTCTCTCTGCCCCTTGGGAGAGGCTCTCTCCCTTCATCAGTTTATCACCAAGATGAATCTCACAACCTATAGATATTCCAGTTGCAGTTCTCTTTTTCTTCCACTGCCCTGTCCTTGAAAAAATCTTGTGAATACCTACACATCTTAGCCAACCTTGCAACCCCATACTTTGCTGTTTGGTCACTTGGAAGAAGACATAGCTATATCAGACAGAACTCAACCAGTGTGTCTTCCACATCAGTCTAGGAATCACACAGCTGGTTCTAAAAGACTTTTCCCTTCTGTGCAATTATTATTCAGCTCACTTCACAATAGAAACAAAACAATGCCTAAGAATTTTCAGGAAAATTCTTTTGTTTCTGTCTTCCTGGCACCAATTCACTCTCCAGTTATGACCTCATATTCCCAAAGGATTTGTGATGTAAGTTTTTTTTTTTTTTTTTGCTAATTTGCTTTCAGTTGTTTTTCTTCTGTTGTTTCTCCCCCCACCTAATCATGTGCTTCAATATAACCATAATTTCCAAGCCCAGAAAGACATGCAGTGAACATTATGCAGTAAAATTGAATAATCGAAAGCCCTTTGGTTTTAAAATCCTAAAAGTTAATGCAATACTCTTTTTAAATTCTTAGTAGCATGTTTTGTTCTGTAGTTATTTTGCAAATTTTTTTAATGTAGTATTCTGAAAAGACTCAACTTTGCAGTGACAAAAATTTGATTCCTCTAGAGCAGAACATGATTTTTCTCTAGTTATCTTAGCTAGAAAAGCTCTGGAATGAAAATTGATTTTGCTTATTCAACATTCCTTTTGTGCTCTTCTAATAAAAGAATTCCATTTTACTTAAGGGCTCTGTCCGCCTCTCCTCTCTGCATACGTGGTTTGGTGGAGGTAACCACACCCTCATTCCATAAGTGTCTCTCTGCCTCCCCAGGCTTATGTCCAGTTGGAACACTCAGAGATTGATTCAGGTTTGGCACATGATCCAGTTTTGGCCCAAGAATTTTGTTGGAACCAAAGGAAATGTTCCAACTTCCACTGGGTTTGGATACAAAATGTGAAGTTACTAGATGCTATTTTGACATCAGAACAGTAGAACCCAGTCTCAGAGTAGTGCAAAACAAAAGAAAGCAGACTTGAGGGGTGGAGAAAGTAAAGAGTTCTGATGGCATTGTCTGAACTTCTGGAGCCAGCTTTGCCTGAAGAAGTCTCTTGCAAGGAAACATGGACCCATGACCAAAAAGGAAAAATTTGACACAGCTCCTGATCAAAATTCCATCTCTGGGGATACAGATAGGTAGAAAATTGTTCTGCACACACAAAAGCAGAAAAAACAATACACAAAATACCTCAGATCTTTATTTTAAACTGTGAATGAGCAGTGAAGGATCCCTAAGTCAAAAAGAGCTAACAGTATTGCAGATATAAACACACACATTTTCAGGAAACATAATAAAACAAACTGTAATAAGAAATCTGAGTCATGTAAAATAAATCAAAGTGTGTAATGACTTTAAGCAGTTAATATCTAGAAAATCTATCCTTAATACTGCTGCTTGACCAACAGGCACAGATCACACCCGTGACACCAGCAGGACTAACTACCAGGCTCCCTGTGGACTCTTTGCCTCTAGAACTGAAAGCCTCTTACTTTGATTCTGTGGCCTGCAGTTCTGCCACAGAGAAGAGCTGCCCTCTGACTCTGCCCACTCCTTCTGTCCTGTAGGGTTGCAGATTCTCAAGTTGGGCCCATTTCAAAGCAGAATGTTGGAGGCTTAAGGGTAGGGCCTTCCTACTGGTGGGACTCCCTAGAGTCCTGAGAATATGCAGATCATCACATGGCCAAACAAATTAAGTGAGCCAGAGAGAATTCACATTTATAACCCACAATAAAATCTCACACTTGTTAGTCAATCTATTAATCTGTTAATCAGTGAATGGGTTAATTCATTCATGAGAGCAGAGCCCTCATGACCTAATTACTTCTCAAAGGTTTCACTTCCCAAACACCATTAACATATGACCTGGGAATTAACTTTCAGTATGAGTTTTGGAGACAACATTCAAATCATGGCACTTGCCTTACCCAGAATCCTTTCAAAAAGAGCTCATCCCTCAAATGGAATGCAAAGTCCATCCAATATACTGGCTGGGTCACTCACTGAAAAACTTCATCCTTTGGTCCTCAACTACCAGATTCTCAGAGGACTTTGGGTGAGACTCTTTGAGAGAAACAATTATGATACCCTGAGTCAAGTAGAATACTTTGGGCTTCTGAGAACAGAAACCTCAAACTTAGAGAGTAAAATGAATTCGTTGTCTTAGACAAATCAAAAGACAGGAGATTTGTTTTAGTTTGTTTACAACATCATTAGGACCTCTGCTTTAGGACTGTGGTATTCTCTTGCTCTGTACTCTTTACTATAAAAGTCCCGCAACATCTAAACAGTTATCATCCACAGTGATGAAAACAGGGGAATGTTAATGAGGAACATGATGAGGAGTGGATTTAACTGACACACATCTGAACCCATTGATTCATCTCAAAATTGCTACAAGTAGGGCAGCTAGACAGGATGTACCTCTTCCTTTATCACAGTAGTTTACCATCAATAAATACCCTCCCAAAAATTTGAGTTTCAATTGAATCAAGCTACTGGATCCTCCTGCCAGTTTATAGGAAATTTGAAGACAGAGGAACACATTAAACCACAGCATGAGAACACAGCCACATTACAAATATATTTACATAATAGATGGCATGAAAGGAGAGTAGGGACTAAAAACTGCTTAGAAATGAGAAGACAATGGTCATATCAGCTCTGTTCAGTGTTTAGCTGCATTTAAACAAACATTATTGAAAGACAATTTGCAGACAATTGAGAAATTTGAACTCAAGTAATTATTAGATGGTGTTCAGGAGTCATTGTTAATTTTATTAGTCATAGTAATGATTTATTATATATGTTAAAGGTTGTTACCTGTTATATGTACATATGCTCATAGTTATATATGAAATGATATAACACCTGGGACTTGATTTTAAAATATCCAGCATCAAGAAATATTTAATTAACTTTTCAAAATGAAGTTCAGTTCAACCAATTAGGTGTGTTTATTCCTGTCAACTGTACTTCAGTGTATAAACTCATTCTGAGAGCTTTCTCAAAGTGAGAGAAACACATCTATAAATTATTATACCTAGAAAAGCAAAGGGTAGTATGAAAGCCCTGGGAGGGTGGTGTGAAGACCCTTGATTTAGGCCCTCAGGGGGATTCTTCATGGAATTGCAATAGGCTACAAGTTCTACAGCTGCTGTCTTTCATGTATGTATACTCTGGGTGAGGATGACAGTCTTCTGGGTCATGTCTACTGAAGCGAGTTATCACCACTTAGTTAAGTGAGGCTGATCCCAGCAGGTACCCAAGAAGGTCACCCAGTGTCTTTCTTCTCTTCCATATGTGGTCATTAGAAGTGATTTTATCAGCCCTCAGTTGTTTCCCTCTTACTCTAACCACTCTCCTTAGGAAGGACACAGATTTTATCCTTCCTTTCCTCTTCAAAAGCTTCCAGTGCTGTCCATACCTCTTTCTATTCCTTAAATCAGTTTGCTATTTTGTACCTTTCTTCCTTGTCCTTCATTAGCCTAGAATACCTTCCCTCTACTTTCTCACTATATAAATATACATAATCCTCAGGGTTCAGTTTGGGTGCCACTTCCTCTATGGGGTGTCCAATGAAACATTTACAATAAAGTACTCCCATAATTTGATTGTGATTCACATTGGTCAGTTACCACTTCTGAGTTTTGTTTTATAGTTAGGTACATCTATCTTCCCACTTCACAGTGAACTCCCGGAGGGCTGGGATAATATCTTATGGTGAAAGTGAAATATAGTCTGTCAGTATGCACTGAACTGATGTGTTCAGTTGATTTAGGGTCACTCTGACCTCTACTACAGATGGTGATCAGGCCTTTACTCTGTGATGGATGGAAACATTTCTAGTATACGGTAGTCAACAGGCAGAAAAAGGCTGGTCAGTGGGACAGTCTCCAATAGAGGATTAAGACAAGATAGTATGCACACAGCTCCTCACAGCTAGTGGAAGCACCCAGAAAGAGGTAAGATACTACACATAGCAGCATGTTCTCTCTAATATCTCATATCAGGCAAGTGAGAGCACGTGAACCTTAGGATCTTGGTCTTTAGCTAGAAGATGTCCACGGTCCATAAGTGGTAGTGATGTTAACCTGAAGTCAAGTTCACAAGTGAACATATCTAACATTCATTTTATTATACACTAAAGCTTAAGGTAAGTAAGGGCTGAGGGAGATCTGTGACTCGTCATTCATGATCTCCTCATCATGATTCATGATGCATTTATATTTTTGACTCTATTGTGTTTTCAGAGCCCCTTTGGCCTTTTTCAGGAAATGCAAATTTTAAACACTCTGGGCCTGTTCTGGAACCAGCCATGTAGAGCTCTCAAATACTAAAGTCAACTACTTTCCATCTTCACTTTATGAGGCCAAGGTAAACGGAGTCTATCAAGGCAAGAAGAATGCTGTAACTGTCCCCAGGTGGTCACAAACTCTGGTTTCCTCTCTGGTTTCCTTGCTCTCCTGGCACTTTTCAGTTCAATCTCTACATTGATTCCAGGTTCCCATCTTAATACACAAATTTGACCATTTTCTTCTCCTACTTAAAATCCTTCAATAACTGCCTTTGTCCTGAACAAGATCAAGAACAGTTTCTCTTGGCGGTCCTCTGTGACTTTATTTTGGAATCATTCCTCTTGATTCACGCAATGCTTTTTATTCACCCTACACCCTTGCTTCTGCTTTAACTTTTTGTGCTGTTCTTTCTACTCTATTTCCCTGGCTAAATTCAGCTCATCTTTTAAGCCGCTGATCAGTTGTCATCTTCAGGAAGTATCCTGAAGATCCTCCAGTACGAGCTAAATGTTGCTGTCTTCTCTTGATAACACTGAACCTACCCCTAACATAGTATTCATTGACACTTGATATTATCTGTGTCCATGTCATTCCCAGCACATCCAGCTGCTGCTTGAGGATGGAGACTAAGTGCTCATCATTGCATAACCAGTACCTGGCAAAGTGCCTGGCACAAAGTTAGCACTGAATAAATTCTTGTTGGACAGAATTCTGATTTCTTCTGTCTTATAATTTGTAAAATGATTACTGATTTCTTAGACAGACTCTGCATGTCAATTTTTTTTTAAAATCTACAAGCACAGTGGTTCTACTAATGTATAGAAGTAACTGAGCACTAGCTTTGAAAGCCAAAGAAGTTCCATTTTCTTGGGGACTAAACCCTGTCTTCTTCATAGCACTTATTTCTCCAAGCCCTACAGGATACCCATGAAAGTTAAAACAGTGACAATCCTTAGTCATCACGAGATTTGAAGCAGCACAAAGGCTCAAGCAGTTCTCATTAAGACGTTTGTAAGACATTTTAGTTTAAAAGGCAAACTAAGGGATGCATGACCACTTCCTTCAGAAAACCCAGAATTTCTGCACACTTGGAATCATCATCCTGGCTACCATGCTGTCAGTTTATCTCAACAATCTTTCAAGATGCCTCCCTGTGTTGCATCATTTGCTGTATTGTACATTCTGCCCAAGTAAGGATCAATCAGACTTCCTAAATAATCATTTTGCAAAGGGAAATGCTAGATTTCAAGCATTTATTTTTCAACAAGCATTGATTGAATACCTACTATGGATACTGAAGATGCATTTATGTGGGGAAAGTAGACAAAAATTCTTGCTTTTCTAGTGTAACATACTACATTCTAGTGAGAGAAACAGAAAATAAACTTTGTTAATAAAATTGAAGACAGTGAGTACTAGGGAAAAATAAAATAGAGTAAGTAAAGGGCATCAGAAGTGTGGCATGATTCATTTGTTTGAGGGTCTTAATTTTAACAGAGGTAATAATGGTGGGGCTCACAGAGAAGTGAAACAGTTGAGCAAACACTGAAGAGATGAGAGCCAACCATGTGGCCATATGGATTTGTAGGCTGAATGAACAACCAACACAAAAGCCTTGAGGAAATTTGTACAAGATGCAGTGAGGAAAGCAATGTAGAAGCAGAGACAAAGAGAGAGAGAGAGAGAGAGAGAGAGAGAGAGAGAGAGAGAGAGGAGAGAGAGGGGGAAGGAGGGAGGCAGCTTCTTTGATCCTTTTCAGGAAATGCAAATTTTAAACACAGAAGCCTTAAGGAAGTTGGTATAAGAAACAGTGAGCAGAGAAATGTTGGAGATGCAGAGAGAGAGAGGGAGAGAGAAAGAAGTAGGAGGTGAGATCAGAAAGGTAATGGGCAAACAGAACTCACATTATATAGAACCTGGTAACTCTTTGTAAGTACTTTGGCTCATACTCTGAGATATACATGGATTCAGTGCAGAACTCTCAAGAGAAATATGACATGGTCTAAACTTACAAATGATCCCTCTGCTGCTATGTTGAGAATAGACTGTAGCAGGGTGTAGTGGGTAGTACACATCTGTAATCTCAGCACTGTAGAATGGAGAGGTAGGAGGATCATGAGTTTGAGACCAGACTGGGTTACATAGTGAGATTCTATCTCAAAAATTCATAAAGAAATTCCATCTTGCCCTGCAGAGTGGCAAGGATGGAAGCAGGAATATCCACTACAAGTCTGCTGAAATCCAGATGGAAATAAAAGAGGTTTGGACCATGCAGAAGCAGGGAAAGTAGTGAGCCATAGTTACAGTCTATATATATTTTGAAGGGAGACCCAACAGGAGTTCCAGGTATGAGAGAGAGAAGAAAAGGATGATTTTCAGATTTGGGACTGAGAAACTGGAAAGAACAGAGTTACCAGTAATGGGCTGAGGAAGGCTATATGTAAAGCCTGTGTGGGGCGATCAACACTTGGACTTGAAGCATCTGCTGGATACCCACAGGGAGAAATCAAGAAGCAGTTTGATACAGGAATCTAGGGTTCCAGAGAAAGGTCAGGCTAAAATTGAGATGTAAATGGAGAAGAGAAGAGAGCCAAATACCAAGAAATGGCACATTCCAGCATTTAAAGATAGGGAAAAGAAGAGAAATAGCTAACAAATATTGAGAAAGAGAAATCATTAATGTTATAAGGAAACAAAGAAGTGATATGCCAGGAGGAAAAAAGAAGAGATTATTTCAGGAGGAGGGAATGGCCAGATGTGTCAAGTAAGATATATAAATAAGATGGAGACTGAGAAATGACATTGGGTTTAACTCTGTGCTGGACATTGGTGACCGTGAGGTATTGGGTTGATACTCCCAAAGTATCTTGCAAAATGCATGTCTACTCAGAAACTCAGAACATGACCTTATTTGAAAATAAGGTCTTTGCAGATATATTTAGTTAAATGAGATCAAACAGGATTAGGATAGGTACTAAGTCCAATAACTAGTATTCTTATAAAAAGGCCCATTTGAAGACACAGAGGGACATACAAGGAGAAAAGAGGCAGGAATTGGAATGATGCAACTACAAGCCAAGGATTGTTGATAACTAGAAGATAGGAAAGAAACAGATTCTTTCCTAGAACCTTCAGAAGGACCATAGCCCCTCCAACACTTTAATTTCAAACTTGTAGCCTCCAGAAGAGAATAAAATCAAATAGAGAATAAAGTTCTGTTGTTCTAAACTATCTAGTTTGTGGTTCTTTGTTGTGACAGCCCTACAAAAATAATATGCCTGGTAAAACAGTCATTAAAATCTCTGTTGCTCAGTTTCTCTCATCTGTAAAATGGGCAGAATAATAGTACCTACTTCAGAGAGTTGTGATGAAGAATAAATTAATATTCATAATATTCTGAGAATAATACATACCAAATGTTATACAGTGTCAACTATTATAATGCTTTTAAATATAATAATTTTGTTTTGAAATTAAAACACTCATTTTCACTTATCCTTTGATTCTCAATTAGCTTATTAATTTAATAGATTAAATTTCCCTAAACTTTTAAATACCAATTTCATACTTAATCAAATTCTCTAAAACATTTTTAAATAAAAAAAACCTCACAAATCTAGCAAATAAAATTCTCCTAAATATTTAGGCACTGTTTAAGCAATTGATTAGCTAAATTCCTTTGAATGTTTCAAACTTAAAATGTGATTATATCATTATTAATATTTACGTTGATGTTCAAAAGGCTTTCTCAATGTATGCCCACTGTGGTGTACTTTGCTTTGTTCCATTTTTAATCCCTTCCATCACTCTTCCTTACCCCTTTATCTCCCACCCCCCATTTTTCAGCAGCCTTCAGTACACATCCTTACATCCTCTACCTGCACAGATGTTATGCTTTATGATATTACTGATGCTCTGGCATTCTCTTTTCCTTTCCCTCTTTCCTCAAGTCCCATAGAGTAGTTCTACTATTACAAACATGTTCTACACATTAGTTTGTGTATGGTCATGCTTATTTTTGTGCATATGTTTATCTTTTGGATCTGTCTTCCTTGTATGAGAAAAAACATGCAGCCTTTGTCTTTCTGAGCTTGGCTTACTTCACTTAATAACAAATATATCCTAATCATAAAATGCAATTACGTCAAATACTTAAGACATCAAACACAGTGGTATTAAACAAAATTGTTCTCAAGACCTAAACAACTCTATCAATGCTAAAATAAATTAAATCCTATGCTTTAAGTTAAAATTATTGGAAGTATTTCAACATCTTCAAAATCAACTTTATAAATTATTTATAATAAATTTTCTTGAGCACTTAAACATTAATTGTAAACTTAACTGAGTTGTACTATATGTATCCATTAAAATAATAAATATAATAACTTTCTAGCTTATCATATTGCTAAGAATTTGGCTTAAAAACATAAAGCCTTTAAATCCTATATACTCAGGAGACTGAGAAAGAAATCATCAGTTCAAGGTCAACCCGGGCAACACGGTAGATTTTGCTCCCTCACACAAATAGAAGAAACATAAACAAAGCAGAATTAGGATAACAAAGTGTGTATTGCACCTGAATAAATATAACTTGCACAAAATCATCATTACTTCATCACTTATAAATGTTATTATACCTTTCTGGTGTTGTAAAGTTACTTTTCCAATTAATAGGTTCAAGACATTACAATGGAAAATACAAATAGTCATTCAGAGATTTTGTCCCAAACTGCAGAGGTAAAATTACTGTACAGATATGGGACAGGGCATGGGTTGCCTCCAAGGAGAATTTTACCAGTTAGGAATTAATAAGGAAGTCCTTTCTTGTTGGTTTGTACTTGCATTACTATTATTGGGAGGCAATCCTAGATTTCTTAAATGGAGTTTCATTTCCCAATCCAGTGTATCACAGATTCCCAAAAATTGTTCAGCTTTTACCCTTACTCAGTTTTTTTTATTATAATGTTTTCGTTTTTATTCCATGATTTGAGTAGATGGAATTATACACAAACATACACACATACACAGTCACAATCAAAGCTTCCTATTAAAACTTCATTTTGCTTTCTTCTCTCATCATCCTTGATCCTATAGTCTATTAATCACTGTGAGCTCTTCTTCAAGAGTATAATGTACATTGTTCATCTTTGCATTCCTAGTGTCCATCACAAATGCCCGGTCCCCAATAAATGCTTGTTGAATGCATTAATGAATAAATATAATGAATATAAATTTGGAGTAACAGACTCCAAATATCTTCCACTTGAGTAATTTTGCCTTGAAGTAATTCCCTGACTTATGCCCTTATCTGAAAAAAATATAATGGTGTACATTTGATCTTTACCAGACTCAGTTATCTCATCTGTAAAATTGTAATTACAATATCTGCCATGGAGGATTGAGGTACATAGTAAGTGTAAAAAGGCTCTCTTAGAATAGAGCCAGCTACATAAGCGCTCAATAAATAGTAGTTATTATCCAAATAGACGTTTTCATTTTCTATACTATTACCCCAAGCTCTTGACTGGCAGTGTAGGTACATTTACTCTACTTTATTTCTTTAACATATTTGTTCTTAAAGGGGAGAAAGGGAGTGAAAAATAAAGAATGCTCTCTTTTGGGGAAAGGGAGAAGCTAATCTCATTCTAAGTGGGCAGAATGTGATGTTTCTTCATATGTGTATTTATAAGTCTATGCTAAGCATTAAATAGTGGACAAAATCCTGGGATTTTTGTGCTTTTTAAATAAAAAAATTTAAAATACAAATACAACAATATTAAGCACATATAAGATTGAATTATGTAACAAGAATTGCTTCATTTTTTGAAAAGCTTCTTAGTTAAAAACCCTTTGATACTTCCTGCAATCAAAACCCATTTTCAAATTCACTGGGAGATTTTATCTAATGTGCCTCTCAGTCTTTTCATGTTCTTAATTTGGGGTCAGTGTCAATGGCCTGTCTCACATCAGCTGTCATTTTTGTGATTGAAATGTCATTGCACATTATAGTTTTCGTTGGGACAGTTCTCATCTCTGGTTTCAATTCAATTTAGTTCAAATCAAATCCTTATGTCTCAGGACAATTGAATTCACTTTAAAAATCCTCTCTTTTCAGATAGGATTGTAACCACTACTCCCTGTCGATGTTGCTAAAGTTCCTGGTATCTTCCAAGCCCATGGTGTTACCTAGTAAGCCACTGGGGATGATAACAAGGAGACTGTTGCTGTGCCCAATGAAATGAGCCTAGTGCCAGCACTGAAACCAACAAGGTCAACATTAGGGGCCACAGTGCTTACACCACCATTATGTCTTTGTGTTGATACCACAATGTCCACTGCTCCATTCCCCACCACATCCCACTGGGTCAACACTGTTCTAAACTATAGAAAAATTTTTCCTTACACCTTGCTTTGTGAAAATCTTGGATGAGAAATAACTCATTGAGTTACAGAAGTTAGAAAATTGTAGTATGTTTACTTTGTTTTGCTTGGTTGAATTTTTCCAGTCTTTTTTCACCCCAAAAGACAAAGAGGCATTGGGTAACAGTAAGATCCATCCATGATATACTCCAAATTCCCCTTCTCCTAAGATAAATGAACTACTTCTTTCAGACCTGACTTGTATGACCTACTGCCTAGAATACATTTGTGTCCAAGAAACTTCTCTTATAAGATCACTGGTAGAAATGACCAACCATGCTACTAGACATATTAAACTCCTTTGTCCTGTCATCTTATGGGCTCAGTCCCTGGACACAAGCATTCTGGTACCTCAGTGCCACTTTCTAGAGGAGGAAAAACAAAGGATGAGGGGCCCAGACAGTAGCAGGATTTAGAAAACTCACCTAGCTGAAGAGCTTCACCTGAAAAAGGGGGAAATCTGCAGCCCACTCCATGCTATTCCTGGGACTGTGCTTGATTCTGATAATTGCACAACCAAGAAATCCACCAAATGAACATAATGCAGCAATGAAAGTCAGAACAGAACTATGCTATGATTTGGTTTTTGGTGCATGACCTCTACTAGTGATATTCTTGGATATGGGGACAGGTTAAAAATTAGCTGAGATCATAGCCCAGTCCTCCCAGCAGGATCCAGACAAGGCCATAAGAAACTAGATATAAAGATGACCCCTAAAGATGGGCACTTTGAGAGAGCCATAGTTAAAGTAGTCCTAAATAGCTGCTCAAATGGAGATGTGAAACTAAGGTCATAAAAAGAATAATGAGATTATACACAGATTCTAAAGGTAGAATGAGTTACACATGCCAGTCACTAACCAGGAGAATCTAGAAAAATGAAGTAAGAACCTAGGAAGTGGGATATGACAGTGGCTACATGCTACTAGACTAGTGTTCCTTAACGGCAGCTCATCTGGCTAGTTAGAGAGTCCAGAAAGCCAAGGCAGAAAAGCAGTTGTAACATGTCAGATGTGTAGACTGGGTCTACAGAGTGCATTTAGGGATGATGTAATTGTGAGCTTGGATTTTGAAATTAGAAGTCTTCGGTTGTAATCCCAGATCTGACAGCTGTGTGTAAAATGGTCTTTTACTTTTCTCTACTGATGGCATTCTCTTCAGCCTAAATGACACATTCCAAGATTTATCCTTCAGTAGACCTCCTAAGTACCCTTGAAGGCTCCTATGGCAGTTTACTTATTTGTTATTCACTTATTCCCTTTGAGATCTTTGAAATTCAGCTGAATATCTTACTGATGGTATTTGGATTCCGAGTATTCTTCTCAATGCCCTATGCTTGTTTGCTACCCATTTAAAATATATAATTGAAAACCAAGTCACTCTGTTTTTTCTTCTTACAGAAACGATGACTATGGATAAGAGGACTGCGTATGCCAAGGACACAGTAGGAGAACCATCTAACAAAGATCTTAAGTAACTTTTTCCCAGCTAGCAACACCCAGATGACTCCAGTGACCAAATGCTCAGCTGAAACCACAGCAATAACTGGCCCTCTTTCCAAATTGGGTTTGGTGAATATGAGGTGAACATGAATGGTCCAGCTACCTTCTTCAAGTGGCCCAAGGTGATGTGCTATAGGGGAAACTAATCTCTCATTGTCATGAACCAAGCAAGATTGGACTGTGGAAGAAAGGAAGTGATACAGTGAGAGTCTCAAGAGTACCAGAACTCTTAGTGATTAATGTAAGACCCATGGTGATGGGTATATAGCACCTGCCCTGTCAGTGGTCATTTTGACATGAAGCTATTTGTGTGAATGCCCTGGAAGGACATAATATTTAAAAATATATCCAGGTGCTAAATAAGCAGCAGATCTCAATTCAAACTCCACTACCTTTGAGCTAATGACTGTCTTCAGAGAATAATCTTACCCCAAGAAGTGCTCCAGCTTCACAAAGAGTAGCCCCAGGAGACTAATAGGACAGGCAGGCCATTCCCCTGGAGAAAATTTAGTGCAAGGAGGGTTAGTTCACAGCAAATTCACTGCCCCCTCCCATGCACATGGTGGAGTACCAATTGTCCATGACCATCTTTTCTACTAAAACCAGATTCCAAGTTCTGAAATTCTACAATATTATTTTCTAAGTAGCCAGCAGTCACTTTCTTTCAACTGATGGTGTTACTAAAATGATTTTGTCATCTCTGTTAGAGAGGCATACCTCTCAATGGCATATGTATTCTGGAATATCTTTTCCAAGGCCCATTTGTTCATTAAGGGAGCCACTTCAGAAATGAGATCACTGAGAAATGACACCAGTCCCTAGGGGAAGGCATAGCTTTTGAGCCTTCTTGGCCTGAGAGCCTGCTGGCTATCTCCAGATGCTACAGCCCAGTGATTTCCCTCTCACTTCAGACACATATCACTTTCATATCACCTGGGGAATGGAAATACTTATAAGAGTGAAGGTCAAGGGCTCTCCCCAGGTATTTCAGTCATCACTCAGCTTCCTTCTCACCAATCTACTGCCAGCTATGAGCCTCACCCTCAATGCTTCTGCCTCCACAGAAATGAAACCAAAGGCCTCAGTACACCCTGGGAAGACCAGGGGCTGTTACCTAGTGGTCCTCCCATTATGGATGCAAAGCACTCCACCTACACATTTGCACCACTACTCCAAGATAACATTTTGCTTTCATACAGTCTTTTTGCAGAAGAATCCAGAGTTGGTTTGTAGTTTACCTTCCTGGAAAGATCATTGTCTTCGTTTCAATTAACATTTCAATGTAGGACTTACTGAGTGGAAGTATGATCACTGTGTGTTGCCAGAAAGTTCTTGTTGCACAGCTGCCTAGTTAAATAAACCCTACCCTGATGTCAGATCTTACAAAGATGGAGAACTTTGCTTGTGTGAGGCAGTCTTATTTCACTTAAGCTTTATGCATTCCCCACCTTGCCTAATCCATTTCCATCTCTTACTGGTTTTTCAATCATAGGGATTCAAAAGGAATCTCACTTCTCCCTATCTCTGAACATATGAGAACAAATCAACTTTCTTTACCCAAGGTTACCCTATGTCCATCCCTCCCCACCCAGACATCCTCTACCACACCAGTATTTAGAACCAAAGCATGAAGGGCAAGTGCCCTTCAGGGTCGTGAGCAGAAATATTATCACTACCAAGCAGATGAGCCCAGAAAAATGGTCCCAAAGAAACCAGACTAGCTTCAATAGATATCAGGGAGGCATCCCATTAAGCTTGCTTTGACATTTCCTATGGGAGCTTGGGTTGGAGATCCTGGGGCAGCTGTGCCTATTGTTCCCACCTCAGGATATTCCTGCCCAGAGAGGTAGCAGCCCTGAGGTACTAATGAGTATGCTACTGGCTCAGTGGTATGAAACAAGGTAACTTTGTAGGAGCCATCAGGTAAAGAGTACTGGCCACACAGCATGCAGGGGGCTCTGCGTCTGGAAAGCTTTGCCTAGCCAGTGTAGCTGTGGCCAGAGGCTGGTTATAAATTTGAACTCCCTCAGCCCATTTGCAACTCTGCCTCTGTTCTCTTGTATTCTGTTTGGTTGTCCTTTAGTTTCCTAGTAAATGCTTCTTTTGAAAAATTCAAACCTTGTCTCATTGAACTTGGGGTAGGAGGGTTGTCCAGCTTCTTTTATAGAATAAAGAATGACACTAAAATACCTTGAAAAAGTGAAAATAGCAGTGGAAAAAGAAATACTCTAAGAGCTGATGCCAAGAGAGAAAGGAACCAAGTATCCTCCTGTCTTCCCTGCACTGATTCCCAGATTCCCTCCTCTTACTGCTATTGCTTCAGGAAGATTTGCTCTGGATGTGTGTTGCTGCCAAAGCCCCTCCCTGGCCAATAAATTGGACACATTCAGCAGGCAGTGTGATGTCCAGAAAGTACACTGGCAAATGACAGGAGGAGGACTCAGGGAAGCAAGAAAAAACAGGTGGTTTCTACAATGTAGGTGTTTTCAAATTTCTCTAGCAATCATGGCTCCAAATACAATGATTTTGTACCCAAGATCATCAGTAAGTAACCCAATATTTCATATGAAGAGAATAAAGTCATGCTTTCACATTAAAGACAAGGAAACTGACAAAAGATAGGTACAGAAAATGGCTTGCTATTGCCATGGTTATTCTGTCCTACATTGGTGGGTGTTCCAATTATCCATTGCTACATAAGAAAGCACCACAAAACATAATAAGACTTTTTGTTTATTTGTTTGTTTGTTTGTTTAGACAGGGTCTACTATGTATCCCAGGTTGGCTTTGAACTCAAGATTCTCTTGCCTCTTCCTCTCACAAGTGTTGGGATTAGAGGCATGCCAAACAGCTGTGCATAGTGGATTAAATAGAAATTCATTATCTCTCCTGATTATGTGGGTTGACTGGGCTTAGCTGATTGCTCTCTCTTGGAGTCTCCTGATTGCTGTCAGATGGCAACTGGGGCTGGCATAATTTGAGTGACTGACTGGGCTGGTTGTCAAGTCTGGCTCCTTAACTGGGATAACTGGAACAGCCAAAGAATGGCTGCACATCTCCTGCCACATGGTAAGTTTGGGCTTCCTCACAACATGGAGGTCTTAAGATAGCCTTCTTATAAATCAACTAATTAGCTGGCTTCCTCCCAGAACTAGCATTACAAGTGGTTCAGAGTCTTCTAAATAACCTCCTATATTACACAAAGCCATGTCTGCCACATACTAGCTCAAAACAAGTCACAGGGTCAGCCCAGATTTCAAAGGGAAGGGATTACAGAAAATGGAACACCAGAGGATGTGGCTAATCAGGGTCATCCTTGGAGACACTGAGGATGGGATTGGAGGTGAGGAACTTACTGAGTCAAAGGACTTTGTAGATAACTGTCACTTTAAAAGCACATGCTTAACATTCATGGAGAAAAGGGGAGTTCTAAGAGGTAAAGGATGGGGAATAGCTAACTATGTAAGACAAACATCACAGAAACCCCCAGAAGAAAAACACGATTACTCTCACTGTACTAACAATGCAAAAGTGTGAGTTGGATTCTTGCCCCCGAACCTCTGACCCCCCCCCTCAAGAAAAAAAGGTTTACATAGGACCTCCCCATGCTTGGGACTATTCTTAGAGAAAAATATGCTAAGCAGAAGCTGTCCCTTTTATGAAGAATTCACAAAAATTATTGCAGCTAATGAAGACAAAGAGATTTTACCAAATCTAACTTGAACTTAACTCTTTTGCCAGCTGTCCGCTGCATGAGGTCCCTACATCACCAGTGGTGCCATGGTGCCTTCCCCTGTCTGCCCCTCCCTTTCCTGCAGCAGTTCTGCCAAATAGAATAGTAAGGGTCTAGTCCACTGCTCTTCTCCATACCCTGGTCTACTCCTATCACCTACATTGCTAGAACTTTCAAAAAAGATTATACAAAGTATTTAACTAACAGAGAAAAGGACAGATCTGGATATGCATATGAACAAAAATAATGTCAGCAACTTGTATGTGAATCTTGAGAATTCTAAAGGCAAGTTAGCTGTTCATGGCAACTTGCCTCATTGATGGACACTTGGGGCTGCTGAGAGTATCTAGCCTAGGAGTACCCAGGCTCTGGTGTTACCACCAAACTTAAGTGAGAGGGGATGGCTACTGTTCCTTCTACTTCCTTATAATGGCTCTCTCACAGAGAATTGTCTCACCAGGAGGAAAAAAATGTTCCACTAGGGAAAACCTTCAGGAAAATCCCAGTGAAAACCAGAAAGTAGAGGACTGGCTAGCATTCTAGGAGCTGCAGAAGATGAACCCCAATGCTAATCTCTAAGCCCAAGAAAGATAATGAGGCAAAGAAAAGCTCTAAGCAGTATCATGGGTTTCCTTGGGCATCCCTAATGGGAGGTACAAATCTCCCTTTGTTTAGTCTTCCAGCACAGTAGATCTAGCCTCTCTGGGAGCTATGGCAGGAACCCATTTCCTTCTCCCACTCAAAAGACTTAATTGTCACTTGCAGTCTATGCTTTCTGGACATATGGGCTGCAAAATTCCATTAACTGAATGATAACCTCTACCATCTACCTCCCTCATGTCTTCCCACTTGGCTACAGGAACTCCAAGTCTGGGAAGAATTAAGAGCCAATGTTAAAGGTGCCCCCAAAACCTTGGTGGATCCTGGTTCCTAGGCCAGTGCTAACCTTTCACAGAAGATAATGATTCTCATAGCACCTCCTACAGGTAGGAGAGGGAAGAATAGGCAAAGGAGATGGGCCACAGATGCCCTTCCATTGTTGTTATGGCCTTGGTAAACAGGTCAAAAGATAGATCACTCTGTGAAAGCTGGGTAAGCTATGCCAGATAACAAAGTGTACTTATCAACTTGAAACTTATTGGTGATAATCAGCATTATATCTCATACCTTACATGGTATTGCTTTTATCCATTTTATGTTTTAAAAATTTAACTTGTGATTCCAAATAGAAAAGAAAGTTTAAAAAATTTCTTTTTGGCTCAATACCAAGTTTATTGTAGTTATTCCATTGATTACCCATTGCATTAAAGTTATTTACAAAGCAACATTTGAAACATAGGAATGTTGATAGTTTTTCCTATCAAGTAAACAGCATATCTCACAATTCAAATAAAATTCTTTTTTCATGACAGCATCAAGAGGCTTAATCTTGAATTTATCCAGATTTGCAATTATTAAACAAAGATGATTTCTCCAATTTGACAAACATAAAGCTTTTAGAGAATAAAAAAATTATTTCTTCAAATACCTGAAGACACTTGTCAAGGTTTTGAAGATAAGCTTATAAACTACATAAACTGGTAAATAATTGTTCCAAAACCAAGTTTTACCTTCATTTCAGAAAGTAATGATTTTGATAATATTTTCCCCTCAAGGAAATTTAGAACTAAATTAAATTTTTTATTTAAAATAAAGCTTTCAAGCAACCCTAATCTTAAAAGCACACTAGAAAAACAAGATAAGAACTCAATAAAGAAAAACAGTATCATAAACTGCATAAAGAGAAACAAATGCACTATCCCTGCCTGTATGTTGTGTCCACAAATCAGACTGGAACTCTGCTGAGTGTTCATTGGGCCTGCTGGCTCTAGCAAGACTCGTGGGATTTCTTAGCCAACTAGCAATTCAGAATTATGGCCAGTGTTTTCTAATTTTGTGTTTAGGATGGAAAGAGTAAATAAAAATGTCTTATTGAGAAGACCAGGAAGCACTGTGCCAAGCCTGCTGGAGAAAAGGAGATGTTTTGGCCACCACTTAAAAAAGGAAGAAGAGGGCTGGTGTGTTAGCTAAGCACTGGTAGAGTGCTTGCCTCTACCAGTTGGGTACCAAAAAGAAAGAAAAGAAGAAAGAGAAGGACATGGGGGGAGGGGAAGAGGGACAGGAAGAAAGGCAGCAATATGCTATTTTCTGAATTAGGACCACAAGGATTAAAAGTATTTCCTTTTTTTTGTTTTGTTTTAGTTTTTTTGAAATAGGGTCTCACTATGTAGCCCAGGCTGGCCTCTAACCTCAAATTCATAATCATTTTGCCTCAGTCTCCACAGTGCTGGGTTATAAGCATGAACCATCACTCCCCATTTAAAAGGATTTCAAACAAAATAAATATTTTTCTAACATGCATTTGTTCTACCTTGTTCTCTGCAAAGTTATTTGTCACATTATTATAAACAGTACTGCTCATTTGGGAAGAATTGTATTTGATTTCATAAAATTAACAAGAAGACACTTAAGCTTTGCCTTCCAGTGTTTTCTACAGTTGGAATCCATGTTGAGGAGCCAGTAATTCCGTGTGAGTAGCCTGGGCCTGGAGGGTTGGCAAGATGAAACTGCCTGCCTAACATGCTATAGTGGATCTCTGGGCCCTCACTGGTGCTGTTAATACCTGCTGCCCCTCCACAGTGACTGCCTGGATGGATGAGACTGTCCTTGCTGTAGCAGTCCATTTAGCAGCTTAGACAAATCCTCTGGGGCTCCTGAGTCAAGATAACACCATTTTGGCAGCAATGTCCAAGTATTTTGTTGTCCCCTGACTCTGAAATATGTTCTTCCTGTTACTCACCACCTTGGGGGGAGAGGAGGAAGCAAAGGAGAATATATCTATGTCACAGAACAGCATAAAAACAAGTACAAACGTGTGTGTGTGTGTGTGTGTGTGTGTGTGTGTGTGTGTGTGTGTGGTGTGGTATGTATGTACACAGGGCAGTGAGGGGAAACATCACCTAAAACTCAAATACAATATCTCTTACATTTTTCTATGTTTTAAAGTTTATTATCTTAAATTTTTAGGAAAAAAAAGGCAGAATTTTGAAAAATATAAACAATGAACTCAAAAGAAATCCAAGGGATATGTCTGTGACTTTAAAGAGTCCCACAAAACAAAAAAAAGTTTAATAAATTATTCAAATGCTTATTATATCAAGTAGATCAAACTATCATGTGGCTGATTGGATGCGTGATGTCAATTTTTCCAGTCTGCTAATGTTCCCATTGGGAAGGTTCTTATAGAGGAAGGAGTAAGAATTCTCCACCAACCTTCAACTTACAACCTTTGACTCCAGGGTACAAAGTAAAATCATCAGTTTGGGAGAAGTAGATTTCAGACTTCAAGTTGTAATTACATAGAGGTTAAGGACTGGGCAGGGAGATTAAACTTCTACCCACTCCTTGAAACTATTCTAGTGAATGGCTTCACTATTTTGGGTTCTAACCATAAAATATTTGTCCTATTCTGGTGGATAGCAGCAGTGCTAGAGACCAAATGGTCCTAAGAAGACAAAAGGAACACAAACCAGTTACCTCCAAGCAGAGTGGGGTTAGGAACAGTCTTGCCCTGTGAGGAGCTGAGGACCTACTCTGCTACTGGCTAACCTTATAAGACACAGGCCTTACTTTCTTATACACTCTGCTATGAGGGGCCAAACCAGATCCTTGTCAGCCCTGGTACAACCAGGACCCAGACATATCAAAGAAAGAAATAGCACCACATTTGTGACTGTGCCTGGCTCCAACTCTTCTGGGCTTAAGAGAATGTTAGCAATCCTCAAAGGGCTCAAACAATGGAAATATGGCCATGGGAACCCTTGCCTAGAACTTTCTGTCTTGACTTAGCCCCTCCCTGGTTTTTATGTCATAGAGTGCTTGGCATTCCCATGCCACTATACATACACACACATAAGCACTGATGCAATTATTGGGCAGGTGCAGCTCAGAAGAGTCTGCTATGCCCTTTTATGTCCCTCTCAGGCCAAAGAAAAAGATTGCAGAGAGAGTGGCCCCATCAGAGCTGGGAGATTTGGACCTGTGTAACTCTTTACAGCAAAGAGCTCTCTAAGTCTTATAGAAATTGCTAAATGGGAATGGCAGAAATAAGGTGAGACTTCATGGATGTACCTGACCACTTAGCACAGAGAGGCTGGTCTTCTTAGGAGCCTCCTGTCTCTTTAGATACCTATGACCTGCAGTCACAGTAGCTTCCTCTTCTCATTTTATGCCAGATTCTACACAATTCTTTCCTTCATAATCCACTCTTCAGCTAGAGAGAGAGAGAAAAGGTGAGGTGACTCCATCTCTCTGGGACCATGACATGTTGATTGACAAAGGATGTCAGAGACTATAGCGTAAATGTGTAGGCTTGTCAGAGCTGCCATTTCTGTTGAAAGGTTGTCATTTACATGTAGCGTTTGCATCTGACTGCTGGCCTGAGGACCACTGAGCAAGGACGAAGATGCAACCTGTGTAGTGGCCAGAGCCATGGAGTAAAGCTGGTGCCTGGAGCTCTGCCTCTGCTTCTGATGCTGAGGTCTCCCCTGTGGGAATTCATTTCTTCTCTCATGAGGAAGGATTGGCCCAATGTGTTCTGTGCTCTCCAACCTTTGGTGTCTGTGTGTCTCTGAATCTAGGGAACTTCTGTGCCTGTCACTGGTAAAGCCACAGAGCTAGGGTGGGGCTCTGTAGTCCTAGACACAAACTGGTTAGAAACCCAAGTGCAAGCTGTCTCTGGAGGAGGAGGGGTTTTTTTAATCTCCACAGGACTGTCTCTCCAGCCCCTTCATTGTTTCCCAGTTCCCTTTTCAATGAGTTTTCATTTTTAACAAGTGATCTGAAAGGAATTTGATTTTGAAAATGTTCAGAAAGTCCCTTTAATAACCAGTAAATCATAAAGCCAGGACTTACACTGTAAGCAGAGGAAATTCCATTTTGAATTAAATTCCAAAATGAGTTATTCTCAATAACCTCCTAGCTAATCATAGTCTAGCAAGTGAGTTGAAGAGAGGGCAGGGGGAGCAACAAAGGAAAAGGGAAGCTTCTAGACAAAGAAGCAGGTATTAGATGAAAACAAGAGGTCTGTGCAGAGCGTTCATAGCCAGAAGCAAGAGGAGGGAGGATGCTGCACAGCTCCTCCCCTGGCTTACTTATTTAAGCACTAACCTATAATTCCTTGCCTAAGGCTGTGATAGAAATCTTTATCCCAGGAATCTCATGGATTTATCCACAGCTCATACCACTGAACACTATGCTTCTGATAAGATCAAGGCAGAGGTATCTGGGGGTGTCAAAAGCCAGGTATTGTCCTTCCACAAATTGCCCACCTACCAGCCCCTGTGTGCACTGGATTGAGATGTGCATTTTGAAGGCCTGATGCTCTATTGACCACAAGAATAGTCATTCTTGTGCTTCAGCCTATGTTTTGAAAATAAAACCACACAGTCCATTCTATCTATTTGATCAAGATATCAAACAGATTGATCGGAGGAGGAAGGAAGCTTATGGGTACATTTTCATGTAGAATATATCCCCATTCAAATCTAAAAAAGGAAAGGACCAGGGTCTTGGCCCTAG
This sequence comes from Castor canadensis, assembly GCF_047511655.1. Taxonomy (NCBI): domain Eukaryota; kingdom Metazoa; phylum Chordata; class Mammalia; order Rodentia; family Castoridae; genus Castor; species Castor canadensis. The sequence goes on from NC_133386.1 coordinate 145,995,192, forward strand.
TCAGTTGACTGCCTAAAAAGCCTCTGCCCTCTAGTGACTAAAGGCTTCAAATTGTGCAAAAACTGGCCCAATGTTTTGATATGGGACACTTGAACTAAGACCCCAGAGACACCTTTAAGAGGACAACAGGAAACCTCCGGCATCAAGTCCTGGGAATTTATTCATAGAACCCCACTTGGGAACCTGTCCAGCAGAGACCAAGTAAGTCCTACCTGGGGAGACACAGGGCCTTTGCTTACAGACCTAGGGCATTTCCACATGCCTACCAGCCCTGGTCCTAAAGCTGACTTATGAACAAGCCCTGTGCAGGTGAATATCAAGAAACATGTCATCTCCTGGCATCAAGTCTTCCCCAACAGCATTCCTACCTCTGGAAGTCACTAATCCATATCCCACCCTCATCAGTGACTCTCATTGGTCAAACCCCTTCCTTATGGCTACACCTTCACTTTCAAGCCACCCAAACTGTGTGACAGCAGGCAAGATGTCAGAAGCTCTTAGCAGAGACATGATTGTTAGGTGCTAAAGAAGTACTCAGTGTTCGCTACCTGAGCCAGCCAGTCACACCTGGTGCATCCAGCATTTACTAGTACCAAGAAGGACCAGACACTTCGCCTCCATGGAGAATTGTCTTAGAGAAACCTGCACAGGTGTTTTTCAAAAGCCAAACCATAATAATCACAAAGAGAGGTCTGAGTGTTTAGGGACCTCATGGTTTTTTTTTTTTACTTCCCAGAGCAGAGGGAGGCTGATCCACCAAATGGATGCTGAGCAGGCAGCTGTCTGGTCCTGGGAGCTACAGGAAATCAGGGCCAGCCTCTTCACTTTAGGCAGGAAACAGCACCAGGCACTTGAAAGGATTCTGATAAAAGATATTTCCAGTAAACCATATGGAATTAGGGATGAATGTCCAGAACCGAGAGGCTGTGCTCTGAGTAGACTCAGGCCAAGTAAGGGAGGAAGGTAAAAAGAAGTGACTGAAGGCAAAGGGAGCACCTTGGAGAATTGTTACTGATGTCAAATCATGATGCTGTTGATAGTGGAAAGACTGGTGCCATGACTGAATGTGTTCCGCAGATTCTTATGTTGAAACCCTTACCTGCAATATGATGGCATTTGGAGGTGAAAACTTTGGGAGGTAAGTAGCACTAGGTGAGGTTATGAAGGTAAGAACCTTATGAAGATATTAGTGTCCTTATAAATATAAATTAAATATAAGGAAATATAAATTTATTATTTATTATAAATAAATATAAATACCATTCTAAGGGTGCTAACTCTGGTCTTTCCATGTACTAAAAGGACTAACCCTAAAATGTTTTACCAATTAATTTAGTATCTCGGGCCAGCCTTTAATTCATAGTTGCGTCTTCTCTCCAAGTGAACTGAATTATGAGCTTTGATTGTTGCTGCAAAACCTTCCTTGCACAGCCACTAAAGAGGCCAGAAGTTTCAGGCTTTTACCATCTCTGTGGTGGCAGAAAGGTGGAAAGGAGGACGGTTTCCTCCTTGAAATATGGAAGGATCTCTTGGATTTCTGGGTCTTAAAATATGCTCAATATTTAGATTTTTCATGCTCAATATTTAGGAAAAATTAATTCCTCACAGCTTAAGAGGAAACAAGACAACTCTCAAACACTGAAAAGCCCTTCCCAACCTTCTCTGTCAAAATTCTGTTCTTTCTCATGGAGCAACTATGTGGTGGCACCTGGTGGAGCATGAAGTAACATTGGGGCCAAACTCAGAGCAGAGTGATGTTTCCAATAGAGGGTGGAGTTGCACATGTACCCCTGGGCTGACTGGGTGGGTTCCACAGGGGTCACAGGCCCATGAACCTGCAGGAAATTGCCAAGGCTCACGAATCTGGAGGGCAGCATCAAGAGGCCATGGTCAAGGGGCTGAAGTAAATCAAAACAACTGGTGAAGACCTGTTGTAGGTCCTGCTACAAGGAGGGCCAGGGCAAGTTATTAGAACAGATTGTGATCCCAGAAAAGAGAAAGATGGAAGCGATGTGTAAGAAAAATAGCAGGCAGCCTCTCAAATAAGTTCTGAATCCTAAGTCTATACCTAATCCCAAACAGGTTGGTGATATCACATGCCAGGAGAGAACTAGTGTGAGAATTATGTTATTTTATTTACAGTTGGATGGAGACAAAGAGGAAGGGAAAGAGAGAAAGTACAGAAAAAAAAAAAGATGCAGAAACTAAAAATCCCTAGCTATCCTCACCTAGCAAGTAGGAAGGCAAACATCTCTACATACCTTAGTAATCTCTGAAAGATCCCTGCACATGACACAATAGCTGGTATTCATAAAGGTCTCCTTATGTCATTAAGTAAACAATAAATGGCTTTAAAAAGTAAAGTTTCAAACATGCTTGGCAAGATTTTCATTAAAATATTTAAACTTAAAAATGTCTTGGAATTTTTTTAGAGGAATGAAAGCCTTCTGTCTTCTGAAGATTTGTTTATGAAGACTATCTCATCCCCCAGAGAAATGCAGCCTCATGTTCACAGAATTGCATGGCTTGAAAATGTGAAACATCCTAGACTTTGTCTTCACAGACGTGTGGGATGTGTCACCTAAAATTTGTTCAGATTGTTAAGGGCTAGATGGCATTGATTCCTTCAAAATAATATGAGATTTGGAGTCTATGCTAAAATCCATGAAGTGAACCCCAACAATGGAGTTGAGACAAGTATGTGCATCCATATGAATTTCCATGTGCCTTTCAAAGTGGCCATCAAGAGATGTGTCTTTGCTGCAAGGTAGGAGCAAGAATGATTTAGATTAAAAAATCAGTTCTACACCCACAGAGTGGGAGAAAATATTTGCCAACTATACATCAGACAAAGGACTGATAACCAGAATATATAGGGAACTTAAAAAACTAAATTCTCCCAAAACTAATGAACCAATAAAGAAATGGGCAAGTGAACTAAACAGAACTTTCTCAAAAGAAGAAATTCAAATGGCCAGAAAACACATGAAAAAATGCTCACCATCTCTAGCAATAAAGGAAATGCAAATTAAAACCACACTAAGATTCCACCTCACCCCTGTTAGAATAGCCATCAGCAACACCACCAACAACAGGTGTTGGCGAGGATGCGGGGAAAAAGGAACCCTCTTACACTGTTGGTGGGAATGTAGACTAGTACAACCACTCTGGAAAAAAATTTGGAGGCTACTTAAAAAGCTAGACATCGATCTACCATTTGATCCAGTAATACCACTCTTGGGGATATACCCAAAAGACTGTTACTCCAGAGGCACCTGCACATCCATGTTTATTGCGGCACTATTCACAATAGCCAAGTTATGGAAACAGCCAAGATGCCCCACCACTGATGAATGGATTAAGAAAATGTGGTATCTATACACAATGGAATTCTATGCAGCCATGAAGAAGAATGAAATGTTATCATTCGCTGGTAAATGGATGGAATTGGAGAACATCATTCTGAGTGAGGTTAGCCTGGCCCAAAAGACCAAAAATCGTATGTTCTCCCTCATATGTGGACATTAGATCAAGGGTAAACACAACAATGGGATTGGACTATGAGCACATGATAAAAGTGAGAGCACACAAGGGAGGGGTGAGGATAGGTAAGACACCTAAAAAATTAGCTAGCATTTGTTGCCCTCAACGCAGAGAAACTAAAGCAGATACCTTAAAAGCAACTGAGGCCAATAGGAAAAGGGGGACAGGTACTAGAGGAAAGGTTAGTTCAAGAAGGATTAACCTAGAAGGTAACACCCACGCACAGGAAATCAATGTGAGTCAATACCCTGTATAGCTATCCTTATCTCAACCAGCAAAAACCCTTGTTCCTTCCTATTATTGCTTATACTCTCTCTACAACAAAATTAGAAATAAGGGCAAAATAGTTTCTGCTGGGTATTGGGGGGGGAGAGGGAGGGGGCAGACTGGGTGGTAAGGGAGGGGGTGGGGGCAGGGGGGAGAAATGACCCAAGCCTTGTATGCACATATGAATAATAAAAGAAAAAGGAAAAAAAAATCAGTTCTAGGCCTAAACTAAAAGGAAAGGAGTTGTCCAGGCAAGAGTAGAGTGTCCAAACAAGGCATCAAGACTGAGGGAGAGACATATGGCAAAGCTAGTCAGAATGGCAGAGGTTGGGTCCAGAAGTATGATCAATTCTGAGGGGCAGGCTTGCTGGCCAGAGCTATATTTAAAGAGCTGTATGTGTGCATCCCTCTCCATTGGGAATGTATCTCATACATACTCCCTCCCCCTTTGTCTACTCCTGGTATAGATCTTAGCTTAGATGTAATTTACTTGCAAAGATTTCCCTGAGACTGGGGAATATAGACTTTATTGGGAAAAAATTAGCAGACAATTAGGTGGTCTTAGCAGAGAGATTACATAATGAGATTTTCACATTGGCTCCATCACTCTGGCTACAGTGTGGACAATAGATTAGGACTAGGAACCGTCAGAAAAGAAATTGACCATCAACCTGACTCCTTCCTTGCTCTGCCCCCTCATTCGATTAGTAATTGAGTTTCAACAATTCCACATCCTAAATATTTCTCAAAGCCATCCATTGAGCTCTCTTTTCACTACACTACTCTGGCCCTCATTGTTCTCTTCCTCAAATCACTATAACAGCCTCTTAATCCATATCCCACCTTGAATTTGTCTTGAGGCCTTCCAATTCAACCTTCACCTGACCTCCAGAGAGGTAGCTCTAAGACACAAATCTACTTATGTTGAAATCCTAATTGTTCTTTCATTTTTCTTACCATAACATTTAAAATGTGTGGCACGTCCTACAAACTTGTCAAGATCTGGCCTCTCTATGCTCTACTGAAGGGAATAGTATGCCACTTGCCTAAATTGACTCTTTACAACAAGGACACTAGCTCCACCAGCTCTCCAAGTGTTGCCATTAATAGCACAGAGGTGAGTCCTTCTCCAAAAATTGCCTCAGTCAAAGGAAGCTACCTCATCCAACATTATACGCCATTCTCCCAACATTATATGCCCTCCCTTCTTGGGAGAAGCCTTTATCCAATGGCTGATTGGTGCAGGAATGCCAGGCCTAGACCCTCTGCCTCAATTTTGGGGACTATTCAATGGGGCCTCATCACATCAGAGCTCCTGGTGGGATCTATTGAGCACTGTGTTAAAATAGTATTACAGTTCAACTTCTCTCCTCGCCCAGTCTGCTTCCTTTACTCCCTCAAAGGCATTGTTCCAAAAAGCACACTCCAAGAAACTTCTTGCATGTAAATTAGTCTTAGAGTTTGTCTCCTGGGAAGTCTAAACTACAACACTCTCCCAGCCTCTTAGAAATTTCATACAGCACTTTTACCACCTTAAATCCGCTAAGCTCTCTCTAGTTCGTGAGTCTTTGCACAGGCTGATGCTTCCACCTAGAGAATTTCTCACTTTTCTTTCCCGTAATCTATTTTATTTACCCCTCCAGTCTCAGCTAAAATGCACTTCCTTTGAGAAGTCATCTCTGATTTACTGAGCTCAGGTGCCCCACTTCCATGCTGTCATGGTACTTAGTACAACCTCTATGTTTGCATAATTAGAATAATTATGATGCATTGTAATTATCATTATATTCCTTATTAGCCTAAATCCTCTGTGAGAACAAACAATCTATTTACTGTTATCTGTCATTGTGGTCCCAAGGGCATAGTCCAGTACCTGGAACGTAACTGGTACTCCAGAGTATTTGTCAAATGAATAAATAGTAGAAATGGAAGAAGTCCTAAGTGAGAAATTATTTGGATAAAAGAGAAAGGTTCATATTTCATATATATATTTAGATAGTAAAATTAACATTTTGGTGACTGATTAATTGACAACATAGAAATAAAAGAGGAAGAATCTAGAATAACTCCTACATTTCTGCATTTGTAAGCAGGTAAAAAAATGATGCTATTAGCTGAGAGAAATAATTCAGAAGTTTAAGTAGAGACACAAATGAAAATAAGTCAAGTTTGTGAAATTTATTCTATATCCAAGTGCAAATGTCCAGTGGGCAGAAGGGAAAAAGGTCGAAAGCTCAAGATGTAGGCCTGGAAATCATCACTGTGTCACCCAGGAAGTCCCTGATGAATGTACATCTGGCCAAGAACACTCTGCACACACCCATTGGAATCTCTGTGAACTGACCCCACATTGCCTTCGTTTGAAGCTCAATGAGTGCTTATATTAGTCTGCCCAGGCTTCCAAAGCAAAATTCTGTAGGCTGAGTGACTTAGACAATAGACATTTATTTTCTCACAGTTCTAGGGGCTGGAAGCCCAAGATCAAATCAAAAGGTTGGTTTCTTCTGAGGCTTCTCTTTAGTTTGCAGACAGCCACCTTCTTACTGTGTCCTCACACAGTCTCTGCTCTGTTCACATACTTCCTCAGTGTGTTCAATTTTCTCTTTTTACAGGGGCATCAAATTGGCTAGGATCTACTCTAAGGACTTCGTTTTTTACTTAATCCCCTCTTTAAAGGTTCCACTTCAAATACAGTCACATTCTGCGATACTGAGAATTAGTGGTCCAACATACGAATCTGGGACAGTTTAACCCATAATAGTGCTACATTTTTTTTTCTCTGCCTCTTTCCACACCACTGCTATAGAGGCTGCCAGCCCACACCTCTTCACCAGAGCAAAAATGTCCAGACCAGACTTCAACATGTTTTTAGAACAGATGAGAAAGGAGGCTATTCTGCTCGGGATGGGGATGAAGAGGTAGCAGGAAGACCTGAAGGATGAGAGTAAGAATTCACTAATTACAAAAGAAGAAATCTTCTAGGCTGTAGGACACCTCCCCCCAACCAAAGATACCACAAAGTTAAAGTTCATGGAGAGTTTTGTGACAATTACTTGTGGCTCTTGTGTGGATGAATACCTACGATTTTAAGAGTTGACACAAGAAAGGTTGGCTAACATCATCAGCAACACCACCAACAACAGGTGTTGGCGAGGATGCGGGGGAAAAAGGAACCCTCTTACACTGTTGGTGGGAATGTAGACTAGTACAACCACTCTGGAAAAAAATTTGGAGGCTACTTAAAAAGCTGGACATCGATCTACCATTTGATCCAGCAATACCACTCTTGGGGATATACCCAAAAGACTGTTACTCCAGAGGCACCTGCACATCCATGTTTATTGCAGCACTATTCACAATAGCCAAGTTATGGAAACAGCCAAGATGCCCCACTACTGATGAATGGATTAAGAAAATGTGGTATCTATACACAATGGAATTTTATGCAGCCATGAAGAACGAAATGTTATCATTCGCTGGTAAATGGATGGAATTGGAGAACATTATTCTGAGTGAGGTTAGCCTGGCCCAAAAGACCAAAAATCGTATGTTCTCCCTCATATGTGGACATTAGATCAAGGGCAAACACAACAAGGGGATTGGACTATGAGCACATGATAAAAGCGAGAGCACACAAGGAAGGGGTGAGGATAGGTAAGACACCTAAAAAACTAGCTAGCATTTGTTGCCCTTAACGCAAAGAAACTAAAGCAGATACCTTAAAGCAACTGAGGCCAATAGGAAAAGGGGAACAGGTACTAGAGAAAAGGTTAGATCAAAAAGAATTAACCTAGAAGGTAACACCCACGCACAGGAAATCAATGTGAGTCAATGCCCTGTATAGCTATCCTTATTTCAACCAGCAAAAACCCTTGTTCCTTTCTATTATTGCTTATACTCTACAACAAAATTAGAAATAAGGGCAAAATAGTTTCTGCTGGGTATTGAAGGGGGGGGGAGGGGGGGGGGGAGTGGGTGGGGGCATGGGGGAGAAATGAACCAAGCCTTGTATGCACATATGAATAATAAAAGAAAAATGAAAAAAAAAAAAAGAAAAGTTGGCTAAGGTCACATTGTCAAAAGCTTTCACTTTGTCCTAAAAACCAGCTGGTGCTTTATCTAGAGATGAACACGGGGAATTAGAGACTTCTCCTATCACTCTTTCAGGAAACAATGTGATTACTTGTACAAAGTTGAAAGATTTGAGAATGATATTAAAGCAAATTACAGGGAGATCGGGTCAGAAGTAGTGAATAAAAGACAAAGGGAAATGCTGAAGAAAAAGAGAAGTGAAAAGGAGGGAAGAAAAACACATCCTATTGATCTCTAAATGATAAATTCCACTATCCTAGGTGAGATTCTAGTGGGGTGGCCTCTGCCTCCTCAAAGAGGCATTGTCTCCTCCTCACAGACTCTTCTCAGAGCTGGCCAGCATTTCTCAGTAAAGTAGAAGGTGCTGGGAACAGAGATGGCTCTAGAAGTCATAGTTCAATTAATATGGAAATACAGTAGCAAAAGGAGGCATCCTTTGTGGAAGAGAACCTCAAGAGAAGCTGGGGATATAGATGAGATTAGTGTTGGGGATACTGGGGGTGGGGAGGCTAAGAAGTTGGTCCCTTAGAAAAGACAGCTCAGGGCTGGGCTTACAGATCAAGGACGAGCCACCTGGATTCACCCACACTGAAAAGGAATATCTAAGGGCTAAAGTTTTCCCTCTCCAGAGACTGAGGCTGGGAATACACGGGGATCATCCTCTTGCAAAGGAGGAAAAAAGTAGGTCACTGTGCTTGGTCACTGTGCTCATTAGTGAGCTGAGAGTAGGGACCAAGGTCAGAGGTTAAATGTGAGGAAGACACCAGAGCAAAGTAAATGATTTTACTCCCTCTGTAGACTAATATTCAGCAATCCATCTTTCTATCCTCATCAATACAGCACCCATTGAGGAGTATTGCTTTCAGTAACAATGACTACAGCTAGTCATAGTGTGTGTCGGTCAAAATGGGGACTATCTCTAAAGTGAACTTTGTCTTTTTTTATGGAGACAAAGAACATGAGGGTTTCCACTCTGGATCTATCCCCTGGCTTATCAGTCTAATGGTTAGGGATGCCAGCTGTAGACTTTACTGCCTCTTTCTGAGATTGCAAAAAGTAAAGTTATCCAGCTGAAACCAAGTATGAACAGTCAGAGGTCAGGTTTTCCCTGAAAAGCTGAGGGCCATAGACAGTGTGGTGGGGACTATATCATTGTCAGGAAGAGAGCAGAGTCCCTTCCAGGCCTGGGCTAAGTCCTTTGTAGCCCACATGGGAGAGACAGAGGCAATAGAAGCTCTGGAAGCAGCCTGAGGACTTGTGGGGCAACTGAGGCATCTCAATGAGGCCTGCTTACCAATTGTCTGGTGATTTTGGGGGGCTTCATTGGTACTGAATATGTATTTCATTACAGAAGTAATATAAAACTTGGCTATAGAAAACCAAGGAGATTACGCACAATGACCCTCCAAACATTAATTATGATACAATCAGAATCTTTCTTAACTGGTCCTTTTCCTAGATCACAGCTTCAAAGTTAGGACCTGAGGCACTTATAGAAGAACACCTTTAGTATGAAACTTTATTCAAAAATTCCAAGCATGAGAAGTTTGGGAGAAGGAACCTGAGTAGGGCAGAATTTTTTTTATAAGGATTTAGGAGAAGAGGTCAACTAAAGTTCCACTACTTTGAGGAAGAGGGCAAAGATGGTTCTTGGAAATAGGAGAAGTTGTATAAGAATGAGGAGCTATTGTTTGGGACTTTACCCAGAGGTAGGTGAGAGACAGGTGCAAAGGTCATATCAAAAAGAGATGGAAGCCGAGCACCAGTGGCTAATGCCTGTAATCCTAGCTACTCAGAAGGCAGAGATCAGGAGGATCACAGTTCAAAGCCAGCCTGGGCAAATAGTTTGCAAGATCCTATCACAAAAAAGGTGGAGTGACAAGGTGTAGGCCCTGAGTTTAAGCCCCAGGACCACACACACACACACACAAAATAAGATGGAGAAGAACATCTACTAGGGACAAGGACACTCTCAGACATTTAATGTCTATTGCAGGGAACAAAAGGTCTTCTGACTTTCAGTGAGAGGTCTTTCATCCATAGATGCTTCAATATTCTCTGTTTTGGTAGGTAATTGAGAAAGAACCATGGAGGAGTCCTGGGTCCGCTCTGGAGATAAGTAGAAGCCTAGACATCAAATGTAAAATTGGAAGATGTCAAGACTTTGCTCAAGGGATATGATTTATCTTCAACTGGAATGGTACCTGCAGGAGTTGCATTCTATCATTTCTAGTCTGAAGTTATATGAAAGGAATTCTGACTTTTTTTTCTCTTAGCAGTACTGGAGGTTGAACTCAGGACCTCATACTTGCTAGGTAGGTACCTTATCACTAGAGCCACTCCACCAGGCATCTTTTGCGTTGGTTATTTTGAGATAGTGTCTTGCTTTATGCCCAGGCCAGCCTGAACTGCAATCCTCCTATTTGTGCTTCTCCATGTAGCTGGGGTAACAGACAGGCACATGCCATTACACCCAGCCATTGGTTGAGATGGGGTCTCGTGAACTTTTTTCTGAAGCTGATATGGAACCATGATCCTCTGTCTCTGCCTCTTTAGTAGCTGGGATTATAGGCACGAGCCACCACTCCCAGTGAATTCTGATATTTGTGATTGAGAAAAACACCAGGACTTCCTCACAAAGGAATTTCATTTCCTAGTGACATGGCTCTGGAATTATTGGTATATCAATAATTTTTGTTCCTCTTAAGAAAATTCTTCTGAGTTCAATGCTGAGATTTTTTAGCTGTCAGCCTGGGCAGCTGTCAGCCTGTAGCCCACTGTACCTCACTGTCCTCAGAACAATGCAGCCTTATACACTGGTTTTTCAGAGATGGGGGATATTTATGTTCATTTTTCCTTGCTGTGCCTTTAAGAACTGCAGGAATGCAAAGGAAGTCTGGAGGAGAGGTGGGGTCTCCAAACAGAACTTCTGGGAAAAGGATCCTGGGAATTATTGCCAAAAACTAAACTGAGATTCCAACTCCGAGAAGTTGGGGGTGGTTTGTGTGGGTCAGGCCTGTGATTGGACTGCAGAGTCCACTAGGGAGGAGGAAAGCAAAAGTAAAAGGAAACTGCTGGGGGATGGGAACACCTCCCCATTACCCCCCACACACCCTAAGCCTGAAAGCAGTGTGCAGCCAGCAGCCTGGGGAGGGTCTACACATGTCAAGGGCAGCAGATGCTAGACCCAGGAAGCAATCTGCACCAAGTGTGCCTGCAAGGTCTCCAGGAACTGATTGCCAACAGCTGGACTTGATCACCAGCTTACAAACTGAGATCATTCATTGGGTGGAATAACAAGCGGACTGTGCTCTCTGGTTCTACAAAACATTGTTTTTCAAGGACTTGTCACGGCAGCAGATAGAAAACAGGAAACTACCGCCTGAAACTTTGAGTCTTCTTCAAGAACCATAGCATAAGAAACTCCACTCCTGGGGAGTTTGCAGGATGACGGTGGCCCTTCAGGAAGCTTCTGCTGTGCTCGTTTTGTTCCTTGCAGCATTTCTACCCCCACCACAGTGTGCCCAGGACCCAGCTATGGTGCATTACATCTACCAGCGCTTTCAAGTCTTGGAGGTAGGTGACATCTATGGACTTACACAAGGAACAAGCCACCTGGGAGTCACTTTATTATACCCACACTTCCCTGACTACTGGAATGCATGCTTTCCACAAAGAAAATGATAAATCCATTGCTAAAATTGCACTTACAAATGTGTATATTCTATCAGTGCAGGACACTAACTCCAGAGTCTGGTCTGCTTCACTCCCAGGCCTTGAACATGGCTCACTCTGTACTCTGACTTAACAGTTTTTATAATAGGATTTACCATCTAAGGTTATTCTGAAAATTTAACGAATAAATTCCAACTTTGAGAACTTGGGGGTGTTTTATATTGGATCATTAATCCATAATTAGAACATCGCCTAGCATGGTGGGTACATGTACAATTGTTAACATCCAAAATCAATAGTTCATTTTTTTTAAATATGAAAAGTAATAAATTTTGTAAGTTTTCATGTTTTAGTATATCTGGATGATAGCAGATTTTTAACTTTTTATCTTTTTTTACAATAAACCATTAAGTCTCTATAAAATGTTGATAGTGTACTGAAAGGGTAACTCTTGGAGTTTTTGCCTTAACTGGACTTGGAATTACAAATGAACAGATTTCAGCAATTTTAAACAGAGCCAAAGTGTTTGGGCTTCCACCTCATTAAAATGGGGTAAAACTCCATGCTTTTGTAGGACAGAGTTTCTCAGGGACAAATGTAAACTTCCACCCTGGACTTTCTCATACCCTAGCATTGGTATCCATTATTTCAAACTTTATGCCTCGCTGTTACACATGTTAAATTGACACATTATTTATCTTCTTTCCAAGACACTTACTTCGAATATTTATTTTCTGTCTTTTTCTAAAAAAAATCTTAAAGTACAAATTATTTGGTCATCTAGTTACAATCAGTGAAAATAATTCAACAGAGCAGCCATAATGCATTTCTAACATTGTCCCACCAACAGACTGTGGCCTGAAAGCTGTGGATGAAATGTTTCCAGGCAATGGCTGCTTCACTTGCTCCCTTCCTCAACACCTCCCAGTCTCACCTACTTAAAATGTCAGGATTACTCTCAGCCTTTTGTACCAGCTGCCCCTATGGTTAGAGCCAGTCATATACCTCCCTGCATATTGTCCTTCAATGCTTAAAAAGAGTTTTTCTGCAGGTAATTGAATAACATACAAATTAATACTTCAATAGCTTTGACTATAGGTTTGAAAAAGGCAGGGTTATGAGTTGTTCAGATCTTCCCACCCTGATGCTGACCTGAAGGTAAAGCCAAGTCCCAGTTGGTCACTGCAGACACTTAACTAAGTGATACAATTCTCATCCTGAAAGGGATGTGTCAGAAGCAGAAAAGGATATAGATTTAGGGTTATTTATTTTTTTATTGTACTGGGGTTTGAACTCAGGGATAGACAAATGCTCTATGACTTGAGCTACAATACCAGACCTAGGCTATTATTTTAATCTTTCTCTATCTCTGTCTCTCTGTCTCTCTCTGTCTCTAACTCCTTCCCTTCCAAATGAAGTGCCCTTATATTGATGTTTGAGCATAACTTTTTACATTTGTGAAGAGCATTTGGTAAACTGTGTCAAGTGAACTTTAAGTAATCCCATTTCCATTCATTTATTCTTTCATTCAACAAATATTTGTCGAGTACTACTATATGTTAGGCCATGTGCCAGATGCTGGGGAATGGAGCTAATTTCTAGAAATCTAGTAAAAGAAAATAACTAGTTGAGTGCATGAAAATGTAAATACATTTTTTTCTCAGCACTATTTGGATAATATAAAATGAAAAACTACATAAACGTCTATCTAAAACAATATAACAGAATAGATAATGGGATATCAATTCAATAGAATGTTATATATTTTTTATTAGGATATATTTGATTTACAGAGGGGATTCATTGTGACAATTCCAAATAGGCTTACATTGTACATTGGTTAGCTTGCCCCTACCATCTCTCCCCCTCACACACTTAAAGCAGTTGCAAGAGGTTTCATTGTTCTATTTTGTATATGAAGTCCATCAACCATACTTCCTCACCTTAATCTCCTTCATTCACCTTCCCCCCTCCCACAAGTATCCACCACACTATCTATTTTACAGTCCTGTCTTTTGTTATTAATTTCTAAGTCAATGTTCAAGGGGGTTTCTTGATGTATCATCACTGTGAATATACTTTACCTTGGTCAGCTCAACCCCTTTCATTTCTCTCTCTTACCCCTTTACCTCCTCCCACTTTTTCAACAATTTTCAATACACATCCTTATATCCTCTACCTTCGCAGATGTTATGTATTACAATATTGTTGATGCTCTGTCAGAATGCTATATCTTATTAAAATTATGTTATAGGTGAATATATATATTCCACAATGTATACATACATCAAAAATTATGTTGCACCATAAATATGTGTGTGTATAATGAAAAACCATTCAGCCTTTAAAAAGAAGGTCATTTGTGACACTATATCTGAACTTGAAGGACATCTAAAATAAGCCAAACACAAGAATACAAACACTGAATGATTTCACTTATATGTTGAACATAAAAAAGCTGGACTCATGGAAACATCAGAGGCTGAGGGGCAGGAGCAATGGGGAGATGTTGGTCATTTCAGTTAGAAAGAATAAGTTCAGCCAGGCACTGGTGGCTCAAGCCTATAATCCTAGCTACTCATGAGGCAGAGATGAGGAGGATTGTGGTTCAAAGACAGACCAGGCAAATAGTTCATGAAACCCTATCTTGAAAAACTCTCTCCAAAAAAGGGCTGGAGGAGTAGCTCAAGATATAGGCCCTAAAAAAAAAAATGTAGGCCTGAGTTCAAACCACAATCAATACTACAAAAACAAACAAACAAACAAAGGAATAATAAGTTCAAGAGATCTATTGTACATCATGGTGACTAGTTAATAACCATATATTCTATGCCTATAAGTCAGTAAGAGAATAAATTTTAAGTGTTTTTGTCCCAAAAAATAAGTGTGGGAGTTAGCACATATATTAATTGGCTTGACTTAACCATTCTGCAATGTTGTACCATAAATATATAGAACTTTTACTTGTCAGTTCAAATGGATGTGATCAACACAAAATTTATGGTGTAAGTATACCAATACAGTAACTGATATTAAAATATGTTCAAGCTATATCAGCAAGTTGAAATATGTTACAAAACATAGATATAGTAAAATCATATGTCTTTGAATATATAAACATATATGTCACTAAATACATAAGAAAACTTAAAAATTGATACACTAAGTTATCAATAGTAACTTCAAATTTTGGATTAGGAGTAAATTTTCTTTTTCCCTTTTTTATTATTTGTATTTTTTCTAATAATCATTTTCTATGAATGTTAGCTATTTTTATTTTATTATTTTTATTACTTTTATCTATTTTCTACCTGAAGCAAGGGTTGGAAAAATGTACCCAAGCAACAAGGGCATACGTTCAAGAATTCCGAGAATTCTCAAAGAACGTATCTGTTATGCTGGGAAGGTGTCAGACCTATACGAGTGAATATAAGAGTGCAGTAAATAACCTGGTACTGAGAGTGGAACGTGCCCAACGGGAGATCGACTACCTGGAATACCTCCGAGAAGCTGACATGTGCATAGAATCAGAGGAAAAGACACTAGCAGAAAAGCTACTTCAAGAAGCTGAAGAAGAGCAAAAGATCCGCACTCTGCTGAATGCAAGTAAGGCCTATATCTTTTTACTACCTCTTTGAGGGACTATCACACTCTGAAGGACACGGACTTGGGGCACACGGAGAGTGTGAGCAAGTGATGAGTAAGAACAGGATGTGTGCTTTGCCAGGCCTGTGCTGGAAGAGTAAATTGTGCAGGGAACAGGGGTCCAAAGAAAAACCTATTCTCAGAGAGTAGAAATGCTCAAGTTTCTAAAGACCCCATAGAAGGTCAGGGCTACAGTATTGAGGTAGCCTGGGAGTCACCTCCTGATAGGTATCAGTTTGTTGGAGGGATGTGGTCCTGGATCCTTCCAGGGAGAATGGCATGTTGGTGGATTCTACATCCAGGGCCCTGGAAGTAGGGAATGGCTGACAATGTGCAAGGCAACAGTCTGAAACAGGAGCACTCAGGGCTGGGAGCGGCAATGAATTATTATGTGTGTGTTGATAATTATGGGATGGTGATACACAGGGGATTTGGGATCCATCAGAATCAATTCCAAGCCATTAACAATAATGTCTAGTAGCTCAAATTAAAAAGTATAAAGCAACAGACACAAATATGAGAAGGAAATTTTTCTGTTTGAGTCCATTTCGTTAAAACAGTAAGAGAAACAAGACTCCCACCTCAGGGACTAAATTCTGAAATGGTTTCATGACGAACAGGATGACTTTATTCATATGCTAATTATCTCTGCCAAATTCATGAAACTCAACCAGGGAAATAAGACACAAGCTGAGTGTCATCATTGCTTTGTTTCACACATCTTCTCAATGTAATCTCTTAAAAACTCCATGGGTCATTATAAGAAAGGTCTGTGAATATGAGTAAAACTGCATAGAGCAGGTGACTGTAGGAAAACTAAGGTGAAAAGTTCAGCAGGACCCAGACAATGGAAGACCTTGCATACCATAATAAGAAGATTAAAGTTGACTGGAGAAACTTTAGTGAACCACTGGATTATTCTAAGCAAGGGGAGGATATGAAGGAAGAGGGTAAGACTGGAGAGAAACCAGTCAGGAGACTACTGCAGCAATTTGGGCAAGTAATGATGTCAGCATGAATTGTCATGGGACAGAGAAGAGCAGGTAGATTTGAGAGCCATTGGAAGGTGGAATCTACATGGTTTGGCAACTGATGATCAAAACTAAAGGATGGAGCTGGAGGCATGGCTCAAGCAGTAGAGCACTTGCCTAGCAACTGTGAGGCCCTGAGTTCAAAACCCTAATACTGCAGAAATAAAAATGATAATTATTAAATTTTAAAAAGATGAATGAGAGAGATGAGTTCTGAGCTTATGTCATTGAATAGTTGGCATGAAGTATGTTGAGGTAGGAAACCCAAGAGGAATTTGGGAACACTTATTATTTGACTATTTCTTTCAGAGAATTTATGGCTTAGTCTGTTTTCTGTTGTTGTAACTGAGTGCCACAGACTGGATAACTTATTTAGCTCATGGTCAAGAGCATGATACAGGCACCTGGTTAGCAGCTGGCAAGGGCTGTCTTGCTGCATCATAATGTGAGCCTCACATACTGAGGTTGAAGGTCTCTTCCTCTTCTCATAAAGCCACTTACACATCATAGGGGAATCTCCCCCCCCCATTAACCTCATCTAATCCTAATTATCTCCCAAGGGCCCCACCTCCAAAACCATTAATATGTGACTTTGGGGATTAAGTTTCCAACACATGAACTGCTGGAAGAATCATTCAAGCCATAGTAACTTAAAACTCTGAAATATTCCAGTTCATTTATTAGCTCACTGCTTATTTTCTCCCTCTCCATCTATAACGTCAGTTCTTTGAGAGCCTGGGTACTCCATTTCATGTTCAGTGCTGTGTCTCCAGTGCCTAGAAAGGGGGAAAGGACAAGGCTAGGCCAGCCAGGATAAACAGAGGCTTCCTAAAAAGCTGATGGGGGCTGGGAGCATAACTCAGTCGTAGAATAGTTGCCTAGCATGCATGAGGCCCTGGGTTCGATCCCTATCAATGCAAAAAGAAAACAAACCAAAAAGAAAGTAAGAAAGATCTGGTGGAAAGGATTAGGTATAATATGGCCTGAAGTAAAATGTGCCTGAACTTTCTCATCAGGGAATAGGTAGGATCTCAAGCCTGAATGGTAGTACTGAATTAGCTCCCTAAACTGCTTCTAGTCCCTATAAACCCTCAGCCCCTCAGGCCTTGAATTGAGCCCTTTCCCACTCCA
Organism: Castor canadensis; assembly: GCF_047511655.1. Classification (NCBI taxonomy): domain Eukaryota; kingdom Metazoa; phylum Chordata; class Mammalia; order Rodentia; family Castoridae; genus Castor; species Castor canadensis. The sequence continues at coordinate 146,012,576 of NC_133386.1, forward strand.
GCTCTTGGAATCGATGCTTTCTCAGTTCTCATCCTCTGCCTCATCCCGCAGACCTTGGAGCCCGAAATATTTTCTCTCCTAGCTCTGTGATAAATGAAAACTTCTCTCTCGACTTCCCAGAGATTGCTGCTCCCATACCTTTGCTTGTGGGGCTCATATTTCATGTGTACATTTGTTATTCAACCAACACATGTTGCCCCTTGGGTCGGCTATGCTACACAGTAGGGACAGAGGAGTGAGCAGGACATGTCTGCATCCTGTACTAATTTTCTTATTGCTTCTGTTGCCTTCTACAATCCAACTGCTGTTAAGCAAACCTTCCCACAGCACAACATGGATCATATTATTCTGTTTAGAATTTTGTATTCACTATTAATTATCAACAACAAAAATATTCATTCTATTGTCTAAGCCTTTTATATAGGAAAGTCCCTTCACAAAGTGAAGATCTCAACTGTTTCTTCTCCCAAGTTACTCATAAGCACCTACAATATTTATAGGTTCAAACAGAGATATGAGTATTTAACACACTCAAACACACATGTGTGTATTTGATTCTTCAACCAGACCATGAACATATTGACATTTTCCTTTCTGAATTCATGGCGTCTAGAACATAGACCTTGCATGGAAAGTCCATAAAAATTGTTTCTAGAAGAAATACCAATGGCAGAGGCCCTGATGAGCTCAATTTAAGGAAAGACAAGCCTATAAATAATCTTAGCCTCATGGTTCGTGCTCCCCTAACCCATTATTTTCAGAAATTCTCTGTCCAAGGCTAGATTTTAGAACATCAGTTTCTTCACCTACCTCACATTGTTCATATTTCATACTGTGCTTCCCCAGTTTTTTGTTTGTTTTATTGTGGTTGTGATTTTTTGTGCATTTTTTTTTTTTTGTCTTTTTCTTTTTTTTTTGGTGCTGGGATCGAACCCAGGGCCTCACGCATGCTAGGCAAGCGCTGTACCACCGAGCTACATCCCAGCCCATTTTGTGCATTTTTTAATGCCTCACAACACATTATCATAGATTTAGCAGCTCTAAATGATATGTATTTATTATTTAGATTTTCTGTAGATTAATAGTTCATGTATGGGATACAGCTATGGGACTAAGGTCCAGAAACCTCCCCTCTCCATGGGTGGCTCAGAGTATGCCTGTTTTTCTTTCAAGGCTGACAGAAAAGTACATCTCTCATGAGGTACCCAGTGCCTCTTTTAAAGTTTTTGCTCTGATCATATTAGGTCTACCTATCCTAATAGTCTTTTTGATTAGATTAAAATTACCTAATTTGAAGCACCATAGTCTTATAATGTAACTCAGTGACAGAGTGCTGTCAAATGCCCAGGTCCTGTCCACACTCCAGGGGAGGGATTATGTGGGGCATGTACATGGTGGAACTTGCATGCCCTTTTTGGAATTCTACCTGTCACAGTGTGTTGTTCTGCTACTAATTCCCCAAATCCACCTTCTTCCTAAAGGATTCCAGTCTTTCCAGCTTCTGTCCTTGGCCCACTGGGACGGTACAAGTTGTAGAACTTTCACTAAAATCCTAAAAATGCAAGTCAACACTTTTGTGTGGGTAAAAACCTAGGGATTATTGGCCAAGGAAGGGCTGCTAGGGTTCAGTACATAGTTTCATTCATATGCATATATTTTGTCTTAAGAGTGTTCCTTTGGAAAACCTATAGCAAGTAGATCTTGAACTTCCTTAGATAATTCAACCTGAGTCTCAGGAGACTTCCAGGAAATTCTAACACATGTTAGTTTAAATGGTTCTCATTTCTAGGAATATTTCTCATGCAAATACTAAAGACCAGATACTGGGGATGAGAAATAAGATAGGGTTGCTTTATAATTAAACCATTCCCTGTAGAGCTGTTTATCAAGTCTTCATTCTTTATTTTGAAATAATCCCAAATAATGCCCACATATAGTCCTCAATCCCAGGGATTTTGGGGGTTTAAGTAAAATTATTAGAATCAAAACTTTATCTCTTTCTCTCCTACTCCCCCGCTTCACATAGATACACAATTTGAAATGTAAGCAAGTGAAACTTACATGAATACAATCTAACTTACATTTGTAAATCATTTCAAGCCTTTGGCACTAAAACTGCTACTATTAAAGTAAATTTTGCATTGCACTTGCCAATTTATCATAAAACACTATGGCCTAAGGCACCTAGATTGAGAATTTATCCAACTGAAGTCTTGGGAAGATTCCATGGGCTGTATTCTTGTGTGGATAAAAGCATTAACCTCTTTTTAATTTGCAAATAGCTTTTGAAGAAAAATTCTCGAAACAGTCAAAACAAGCCTTTATTGTAGTAGATTTTATTTTATTTCCTGCTTTAGTCCAGCTCCTTTTATTGCAAAGGTGCATGCAAGTTAGCTTGAGTCACTCTCACTCTGCTGAATTAAATAACTCCTGTCTTCTATTAGATCATGTTTCAAAGAAGAAAGTCTGTTGCTGCATATCTAAATGCCTCTAGAATCCATTTATGTAGATAAATGTGCATGCCCCGTATTCAAATTCACTAAAAACAAATAATAAAAAAGCAAAACAACCAAACAATCCCCCAGAAGCAAATAAAACATATTTGTGAACTAACCCTAAAGATCATTAGTTTTTGCTGAGTGGAACAAAACATTAAGAGAAGTATAACCAAAGTGAAATGATGTGTTTACTACAAAAGAGGAGATTGGAGGTATGCATGTAGGTGTAAGTACAGGAGAACGTGAATATGCTCTGTGTGTGTGTGTGTGTGTGTGTACACACGCTATGCATGCAAACACCCAGAAGTTGCTGCATTCCCAAGGCCAGCAACACTGTAGATGTGTGCACAGTTTAATTACTCCTGTGCATTCCCAGGGAGAGTCCATGCCCAGGGGTCCAGAAAGGCCTATATACACAGCACTTCTTTTGTTTATCATCTGACAACCTTGTTGTTCATGAGGTTACCCGTAGTCTCATTACTACCAACACTAACAAAAAGTCCCCAAATCATGCCAACTAGTAACATTTGGCTCTGGTTGGTAAGAAATTCATTTATTATCTCTTACTCATCTATTCATAAATTTGACAGATTCACATTGAGTTCCAGATAGATGTTGGCCTTGTGCCAGGCATTAGAGATGGAATATTGTATAGGATAATTTCCTTGTCCTCAAAAAGCTTATAGCCAGTGCTGAGCACGGGGGCTCATGCTATAATTCCACCACACTCAGGAGGCTGAGTTACGAGGATCACAAGTTTCAGGCCAGCTTGGGCTACACAGCAAGATCCTATCTAAAAAAAAAAAAGTTTACAGCCAGATGGAGAAACCATCTAGGGAAAAGAGAATAACAGCCGGAGTGATGACTGCTCTGTTGGAGAGATATATAGGGTATCACAGAAGCACAAGAAAGGGCAGTCGTTAAGTAGAGAGGGTCAGAGTTGCCATGGAGATTGAGGGACCATGGAACCTGGAAAATAACCCAACAGCTGAGTTTTAATCATGAAAATAACTAATTAAATGGAGAATAGAGTTAAGGACATTTCAAACATGAGGCAACACAAAAGTGTAATAGGGTTCAGAATGTTTGTTCAGTAGAGATGAGGTGGAGGAGAATGTTGTGGAAAGGAGACAAAAAGAACCAAAGAAGAGCTGAGTCACTTTGTGCTAATGTAGTTCATCCTTGCCAGCTGAGGGGGATGAGAATAATGTGAATAATAGCAGTTAACGTTTATTGAGCCGTATCATATACTAGAAATCTTTGAGCATCTTATGTATCTTATTGACTGTTATCATGTAATTCTGACCAACAATATCATGAGGAAACTAAGATTTGGAGAGGATAAGTAATTTGCCCAAGATCACACAGCTAAAGATGGCAGGGCTGAGATTCAAACTGAGGCAGGCTGACTCCTACACGTGCAAACCTCTCCCAGCATGCTGCCCTGCTGAGTAGTGATCAACATGGAAGCATCAGCACTCAGACAGAGGTTTTAGAAAGGTCATTCTGGCCACAGGGTACAGAATAGAACAGCAGCAGGGGAAGTTAAAGGGACACAGGAAGGAGTTTATGTTATTACCTGAAATAGTTTATTAGAAAGTGAAGGAAACTAGGGTCAGGCATAATGGTTCACATCTGTAATACCAGCTACTCAGAAGGTGGAGATTGGGAGGATTGCATTTCAAGGCCAACCCTGGTAAAAAGTTAGTGAGATCCCTCTCTTAACAAATAATCTAGGTATTGTGGTAGGCATTGTAAGTCCTGATGCAGGGAAATCAAAGTCCCAGGCCAGCTCAGAGAAAAAAAAACTTGAGACTCTGAAAAATAACCTAAAGTAAAAAAGGGTTGTAGGTATGGCTCAAGTGATAGAACACTTGCCTAGCAAGAAGGTGGCCCTGAGCTTAAAATCCCAGTACTATCAAAAAATAAAAGTAGAGGCAACCATTTGCTTAGAATTTCACTAAGCTCTTTTACTTGTTATCTTGTCCAATGCCTGCAATGACCCTGCTAGATAGACATTATTACAACCTTCCTTTCAGATGAAGAAGCTGTGCTTCAGAGTTTCACACAGCCCCATCTTCCCCCACATTTCTGCTAAGTCCAGGAATCTATACAACCCCCAGACATGCTGGCTCCATCTCTACCTCCATGTCTCTCACCACCCTCCATTCCCATCCCACATTAGTTGTTACCACAATAATGTCACCTAACAAAGCATTCCTAAACTTAGTAGGTTATAACAATAACTGTTTATTATTTCTCAGAAATCTGCAGGGTGACTGGGCAGTTCTGTTGATTAGGGACAGGTCTGGCTCACTTGTGCATCTCCAATCCACAGCACACCATCCAGGGATGGCTATTTGAGGAGGCCCTCAGCTAGAATGACATGGTTCACCTTCATGTGGCCTTTGATCTTCCAGGAAGCTGACCTGGGCTCATCTTAGGATGGAGGTAGATGTCTGAGAGAGAAGCAAACAAAGCCCTTATGGACTTAGCCTATTCATTTTTACCATGTCCTTTTTTGGGGGAGGGCAGGGTTTGAACTCAGGGCTTTACACTTACAAAGCAAGTGCTTTACCACTTGAGTCATACTTCCAGTCCATTTTTCTCTGGTTATTTTGGAGATGGAGTTTGCAAACTATTTGCCTGGACTAGCTTCAAACTTCAGTCCTCAATCCTCCCAATCTTAGCCTCTTAAGTAGCTAGGATTGTAAGTGAGAACTACCAGAACCCAGCTACCACATTCTTTTGAATAGAGAAAATTCCAACTCTGGCTCCAGGCACATTCTTCCACTATAACCTCTAATCGCATCTATATCAGGCTTTTGGTCTTGAGGCTCATGGAAACAGGCGGAAAGAAGCAGCCATCGAGATTAGTTTTTTAAGCATGCAAATTGCAGGCACTGGTGTGACTGATGGTTTCGAGGAGGTGAAACAGAAGAAACAGTAAAAAGGCCGCTATTACAAAATAGAGGGCAAGCAGGCCCCAGACCATCACACTGTGAGAAAGGATGAAGAAAACATGATGAAGTGAGGTTTATTTCACAGGAAGAATCCACTGGAAAACAACAAAATAACTTTGTTTTCTAACCAGGCAGATAGGCGAATGGAAGTACCACAGCTAGAAATTGAGAACATTTTTAACCATTCCTTTTCAGCTTGAGAAGAAACTTATTTTAAAAAATAAAAAGAAAGAAACAGGTAGGCAGGTGCTAGCAGCTCATGCCTGTAATCCTACGTACTTGTGAGGCTGAGGCCAAGCCCAGGAAAAAGTTAACAAGATCCCATTTCAAACAATACCTGGGCAGGGTGGTGTGCACCTGTTATCAAAGCAATGGTGAGAAGCACACAATAGGAAAATCATGGTCCAGGCCAGCCTGGGCAAAAAGTGAGACCTTCTCTCCAAAAACACCACAAAAAAGGGGCTGGTGGTGTAGCTCAAGCGTAGAGTGCTCACTTAGCAAGCACAAAGCCCTGAGTTCAAACCCTAGTCCCAGAAACAAACAAACAAATGACAACAACAAAAAACCTAGCACAGTCTTTAAACAAGAAATAAGTGAAAACGAGAGGTTTGTAAGTATAATCTTGGAATACTCGAGATGTTGCAACAGTCAGATAATTGATTCAAAATAGAAGCTGTTTGATCAGAACTCCCCCAGTGACCTAGTCATTTCCATGTTTTGCTCCACAAGTGTTGACCATACTGGATGCTGTAGGGCAGTAGTTCTCAAACTTTCACTCTCAGAAACTCCTTATAGTCTTAAGACTTATTCAGAGCCCCAAAGAGGTTTTGTTGAGGCTGATTATAAATATTTACCTTTGCTACATTCATAATAAAAATGGAGAAATCCTAATATTTACCAGATGCTACTCCAGAACAGAACATGCAGTAGTGAATAAAAGAGATGACAAAGCTCTGAATCTCAGGGAGTTTACATTCTACTGAGGTAGCAAAAAATAAATATGTCAGATATTTAAAAATAAATTTATGTCAGAAGAATATAACAGGCACTATAGAGAAAAATGAATTAAGGTAAGGAGGTTATGAAGAGCTGGCTTCCACCAAACGGGGGCATTGGAAAGAAGCCGTGTGTGTTGGTTCCAGCTGTTCAGACCCCATGGTGAAAGCAGGCTGGGTTCATGTTCACATCTTACACATCTTCCCAGCACTCAGACACTCTCCTTCTGTCCTCTACTTGATGCTATTGGGCAACTTACAGCCGTACAAGTAAAGAGCCATTGATTGAGTCTGTTTTCTTTCTCATAATCTACTGCTAATCACCAATAAAGCTGTCAGAGCTTAGCTCTCGGTGCCTTGGTATATTCTAAATTTAGTAACCTAGAAAATTTAGGAAGCTAGAAAAGTCTATAATATGGATTTACTGAAGGGTTCTAAGTGAATCACCAAAACCAACATATAGAACTTTTATTGTATGCCAGGTCCTGTTCAAGTCCTAACCCTGGATTCACAGATCTGCACACCTTCCAAATCATACTGTGATTATTACTGTGATCAATAAATATTTCAGATAAGCTAGCCTTCTGTTTTCCCGCCATCCCCTTCAGTGCATGCACTGAAGCTCCCAGACAGTGAAATAGCACCTGGTAATTTATTTGATTTCCAAGTTGGCATAATACAAGTGAGTTGAGATTACAAATTTGGACACTGACAAATACTGTGTGATCTGAATTTAATTGGTTCCTGATTATGGAAAGTAAGCAGAGTCTGCATAGTGAGGGAGGTATGTATTATGTTCCAAGCACTGAGGATAAAAAAAAAATTAAAAAACTAAAACAAAATAACCCCAAACAAACACCTCAAAGGCGTAGCCTTTGTCCAAAGTATATTTAAGGAACTGAATAAGCAACTCTAATTCAGTTGTCTTGAGAGTAGGGCTGAGAAGAGTGCTTTGGACACTTAAAAAGGAGCAACTAACTGCTCTATAAAAGAGAGTTTTGTTTTGAAACACAAGAAAGTGTACTGCAATTAGCAAGGGTGATTGAAGGAAAATAAGGGCAAAATCTAAAACTTGCAGAAGGTCGTGGTAAGTTCAGTGATGCAGAGACCAATGCAGTGTGGTGGGGAAATAAGAGAGGAAGATAGATTAAGGACCTTACATGCTATGCTGAGATCTGTGAAACTTATTCTAGGGGGAAGCCTGTGACCTGAATTTCTAGAATAATTGCATCCAATTATGCTATTACATTGGCAATTTTATGGTGACATCATGAAATTTCATAATTGACTTTTAGTCTGAAAGCCATCATCTTTGTCATCCCAGTGCCTAATATCCTGTCATTTGATAGGTATTGATAAATGTTTACTGAAGTGAATATAAATTAGGTGGTTGAAAAAGTCAAGTTTTATAATAGAGTTTCAAAATGCAGTCAAAATGCTCAAGACCTTTGGAAAATTCTCTTCTTTTTAATGGATTCCTCACTCTTACCAAGAAAAACATATTTTCCTTCCTTCCTTCCTTTCTTTTTTTTCTTTCTCTGTTGGTATCTCATGAATTCTGTCTGGCTTCCTCAACTTTGAGTCTGGCTCCCTTAATCTAATCAGTTAACTAAGACCTGACCTCTATTTTTTTTTTTAACCATTTCTTGATCCATGCCAATCTTTCCATGCTTATCTCTATCTGAAGATCTCTCATCTGGAATATACTTACAAACTCATTGCCTGGGTTCCCTTTGTTCACCCCCTCATTCTCTACCATCTGGACCAATATTTCTAATACTCAATTAAGTCAGTCCCCTAGAGAGGGAAAAGTCTCACCAGGTCCAGAGAGTGTTGTTATTAAATTAAATAAGGGTGAAAGTATTTTTGAAAGATTCAAGTAAGTGATATTTGTGTTCGAATTCACTGTGAGGCCTTGGGCCAAATTCTACCCTAATTGCTTGTCTGCAATTCTGCCTGAGGGAAAAACCACAGATTTTTCATTCTCTGGTTTGCAGGCGGAACCTTGTATGACATTTTCTGTTAAATAATTTGCATCTTGGCTGGACTCAGAAGTTTTAAATTTATTATTTCCAATCCTTCCTCAGCCTTTTCCTCCTGCTAATTATCTCTTCTTAAGAGATATGCAGTGGGTAGTTAACTTACCCTTTTGCTGGAACACTGGAAATGTACTCTTCCTAAACTCCAAAAGAAGAAAAAATTTAAAACATTACAGAGGATCAGCCCTGAAGAAAGCATAGGTAGCATCCAGCCTAAACTCCTTGTTTTATGAGTGGTAGAATTAAGGGTGAATTGACAATGGCACTTTTAAGGGGACAGAGAAGGTCAGAGACCAAGTCCAGAGCACTCAGGTCTCTCACTCCCAGTCCTGGGTTCCACCTACAAAAGAAGGTGTAGAAAAAGCAGAGAAAGGACATAGAAAAATTGTTTCTTTTCCTCCAGAGCTCTGTTTCCCTGATAAAAATCATATATTACCACTCTCTTGTTATTTCTTCAAGGGCTCTGCACTAAAAACAAGGCATAGAAGAAGGAAGAATCTATATGTTTATTTCTTCTGTATTTTTAATGAATATTTTCTTATGGATGAGACATTTGTGCCTTGTTCTTAGACATACTTCCTACATAGCTGGGCTGCATGCCTATTAGCCTTCCTCCCTGGAAGGAGGGATGGTCAAGCTGGGGGCTGCCTGGCCAAGGCAGATACCCTGTTTCCCTTGGGAAACACTCATCCTTCTCTGAGTATGCTAGAACACTCTACTCTCCAGCCCTTCCCACTACACACACATAACCACTGTGCCCCAGAGGCTAGCTAGAAGTGTCCTGACCGGCCTGCCTCCCAGCTCAGCCTGAGCTCAGAGGACCCTTTCCCCACCACTTAATTGCAAGTAACTTATGAAAACCTTAATTTTCTTCACTTGGAAAAGAGGAATTAAAATACCTGCCACTGAAACTTATTGTAAGAGTTGCATAAATTGCTGGGGAATGTGGTTCAGTGGTAGAATGCTTGACTAGCTTTCATGAGGACCTGGGTTCCATCCCCAGCACTGTAAAAAAAAATTACACAAGTTAATATAAATAAAGTGTCTAGTACAGTACCAAATATATTCTATGCATTTGTCATATTTTTACAAGTTATCTTAAACTTTAATATTACTTCCCTTTGGCAATAAATGGAAATGATAAAAATATCCAGTGTCTGGAGGAATTGACAATTAATGCTACGTCTGATAGTTGGGAACTTATATTTGTCAAATATTTATTAACTTCTCTAGCTCTTTTGTATGCTTCTTAAGAGAAAATAGCTTCTGGGTTTCTCTAATAACCCATGGATTTTTTTTTCCCTCATAAAAATCTTCTATGGTCATCTCAGGGCTTAACATCTCCCGCATTCATCCTCTGTGATCAGCAGAGGATCTGGGAAGAGCAGAAACTTCACATCAGACAGGTTCAGCTCATGGAACTGAAAAAGGTCTCCTGGTCCCAAGCAGAGATGGGGCCCTGGTAAAAAGGGCAACTCATTTACCCTCTTCACACTACATCCTGTAGTCCCTAGTAGATCACCATGGTAGAGGATCCTTCTGCTAGCTGCTCTTGCAATGTACAAGGTTCCTGGGTGCCTTCCCCAGGGTTATGGCTTCCTGTTACAGGTCACTGTGGACTTAGAGGCCATACAAGAAAGCAGACCCTTAGGACTCTGAAGCATGTCAGTAGGGGATATGGTGACCACTTGTCCCCCCAAGTCTGGCCCTGTCCACAGTATAAGCCAGGAAAGGCCTCTGTGCCTCTGGGAGCAGGCATGAACACTAAAAGACCAACTTCCTGGGACTTGGCTGTCCCCAGTTAAGTTTGCTCTCCACCCCACTTCTTCCATGTATTCCCTTTGTGAAAACCTTGGGTCAGAGTTTTTAATGAAATAATGGATTTGAAATATCTTAAAAGCTTTGAAGTACTTTACAAATGGTTATTCACTTAAGATAGGTCTGCAGTCAGAACTTAGAATGTGCGATACTATTTAGATCCTAGAAAAAGACCTGCTTTTTCTAGCTGTTTTCTTTATTCATTGAACATATATTTACTGAACCATTAAGGCCCTGAGTTAGGCATTAGAGGACAATGCTAAACACAAATAAAAAGACCTTGTTCTTCTGTTGGGGAAATGGACAATGAACTTAAATAAAACATAAAATAATTAACAGTATAATAAGTGATCTCAAGGAAATAAGGTGCTGTACTAGATGATTATTGGCTGGACATATTGATAGAATATGCACAAGAAACCCTTTAAGGAAATTATATTGAAAGTGAAACTTACTGAGTGAATAGGAGCCCACTGTGCAAAGATCAAGAGAAAGAGTGCTTCAGGAACGGGAATTCCAAATGCAAGAGCCTGGAAGCAGAAACAAACTTGACATGCTTGAGCAATATAAAGATAGACAATGTAATCACAACACAGTAGACAAGAGGAGAAAGGTAAAGGATAAAGTCCCAGTGACCAGCAAGCACCATGTTATGTAGACCTTTTAGGCCAAAATACGGGATTGGGGATGTTATTTCAAGTATGATGAGAAAAGAGTTTGACAATCGGTCATGTCATTTGTGTTTTTAAACATATCACTTCTACTGCTTTGTAGATAATATACTTACAACAGCAAAGCAACAGTAAAATCAGGGAGACAAATCAGATACTTTTGTAGTGATCTAGGCAAGAAATGATGAATCCTGGAGTGTAGGGGAAGAGGAAGGATAGAAAGTGAAATTAACATTTTAGAATTTTAATTTAAGTGTGAAATCATAATTTAAAGGTAAATTTTACCAAAAAGACTTGCTGACAGTGGGAGATGGAAGGGAAGAAAACAAGGGTGCCTTCTAGGTAAGAGACTTTGTTGATGGCTCTTGCCTGAAATGGGAAAAGATAGGGAGGAAGAGAGTTTGGGAGAAAAAAAGAGTGCAAATTCTGCTTTGGACAGGTCACTGAGTAAGCAGTTAGATAAATGAGTTTGGGACTAAGTAGACATTTATATAGGGGCTGAAAATGCAAATTTAGAAGCCATCATTATTTAGAATTTACATGGTATTCAGAATCATGAGACAGAATGAGATGATTTTAGGAAGTGAGTGTAGATCGAGAAAATGAGAGATCTGAAGACAGACTACTTAATTAAAGGTAGGAGATGAGAAGGAACTGGCAGTGGACACTAAGAAAAAAATATCCAGAAAAATGTAAGGACAAACAGTATTCCAGAATCAAGAGAAGAGTTTCTAGAGGAGGTAGCAATCAAATAATACAATTTTGTCCAGATGGTAATTAAGATAAAGACTGAGAATTGACTTCTGGATTTGGCAATGTGAAGGTTGTTGATGACCTTGACAGGAGCTGATTCTTTCGAGTGGGCTAGGTAGTTTAGTGGAGAATGGAAACCAGATTAATGTAGTTTAGAGGATAACTGGAGGTGAAGAAACTCTCCTTTCAGGGAGTTTTGTTATAAAGTGGAATAGATAATGGAGCCACCCTAGGATGGATTATTTTACAGCCTCTTTGGTTACTGAAGTGAATGATTCAGTAGGGAGGGAGTGACTATTAAGGCAGAAGAGAGGAGATAATTTCAGGCAAGAAACCCTTAAGTAGATGAGAGGGGTGCAAAGAGCCACTACAAAAGAAAAGGGAGCAGGAAGGAAGATAGAGAACGCAGGTTTGGTGCAGTTGGATGGTAGATTTTGTGGTCAGAAAAGGAACGTTCATTCATTCATTCATTCATTCAGCAATTTCTGAACTACTGTGTGCTTGATCTATTCTAGGGACAAGACATAGCAGCAGTAAATGGAACAAACAATGCAAAGCTTGTGCTTTCATGAATTTTTACATTCTGTTGAGGGGAGTCAAGCAATAAATATGCTAATAGGCAAATGTATACTAAGTTGGAAGGTAATAAGCACAATGGAAGATAATAGGTCAAGGATTTACAAAGAGCTGGAGAAGAGGAGTGAATTTTTATTGGGTAATGAGCAAAGTACTTTATGACAAAGGAACATTTGAGAACAGAGGTAAAGAACATGAGGAACCTAAAGGACATTAGCTGAAGTAGCGGAACAGAGCGAACAAGGAGAAGACTTGTAGGAGACGGGAAGACAGGCAGGCCAAACATCTTACAGACAGCACTAGAGGTGAAGACTCCAGCATTACTCAGAGTGTTAGGGGAAACTACTAGAAGGGTTTGAGGAGACATATTACATGATCTGACTTACATTTTTAAGGCATTCCTTTGAGTGCTGTGGGACTGGATTATGGGAGGCAAGAATGTGAGTGCAGATCACACATAGGAGACTACTGCAGTAATCCAGGCAGGAAATGATGTAGTTCTCTTCCAATTACTCTTATTTTCTCAATGATGTAAGAAGCAAAATCTTCAAATGAGAGCGAGCAGAGCATGATAGAGGCTTGAGGAGAGAGTAGAGGTATGATAAAAGAAATATGATAGGAGTATTGCTTAAACAGCTGACTATGGTGAGCAGCTTGCCAATAGGCTTACTAATCTCAGAACCTCTGGGATCTGTTAGCTGTGCACTGCTCTTCCTTGTGTCATTTTTCTACTGTCATCCTGTTTCTTGTTTTCTGACTCCAGATAGGTTTGAGAGCTCTAACATGACAGCCTGCTAGCACATCCAGCTTTTTATACCAAAGCCTTTAGAAGAATTTGAGAGAGGCCCTAAGAGTTCTCAGTTCTTATGTAGAGACTACTCTCTATGTCATTGAGGGAGGCCTGCAGAGTTCCCTGCTCCTATTAATACCATATTCTCCTGCCTGCGATGTAAATCACAGCAGGATTTGAGGGAAACCCAGGGATTCCTTAGGTTCTATATTAGTCACTTTTGCATAGCTGTGGCCAAAATACCTGAGATGAACAACTTATAGGGAGGAACGATTTATTTCGGCTCATGGATTCAGAGGTTTCAGCTCATGGTTGCTTGGCCCTATGTACTTAGGTAGAACATCACAGTGGTGGAAGCTTGTGACGAGGAGGTTCTTCAACTTGTGGCAGGTAGAAAGCAGAGAGAGGCAGGAAGGACCTAGGGACAAGATACCTCCAAGAATCTACCCCCAGTGACTTACTTCCTCTAACTATGTACTACCTTCTAAAGTTTCCAGAACTTCCCAAAATAGTGCTTCAATACTTGGCACTATTGTGGGGCGGGGGGAGGCTTGTAAGCTAAATATACTGTAGATAGTGAAAAGAATTGAATTATGTAGCTTCAAACCTATGTAATCTCACGATGTCAGCTCCAAGTGCTTTTGAAGTGACAGGGTCTCTGACACAGCAAATGGCTGTTTATATTCTGAAGTGAATAAAATGCTGACTCTTAAAAACTAGACAACAATTCTCTTAGTAAAGACCAGTTTATTAATTTATTTTTTGATTCACTGAATCATATCATAACTTGTGATTCATCTATGTGTAAAAACTGTTGTAAACAGTATGGACATAAGCAATCTGTGAGAATAAGGAGGTAAAAGAATACACTTGGATTATTACTGGGATTTAAACACCCTTTATCTCAAGAAAATGAAGCGCAAGCCTATGTTCCATTTTTGTTGTAGGATTTTCTCAAGGAAACTCTTCTTTTAAGAACCATCATTTCTAGAGCATCATCAATATCGAAATACATTACATCTGTGCAGGTAGAGGATATAACAATATGTACTGAAAACTATTGAATAATAGGGGGTAGGGGAGAAAAGGTAAGGGAGAGTAACAGAGGGGATTGAAGTGACCAAAGTAAAATATATTCACAGCTGGGACACATCAAGAAACCCATTTGAACATTGACTTTGGAATTAAAAATGAAAACAAGGCTATAAAATAGGTAGGGACAGTGGGAGGTGGTAGCACAAATGGAGATGAAGGTGAGGGAATATGGTCGATGGGCTTTGTATACCTATATGAAATAGAATGATGAAACCTCTTGAAACTGCTTTAAATGGGGTGGGGAGGGGGTTGGAGGGAGATGGCAGGGGCAAACTAACCAACGTACAATGTAAGGCTATTCCGAATTGTCACAATGAATCCCTTCTGTACAAATAATATATACTAATAAAAATGAAAAAAAAGACTTCCCGACTGGTATGAGAGCTGGGAGGAAACAAAATTTTCCAGCCATGGTGAGTCTTCCAGAAAGTAGATATCTCATGATTATAAAATAACCTCTTTTTTCTTCTGTTTGACCAGGCTGTGACAACATGCTGGTGGGTATAAAGTCCCTGAAAATAGTGAAGAAGACTATGGACACAGATGGCTCTTGGATGAAAGACACTGGCAGTAACTCCACAAAAGTATATTTCCTAATTGGACCCAGAAACAACATTGTTTGGGAATTTGCAAACATGCGGGCATTCGTGGAGGACAGCACCAAGCCAGCCCCCCGGAAACTAATCCTTCCACTTTCCTGGCAGGGATCAGGCCAAGCCATCTACAAAGGTTTTCTATTTTTTCACAACCAAGGGACTTCTAATGAGATAATCAAATATAATCTACAGAAGAAGATTGTGGAAGACCGAATGCTGCTCCCAGGAGGAGCAGGCCGAGCTCTGGTTTACCAGCACTCCCCATCCACTTACATTGACCTGGCTGTGGATGAGCATGGACTCTGGGCTATACACTCAGGGGCAGGCATACAAGGGCATTTGGTTCTCACAAAAATCGAGCCTGGCACATTGGGAGTGGAGCACTCATGGGATACACCATGTAGTAGCCAGGATGCTGAAGCCTCATTCCTCTTGTGCGGGGTTCTCTACGTGGTCTACAGTTCTGGTGGCCAGGGCCCTCATCGCATCACATGTGTCTATGATCCACTGGGCACTATTAGGGAGGAAGACCTACCCAACTTGTTCTTCCCCAGGAGGCCAAGAAGTCACTCCATGATCCATTACAACCCCAGAGATAAGCAGCTCTATGCCTGGAATGAAGGAAACCAGATCATTTACAAACTCCAGACAAAGAGAAAGCAGCCTCTGCAGTAACAAACTGCAGTCAGGAGAGAGTTACTGTGGCTTTGGTAACTGCTTTCTGGGGCACTGAGGCCACAACCCCTTTACAGTGTAGCATCCCTCTAGTCACAAACAAGAATAGGGTCTACAAGTGGGAATACAAATGTCACTACTTTACATATCATACAAGAGCTTAGATGAGGGTCTATTATTCAGGAATTTTCAACACCATCCATTCCTCATCCAAACTTACTGGTCTTTAAGGCCTCCCATATTTTGATCCAGCTTATGCCCAGCCTTTTCTTTTCTGCTCTCCATCATTTGCTGTAACTCTACCCCTCCTCCCAACAAGTAGACTCATGCCACCTGCTGATACTCACTGGTCCCTTCTCTTGGGGCCTTTGCTTAGGCTCTTACAAATATTCTTTAATTTTTTCACTGTCTACTTAAGTACTATTTCATAGGTTTAATCTTTATTTTCCCTAGTCATGCCCTTTCCCCAAGATAGGTGGATATAGTAATAGAGTAAAAACATTAACATTTGAATATGGCTTTCTAGTTGCAAAGTATTTGCACATTACTTCTCTTCTCACCATTGTGAGATATGTACAAGTTTCTACTCGTGTTAATCTGGGGATAGAGTTTAGGTGAGCCATTCAAAGTAGCAGAACTATAAAATGAAAGAGCTAGAAAATACTACAAATTTCAGTCTTTCCATTGTCCAAAGAAGCATCAGATATGTATTTTTGTTCATCCAGCCTTTTATAACCAATGTGTTCATCAGTTCACCCTAAAAATAACAGTCTGATCTTTAGCTAGTTTTCATGTCTACACAAGACATTCCTATAGGTTTTTCAAAAGCTTCTTTCCTCAGAAACCCAACCTAAAGCTGAGGGCTCCACCTCTGGTCTCTTCTTGTCTTACTGCCATCTGCTTCTCTCTTCTTACTTTAAATACAATAAAAGTGAGATTAAGCAAATAACCTCATCAAGTTATATTTGCTTTCATACCCTCAGTTTAAGAGCTTTCAGGGAGTGCTGCCTGTGCTGAGTTTACTGTGAACAATCCCCACCCCCCCATCCAGAGGCCCTTGGTAAATATTCTGGAATCTGGATGGAAGCCAGATAGCAGAGAAGCAACACTGCCCCAGCAGGCGTGCTGTGTGGCACAGAGGGCAGTGTGCCACTTGAGAGGGACTTCTTCAAAGTATCTCCCATGTGTGTCCAATTCAGCTGAGTTTGGATCACAAGTGCAGGCTGCAGTGCCAGTCTGTGTCATGTGCTGAGGCCTCTGTCTTTCCAGGTTGATCACATGAGAGGGCTTGCTTTGTGTGCTTGCAGCTGTTTCCCTGTCTTTGCCAAGTCCAGATCAGAACCATAGGCAGTGAAGAGAGATTTTTCCTCTCATAGTATCTGAGTAGATCTCTGGCCGAATGGAATTAACTCAACCCATGGAGACTGTGTAATTATCTATAGTTATAATGGAATGGCATGGAGAATCCAAATCTTTTGTGGAATGAAGCAGGGATAAATGAATGAATGTGCTAGTATTCCTTGGGCCTGGGGTCATTACCTGCTCCATGAGTAAAGTCACGTTACCTCCATCAATGGAAGATGGAGTGGAATTATCAACAGCAGTGAGTTCTGCACATTTGATTCCTTTGGAGGCAAGAGAAGAATTTGTCTGTAATGTGCTGTGTGGTTTCCATCTGGGGGATATGCTTGGATTTGGCAGTTCTGCAGGGGACACCTGCCCCTAGCCACTCACCCTGGTACCTTGAATTCCTACAGCTAGAATTCCTCTTTTAGGTCATTGCATTTTCTCCAGGAGTCCCCTATGAACTGCCACTTTGCTGGATAGCATGCAGGCTTGGGAATACCTTCTTGGGTATCTTTCACGTGAACTTTTCAGCTCTGGGGTCTCTTGTATTTAAGTGAGAATTGATGTCTCATCAATCCTAATGATTATTAAATTTTGTTGCACATAAAAATCACCCAGGCTACACCTGTATCCCATTAAATCAGATCTTCTAGGGGTAGGACCTAGATATTAGCATTTTTAAAACCCCTTCCCCGAACATGGCTTCAAAGTGTAAATAAACTTGAGAACCAATTACATAGAACATTAAAAAAAAAAACCCTAATTGAATATTTCTAAGAACAGGCTAGCATTTGGAGTGGGGGGCAGTTAGGTTAAGGGCAGTGGTTCCCCTGGAGCAGCACTTGTGGGATTTGGAAACACCCATGAACTCGTGTGAACTGTGGTAGGCTCTGTCTTCAAAAGCCTCTCTGCTGCTATTTTAAGGAAGTAAAAGTGAACTGAAGGCTGTCCTGCTGAAACACAACTCTTTGTGGGCCCCAACCTTCCTCTGCTGGCTTTGTCTCTGCTCTGCTGGTCAGGCTTCTGCAGTGATCACATATTTCCTGTTTGCCAGGGTGGCTTATGTTCTGTAATTTCACAATACCGAGGCAAATTTGGTCTGGAAAAAAAGATGTGTCCCATGGAGTTTTTCAACACTATCCTGTAGATAACTGGAGGCCAGGTCTGTAGTAACTCCTGCCAGAGTTGACTACACCAGAGTTCCTGGTGTCACTGCCATTTGAGGCCCATGGGTGTTTTAACTGGCTGAACTGAGCAGCTGATCCTTGGCAACCACCTGGTGATACAGCCTCAAGCCACACACCGTGGGTAGGTACTGGATTCGGTCTGCATGGTCCAGTCCTCCTGTGGTCAGACATCACCAAAGCTTTTCTTAGATGTATACAGTACCTGACCTTGGTGCTGGGCACAGGAAATGCTCTCTGTCTTCTGCTATTCACAACAGCTGGCGCCAGAGCTGTACTTCACCGTCAACCACTAGAGGGACCCCCACAGGAGGTCGCGGGGTTCCCACGCAGCCGGACCTAGGTGCCAGGGGAGCTTTCCAAACCAGGGGTGAACTGGGCTTGGCTCAGACAGGGAATGAAGCTGCCCTCAGGCCAATCTCAATCTCCATGGGATCGCACGTGGACCGGGGAGTCGGACGGCTCACGGATTGCTTTTCTGGGTATGCCTCTTATCTACATTTTCGTTGCTTCTTTCTCTTTTCGCAGTTCTCCGGAAAAAAGTTCTTTGCTTCCTTTGCTTTTCATCTTCCAGCGTCTCTTGCTAAGAAGAGGACGGGTTGCAGAAGCCCAGCACACGCAGGGCACCAAGTCGCGCAGGGACTTTGCTCCCTGGCATCACTACGGCCGGAAGGGACGGGGTGGAACTTGCAGGTCAGGCTCCGCGAGGGGCGCGGTCTGTCTGGAGGGGCGGAGTTGGGGCGGGCAAGCCGAGTACGGGGCGGGGCTGAGCAGGCAGGTCTCTGGGGAACAGGAACGGTGGCACACGTGTCCCAATGGTGCCCAAGAGGGAGGAGGAGTGACAGAGGGGCGGTCCCAGTGGAAGGTCCCAGCGGTACGAGAGCGACACTTTGGGACAAGCCTCCCGCAGGGTCCCCGCCTCCGTCACGTGCACGTTGTACTCGGCCGCTGCCGGTCGGTCCGCTGGTTGGTCCGGCAGTTGGTTGGTGGGCCAGTGGCCTGTTGCTGGGTTCTCGGCTCTCATGATCGAAGGTGGGAGGGACACGGGGAGCGGCCCGCACACCTGAGCTACCGGGAGAGAAGCCGCGGCTCCGCATCCAGGTCAGTGGGCTTCCCCTCGACCCTCGGGCTCGCCCCTGTCTGGCCTGGGAATTTTGACATGGTCATTGCCTGGGGAACTGAGAGCTTCCTCCCATCCCCCTTCTCTTCCCCCCTCCCCCCGCCTCCGGCTCCAAGAACAACATGAGACAAGAGGGTTAGTGCCTCTTTAGGCCCTAGAACGTGACCCAGGCGCGAGGATGAGAACCCTTATACACGGGGTGTAACTCCGGTAGCTTTACTTCAAGATCTTCACCCCACTCTGCCCGGAGTCCGCGGACAGCCCACGCTCCTACAGGTGCCAGAATGGCCCTAGAGGTGCTGGGATAGTGAGTTATGTCAGTTCTGCGATGATATGTTGGAGCTCCGCTCAGCCCCTGGGAACAGCAACGTTAACC
Organism: Castor canadensis; assembly: GCF_047511655.1. Lineage (NCBI taxonomy): Eukaryota > Metazoa > Chordata > Mammalia > Rodentia > Castoridae > Castor > Castor canadensis. Next base: position 146,032,072 of record NC_133386.1, read on the forward strand.
AGAGAGCCCAAGTGGTATGGAAATTTAGGACTGCTCGCTCAGGCAAATGGGTTCCACAGAGCCTGGGTCCAGATACAATGTCTTGTCTAGGAGCATTTCTATAGTGTAACTGCAAAAGTGCAACATACTTTCCAAAGGCTCAAGCAGCAGAAGACTGCGGGATGGGTATGGTCCGATTTATTTAAAAGTGGGTCTTTCTTCCCGCAAAACATCCTGACTCCAGAGCTGAGGTTTTTCTTCAAATGAAAATAGGATTATTTATTTCAATACTAGAACTTTCAAGATTTGGATAAGATTGAAAAAAGCATTCTAACTAGTACAAAACCAATTATATTTTTCTTTTAGAACATCTGGATATTTGGTGTAGATTCACCTCACTTTTCTTATTTTGGACTGTTTCCTGTCTTTCTCTTCATCTTTCTCCTTCTTCCACCCTTCCTTAATTGATTGTAATACAGAACTGACATTTTTGTAATTTTATGGTGTATTTTTTTACATTAAATGCTCAACTATAGAAAGGTAGTTGACCATTGACTTAATCATCTTAAATCTCAGATTATTGGTGGTATGTGGAAAACACAAAATGTTATCTGATTTAGAAATGATTTCTCTCTTGTGACTGAGAGAGGCAGCCCACTTGTATGCTTGTATTTTGTGTACATTTATATTAAATGACTTTGAAGTGAGAGATAAGGGACATTGGTGAGTTTTTCACTATTGCATTCATTTGGAATTTAATTTGTGGGGTGTGTGTGTGTGTGTGTGTGAATGCTGGGGATTGAATTCTTGGCCTTGTTCATGTTAAATGCTGTTTCACTGTGCCTACACCCTCACTGCTTATCTAACATATTTTAATTATTAGTGGTATACTTTGAGATTTGGTGATGTGCCACTCATTAGATTTTTGCTACTGGAGAGACATGCTGAACGCCATGATCTCTACTGGGGTAGCTAAGGCAGATGTGCTATGATTTTAGGACTTAAGTGGAATGAAATAAGTGAAAATAAAGACATAGGAACAAAGTTGTGGCAATTCTTATTTTTCATCTATACAGGAAGTATCTGGAATAATTTCAAAAGGACTGATGTATGTGAGGGACCTCTTAGAGTTTCTCCTGGATTTCAGATTTCTCTCAGCAGTGGAGGGTAGAGGTGACCTGGGCTGTAAGAGCTGCATAGGAAGGCAAGCTCAGACTAGCCTTAAGACACTGACTAGTGGTCAACCTTGGTTCCTATCATGGAAGGTGGACAAAAAACTAGTGACAGGATGGAACACGGTTCCTGCTAACCCTCAAGGCCAGTTGCAGAAGTCTGGACTTTGAAGACATGGGAGTCAATATCAGGTATTAAGAAGGGGACTGACTTCAGGTTCTTTGAGCTTCTCAAAGTCAGAGATTTTAACCCTTGACAACTTCCAGAGAAAATCTAGTAAAATATTTGTGGAATGAGTGGTCAGAGGATTTTAAAGCACTGTTTCTCAAACTTTACCAAGCCTGAGAATCACCTGAAAAGATACCTCCTTCAAATGCAGATTCTGACTTAGTAGGTCAGGGGTGGGACCTGGCATTCTGCATTTCTAACTTGTTCCAGGGAAAGTGCTTATCACCTCCCTATCTGTAGCAAGAATTTAGATTAGTAGTATGCAAACTGGCTAGGCTTCAGAATTGCCTAGGGAGCATTGCAACTACTTAGATTAAGTAGGTCTGAGATGATTTTACAAAAGTCCCCCAGGTGATTCTGATAAAATGTCAGGTGGGGAAGGCTGGTGATTCTGACAGTGCTAGGGGAGCAGCGTCCATAGGAAAAAGACAATGGGTTGGGGAGGCCTGTTAGGGGACTGGAAAGCCAATCTAAAAGCCCTTTTTTGGGGTCTGAGAGAGTGGTAAAGTGAAGTTATGGAGAAGAGACCTTGGGAAAATGGAATACATAGGGCAGGATCTTGGAGTGAGTCAGTCATTTGACTGGTTGGGTAGAATAATACATGAGGAGAGAGGACCAATTTAGGGAGATTTTGAGTTTGGACACAAGGAATGGTGTGCCCTTAAAATGTTAATGTTTGTAAAGTTTTTTTTTTTTTTCCTGCAATACATATCTGTTCAGGATGCTGTCTTGTTTAAAGTCCTATTCTGGATACCCTAATGCAAAATATGAGAAAGAAGCATGATATAGACATAGCAAATAAGTCATCTAAACATTTATTAAGCTCCACAGATTGTGTACCCTCATGCAAGATGTGGTCTCTCAGTCAGCATTTGGTGTGGGCACAACTAGGCTGAAACTCTTGGCAGCTTTGTTTTTCCTGAGTCACTATTTTTCCTGCTTCCTCCTTCCTCAAGAGGGGTGCCACTTCTCTTAGCCTGTATGTTTCCTAGCATCCTTCTTTCATTTTCAATGCTTCATGGCATCTATGTGTCACTTCCACCCCTCCTTTTTTTTTAAATAGAATCTAAGGAAGGCGATCTGTATCCTTTGCCCTTCCTTCCTTCCTTCCTTCCTTCCTTCCTTCCTTCCTTCCTTCCTTCCTTCCTTCCTTCCTTCCTCTCTCTCTGTCTATCTCTCTCTCTGGTGGTACTGGAGTTTGAAGGCAGGACCTCGCATTTGCTAGGTAAGGCCTCTTCCAGTTGAGTCACACCCCCAGGCCTTTTTTACTTTATTTTCTGCCTGATGCTGGCCTCAGACTATCATCCTCCTACCTAAGCCACCCTTATAGCTAGAATTGCAGGCATGCCCCACCTTGCCAAGTCCCTATAGAGCCTTAAAGCCAGGTCTGTTGGACCATGTGAATCTCACTAGGCCCATTCTTATCTCTGACATCTGGTAAACCATCTTCTAGGAATTGCTGGCCTACAGCTGAGTTTTAGGAGTTCTAGGGAGCTTTGTCTTCAATAAATTTTTGATTTCTATTGGTCTTAAGATCATTAGTTTGGTGTTTCTTGGTAGTTCTTGTTTTCATTTCCTCCTGTGTCTCTGTTACATACAAACATACACACTGAGAGCTGAACATTCATTGTGCTCAGGTTTTAATCATCTCTGTATTCCACTGTAGTGATCTTGGCTTTTATAACACATCTGTAGACACAGGATAGGATTACCTCTCCAGATAGGATAAAGTGTAACATTTTTGTGGCATTTAAGGCTGTGTAGAGGCTGGTCCTAATTTAGCTCTCCAGCTGCATCTCCAATGTTCCCAAAACTAAGGAACTCAACAATTTCTTTTCTTTGGTGCCTTGCTACCTTTCCACACACTATTTCCTCTTTCTGGAAATACCTGTTGTCTCTGATCTGCAACATAGATGAGCTCTTATTTGTCCTTTACATGCAGAGTGAACTCTTGAAACCCCCTTACCCCTCTCATGTCGTTTTTACTCTTTTCTCCTAATATTATGTACATATTGCAGTAAATGTAGATTGCTGTTGTGCTCCTTAACCACTGTAGTTTACATGTCTCTATCCACGCTCTGATCTGCTTTATAGCTGCATTAGCTCTTGTGTGTGTCTCCACACTTGGCAGGTGTTGGCAGGACTTTGTGGTACATGCAAGTCTTGATCTGGCTAACTTCATGATGTTTACCCCGATGAAGAGGAACAGGGACAGGTTATTTTGTGTGAGAGATGAGGAAGGAACAGGAGCAGAAACTGAAAGATAGGGAGGAAGGAGAGGCACAAGGAGGAGTGGGCCCACAAGGCTAGAGTCATGAGTAGGGTGGGGGCACTGGGAGAGCAGAGGCTGAAATCTCAGGTGAGGGAGAAATTGTGAAAAGCCCTGACAGTTTGAGTTAAACAATTCAAATTTTGCTTAGTGTGGTGATATGCACCTGGAGTCCCATGTAATTGGGAGACAGAGGCAGGAGGCAGGAGGATCACTTGAGCCCCATGAGTTTGAGACCAGTCTGGTCAACATGGTGAGAACCAATATTTAAGGAAAAAAAAAGCAAATTTTATTCTAATAACATTGAATATTTTTGAGTATGGAAAAATGCATGGTGCTAGTGTCTTTTCAGGAGGATTCTGGGCTACGAAGGGCAGCCTGAAGGGGGTGAACTTCTTGTGAGGACAGGCTATTTAGAAAAAGTCATGAAGAAACTAAGGACCTAAGTCAAGGCAATGGCAATAGTGATGGAGAGGAAGGAACAGAAGCAAGTGAGCTTGCCAAGGAATCAGCAGGATTTGGTGAATGATTGGATTTGTGAGATAGAGAAAGGCATCAAGCTGGACACTGGCATTTTGTGCTAGTTTGCCAGGAGAAGAATGAGGTGATTGTGAGTAGCATGAGGACCTAGGGGAGGAGATTGTTGGAAGGGGAAAGGAAAATGAGGGTGGTTGACTCATGTTGGAATCAGAAGGGAATTTTGGGTAATTTTTTGCTTGCCCTTTATATTTTTACCCATGAGTATGGTGAAGTCCAAGTGACCTTCCCAAGGTCACCCCACTTAGTGGCAGATCCAGGCCTTGTGACCTTCTGGCCTGGGGCTCTTTCATCTGTATTACGTGAGTTTGGCCTGAGGAGAGCTGCCAGAAGGTCCAGATGGAGATTCTATTAGGCAGCAAAAATGGGAATGAGACCAGATTGTGGTGAATTCAGTCTGCAGAATAGCTAAGGCTGGAGCTATACAGGTCAGAGACTCAGGGGAGTTGTCTGCTGGCAGCCAGTGCTAATGGGGCCTGAAGACCCAGGAGGCCTCATTTTTCATCCTGAGGCCTCCCTATATATGGGGCTTATGAGGTATGGCATGCTTGTATGGTATCAAAACTCTTACACTTGATATGCTCAGTGGGATACATATGTATAAATCAGGTTTTGCTGGGAATGCAACCACCAATTTACCAAGAATCAAAGACCTCTTTTCCCCCCAGACAAACTTTGGGAACACATTTAGCAGTTCATTAGATATTAGATGAATTGAAGATGGGAGCAGGGTGGGTAGGAGTGACAACTGGCTGGGGGAAAGCAACCAGTCATGAGGACTTCCTCCATCTAGGGCCAGGAGTGTCAAGTGAGGGCCACACCTGTTAGAGGAAGGAAGGGGAGCTTATCCAGAATCTACACTGCTACCCAGACACTCACTGACCCTGAGGCTGGAGTTTCCCTTTTTTGTCCCTCCTTCTCTCTACACTTCTCTAGCCAGCCAAGCTCCTCAATCTCTAGCTTCCCAGGATGAAGTCTTGCCATGTACCCTAGCACAGTGGTCATTTCTATTTGCTAAGGCAGAGTTGAGTTAATGCATGTGAAACATTCAGATTATCATCTTGCATGTGGCTGTTGCCAAACAAAACCAAAGACATAAGGAATACTGGGATTTATCTTTGAAGGAAAACTTGTCAAGACTCTATGCTCTTTCTTGGTATTTTCTCCCACTTCTTGTTCCCAGGTTGTTTTGCCTCTATTGAGAAAAATTTGTGCTTGAGTGAGTCTGCTTACCCATGGTTAGGTAACAGCAACAGCTATAGATTGTAGACTTGAAACTTGGGTTGCCTAAGGTTTAGAAATGACTTGTGTAGACGTAGGTGGGTGGAGGGTCCATGAACAAATAAATCTACAGGAAGAAATTACTTAGCTCAGGTGTGACTATGGGGATTAGATTCTACATGGCCTCTCCTCTGGCCTACAGCTGCAGTGATATTCTCAGGGGACTCTACTTTGAGTATATCTGTTTCTTTCTGAGGATAAAGGGCAGTACAGGGAAGCAGGTGATCTAAATTCCAGAGTTTCTCTGCCTGCACAGGGATTGCTAGTGATTATTGATTTCCTGGGAATGTATTTAGTGTGGATAGCCAGAACTCCTAACTCCAGTCTCCAGGGTAAAGATGTAATTCCACAGCAGTTTGTGTGTGTGATTGGAATGTACCAGTTACATGTAGCTGGGTGTCTTGGGCTGGGCAGGAAACAGTCTGAGCTGGAGGGCCATAACTGTGACTGCACTGAGTCTCACAAGTGGTCTTCTTAGCAAACATCTCCAACTTGCTCCTAGCAGAAAGACCCAGAGAGCCCTGCCAAAAGGAACTCCTTGGTTGATAACTCTGTGTGTGTATGTGTGTGTCTGTTAGAGAGAGAGAGAGGGAGAGAGGGAGAGAGGCAGTTAGAGAGAGAGGGAATTTGAGAGAGAATTAGTTATGTAGAAGCTAAGAGGAGTAGTCTTCTGTAGGGACTAGAGGAACAGAAAAAGTTAGAGCTCCAACTCAAGCTAAGAACACTCAAAGTGGTTTGTCTCTGTTCCTTTTCTGTGTACAGGACAGTTCCTGTCTTAGGAGCAGTGAATTCCTTCCTCCAACACAAGGCTTTTTTCCCCTTAAATCAAGTAAGTTTTTTGCATTAATAGCTAACTCAATTGCTGGATTGCCTCATGGAGGCAACAAAGGTGTAGACAGGCCCCACAGAAAGTTTCCTCCATGCAGAGGATAGAGTAGAACTTACAACTTTAGTGGCTTTGACAAAACCCTTATCTCATGAGGTAAGGGTGGTTGTGTTATTCCTATTTTGTGGGAGGGCATTGGATTTTTTTTTTTTTCTGGCCCTGGGGATCTAACCCTGTGCATGCTAGGAAACAGATTTTTGAAGACTTCAGCATATTTAATTTATTACTTTTATTTTATTCATTGTCCAGATGGATGCTTTTGAGAATGAAAGAAGGGGAATGAATGCTAAAGTAGGTGGACCCTGGGATCATGAGACTGTCCCAGGCACAATGGAATATGTGGCATCAAACTCTGCATTCAAAAGCCCAAATCCTATGAGCAGCAAGGGCCGGAAAGGGGAAAGGGGAGAGGGGTAGGGGAGAGTGAATTGGTACAGGGAGAGGAGAGAAGTTGGAATGTGATTCAGAGTGGGAATGGCAGGTTCTTTTTATTCAATGTTTTATCACAATAAAGGAAGGAATAGTTCTCGGCTCTGACAGCTGACCTTGACTACATGTCATGAAGAATTTTATTATATAAACTCTTCCTGCTACCAGTCAAGACATCTGGGTTTTTGATGCAACACTGCTTACCTGATAACAGAACAACATCCCTGTACAGCTGTCTAGGTTTTCACTGTGTTGGCTCACTGGTGCTGCGCAATGCCTGGACAGGGATTATTGTTTTGCTTCTGGAGAGGAGGAAACTGACTCCTCCTGCCACCCTGTCCCCCATTCCTTCATGGTGGGTAACAGGTTTCCTCCACCATGAGGGCTTGGCCTCCCTGACCCTTGGAGACCTTGGTAGCTCTAGAATGGGACTTTGAATTAGACAGTCATCCACTTAACTCCTGGTTGTGTACATGTTCACTGTTGCTACTTTGAGAAAATCTCTTTACCTTTCTGAGCTTTAAGTTTGTCATTTGTTTAATAACTTAACAATAAGAGGCCCACATCATTTGGTTGTTATGAAGATTAGGTGAGATGATGCAATCAATGTGACTACAGTGTTGGCACATCATAGACAGTCAGTAAATGGTATTATCATCATTATTTTTTTCTTCTCAAGGAGCCTAAGAAAAACACTCTGTCAAAAGGAGTGGTTTACATCATGGAGAGGGCTTATCCCGAGATTTCAAGGGGGAAAAAGTATCTCTGGGCCTGTTGGTATGACACAGCCATAGTGGAACTGAGCAGAAAGTCCAGGAGGGAAAGTGCACAGCAAGGTAGGTGACAGTCCAGTTTCAGATGGCTGGTCAAACATAAAGGACAAGGGCAGTACACAGAGCTCAGGACTCAAGCCAGCGCAATGAGATGAGCCAAGGGTAAGTGCAAAGTCCTGCCTTTAGGCTACCAAAATGAATTTGTATGTGTCCTACCTTCCCATATGGAAAAGCTCACATAAATTGGCTTAGCCTGGCTGAATTAATAGAAATCTTGAGTTTAGGATTTAGTAGAGCATCTTCTTCTTACATCGTCTAAGACTGGTTACCCCTTGAGGCAAGTGGAGGAGCGAATCCAGACACTGAAAAACTGGGGTCCTTGTCCTGCAGGCTTTGGAAGGACCTGAAACAGACAGGAAGACACAGGGATATGACTACTATTTTCAGTTAGATGAGGCATCTACCATATTCTGTGCTTCTCAGAGGGCAAAATGGAAGGGCCATGATAATGATGTAGAGGCAAATAAGAAGAGGCAGATTTTAGTATGAAATGATGTAGGAAATTCCAAATTACTCAGGCTTGTTTCTAGGGCCAAGAAGCTGCCTGAGAGCATGTATTGGGGCTACCTGAAAAGGGTAGACTTTCCAAGTGGTTTGATTAGAAAGGAGTTTGTGAGATAATAGGGGAGGCAGGGTGTGCTGAAAGATTATAGGTCTAAGTAAAAGGACTGCAGGATTTTGACAGAGTTGGCTCTGTGGATCAACCAATTAGGACCAGGTCCAAAGGAGTTAGAACCAGAATTACATCTACCAGGGCAGGCAGGGAGTTTCATATAAGAGAAGGGGAGAATATGCAGGGATCCCTGGTCAATCAAATGTCATGAGTTAAGGGCATAGAAGTCTCTTATGTAAATGAACAAACTGGGATCAAGAAATAATAAGGAAGCTTAGCTAGGCTTCTTATTTTAAAAAGATGAACAAATAAGTTGGGACAATGGGGTAGGGAGATTTGATGTTAAACTAAGAAGCCAGACTTTATCCTGTTGAAGGTGGGGACTAATTGGTGCCTTTTGAGCAGAGGCAACTTGCAGCAAATGTATGGTGGTATGAGAGTGGGAGGTTAGAAAAAGGCAACCTTAAATCTTCTTTCCCAGGTCATAGGCTAAATGTCCCACTTAATGACAAGAGTTGGGTAAGGGGAAAGGCTCTGAGGAAATCCCTTTGTGGGTTGAAATTCTGAGGCTATGATTCTCAGCATCCTTTGCTGATGTGATGCTTCCCTTGGCCTAACTACCTACTAGGACAGGAAGCCTCTTTCATATCCATAGGCCACCTGTGAAGATTGTGAGAACACAGCATCCTGGGACCTGGGGAAGCAGGGCATGTGGTCTGGGGTACTAGGCTCCTAATATCCAAGAGAGTGTGGCAGGTGTAGAAGGGAAGGAAGACATTGCAGCCTGAGGCACTAGGTTCACAACATTCAACAGGTTATGGTGGGTGTAGAAGGGAGTGATTCAGGAGGGCATTGGTCATTACACTGAGAAGTCTGACTGTCATTGGCCCCAAGAAGAGACAGGGGAGGGCTGTGGACACCAGGGCCTTATTCAAGTAGGCTGAGGTTTTGGGTGGGGTGCAGTGGATGGGAAGATGGAGAGTGCTGTGGTTAAGCAACGTGGATGCCTGAGGGGTGTGATATCCTGGTTTGGGTAGCAGGGAGGGAACCTTGCAGCCCCAGAGTCAGAACGGACCCATGGGGTCTGGGGAAATTCCCATCCTTTTAGTAGCAGAGGTACTAAAAGAGGTAGAGCATATTTCCTAAGTACTTTTGAGCCAATAGGCCTGTGTCCTTATTGATTATTTCAGTCACAAAATACTTTTGAGACCATCCTCTGCTCTGAGAACTGTGATGGTGGGAACACAGCTGAGGAAGCCATGTCCCTTACCTGAACGGAACTTAAAGAATGTACCCCTTGCTCAGAACAGGACACTGCATATGGAAAACAGCTAGTGATTAGGTTGGCTAGAACTATGGGATCAATGAGGTCAAACAGGGCGCTAGAACTGGAGGGCGCTAGAACTGGACCATTTACTAAGTACCCTCCGTACCTCAAACATTGAGCCCAGGGGCTGTACTCACTTAAATTTCACAGCGACTTTCAGGCCTTTAGCTCAGGAGGGAACAGGCTCAAAGAGTTACACAACTTTCCCAAGGTTTTCTAGCTGATTAGTGATTGAAGTTACATTTATTCTCAGTCTACCTGACCCCAAACTAGTGTTCTTTCCATCCTATCTTGCCACCACATTTACAGTCCACATTATGGAGAGTCTGGGAAGACTTTTTAAAAATCATGATGAGGCAAGAAGATGGTGAGTATCAGTTCACATTAACCCTTGAGAGATACTTGATGGATATGGCCAGCTGGTAACCAAGCACATCTCCACTCCATTTAACATAGACGAGTACTCATACATTTTCAGGAAGTCAACTTCTAAAACAATGGGCAGTTGCACAGGTTTTCATGGTGTCATAGAAACTGTTAGTCCCTGACTGTTATAATTTCTGAATTCTTAACTAAACTCCTCTGTTTTTTTCCCCATTCAAGAAAGTATATTAGAATGGGGAAAGATAACTCTGAGCTTCTATAATTTATACAAAAAGCTACTCACTCTAGCTGCCTTATCATTAGTAACAAGTTACTTACAACAACCTCACCTCTTTGGGACCCCAGGTTGTCAGTCCTGTCTGTTTCTAAGAGTGGTTCTTGAGAGTGGGTTGGAAGGGTGTAGTGAAGGATGAGAGTCAGAGAAACCTGGGCAGTAACTCAGGTGAGGCTGTGGGGGTGGAGAGGAGGAGGTTATTTAATTCAGTAAGTGTTTGCTGACAGCCTGTCTGTGCAGGGATGTGGAGTGGGCACCAGGACACCTACATGAAAGGACAGCATTGTTTCCATGGATGGCATGTTGAGGCTGTGAGCAGGTGGGTGTTGGAAGGGGGCTGCCTGTTCAAGTTGGGGATCTTTCTTCTCCTGTATCCTGTAGAACCAGCCAGTCCTTATTGCTGAGCTGGTCTGTGCTGGGCCTCATCCTCTGTCCAGCTTGGTGTTCCTCCTGGAGTTTAGAACTCATACCCAGTCCTGCACACCACACCTTGCTTCTGTCCTCAGGGTAGACCTCCAGGCTTCCTAACAAGAGAATTTCCTCTCCTTCAGAATTTGAGGTGATCTGGAGAGGCAGTAACTAACCACTGAGAAAATACAGTGACTATTCAAAGTGAGAAGATCAGGTAGTGTCTTGGCTGTGTTGACTCTGATCTCGTTTGGATGCCTCATTGTCACAAATCTAGGCCTCAAGTGTCATGCTTGCTTGTATTTAACAGAAAATTTTAGATCAGGTAATAGTTGAATGAGGAATGGTGTTCATGAGAAGGGTTCTATAAGTTATGTGAGAAAAGCATGTCATTATATCACTATTACATATCATGTATGGAAACTTTTCTGAAGTAAATCCTGGAATAATTGGACACCTATAGGCTCTTTTTGGTATCTACAAAGAGCAATTGTGAGGTTTCTCTGGGACACTTGTACAACTTGGCTGTCTTTTTCCTAAGGCCATCTCTGGAGTTAATATGAGAAATCTTGATACCAGTGCAGAGGACAAAGGACCTATTGTTCCAAGTCTAAATCCAGCTATGAATGTGGTCAGGATTGGCCCTTCTTCTCCCTAACTCCATAGAGCCCAACTTCAGCATTAGCTCCATGATGGGTTCCTTGGCATTTCCCTGTCCCTAATCAGGGCTAGTTGTTAAGACTCTTGGGGGATATTTGAGGAAAGCATCAGACTATAAGACAGAGCATGTGATCTATAGGAAATTTTCAGGTCTGAAAGACAATAGCCTTGGCATTGTTGTCTTTCTGTCATGTACTACTGGAAAGACACAGAAAACCCAAAGCATGTACACTGGGTTTAAGCTCTTGTACTCCCAATGTTAGGGCTGACAGCAAGAGATTTGGTCATGTCTTACAGAGAGTCAACATCATATTTTTTCCTAATCCTAACATTTAGGCCATGATGAGTGTCTTCTGGAATTATACAGTTAGGGACATGTTCTCCCTATGGGGATAGTGCACGTTTACTGGGACAGGCACTGAACTGGGTAGTTTATTCCGTCCTCTTTCTTAACAGTCTTACCAGCCCTGTGTGAAGCAGGTTTAAAGTCCCCATTATATAATATCCCCATTATAAAATAATCTGAGAGAATAATTTATATTATCCAAGGTAAAAAACTTAAGTAGAGTCAAGATTTGAATTCATGTCCTTCCAATTTTGTTTTGATCTGAATGATATAATCACCAAAATTCATTTGTTAAAATAAAGTGATGGTACTATGAGGTGGGAGTTGGGAAGTGATTAGGTCATAAGAGTAGAGTCCTTATGAATGCAATTAGTCCCTTTTTAAAATGAGGCCTGAGAGAGCCAGTTAGTTCCTTCTACCATGTGAAGACACAGCTAAAAGTTACCTTCTATCAACCAGAAAATGGGCCCTCATCAGACACTTAGTCTGCCAGAGTCTTGATCTTGAATTTTCCAACCTTCAGAACTGAGAGAATTAAATTTGTGTTGTTTATAAGCTACCTACCCAGTTTATGGTAATTTTGTTATAGCAACCCAAACAGATTAAGACCAGGCTTAGACTCCATTTGCTGTATTTTACTTCTCTAATTCTTTAGAGGAAGAAGCCTCCATTCACTTGGTAAGAAAAGAGCCTCATAAAGTTTGTGGCTGAGGTAGAGTGAGAGGTGGGGACCTGACATTTGTATTTACCTATTTGTGGCCCTTTTGGGTTATGTAGGCTTCTATGCCTTTCACTTCTTCCTTAAGTCTAAGAAACTCTTTGGTTATATTCTGTGGGGAAATAAAAGCTTTGATTTATGGAAAAGAAGAAGCTAAGAATGGAGAGAGGCCCCCAGGAGATTTTTAGACATTTCCTCTCCCCTGGGAGCTGACAGACTTCAAGGAGCAAGACTGCTTGGGCCCTCAGGAAGGAGGGCTGCTCTTGCAGGCTTGTCTTTGTTTTGCACCAGCATGTGTGCCAGTGGGAGATTACTGGGTCACTTGTGTTGGGAAAGTCCCTAAATCACCCTCCTGGCTTCAGTGCTCTGGGGCAGGGAAGTGATCTGAGTGACAAGTGTCTTGTGACTGGCAGCTGAGTTTAGGGGACAGGCCCTGCCCCATCCCTTCCTGCCCATATCATACTAGATATACTGTTGAATGGTTGAAGAAAAGAGGGCTGTAGGCTTCTTGAATGCAGCTTGACAGGTGGTCATGCATGTGGTCTTAGTGTGATTTCCTTGTAGCATCCTAATGTCTAGCCTCACTACTTGGTCTTGGTTCCCTGACATGATTGAACTGGGAGTTGGCTTACAAAGACTATAGATAAAGGAATGTTAAGAACTGCTTTTACCTGGATGTTGTCTAATGTCAGAGAAATGAAGCAGAATCTCCCTTGGACTGAGAGGGAAAGAAACACTAGTAGATCAGAATAGAAGTCAACAGCTCTGGAGAGGAAGCTGCCTTCTTTACCTAGGCTTGCCAGGCTCTGTGCCCAAGATCAGAATAAGGTCTTTATGAGTTTACTCAGGTTGTCAAAACAAAGCACCACAGAGCAGTGGACTCATGGTAGAAATTTATTTTCTCACAATTATAGAGGCCAGAAGTCCAGGATCAAGGTGTTGGCAGGGATGGTCTCTTGTGAGTACTCTCTCCTTTGATTTATGGATAGCCATTTTCACATTGTCTCTCCTTTGTACTTATCTGTGTCCTAGTCTTCTCTTCTTAAAAGAACACCAGGTATATTTGATTAGGGCCCATCCTAATGTGATAGCCTCTTTAATGATCCTGTTTCTATATGTGGTCACCTTCTAAGGTACTGAGGATCACATCTTCACAGCACACAAATTTTGGGAGGGGACACAATTCTGCTCATAATAGGGTATTTCCAAAATCCTCAGTGAAAAAGGCTCAGTGCATGATAAACCACAGCTAGCACCCTACTGCTGTTCTTGCCAAGCGAAGAAGAAGGTAGACCAGTAGAGGAAGCCTGACTGGCCTTGCCCAAAGACTCATCCAGAAAAGCTTGGATCTGTACTTTTTACTTGCAATCTGAGCTCTCTGGCAGCAGTGGGTTCTGTACAGTGTCTTCATCTGGCTTCTCTATGACTGAAGTGAAGCTGGAACTGCAGTGAAGCCCTGCAGTGAAGCTAGAGCTGCTAATATACTCTAGCTCATGTCTGCAGGGGAAGCCACCTTCTCTTTTGAGGGAGACAGGAGCCAGGTTGTTGTTGACAGTACATACAGGCTGGTCTTTAAAGAAATTCTTTGGTCTTATCATCATCATTCTGGGGTTTCTTTTTAAATCTTTTTTTTTTTTGATAGAGTCTTACTTTTGTTACGCACATGGCCCAGAACTACTGGGCTCAAGTTATCCTCCTCCTGCAGCCTCCCAAGTAGCTGTGACTGTAGGGCATGTGCCACTGTACCCAGTTCTTTTTTTTTTTTTAATGCCAAAGGAAAATCATTGCACTGAATCAAAATTAAACTGTTCAACAAATGTTGAAATGAAGATTTAAAATGCAGATTAGTATTTACCTAGAGCCTGCCAAATTCTGAGGTCTGATCCCTTGTGGGCAGCTAGAGAGGCTTGTGGGAGGCAGCTGCCAGTAGGCTAATACTGAATACTCTAGATAATAAAGAAAACTTGCCAATTCAGACCTGTATTTTCTTGTTGCTTAGCAGTCTAAAATAATAGAATGAAGAGAAAGGTCTGGTTTTATCAAATGTCAAGGGAAGTTATAACGTCTGCTCTTGCTGGTCCTTTGGAGTATAATTGCATCCATCATTTGCTCATTCCAGGTCCAAGTGTAACCAGGTTCCTCTGAATATCAGGCTACAGGAGAGAGAGAGAGAGAGAGGACTCAGGAATGGGGAAAGTGAGATTGGAGAGGTTGTCATGGGCAAACTTTGGCCCTTCAGGATGGTAGCAGAGACACATGTCCCTTCTCCCTTCCCTCCTCAAAGAAACACAAACAATTACTCTGTGTCTACCAATGTCATGTTCTCTGCTGAGCTCCTAGGATAGAAAGGTGAGTAGAGTATACTCCTTGCTCTCAAGCTGCTCAATTTAGAAGGGTGAACAGACACATTGAGAAATAATACAAGTTACTGTCATTCTTACAAGTAATGCAAGCAGTTCTGATGATTAAGGTGGGTTCCAGACAAGACAGGATCAGAGACTGGAGGAGTCCAGCATTTGCAGGGACTGGGGGTCTTGATGTCAGAAAAGGCCTCCTGGAGGTGGTAAATTTTGATGAGGCCTTAGAATGGGTAGGATTTGAAGGTATAGATAGAACAAAACATCCCAAATAGAGGAAACAGAGAACATAGAGATAGGAAAACCTTTCTATGTCTCTCCTTATCCCTCCTTATCTTTTTTCTATTTAGAGGGCAGGAAGTGGCTCAGTATGGCCCAGCCCATCTTGGGAGAAGGGTAGTAGCTGGAAGATGAACCGTATTACAGGACTTTGGCTGAGCTGCATAATGTACCTTTTTTTTCCCCAAAAAAATAATGAGGAGCCCACTACAGACGGCTTGGAAGCAGGGAAGTAATGCCATGAGCTCTGTGGAACATGTCCTGCTGCACTGGGAAGGATGGATTGAAAGAGAATTGGCTAGAGGTAGGAAGCCCAGAGGAGGGAGTTTTTGCATTCCAGCTGAGAGATGAGGTTCCAAGCTATGCAGAGATGTTTGAGATCTGAGGAGAGTTTGATTGGGTGTTAGAAACTATTTGGGGAGTCTGAATGACACTAGAAAAGTGCCCCATATGAGTCATCAGGAATTTAGATTCAAATCTCAGCTCTGCTAGAAGGGAAGGTGAAATCCTTCACACTGCTGCCTCTTCCCCCACCCCCAAATTCCAGAGCCTTATGTGGTGGCAGGTTTTCCTTCCTTCCTTCCTTCCATCCCTCCTTCCTCCCTTCTTTCTTTCTTCCTTCTTATTCTTTCTTCTTCTTCAGACAGGGTCTTGTCATCCTTCTACCTCAATCTCCCATGTGCTGGGATTACAGATATGTACTACTATACCCAGATGTTCTTTCAAACTTTTTCCAGTATACCCAGATGTAGAAGGAATAGTATAATGAATCTTCCTACTTGTCACCATGTTTCAATGATAACCTCTTGTTGGTATTATTTTTTAGGGGTGGTTTTAGACAGAGCTTGGGAAGCATCCAATTTGAGTTTGAATTTGAATCTGCCTGTGATGATGTTGAGGCTCTGAAATAACATTATGTCCATTTGTTCCTCCCTGGAGGTAAATTAAATGTGAATATGTGTGTGTGTGTGTGTGTGTGTGTGTGTGCATGCACATGCAAGTGTGTGTTTATTACTTTGAAAAGGAAAGTGAGGGTTGTATCCTTTGAAGGGTGTGTTCTTGGGCTGAGGATACACACTTCCAGCAGGGGCTTTTCAGTGGGATAAGAATTTGTCATAAAGCAGGTGTGTGAAAGGTAGAGAATAGAAGTAAGGACTGCGGGGAGGGCAGTTTATGGAGTAAGACGCCCCATTGTCCATTCATTGGAATGTGCCTGCTGCCCAGGGCCTGATTCACACTGACTGACCTGACAAGGCTTGCCTATAAGCCAGACACCAGTGGACTAATTCACTTTGGCAGGCATTGTCCGGTGGCCACAACACAAATGCCTTTCCTTCCAGACCACCTTCTTGGCATTTCCCTATGTGGGAAAGTGAATTACAGTGTCAACTGCAGGTTGCTGGGCTATTGAGCTCCCAGACAGAGCACTGTGTAGAATGTGGGTATATTAGCCCTGGCAGTGATGGTGCCTGCTAGCTACTAGGATTGCTTCTACTCTCAGAGATGGTATATTGGTCACTAGTGTGCCACGCAGATCAACACTTCTATAGGCACTATTCACTCACTGAGTGGCCTCACTTGGTTTGGGGGGAGGTAGTAATTGTTCATTCCTTTAAATTGTCAACAATTGAAAAATAAAACCAGGAGTCAGAGGGAGACCAAGATGCCAGCTTTATAACCAATAAAGGTGTTTGGAGAATTTGGTCCCATAGGGTTCCCAGTGCATCCCTTAGCTGAATTAGCATGCCTACCTCTAGTGGGGACCTAGATGAATGCAGTCTCCTTCTGGGGCAGGCCACTCCCTCATTAAGGTGACTCCAGAGAGAGAGAGAAGGATGGGACTGAGTAGCACATGCTTGGTTCCTTCTCTTACTCACCAATCAGATACTTAACTGTGAAAGAGAGGATATCAGTGTCCTCTCACTGGATACCTTCATGGCGACATGAAACAGAATAATGAAGGCATGAATCTCTGTCTCAGCAGAGATTCATTTGGATGGGGTGGGAATATGGAGAACATAGGATTGTCTGGATATTGAAAAAGTAAGTTTTGATGGACAAGTACTGGGGAAAGGTCCTTTAGGTTAAAGGAGTGGCATAAAAAAAAGGCACAGTGACATGAGAATCCTTTCCTTTGTATGGCTGGACTCCTAGGGACTCAGAATGTGGTCAGAGGGGTGCCAGGCTTGGTGAGGAAATACTGAATAACCTTAGGGTCAGACTGCCTGTATTTAAATTTCATCTCTGCTGCTTCCTGGATGTATGATTTGGCAATGTTGATTAATCTCCTCCAGCTTCAGTTTCCTTGTCTGTGGAATTTGTATATAACAGTTATGAATACTGAGCTATGATATACATAAATACGCTTAGCTCAATGTAGAAAAAGAGTAAGAGCTTAATAAATGACAGACATTAATACCATAATGAGTCTGGGGTAACATGGGGTTAGCTGTAATTTGGGTACAAACTCATGAGTTTAAACTGCTCTGGGAGAGGCCAAGTTTTGCTCAGGTGAGAGGAGGTCCTGTTGTTTCCAGGTCTGAACACCTAAACACAAGGTGGGCAGAGTATCTCTGCAGAGAAACCCATAGGGACCTGGAGGCTTTTTAAGGCAAGGGAGGGGACAGGTCACCAGGATGTAGGGTGCATAGTTCAAGGAGAATCCAAAGAGTGCTTTGTCCCAAGTGACAAAGGAGGTAAATATCTCTGAAGAGATGCCAAAGAAAGCAATCTTGCTGACTCAGACTGACTACTAAGTACTTTGCTCTGTTAAATCATTGAACCTTCACAGCTACCCTTTCAGGTAGATATTATTCCCATCTTATTGATAAATAAGCTGAGGCACCCAAGTTATGCCCTTGCTCTAGGACATAGAGAGTCTCATAATTGGGGTTCTCACTCAGACATGTACTTTTCACTCTACCATATGCTGCTTCTCCAGGAAGTAAGAATGGGAACAGTTGGGTAGACGAGAGTGCAGCATCTGTGTTCCTTCTGTGGGCCGTGCACATATGAGTGGAAATATTACAGCATGGTTGTCAGAGGGAGTGAGCAGTTGTCTATAGAGCTTAGGAGAAACAGGACATGATCCCTAGGGAGTGTAGGGTTGCAGAGAGTGTCTTAGGGTGGCAGAAATTTAATATTTGTGTAGGATGAGAAGGAAAGAGGGGAAGGGTTACAGATTCAGCTTAGGGGGTGTAATCAAAAGGATAGAGCTCAGTAATGATAGACTAGTGGGTCAGAAGGAAGAGAGCAGCTTTTCCACAGGATGGAGGGGAAGTTTGGAATGGAGAAAAAAAGAATCAAGAGCTTCTGTTTCTCATCAAAGAAAGGTGTATGCTAGTTTGCTGAGGGGAGTGGGTCAGGAAAAGAACATGAGATTAAAGATCTTGGCACTGGAGTGTTGAGGAGCAAAAACAGACACTTGAACCACCTGATTCTCAGGCAAAGGTTAAATGTGAACAAGAAGCAGAATACACCAAGGAGTGGGCTCAGTGTGAGTTAGGAGGTGGCTGGAGAGAGGCAGTTTCAGGTAAGGACTCTGCGAGCAGATGATGACAGACTGTGGGGACTGGAGATAGTGTGTCCCCTCTCTCTCTCCCCCATTGTCCAGAAAAAGGTGGTAGGGAAAGGGAAAGCGCAATTAAAGAGAAATATGAGGAGGGTATAGGCAGGGACCCAAGGAGGGCAGCGGAAAGAATGGGCTGCCATACATAGCCTGCTGATACTTGGGGGATACAGAGAGTTCTCTGAAATCCACTGAAAGTGATTCTGTCCTCCACTCCTTACATCCTTCCACACTTTTGCTGGGGAGAGTAGGGTGGCTTCCAAGTGCTTCTTTCAGGCCATTGCCTGGTGGACACAGGCCAAGTTCAAGGGGTGAGAGGAGAGGAAAGACTTTTCCAAGCTGGTCCTAACTGCCTGTTATCACTCTTTCCCTGTTCTCTGGTCATAGAACTATATCTTTGTAAAACAGAAATGATCATTGTAGTAGATCTCTCACAAATGAGGTAATGAGGACAAAGTCTTTTTCACTCTTAGGAGGCAAGAAACCTGCTATGAATTTCCAGAAGCTGGTGTTTACAGGCAGGTAGAAATTACTTAGGCATTGAAGTAATTTTCCATCATTTTGATGCATTGTGTGTGGTTCCTCATGTCTCAGCCTCAGGAGGTACACTCTCATCTACCTTTACTTCTCAGATCCACTCTTTCTGTGGCTCTCAGAAGAAGGAAAAGAATCTTCCATCCCAGGGTCTTGGAGTAGCTTCAGTGATCTGTGCACCTGTAAAGACAGATAAACTTGTCTTACAGTGTGAAGGAGGAGACTGATTGGGGTGCTTGGTGAGGCTCTGCTCCCTGATTGCTGCCTGGCTCCCCATCTCACTTTTTCCAAAGGTAAACTTCCTGTCCTCACTTCCTACTCCCACCCTCCACCCAGAATCTCTTCTCGTTGGAATGCCTCATGGTCTGTCCTGAGATCTGCCCAAACTTCCCTGGCAGGCCCAGGGGTAAAAGCCATGGCCTTGACCACCAGGATTATTGTGACCTTTTTTCTACAATTAGTCCTTGAATTGGAGAAAAGGACCAGTTTTTGGGACAGGGGAGGTCTAGAATGTCAAGAGCACAGATGGTAGGTGTGAATAGTCAGAGGAAGGCAAGGCAGGCATTTGAATATATGAAATAAAGACTCTGAAGGAAACAATGTTAGTTTCTCCGTATTCTTCCAACTAAGATCAGATGTGTTGTCTGGGTGTGAGCGGCTGAACCTCACACTCACCCGTTTCCTGGCCAGGCCCTGAGCTCCTCCTTGTGGGCTGGGCTCGGCTCACCGCGATGTCTCATGTTCATGCCTTTGGGGTGGTGTTTCTCTTAAGCAGCTTGCCATTTCAAGTAGAAGAGAGATGTCATTCCTGTTCCTGAGACTGTGGGGAAGTAAGGCTGGGAGTGTGACCTCATAATCCTTGGAGGTGAGGTCTCAGTTCTCCTTATGCTCCTTCGAGGAGGGTGTTTGGCCTTATGAGTGTGCCCTTCTGTTGCTGCATAGGGTTGGAAAAGCTGTTTGAGATCATGGGCTGTGGTTTGATGAGAAAGGCTTCAGTGTTTTTGGGTAAATGCTTAAGTGGAAGCATCTGGGTTGGGCTGTGCCAAAGAAGGCTGGTGGTAGGGCAGGGACATCTGATGGGAACTGGGCAGGGTTTTAAATGGAAGGTCCAGAAGGCAAAAAGAAGCCGTCCAGTGTGGTTGGTAGAGCTGGACTTGCAGCACAAATGTTCTTAGGGATCTCTTGGAACTCGCTCAGCAGGGAGTGGCTGGTAATGGCCAGGGCATACAACTCACTAATCTGGAAAAGATGCTAAGCAAGAAATACAGCATTAGCCTCTACTACCACCCAGCACTGTCAGCCTGCACCCAGACTTGGGGCCCTTTCAGCAGCTCTGGTGGATTTCGACCCCTGGCTTCAGTTAATTGGCTCACTAATCAGAACCACCTGTGTGAGACATTTAAGAACTCCAAGTTGTGTGAGTGAAAAACATTTCTGATGCTGTAAAGCCTTAAACAATGTTATTAGAAGTTACTGATACTATGATCAGGTGGGGACAAGTGAAGCAAGCTTGTTCACCTTTGTTTTCTCCTGTTCAGCTTTTCTTAGGCTACTTAAGCTGCTGTTGTTAGCTGACAAAAGAAATCAAAGTAAACGTGAGGTTTACTGGACTCAGATGTCCACTGAAGACATTCAGCATCTCTGATAGCAACTTTCTGAGCTTCTGATCCCTCTGTCCTGCTTTGACTCATCTGTCATGACAGGATGTTTTGCTGTGTCTTGCTCCTGTCCTGAGGGAAGATGATGCCTGTGGCCTTGTCCTTCGGTCATGACATAGAGTCCTTGTCTGGGCTCTGCTGTTGCTCTGGTAGGCGGTCTTTTCAGGCTAGAAGTGCTCTCTGTGCTACTCCTCACCATCAGGCCTTATCCTGTGGGACATGACCTCATGACTGCATTACCTCACTCCAGCCTCAGGGTCGCAGGCACAGATGAGGACCCTGGTTGAAGGCAAGGAAGACTTGGCCTGTTACTCTTGGGAGCCTCTTTACTGAAAACCTCTTTCTTCTTTCCATTTCTCCCTTTTGGAATGAGAATGTCTATCACATGCCTGTTCTACCATCATATTTTAGAAGCAGATGACTTGTTTCACAGGCCATTCTTCAACTGCCTCCCTCAGGCAGTTGTTTGGTTCTGTTTATTGCCTCAACATACATGAGCTAGGGACAGAAACATGGACCTGCCCTTGAGGGGCTTACCACTGAGCCAAGGAGTCTCACACATAATGTGGCCGGTGCCCTGGAGTGGTCTTCTGTGGGACTAGAGAAGGGGACCAAATCAGGAGCACTCACTTTCCTCTGGGGGATGGGAGAGGGTTTCTGGAGAGGATGGTTCTAGGAGAGAAGTGTAAGTTGAGCAGGGGGAATGAGGACCTTTGGCTAAAACATCACATACTAAGGAAGTCCCAAGAACAGGAGCTGGCTGGTAATAATAGCTTGCCTGTTGCTCAGGGCAGGAAGCCAGGTATGGTCAGAAGAATTATAACTGCTGTGGCTGTGAACTCACAGCCCGTAGTGTATATGCTTTTACCTGCACCTTTTAAGCAGAGAAGATAAGACTCAATGATGTTCAGGAACTTGTGCTGGTCACAGCCAGTAAAGGGAAAAGTGTGAGTCCAAATACAGTCTGACTACAGAGCCAGAATCTTCCATGGGTCCTTACCTTCCTCTGTGGGTGGGTGCTCAGGCCTTCCCTTGTGTCCTGAATGATAGAAAGTTGTTGAAGTATTGGCTTGTCTTGGTTAGATTTGTGAAGTGTAGACATTTATTCTGGCAGCTGTGGAGAGGTTGAGGAGTATGTATGTATGTGTATAATGCTGGCGGTGGAGAGGCAGAAAGGCCAGTTAGGAAGACAATGAGGTCATTCTTATGGGAGTGATGAGGGGACAGTTCTGAGAAGGGGTGAGGAAGGAGACTGTACTAGTGACTCAGGATGTGGATGAGAGAAGGGATGACTCCCATGTGTCTGGCTTGGTGACAGTGGTGGTATCCCTGAGGTGGGATGAGGAGCATTTGGTAAATGATCTGTGTGGGCCACCCACAGTGAGGATATGGAGAAGGATGTGGGTATCAGGTGTGGGTGGCACCAACTCCCACTATCTATTGCCTAGGTTTTAGTGCCCTTTAGAAATGAATCGGTTTATTTTATCAACAAATCTATAAGCACTTCTCCAGGGTTTACAGAGTGGGGGATCCTCCAGAGGCCCAGACACATGACCAGAATGCCAGAGAAGTTGGGGACAGCTGTCATCCCTTTCCTACAGGACAAAAAGAGGTGTGAAGATCACATTCAGGTGCAGGATAGAGCTTGGTTTCCTGAAAGTACTGTCTTGTATGGGAACATGGGAGTTTAGTAGAGAAGGCTGCTGGCATGGGTGTAAACTCAGGAAAGCAACTGGGACAATCAACTGACTAACAATTGGGATCAGTCCACTAATGATAAGGCTTTTGGTTAGGATGGGGCAGAATTCTGCTGTCAAGATTGAGGTTAAAGTTTAACGCATAGACTGAGTCCATATGATGAAAGGCTGTCACTGGTGGCAAGCCCCTGGAAATTTCTAAGTTGAAGAGTGCTTGGTGCAGAGTTTTCAAAGTTGGTCAGTATCAGAATTACCCAAGGTCTTCAATCATCTGTAAAGGACAGGCCCTTTTCTACCTACATGAGGCTGGGTCTCTACATGATTAACTCTCCAGGTGATTCTGATAAACACCAATGTTTGAAGATTGCTGAGATGGGTGAGTCTTCAGTGCAGGGTGAGTGGAGAGGGCTGTTTGGAGGGAGGCACCAGGTGGGCAGCTACTGCAGTTGTCTGGAATGAGGTAGCATGTGGACAACTAAGGCTGTGGAAGCATATGAGAAAACCACTAGCAAGAGTCTGGAGAGAAGATGCTATCTGTTCTTACTCCATAGCACTGGGCACACCTGGCTGCATTTTCTACCTGAAATGCTTCATTTAGCTCTGGTACCAGTCTCACTTCACCAGGTGAGAAGTCTCCTTGGTTGGATCTTCTTTCTGATGGATCCGTGATGGAGTGTTCTAGAGAGTCCTAGGCACTCTTCTCTTTTCTAATCTATACCACTTCTTAAATCATTTCATGTGATTGCTGTACATACCATATTTATGTAGATGGCTCCCAAATTGGTATCTCTAGCACAGACTTCTCACTGAACGTCATGTTCGTATTTCCATATGGCTGCTTTGCGTTATCTTCCTGGGTATCTTGAGCTGACCGTTACAAAGTCAATGTCTTGACCTCACATGCTGCACATTGTTGCTCCTGTTCTAACAGGGACGCAGGGCAAAAACCCCATAGTCATGGTTAACTTCTCTCTCTCAGGCCTGTGTTCAATCTGTCAGTAACTCTTTCTGGCTTTTCCCTCAACATAGATCATAGGTATTAGAACATCTATGATCATTCGGGCTCAAGCTACTTTCATCTGTCACCTGGCTTTCCTACAGTCTATTTTCTAAGCAGCAGCCAGAAAAATCCTATGATTTTTGCTCCACATACTTCAGTAGATTCCTATGCGAGGAAAGGGGAAGAAGGGGAAGTAGGCTGTACATTCTCAGGCAAGTTAACCTAATCTGTTTTCTTATCTGTAATTGAGAAGAATAATACCTAACTGGAGTGTGGGAATTAGTGAGATAATGTTATATAAACCCTTAGCCAATACAAGGTAGCTAAAGAGGAGAATGGAGCACAAGTTAATTGAATTTTGGCACCATGCCAGGCATACAGCACGTATTTAATTTTTTTTTCAGTGCCAGGGATCAAACTCATGGTCTTGAGCATTGGATTACATCCCTGGCTCTAGCTATTTTAATTTTTATCACTACTGTGTAGCCATACAATTTAGAGAATCAAATAATTATGCATAATTTGTTAAAATAGCCATCTTCCCACCCTCACAACCCCATAGTTCTTCCTCAGAGGCAGTCTCTTAAATTCTTTTAGTGTTTTTATCTGTATTACTGAAAAACTGCATGTTCTGCTACTCTATGTACTTTTGGCTGTCATTATCTAGTGACGTGAGTTCTCTTGAACTTGAGAAGGTGAGGATTCAACTCTCTTTTCAGTTCTACCTCATAACCCACAAGTACTTTCCCATATGCCCCATTCTGTAGTTTCAGTGAGATCAGGATGTGGTATTTTTGTTGTAAGGATGATAATTACTCTGACTTTTTGGTTTCTGTGGAGTTGTCTTGTTATTTGCTTGGTTTTCTATTTTCTTTTCAATGAATTAAAGAAATTCTTCACCTACTATATAAATCTTATAAGATGTTCAGATACATTGGGTGTTTTGTCAATGTCATATTACTGAAGAAGTGTCTCTTGGAGCTTTAGGACTGGCTAACTTTGATGCTTGCTGCACATCTGATACCCTGGCATCTCCCTACATCTCCTGTTTTCTGTATCCTTATGGTTTGTGTTTTTCCAAGTAAATTCTTCTATTGTTGTTTTAGTGGGTAGCTAAATTATATGTCTGGGTTCAATCTGCTCTGTTTACTTGAGGTTTCTCCTGTTTACCTTTGCCCATAACAATATGATTGGTTTTATACTGTTGTTGTAGATGACCCAATGAGGCTCAGAGAAGTTAAATAAGTTGTGTAAAGTCCCATAACCATGATGTGGCAGAACCCATGTTTCAACTTGAGGCTTTATGGCTATACAACCTATGTAATTGAGTGTTTTTGATTGATATCAATGTTTTTGAGAATTTACATGCTGCTCAATTTCCTTCATTTCTTTCTGTGACCCGAGCACTTGAATGGGTTCTTGCTCTTTTTCACTCTCCAAAAGAAATATTTTATTTATCCTTTTAAGAGTTTGTCTCCCAAGCTTAGATATAACAGAAGATGTTTCTTCAAATAACCATTTAAGAGCAGCTGTGGTTTATGGGAGATGTGTAAATTACAGGAAAATGACTTCAGTTTCTTATGGTACCACTCTTTATCATCTGTTGACCATTTAGGAAAGTGAGATATGATGTGAATGTAAGTCCTGTGGCAAAATAGTGGGGCTCTTCCCGCTCTGCCTTCTCTGCAGGGCTGCTGAGCAGACAGGTCTCAACTTGGGCTCAGCCATTTATATGACAGGCATTCTGGAAGAGCAGGGGTAACAGGGACTCCTAGCTCTGTTTCAGGTTTGTTTCTTTGTCCTGCATCCTAATCACCTTCAAGGTGCTGAATTGACCTTTGTGTGGTGCAGTCCCTGTGGTTTACATCTGTCATCACACATTGTCTTTCTAAAATATGACTGTTCCTACCTCACTGGCTGATATTACAGCTCTATGGGTCATTTTCTCCCTGACTAGTAGAGGGAGGAGTGTGAAATCTTGTCTTAGCAGGTGCTACAGCCTTAGTCTTAGTGTGACAGCATCCGCAGAGGCCTGTAAGTGAAGGGAAGGATGAACAATGAATGCATCACACCTTTTCTTAAGCATCACGCCATGCCTTAGCTTTGGAACCCAGGGTATCAGAAGCATGCTTGCTCATCAGGGTCAAATGCAGAGCTGTGTTAAGTGTTCAGAGAGGATAACTGCTTGTGTCCAGCATAACCAGAGTCATTATATCAAGCATGTTAAGAATAACATCCTCTGTGCCTGCTTTCCTTCTGGTCTCATTGATGTCACTTCTCAGAGTCCACACAGCACACTGTTGATTTCTCTGATGTCTGTGCTGTGTTGAACCCTTGGGTGGCTACTGTAGGATGACTGAGCCATTCTAGCAAATTATGAAAAAGAAATTGTAGTGGTAGGGAAAATGAGCAAAGTTCTACTTCCTAATTTGCTTACAGGTCTCCTTTCTATTTTGACCTGTTTTCTGGCTCTTTTTCCTGGCCTTCTTGGATTGTTGCCTCTTTTGGATGCCCTCTGGCTTCTCCTTACTTCTGTCTAGGAGGCCTTCTGGCATGTTGCTTCTGGAACTTTGTGTATGTTAGGCCACATTTCAGATGAACTGAGCTCCTGAGGGAGATGCTGTGTCTTTGTAGGGAGGAACAGACATGGAAGACGATGACACATTTGTCCTTGAGACTAGTAATGTAATAAGGAATAGTATATTTGATCTTTTTTCCTGGTTCCTGGCAGAGGGCTCCTAAAACCCTTGTGAGGGGTAAGAGAAGAAACATGTATTTATAATAAGCCCTTTTTCAGCCATACCTGAGTTTATGCTATTAAGGTAACTGGAGAATGGGGTTGGTGGCCTAAGGAGCCAACCATGTGATTAGAAGGTTAGAACCTAGGTCAGCTCCACATCTAAACCTTCATCCCACTTCTATGTTTGGTCGGGGAAAGGGCTAGAGATTTAATTCAGTCACTAGTGATTCAATGACCATCAGTTTAGTCAGCCTTGCCTAAGTAATGGGACCGCCACAAAAAACTTGAAAGGAAGGACTTTGGAGAACTTCCAGGTTGTTGAATGCATGGAAGTGCTGGGAGGGTGGCCCCTCTAGAGAAGACATGGAGGGAGGCTCTGTGCATCTTCCAGTACCCCATACCTGGTCCAGTGCATCTCTTCCATTTGATTGTTCCTGAGTTGTATCCTTTATGATCAACTAGTAACCATAAGAATTTTGTAAGCAGTGCTAGCAAATTATCAAATTTGACTTATAGCCAGTCAGACAGAAAACTTTTGATTGACATCTGGAGTTGGGGCAGTCTTGTGCATCAGTGCCCTCAACTTGTGGGATCTGATGCTAAATACAGGTAGATAGTGTCCGAATTAAATTGAATTGTAGAACACACATTGAAGTCCAGAGAATTAAAGAATTGCTTGATGTTGAAAAAACCTACACATTTGATATCAAAAGTATTGTAAGAACAGAATAAATAGAAT
Source organism: Castor canadensis (assembly GCF_047511655.1). NCBI lineage: Eukaryota > Metazoa > Chordata > Mammalia > Rodentia > Castoridae > Castor > Castor canadensis. The sequence goes on from NC_133386.1 coordinate 146,058,989, forward strand.
TTTTTGTTGTTTTTTAAATCCCAAGTTTCTTGAGGGCAGGGATTGCCCCATCATCATGTGGTCTTTTCTGATGGAAACGCTAACCAAGACAGTGATAAAGGAAGAAAATGTCGATTAGTTGCCAGAAAGGAAATGGCTAGTGACCTTCTGACTTCCCTGATCCAGTAAGATTGTGTTCACAGATGGTGCAGGAAGCATTACATCTGTGGCATATTCTGCCTTTCCACACCTGAAACCACTGATGCCTCAACAGCAGCTCTGTAACAGGACTGGCAGGGACCCATTCTCACCCAAGTGTCCTGTCATTGCCTCAGCCCAAGCAGGTCTAGAACTGAGCTCATCAGCTCTTCCCAAAGCAGGTTCTCCAATCTCAGTGGCCCAGTTCCTGGGTTATGACGAGGATATACCTTTGACTCATGCTTCACTTCAGGTCAGCTCCCACAGGTCCACCCAACTTGTTCATTGCCAAGAACAAACTCATCGCTGGGCAGAAGGCCCATATTCTTCTTTTAAGGCCTTTCTATTGCAGGTGGACATATCATGAGGGGGTTGGCACCTCCTAAGTGCCCCTCTCACCAACTTTTATCCTGGCACAAGGCCCCTAATGGAACCAGCATGGCTCATCAATGGGCCCAGACTGCTGAACTAGGAGATCTTTCCTTTAAAATCTGTTGTCATGTTCCGATCAGAGACCTCTTGATTTGTTATGCACTGGTATTCAGACCCCTGAAGTAGTGAGCATAATTCCCATGCTCCTCTCATTAAATGATCTTGTCCTCCTACTTATTTGAATTCTGTAGGAAGTTTTTGACTCATCTTGAATAACTGGATGCTCCTGTATAATTTTGTCAAACATTTTGACCATAGCCAACCACATCTTGCCCTTACATGCTTCCGTGCCTTTCATTGCACCATCCCCTCTTCTTGGAATAGCATTCTCCTCCTTATCTTGTGAGAAAACTCCTGCTCATCCTTCAGGACTCAAGGAAATTGTATACTTCCATCAGTATAACTCAAAATGTCATAGTTATTTGTTCATACCTCTGTCTTTTCCTCTACATTATGTGTTCCATGGGAGCAGGGACTAGGTCCGATTTATTAATATCTGCTCCCCCCACCCCACACCCAAAGCGCAGCATAGAAGGAATTCATGGGATGTTGGCTGCCTGGATCCATTTATTTACAAGTGTTTACTCAAACTTCTGTGCCAGGCACTCTGCTAGGCACTGAGAACATAGGGGTGAAAAAGGCAGATGGAGTTTGCCTTGGGGAAGGTGACCAGGTAACAAGAAAACAATATATGGATAAGACACTTTGGAATTAATGCACTTCAGAGGGGCTGCTTTAGATGAGGGGTGTTCAGGAAAGATCTCTCTGAGAAGATACTTTGGAGCCAAGATCTGAAGGAAGGATGAGTATAAATCAGCCATGAAGAGAATGCTGGGGAGTGAGCTCAGGGAAGAGGAGGAGGAAATGGTCTTGGAGTATGTGGGGAGCAGACAGGAGAGCAATGTTGCTGAAATATGAGGAGCCATGAGGAGATTGAGGTGAACTTGGCCTAGCCAAACTCTGTAGCACCTTTTTCACAAGTCACAGTAAGGATTTTGGAATTTCCCCCCCCCCACCAAGAGCAGTGGGAAGTTTTTGGAGGGAAGTATTTTAAACTTCTAATATTCCTTATAGCTCAACACGTAGGAATCTGCTGATTTTTGCCTTGATTTTGCTCCCTCCCCTTTGCCTGTGACCTCTTCTTATATCCTGACCTAATCTTGCTTCTCTTCAGACCCTAAGATTTCCAAACTGTTTGCTCTGGAGCAGCTGGGGCTGCTCTGCTTACCTTGGAACAGCTCTGGTCCTTGTTTCAGCCTTGCGTGGCTCCTACCAGGACCTTGAGTTACAAGTGAGACCCCCATCCCTGTCTGCAATCCCCTGTTTTCATTCTCCTTAACCTAAGTGTGTAGTGATTCTCAGCCCCTGTGGGTGAATGTCATTGTTCTGAGCCTAACTTGGCCTTTGTCTTTATGAATCTCTGCTCTCTCCCTCCACGTGCAGTTATTTATCTTCTTTTGTGATGCCCACTTCCTCCAGGAGAAGCAACCTCTTGAGCTTCTCTGGATTCTCCTAAATCCATTCCTTTTCAGTTTAAAGTCTCATCTAGTGAGCTGTTTTTTAAAATAAAATGTCCTGAGGGTATCTCCTCACTTAAAAACAAAAAGAAAAATAGCTAACATATATTCTGCAATTACTGTGTGCAAAGGAATGAATTTCACTCTCTGTGAAACCTTAATGACCCATTAGTCATGACACCAGTCCTGTTAGTTAGATGCTGCTGTTTGCATTTTATGGACAAGGAAACTTAGGGTCAGAGATCACACAGTAAATGGCAGAGCTGAGTCTGGACTCAGGCTGTGATTCTCATGTCTGTGAATTTAGCTTCTACTGCCTGGTACAGTTTGGCTTGTTTCTTTGATATCCACACTATCACCAAAGCCACTCTTCTGAAGGGTCCACTTTACTTTCCTCCCTCCTAAGGTCCAACTTCATAAGGAAAATGAACAGAGATCCTTCTGTTTCCTGGCCTGTGCCATGCTTGGGTGTGGGAGCCATGCCTCTGTTCTCCAGAGCACACCTGTGGGTTTTGCTGAATGAGCAAACAAACACTGACTCCTGGTCCCAGTTTACAGACATGAGCTAAGTCTCTTCTTAGGATTACAAGTGCTGTGGTAAGACCTTTCCTACTCCCCAGGAAGAAGCTGGGAAACAAAAAACATGAGAGGAGGCTGCCAGAAGGCAGTTTAACTTAGGCCTTTCTAAGTGACAGAATTGTCTAAAATGGAAGTAGTTGCCCCAGGTTGGGGGTGGACAGGTCTCCACTGCTATTGACAGGGCCCTTAGAGGGCAGGTTCAGTATTAGGAAAGTGACTGGACTATGATCCTTGAGTTGTTCCTCAGCCTTGAAAAGTTGAGATTTGAATGGTATGAGGTAGAGATTCAGCTGCACGGGACAAGTGTATCATTATGCTTGTGGCCTTCATGGATGTGGCACAATGGCTCAGTTGCAGAATTGAAAGCACAGTTGAGGCCTCTTTGCCGGGATTATACCCAAGGAAAGTACTTCAGGCATGGAGCAAATACAGCTGTAAGACAGTCGGATCTTCCCCAGTGATGGCAAGAACTTCTGGAGCCTGGGGCCCGTCAGCATGGAGAGGTACAACTGTATCTGGCTGCTACAGGTGACTGGAGAGCCTAGTGGTCATTACAGGAATGAGGGGATCGTGTACTGGAAAACACGCCCATGCCAGGAGGGATAGTCCACAGAGAAGTCAGAAGCTATACATACATTATTAGGATTTTCCTCTCTCCTCTCCTCTCCCCCTTCTCTTTGGGTGTGCACCACCCCTCCTGGCAAGATCTCTCTCTCTCTCTCATTACTTGGGTTTGAATTCTGGGCCTGATGCTTGGTAAGCAGGTTACTACCACTTAAGCCATGCTGCCTGCCCTTTTTTGCTTTAGCTATTTTTTGAATAGGTTCTCAAGTTTGTGTGCAGGCCTATCTGGGTCACTTCCTAATGATGCGTCCCTAGTAGTTGGGATGACAAGCACTTGCCACCATACCTATCCTTTATTGGTTGACATGGGGTCTCTCAAACTTTCTGCCTGGGCTAGCTTTGGTACTCTACTCTCCTGATCTCTACCTGCCAAGAAGCTAGTATTGTAGGTGTGAGCTATCATGACTGGCCTGGCAAGGATTCTTTTTTTTTTTAAACATTTTTATTTAGCATATATTAGTTGTACAGAGGGGGTTTCATTGTCACATTTCCATACGTGTTTATAATGTACCTTGGTTAGATGCATTACCTCCATCATTTCCTCATTTCCTTCTCCCCTACTTAATTTAATTTCAACAAGTTTCTCAGTTCTATTTTTATACAGGTATATAAAGTACATTGACCTTATTCTCCCTCCTTTACCCTCCCCCTCCCATTAGTACTCACCCCCCAATAGGATGTGTTTAACATTCTAGTGTTTCATTTTGCAAGTGTATATTCCTTGTTCAGAGGTGTTTTGCCATGGTATTTCATCCATGAATATATTGTACTCTAATCGGATTAACCCCCTCTATTACTCTCTCTTCCCCTCCCCCAACCCCTATTATTCAACAGCTTTCAGTGTGTTTTGTTATGCCATCATCTTTACACAGATGAAATGTTTTTCAGTATTATTTACTCTCCATCATTCTCTTTTCCTCTCCCTCCTCGCCCTAGTTCCACCAAATGGTCTCATTTTAAACATGTTCTATGTGTGTATATATATATATATGATCATGTTTGTATTTGTATATATGTTTATCTTTTGGATCTGTTTTCCCCATATGAGAGAAAGCATGTGGCCTTTTCTTTCCAAACCTGGCTTACTTTGCTTAACATGATGGTCTCCAGTTTGATCCATTTATCTGCAAATGACAAAATTACATTCTTCTTTTATGGCTGAATAATAATACTCCATTGTGTAAATATGCCACATTGTAGGGCATCTGGGCTGTTTCACAATAGCTTGGCTATTGTGAATAGTGCTGTAATAAACACATGTCTATATTATATCCCGACTTAAATTCCTTCAGGTATATTCCAGTAGTGGTTTGCTGGATCATAATGGTAGATCTAGTTTTTGTCTCTTGAGGAACCTTGATATTGCTTTCCATAGTTCCAGTTAATAATTTATGTTCCTACTAATAGTGGGAATGTATAAGGGTTACTTTTTCCCCCTGAATTCTGTCCAACATTTGTTGTTGTTTGTGTTCTTAATGATAGCCATTCTGACTGGAGTGAGGTGAAATCTCAGTGTCATTTTTGATTTGCATTTCCTTTATAGTCAAGGATATTGAGCATTTCTTTATGGATTTATTGGCCATTTGTACTTCTTCCTTTGCAAATTGTCTGTTCAGTCACTTGCCCATTTATTTATTGGGTTGCTGATTCTTTGGCAGTTTAGTTTTTTGAGTTCCCTGTAAATTCTGGTTATTAATCCCTCTGGGAAGGATTCTTAATGAAAGTTTATTGTATGATGATGGACTTAAAGTATTTTGTGGTCTAACATGCATAATATGGAACTTCTATCATTTTTCCTTTGTTCTGTATTTGAATTTTCAATAACAGGAGGAGGAGACTAAGCAGACAAAAGGAGCCATGACTTCTGATGCTAGCCATGCACTGGAAGCTGCCTTGGAGCAGATGGATGGGATCATTGCAGGTAGGCCCAGGGGATCCTGGTGACTGATGTTTACTCCCCTGCATCTCAGAAACTATTTTCTCTCATTTTACTTTTTTTGGGAGGAGGCATAGAAACACCTTGTTAAATTTATTAATTTATTATTTTTTGGCATTACTAAAGGGTCTTATACTTGCTAGGCCGGTGCTCTAACACTTGAGCTATGCCCCCAGGCCCTTTACACTTTGATTATTTTTTGGATAGAGTGTCATGCTTTTGCCTGGGGCCAGCCTCTGATAGGTGTTCCTCCTACCTATGCCTCCTGAATAGCTGCAATTACAGCTGCAATTACACCACGTCCATCTTGCTGGTTGAGATGTGGTCTTGTTAACCTTTTGTTACTCTGGCTTTGAACTTCAGTCCTCTTGATCTGTACCTCCCAGATAGCTAAATTTATTTTTAAGTAGTGTTATGGCATGTGCCATCTCTCTCTCTCTCTCTCTCTCTCTCTCTCTCTCTCTAACATATAAACTTATAGAACTTTTATACCTAGTATAATGGTTTTGGGGGTGTCTGTTGAGATGGTGTAGATGTACCACATGCATGTGTAAAACTCTGTTATGGTTTAGATCCTAGATTTGAGGCAGTTTGGGCATGATGAATTTGACTCTGTTATAATTTTCAAAGCATATCATAGTTTATTATAGCCAAGCTGAAACTCAAAATCCAGGAGATTTTGCTATCAAATCAGAGTCTGCTCTACACCCTCCTTCCCCACCATGCCCCAGATGGTATCCAAACAGGAGGCAGTGTTGGATCGATTCACCTAATGACTACAGTGTTCTTTATGCCATGTTGATTTTTGTCCATCTGAACTGTTTGGTGTTAATGTTTGCATTAGCCAGTAGGGAACTTTTCTAGAAAGGAGCCAGCAAAATTGTGACTACTTGGGAAAGACTACAAGTGGGCCGTTCTGGGGGATTAATTTCTTGACAAGAACAACCAGGAAGCTGTACTAGTTACAGTAAATCAATCTTTGAAAATCTTTCCAAAAGGTCCCAGGTAGTCTTTCTGCCTGATGTAGTTCAGTGGCCTTATTTGCAGCTATGGCTGGGAGAGATGGTATGGAGCTGAATATGGCTAGACCCCAGGAAATGCTTAGGATATCTGGCACTGCCCCTTTTCAGGCATTTACTTTTCCTTCGCTTTGCAGCAATACATCTGATTCATGGAAAGTTCTGGATGTTGGAGCCTGGGCTAAGGGAGTTTGTGTCTCACAGCCCCCTTATGTTATGAGTTGTACTACCTATAACTTGGTCTAACTTTTGTCAGGCTTTTAATTTCTCCATGAATTTAGAGTGGCCCTTGAGTAGCCATGACTAATGTCTTGCCTAACCTCTTGTAGGTTAGAGTCTCTGATCTCCAAAATCACCAAGAGAGTGAATGTATTAGCAATACTTTTAGAGAGCCTGATCTAGAAACTCCCAGGAAACCATGTGTGTTGAGATAAGAGCCCCAGGGCTGTACACTGAGTTTGGATGAGGTGGTCAACACTTCTGAGTCCCCTGTGGAGGACCAAGCTCATAACAGAGCTCTTGGATGCTTTTGCAGGATGAATGAGAAGACTTTTCTCCATTGTATTGCCTTTGCCCCTTCATCAGAGGTCAGTTGACTATAGTTACATGATTCTATTTTTGTTTGGTCCCACTGAGCTTTTTATTATGCTTTTGCCAACATTATACTATGTTAATTTCTGAATATTTATAGTAAGTCCTAAAGTCAGATTGTACCGGTCCTCCAACTTTGTTCTTCAACATTGTGTTGGCCAGCCTTTTTTTTTTTTTTTTTTTAACTCCATAAAGACTTCAGAATCATATGTTGATAGCCACAAAATCTCTTGCTGGGATTTTGATTGGGATTGCATTGAATCTATAGATCATGATTGAAAGAACTGACATGTTGACAATATTGAATATTTAAGGGATAAATAAGACACCACCTAAAGAAACCTTGTGTGAGATTGGTGCCTCTTTCTGCCTCCCAATTTCTCCAGTTAAGTATTCCTAAAATGACAGAGCCTCTGAGAAAATAATCTTTGTCTCTGAGAGATTATGTTGTTGGATCTTCCAGGCCTTGCTTTGGTCCAGGATCTGCAGTTTAGAATTTGGGATGGATGCGAAGAAAGGGATCTTATGTATAGTTGTAGGGAACCTGGGAGACCTATCCTTCTGATATTACAGAGCACAGTGCTCCTTCCTCCTTCCACTTCCTTAGTCCTCCATCTTTGAAGGGTCTAGCTAGATGGGTTCCTTGGGCTTCTGTCTGAAACAGGTATGAGAGTTTTGTAGAGAAGAAAATCTAAGACATACCAAAGTTGTTCTTTGTAGAGTGGTCCTTTGCAGATTGTCAGGGAGGAATACCTGTAAGATAGACTCCTTGGTTTCAATGCTACTTCTACAACAGGTTGTTTTCACAACTTGTGTCTTAGTTTTCTCACACTTAAGTGGGATTGTGGTAGTACCCATTTTAGAGGATTGCTGTGTTAACCCATTTAATGTGCTTAGACAAGTGATTGGAGCATAGTTAGCACTATAAGATGTTAGCTCTTGATAAATTAATGAAAGTCAGAAAATCTTTACTATGTTGAGTTTCTCTTCTTCAAGGACATAGTAGAGTTCTCATTTATTGAAGCCTATATATTGCCCATCTGAGTTTGGGGGTTTTCATTATATAACATGTGAACATTCATGACTTGACTTGGACAGAGTCTACAAGATTGATATGTAGCCTCTGATTGGTTTCTGCTTCTCTTCTTGCCCCCTTATAGACTGTCTCCCACAAAGCAGCAATGTAAACCTGAAAATATAAATTAAATCACATCCCTCCTCTCCCCAAAACTCTTCAAATGGTGTTCCACCTCAGGAAAATATTCAAAGTCCTCACTGTGGCCAGCAAGGTAATAATATGATTTGGCATTTGCTGCCTCATGGCTTCTTCTCTGTTACTTCCCTCTGGCTTGTCTCATTTTAGACACAAGCATTGGCTGTCTCAGAGTCCTGCTGCTTGTTGTCTCCTCTTCTGGGAAACTCAGATTCACCTAGAATTCTGCAGAAAATGTCATCATATCAGAAAGTCTTCCCTGACTTGAATACAGCATCCTCCATCTCTCTCTGTCCTCATGATGAGTTAATATTTCTTTATATGCCTTACTATCACCTGGCCTTTTATATTCATATTGCTGTGTTTGCTTTCTGTCTGCTTCCTGCACCAGAATGAAACTTCCATGGGTGCAGAGTCTCTGTCACTGTATCTCCCATCTCAGTTAGTCTGTGGCACATAGTAGGTGTTTAAAAATATTTGTCATGTGCATATTTTACTTGTTTTTGTCAATGGGACATCCTTTCATTGGTTAGAAGTTTCTGTATATATTCTCTATCTGGCTGCATATTGAATTTCATTTATTATTTTCTCTATTGGTGCCTTTGTTTGATTGATTCTTTTGGTATATCAAATCACTAGTTAGTTTTGAAGACTCAGTAGTTTGTATGTCTCTGAACCATCTCCTAAATTGTAATTAGCCCACACAGAAGTTTGACAGGAGCTATTTGACAGATAATTCACCTTTGATGTTGTTAGTGTCTGGAGGGCATACATTCTATGCTATTCCTGATGAAAATAATGATAATTTTTTTAAATTTATTTTTTAGCAGGTACTAGGATTTTAACTCAGGGCATTGTGCTTCCTGGGTAAATACTCTACCATTTGAATCATGTCTCAGCCCTTTTTGCTTTTAGCTGATTTTTCAGATAGGGTCTCCATTTTCCCCAGGCTAGTCTCAGACAACATCCTCTTACCTACACCTCCTGCATGCTGGGATTACAGGTGTGCACCCCTGTGCCCAGAAAGAATGATAATTATTGACCCTTGTCTAGCAAGCCTGAAGCCCTGAGTTCACTCCTCAGTAACACACACACACACACACACACACACACACACACACAGAGAGAGAGAGAGAGAGAGAGAGAGAGAGAATTATTGAATGCCTTTGTACAGGACACTTTTCCTCAAGATGCCAGGACAAACTGGGCCAAAGAGGTTAGGAACTTTAATATGGTCTACAGAATTAGACTTTTGGGGTTTGACTCCCAGCTCAGCCACTTACTCCTGGCTGTGGGATCTTTGGACAATGAGCCTCAGTTTCCTTATAGATAAAACAGTGATAATAATAGCTCCTACCTTATATTATTGTGAAAATTAAGTTAAAACAAATAAGGCACTTAGAATAGTGCCTGGTACTTACTAAGTACTCAATTGGTCTAAAATATTTGCTTTTTTGATGTACGTATTAATATTATTTTTAAGCACTACCCAAAGACATAGTACTGGAAAATGGCAAAAGTAACATTTGAGTTCATGTCCCTGAGTGTCTTCCAGGCTCCTTCCATTCCTGGGTTGGTTTTACATCGATGTGTGGGACCATCTATAGGAGAGAAGAGCTAACTGGGAGGAGGACACTGTTATATCCTTGCTTGAAATCCTTTAGCCAGAGTGGTTTAATTTTCATCCCCACTGCACATTATCCTTTCCAAGCAGGACTTCCTTTTCTCAAAAGGTGGCACAGTTAAAAGTAAGTTTGAAATTGTGTCACCATATTATGACTATAGATTCTATAGGAATGTTTCATTTTGTGTGAGCACTAAGTCTTTCTCTTATTAATTTGAGGGTGAATGATGTCAGGCAGTGCCACCCACCACTACCAAAGCACAGCTGCTTTTGCATCAGTTAAAGTACTTAACAAGTACCCAAAGGCTATATTCTCCCACTTTTTCAAAAGGCAATTGCTACTTGTTTCAATAAAAGACACTTATGGGCTTCCTGTATTCCCCCAATTGTAGTCACTTATACAAAAATAACACAGATGCCTACTAAAATGGATGCAATTCCTTCAGTAGTGATTATTAATCATAACACTACATAGCAGGGATTTTAACTTTTAATTACTCTATACTATGGCAGATTACTGTTCACCTTCCAAAATTCTATACAAAAAAGTATACTTCGGCCATGTGGTACCAATTTTTAACTTTCAATGCAAAAAGAGTGCCTGACTCCCTCCCCCAGTTAGTGGAAACAGTACAGATAATTATCACTCCTGTGCTTGGGCAGGAAGACTCTGAGCATTCACTCCAATGCATAGGTGGTGGATGTACTCCTCCATATGCCCACAGAGTGGGGACCTCATCTCAAGGCCATCAGTGGCTTGGGAGGCTTGAGAAATAGAAGTTGGTTCTTGTAAATACAAAGAGAAATCCCTTGGAAATAGAAGTAGGACTGTTAATTTAATAAATTTGAATTCTTGAATATGAAATCTTCAAATCTGCATATTGGATTTCATTTATTGTTTTCTGTATTGGTGCCTTTGTTTGATTGATTCTTTTGGAATATCAAATCACTAGCTAGTTTTGAAGACTCAGTAGTATATTCTAGGTATACTTGATTAGAACTCCCAAATTTTTTAGCAGAAAGTTGGCAAAGGGTGACTATTAAAGACACCAGCACCAGTGTCAATAATAATTTGTTTCTAACACAAAAGACCATTGTTACAACTCCCAATAGGGTGTAACCTTTGATCTAATCTTCCTCCTCAATAGTCCCTGTGATTCTGTCTGCAAATAACACTGTAATTGAGTTACACTATTGGTAGGTGAAATTGAACTATATATTGCTTAATTACATTCCTCTAGATGGCACAGAGCAGTTACCATGAATGCTGATTTTACATAGGGCTTAATTTGATGATTAATAATAGTTCAGTGGCTACTCTTGTCAAAGCCACTTCTGGCAAAGAGCCAGAACCACGTGGTCAGGACACAGAGGGCCACTATTTCTCCTTGCTGTGGCAGGCGGTCACTTATACAGTTATCTACAAGCTGTACTCACTGATGACGAATAGTTAGAAAGAGTGTCTTATGACAGTTAAAACAGACATTGTTCTTTCTACTGGGCCTTTCTTCCCAACTCCGTTTAGTGTCTGGGTTTGTAAAAAGAAAAAAAGAAGAAAGATTTTGTAGGAGTAGAAAAAGTTCTGGTCAGGACTGAGATGGTTCAGTTTGGCCCATGAATCTCAGCTGTGGTATTAGTGGCTGAGATGAGTCTGTGCTCTGAACAGCTCTTAGCTGTTAACTGATCTTGTTTACTACTTCTCTGAGACAATCAGCATACAGTATCCATCAGTAACAGAACAGAGGAACTAAATTTGCCTGTTTCCCACTCAGGATTTAGGTTGGGAGCATTGCTCTGGCTTTGTTTAGAAGAGAGTTGGAAGCTGGGTGTGGTGGTGCATGCCTATAATCCCAGCTCTCAGGAGGCTGAAGCAGGAGAATCCTGAGATCAAGGCCAGCCTGGGTTACATAGTGAAACCCTGTGTTAGTGAAATAAAGCAAATAAACAAGTTAATTAATTTTTTTTTAAAGGAGACAGTTGGAGTAGAGTTAGAAGTGTTTAGGGGCTGAAATACCAAAGGCTAACCTTACTGTGAAGAGATCAAAATAACCCACTATGGCAACAAATTCAGCAGCCAGCATTCTGCTTTTTACCTTGTTGGTAGAGCCTGCTTCCCACTCCTTCATGGGAATGTGGCCTCATTTTATATTGTCTGAGAGAGTTTGGATAAGACTAGAGCTGTTTGTTCCTTAAATACTTACTGTAGCTATGGATAAAGGAACTAATCTACAGACCCACATGGACCTCCTGTTTTCCTGTTGAGGGAATTTTCTTTCTTTCTTTTTCAGTGGTTACAGATAATCAGGTTTTAATTTCTCCTTAATTGATTTTTGGCAAGTTATGTTTTTGTAGGAGTATGACCACTTTACTGAGGCATTCAATTTTACTAGGATAAAGTTGGCTGTTACATTTTATCTGAGATCTATTATACTTGTTATATCTCTCTTTTTCTATTTTTGACCAATTTTGACACAGATGATCTTTTCACTTTTGGCTTTGTTGATCAGTCTCTGTTATATGTGAATATGTGTGGATGTATAAATTATTCTGTAATTTATTATTATATTTAATTTCTTTGTATCTGTTCATCATTTTCCTCTCTGCTTTCTTGAATATATCTGTTCCTTTTCAAAACTCAACTTTTAAAATGAAACAATAACATGTATTTTAAATTGACTTCTAACCTATGTTGTGGCTAACACTTATTCTCTGAGATTTATTAATACATGCTTTATGGCCTAAACAACTGGCATTTTTCATTAATGTTCCGTGTGTGTTCACAAGGCCTGTACATTTTTCTAGTCGTTAGGTTCAGTATTCCATACTCCCCAATTACATCAGTTTGTGAATTAAGTTGTTTGAATCTTCTCTATCCTTACTGGTTGTTTTTGTCTACTCCATCTCAGTAGTTTCTGAGAAATTACTATCAAACTTATTATTACTATCACTATAAAAATCCATAAAAGATGGTGGATTTTGTCTCCTTATGGTTATGGATATTTTGCCTCCTATGTTTTAAAACTGCTTTTATTATATGAATATATCTTTAGAATTACATCATCCTGTGATATAATTCTAGTGATACTTATTGCCCTAAAGAGTATTTTACCTAATACTGATCTACCAATTCCAACTTGCTTTCGTGGTTCTTTTTACTGGTATTATCTTCTTCCATCCTTTTCTCCAAAGCTTCCAATGTACTTTGGTATTAGGCATATCTTTTGCTTAATGGAATATTGGTTAATTTTTACACTTCAGTCAATTTTCCAGTGTTCTTTCTTCTAACTGGCCATTCCTATTCTAGATATATTTATTTTGATTACTAATTTTTCTGAAAAAATTTCCAAATATTTTATCTTGTTATTTCTTATTGTCTCACTCTTTCTGTATTTCCTTCCATACTTCTTTTATTGTTTTAAAATATTATATTGTTTTCATGTTGTTATTCCAGATCCAAGGCCAAGCTTTCTTCTGTAGAGTTATTTTTTTTTTCTAGTTGATTTCCTAAGATTATTTACTTTTGCATCTTGATCTTGTGCAGGAGTCTCCCATCTAATCTCTCCCTTTGCTCAGGCCTTAAGCTATGTCTGTTTTCTTCTCCCTCAAATAGCCCGTTAAAGTTCAGACCTTAGGCCATCAGGGAATTGTCAGTGTCTACAGAGCAACACCAACTCAAATGCTTTTACCCCTAAAATTTGAGCTCAGGATTTTACTCAATTCAGTTGCCCTAAAAAGTCTGGATGTGTATCTGTATTATTTGTATCTTTGGTTGTTCTTGGAGGAGGGATGTTTCTCTGTATAATGAGTCTACTACTGCCTGCCCTATGATTGTTAGAGTGTTGTGGCATTCCTTGGCTCATGACTCCCTTCTTTCATTTTCAAAGCCAACAATAGCAGGTTGAGTCCTCTTGTCATATCTCTCTGACTCATTCTTTTGTTACATTTTCTCATTTAAAATCTTATACGATTAAGATACCCTCCCCATCTCAAGATTCTTAACCTCAATTACATCTGTAAAGTTTTTTTCCTATGTGAGGTAACATATTCATAGGTGCCAGGAACAAGGATGTCAACATCTTTTGAGGATGGCATTATTCTCTCCACCACAGTGATCAATGAATACCATTCCTTTATTCTCCTGCTCAATTTTAAACAAATTGATGAATAGACAAGCATTCATAACAGATGGAGATCAAAATATCAGGTATAGTACTGACTTGAGAAGCTGACTTTATCTGAAGCTCAAATACTACTCCTAACACACACACACACACACACACACACACACACACACACACACACACACACCCCAAATTGATATTAACAACCCCAAGCTACAGACTTTCACTTTAAAGAGGCAAGAGGCAGACTGGTCTCAGAAAGCTTGCCCCAAAGGCAATGTGTACATCCAGGTGGGCAGCTGTGGAGAGAGAGAGAGAACACATTCTTTTAGGTCTCTTGTTAGAGTAATTTCTCTTTGGGGGAAAAAGAAATGAGTGAAGGAAGGAAGGGGTGAGGCCACAAATGTGGCCTGAGTGGATTTTACCCATAGAAATACGGAGACAGGAATACTTTAGTCCATTTTGTGCTACTGAAACAGAATACTTGAGACTGGGTAATTTATAAAGAAGTTTCTCACAGTTCTAGAAGCTGAGAACTCCAATATCAAATTTCTGGCATCTGACAAAGGCCTTATTGCTGGGTCAACACACGGTGGAAGGCAGAGGACAAGCAAGCATGTATGCTAGAGAGAAAGGATAGGGGCAGAATTCATCTTTTATAAGAAACCTACAACTAACCCACTCCCACGATAAAGGCATTAATCCATTCATGAACAGAGGCTTATGATCTAATTACTTCATAAAGGTCCCATCTCTATACTGTTACATTGGAAAAACACATGAACTTTGGCGGACATGTTCAAACAATAACAAGCTTCTAACAGTTCTTGATTTTTGTTGGGATTCCCTTTATGACCTGGTATATGGTCAGCTGATAAAAACGCTTTGTATGTGTACAGAATGTGTTCTGTAGTTTTGGAAGAACATTGTTTTAATGTATCTCATCACTTTATTTTATGTTGTTTGGGTCTGCTTATCTATCATTTCCTAAGAGAGATGATCATAATTATCTTTTTTACACATTGCAGGATTTGATTTTGTTAATTTTTGCTTAGGATTTAAATATATTTAAGTTCATTCATGAGACACCCTGTAATTTTCTTTTGTGGTAGTCAGGATTACTAAAGCACACAGTTCCTGGATAGGGGCACCAGCCACACTCTGTAAGTTGTACTGGTAAAGGATGTCCTTATAACATGAGCTAGGAGCAGTCCCTATTTTCTATGCTAAACAAAAATGTTTATGAGATTAGAATTATTCAGTTCTTGAATGTTTGATAGAATTAATTTATGAAAGCATTTGGCCTGGTTTTTTCTAAAACAAAACCTTTAAACTATGATTCAATTTCTTTATGGGTCTTGTCAGATGAATTTTTGTTCATTATCATTTTATCTAGTGATTTCCTTTCTGTGGCTGTTTTCAGCAGCTTGATCAAGTAACTTCCAATGTATGGAATTCTGTTTATCTTTTTGAATACTTTGTGATTAGAATCATAAGTTTTTGTTTCCCATAATTTTTTTGAGACAAGGTCTCACTGTGTTGTCTAAGCCAGCTTCAAACTCACAATCCTCCTGCCTTAGCCTCATGATTGCTGGGATTGCAGGTGTATATCACCATGCCAGGTCTTTCATAATGCTCTTTTGTTATCATCATTCTTTTGTTCCATTATTCAAAATTTCAGGTTAATACAAGTGAGTTTAATGAATTTATAATTGTAATTATTGGTATGTAGATTCGTGTATACCTATTTCCCTTTTGTTTGTTTGTTTCTCTTTTTTTTTTTTGTATGGGCTCACTATGTAGCCTAGACTGGCCTTGAACTCATAATCTTCTGCTCCCAGCTCCCAAGTACTAGTATTACAGGTGTGCACCATCATATTTGCATCTGTTTTATTTTTCTTAACCCTTAATTAATTAATTGTGCCTTGCTGGCTTCTGTTGCCTTGATCATCATGTTGTTCTTTTTAAATCTTGTTGGAAGTTAAATATCTATTTCTTCCTTTAAATGCTCATCTTTATGCTTTTAGCACGCATCCTTAAAATGAAGGCCAAAGGTAATATCTTTAAAGAGTAATATTTATCTTTCCTTTTAATAATACCTGACTCCTAAAGAAAGCTTTAGTTACCATCACTGACCTTGTGGGGAGTGGAGTATGAGAATCCTATGAGAACTTGATATAAGCACCACTATGTCAAATAATCTGCAGGCTGAGTTTGGCATGGCCCCAGCCACAGAAGAGGGCAAGGGCAACGTGCAGCTCAGCTGCTTTTCCTAAGATGTTTACATTCAGACAGTAGTGATCAATGGCAGGTTCCTCTTGTTACAATGTCACGCCCCTCCCTTTGAGCTGTTGCTCCACCTCCTTGTTTGTGACTGTCTATAAAAGACTCCCTGAAGGAGGCTGCTGGGGGGCGGGGGCTGCTGTTGTGTGTCTGCGAGTCTAAGGACCAAGACTTTAGGAGTTATGGTAAAGATCAGAGGAAACATGGGACAGTGCAAGTCTGAGGACCGAGACTTTCAAGAAAGGCTTTAAAGAATAGAAAAGAAGTAAGGTGCTAAAGGACAAAGAAACAAAGTAAAAGAAGAAAAAAGAAGTAAAACAGGAGTAATGAGGTTGTTGTGCATCTCCATCTGAGTGCCCAGCATACCTTCCCCCAATTTCTTACATGTTTGTCTATCTTTTGTCCTTTCTGCAGCTCCAGTTCCAGTTAGGTTTTTAGGATTGTAGGTTGTGAGAGACCTATCTTCCACATTATTTTTGTTAGTATTTTAGTATTATCTTAATTTATATTCCCTAAATTATTGTTTTAAAGTTGACAGCATTCAGTTTGTTTAACCAACAATTTTAACAGCTTCTCCAATCATTGTTCTTTCAGCCCATTCCTTTTGCTCACTGCTAATTCTTCTTTATTTTTAAAATTCTTTCAGTAATAGTCTATCAGTAATAAATTGCATTGATCATCATCTGAAAGTTACCCTTCAATGTTCTTAATCTTGAATTATAGCTTATATTGTATGGGTTTATAGACTGGTAGCTACTTATAGCCATTTTGTGGTCATTGGGATTATAGGTGATGAAAAGTCTGTTGACAGTCTAGTAGAATTTGTCTTCTATTTCTGATTGCTTTTAAATTTCCTCCTAATCTTTGGTGTTCTTAAGTTTCACTATTTTCTTTCTAGGGTGGATTCACTTTAAATCCCTGCTTAGAAATCAGTGCTTGTCTTTAACTCCAGTTTTCCATTCTCAAAAGTCCATAGCCTTTCTATTTCACCGTTGTCTCTGCTTATCCTTTGTATTCTTCCTCTGAAATTCCTAAGAATTGTTTTGGACTTTGTCATTCTGTCTCTGGTGTCTTCTAACTCCTCTTCATATTTTCCTTGTATTTTTCTTTCTCTAGCAGTCTTCTGGTCTACCCTCCTTTCCAATAATTCTCTTTTCTGTTATTAAATATGTCCACTAAATATTAATTTGATTGGCTGCTTTTTGGTTGGTATTGGAGTCTTTTTCAAATTTCCCCATTCTTTTTGCATACTTTCCTTTTTGTTATCATGGTTTCTATTTTTTTCTCCTTTAAAACCTCATATATGCCCAAATATACTCCCAAATAGGCAAATATGTACACATATTATTAATGTATTGATGTAGATTAGCACTAGTGTAAAATATTAAAATTATTTGTGAATTTCTTATCTCTGGCACATTTTATGAAATATTTTTATTCCAGCCTTTTACATTTATCTCTATTTCTGTTATTATGAAGGCTACCTTTTGAGTAATCATAGCATTGTGAAGCAGTTGTAGGACAATTGGGGATGCTAATAAATGAAGATTCATAGTTTTGAGTCTGAGGTGGGCATGAGGTTGTATATTTCTAATGAGCTCTCACGTATTGCTAGTGCTGCTCATGTGGACCTACTTTTAAGTGGCAAGGTTTAGAGCACATCATCCTCACTTGTAAGTTGTTCTAAATGCAGTGCTTTTAAGATCCACATTGATGTTATCATTGTGTGTTTCACCTGATGCCAGAACCCCATTTACATGATAAAAGATCATTCTTTAAAAGTTTATCTTGTGTGTCTCTATTTCTGAATTGTGTAACATAGATACCTTGTATAAGTGCAGGTATGCTAAGTTATGCTATAGTAACAAAGAGTCCTGAAATGTCAGTAATTTGAAACACAAAGATGTATTTATTGCACACACTACCTCTCTGTGGAAAGCTCTGGTCTATGCCATTTCACTCTGAGGCATGTGTTGATTCATTCTCTACCATTGCCAGAAGCCAGGATATGGGGAATTGTATACTGGCTCTTCAACATTCTTCCAGAACTGACATATGTCACTTATCATATTTATTGGCCAAAGGAAGTCATGTGGTCATGTGTAGCTTCACAAGGAGCAGGACCGTCATCCTATTTATGGAGCTTAAATGGAGAACCAAAATATTTCTTCATAAGCTTAATGTCTACCATTTACATACTTACATGCTTTTGAAAGTGACCATTAAAAGACTTTTTTTCAAAGTACATTTATACAAGCATGAAAATGTCATAATGAAACCCATCATTTCATATAATATATGCTAATAAAAATCATTAAAGTGCTTTTAATAAAATTCAACATTTGCATTTTATGTGGCCTTATCCTTAGAATAATTATACAAAAATAATTACAAGTCTATATTAAATTTTGATTTTGCTTCTTCAAATAAAAATTCTCAGGAGACTGCTGTAAATATCAAAAATTAGCACTGATTTAGGTGATCTGCTAATGCAGTTGTTTCAACTTTAGCTTCATTTTTAGAATCATATGGGAAACTTTTTATTACACCAGGTCACATCCTGGACCAACTAAATTAGGATCACTACAGGTGAAACCCCAGGTGATTTCAATGTGCATCCAAAGTTGAAAACCTCTGTGTTAATCTGTTTTCCTGAAAAAGTGCTTTGTAGTTCAAAAAAAGAGAAATAGAATGTCCCCAGAGAGAGAAGCTCTTTTACAGCTCAAATATAAACTGAATCATCTTTTTCTGATAAATAATTTGGGGAAAAAAATCCTCATGGGCATATCATCTATTGTCTGGTTCATATTGTTCTGTTAATCTCAGGAATAGAACACCCATTTCTTAGTTGTTGCATATGGCCATTCTATTTTGACTTTTTTTTTTTTTTTTTAACTTTGTGATGGTAATTTTTTCACAGGAGCTTGTCGCTTGCAGGGAGTGTGTGTGCAGTGTGTTGCTAAGCCTTCTGGGAGATTCTGCCTTTGCTAATGCTGAGCCTCAGGTGTTGCACCATTCCTGAACCATTCTGCATGTGTATTGATTTCTGATTTGGGATTTTAGTAGTAAGTTGCACTTGTAGTATGTGTAAGCCTGTAGTTTTGATTTCTCTCTCTCTCTCTCTGTGTGTGTGTGTGTGTGTGTGTGTGTGTGTGTGTGTGTTTGTATGTGGTTTTATAAACATGCAGGGGCTCCCTAGTCCTTCATAAGTTTCTCTACCAGTGGACAAATTTTCTCAGACCTTACTTCATTAAGTGGGTAATACTTGGGCTACTGTCTTTCTGTAGGGTCTCACTTTCTGTTCTCACTTGAGGCCTTGCAGCCTGAAGCTCCAGCCCAGGTCTTTCCTACTGGGCTGTTCTATAGTCAACTAGAACTTACTTCACGCTTCACTTTCCAGCACCCAAAGTTTTTATTTTCTTTCAAGATTGCCTCTATATTGGAAAAAATAAAAAGGTGTTAGCTTTTTCAGTTTTTCTGTTTGTTCATTGTGGATGAAGAGGACACCTTCATCCATGGTTGGGTCTGCCCTGTTTGCTAGAAACTTCCCCTTAAGACATGTGGGGGTCTGGCCAAGTCTATGATTTTGTAAAATGATCGTTCTATGAAAATACTAGTAGCCCCTCACCCCTTTCACTTATGCAATTAGTGAGAGAAGGAAAACTAATCAAGGACACAAGGAGAAAACCTGTTTGTATTACTCATGCCTGCTCAAAAAAGGCCTGAATTCTCCTATATTGTCCACCACCTGATGGAGACGTTCAAAACACTATTGTACCTAGAGTCCTGTGCAAAGGAAATATCAAATTTGAGTCTCACTTTTGTTCTTATTCAACAAGTTTAAAGCTTTTAAAAATGCTATAAAAGTAATGATAATCATTATTAACATTACAGAATCCTCTATATATGTATGCTTCTATGTATATTTTTAAATTATTCTTTTCCTTTTTATTGAATGGTATAAGGCAAGTATTTTCCCACATTACTGAATCTTTGGACGATTGTTTCTTTTTATGTGTATGTATATGAATTATATTCTTTGTATGTCCCAGAAGTTATTTAAACATTCACCTGTGTGGGGTCATTTACCCCCTACTTTTTCACAATTAGAATACTGCTGATATCATTCTTGTATATTAATGTTTAGCCGCATGTCTGATTATATTTCCTTACATTAGATTTCTAAAGTTAGAATCATTAGGTCAAAAAGTATAAATGTTTTTACTGTATCTTGCCAAATTGCTTTATAGAGAAATTGGGTTGATTTTTGTGTCCAGTAATAGGATGTGAGGATATCCTTCTTATTGCATGCTTGTCAACATTGGTCATTGCATTTTCAACTTCAACAATTTCATAAGTGAAAAATGAAATGTCATTTTTCACTTTCTAGTTCTGTTTACTAGAGAAAACATTTTATTTACATATTTTAATTTTTTATTTTTGGTTTTGTTGTTCCAGAGTTGCCCGGGTAAAAACCTTATACCTATTTTTATGTGTGAGAAGAAAGTGTGCATTTTCTTATTGCTATATAAGCCCTCTTTTTATATAAAGGATATATTGATCTTTTGTTAGAATTGCTACAAGTAGAGTTTTCAGGTTATAATTTATCATTTAATTTTAATTTATATAGTTCCAGAAGTTAATTTTATGTAGTTAGATTTGATGTTCTATTGTTTTGATCAATTACCCTTATGCCTATAAAATCTTTCTCTAATCCAATTTTGATCTATCTTCTTTTTATCTTTGGTGTTTAATTTTTTATATATAATGCTTATCTGTCTAAATTTTAATTTTGTATATGGTATAAAGTAAAGGTGGTATTTTGGGGGCTTGGGATATATCTCAGTGGTAGAATGCTTGCCTAGCATGTGCTCAAGACCCTGTGTTTCATCCCTAGCCCTACACACATGCAATAAGAAAAAATCCTATTTTTCTGTAAAAGTAGTTTTAGCAACATACTTTAGTAGCACATAGGCTAGTTCCCCTTGATTATGCTTCTTAGAATGGTTTTGGCTATTTGATTTATTTTGGTTGGTTATTTTATTGTGTAATATATGTGTGTGTCCATATATGTGTACATATTAGACAAATATTTATTTTTAGTTTCTGTTGGCCAGGAATTCAGGAGTGTTTCAGTGGGTAGTTCTGGTTCAGGGTCTTTCATGTGGTTACAGTTAAGATGTCAGCTTGGGAATACTGTCATCAGGTGGCTTACCTGGGGCTGGGAGACCCCCACCTAGGGCAGTGCACCTACATGGTTGGTGGTAGGACTCATGTCATTGATGGCTGTTAGTTAATAGGTGGTCATGTTTCCTCACCACATGGACTTTTCCATAGGGAGAATCGAGTGTCTTTACAACGTGGCAGCTGACTTTCTCCAGACCAAGTAAGTGATCTGAGACAGGGAGAGAACAAGGCAGAAATGATACATCTTTTGTAATCTACTCTTTGAAGTGACATTCCTGCACATCTGTCATACTCTAGTGGGCTCATGGGGTGACCTTGATATAACATGGGACAAGGGGACTACATGAGATCTATGAACATACTGTGGCCTCATGGGACCTATTACCACACTTTCTTCTAAGAAATTAGAATCATTATATCTCCCCTTGTATAGAAGCTTTCTTGTTCAATATCATTTTGTCATTTGTATCCCCCAAACCACAAGTAGTATTTAGAAGTTTCTTCCTCCCTTAGTTTTCTATCCTATGACTATCTGATTCTTAGATTTAAAATCAAGTAGCTCTTATGTGGGGCTTTGCTGTCACTGCCCTTACAACTAACTTAGGGACAAATAATCACTCATGGGTTATTATCTTTTCATTTTCCTCATTTAGAGTTTATTGGCTACTAATTTTGATAAAGTAATAAAGAAATATAAATTGCAAAAGAATTAAACTTAGTCTATCATACATATACATACACCTATAAAAACAGAAAACATACATGCACTCATACACTCTTTGATTAGTAGGAAAGAATCCAAATGTTTTAGGGTAGGGAGGGTCCCACAGATAGGAAGAGACTTTTCAAAGGCCATACAGTGATATAAAGTTAATGAAAACCCATCTTTCCTCCTGCCTCCCAGCCTGACCCTTCCTACATTTACAACTATGAATATTTGTGTGAAATTAGAGTGTGTTCAGAATGGAGATGGGTTGCTTAGCAATTGTAGATTAGAGATCTTGTTCAGCTTCTGTTTATTTTCTTCCCTGAAGTTTGGCTGTGGCAATTCCCAGTCAACTCTAAATTGGATTTGTAGGAGCCAGAAAATGCTGAGCACACATCAGAGTGTGGATTTCCTGGGCAGTTTCCTAGCTCCCCAGAGCCTCTGACTTGTCTGTGGATTGTGATCCATGAATCCCTCTATTACGCATTTTCAAAAACAAAGTGGCAATCAAATACTGTGGTAATTGTTTCCTTCTGTGTGGATTTCTCCTTCCCCCACCTCCAAACTTCCTGGCAAATAGGAGTTGGCTTCTAGAAGAGTAAAGGGACCAGGAATTAGATGTCAGACCTATAGTGTACCCGTGGACGTGTTTGCTGTACAGCTCACATTTTCCAGCAGAGTCTTGATTTCAAATATTTTATTCTATTGGCCTTATAAACAATCCAAATGCCCTAGAAATTCCACTGTCTAAACCGTGTTTTCGAAAGTGTTTCTTACTGCTGAAGGAATCACAGAAATCCTTTGTATGACTATGTTACCCCAATTCTGGCTTGATAAATATATTCTTGTACTTAGGGAAAGAAGACTTTTGTTGCTATTGTTAAATGATGGGATTTGAAAGGCAAAATCAGTCCTATTTGGGGCATAACAAATTAAAAAGAACTGACTAAATATGCCAGATTTCTGAGGAAAACCAAGTACTCTTTTCTCTCCAGCTATTCACTCAAGTATATGTGTGGCCATTTGATCAGAGTCTACTTCAACATCTACTGGGTAGAGGATATGATGCTGGGAACTCAACTAAGTATGACATGGACTCTGCTGTCCGAGACTTTATAGTCCATAATGGGGAGATGAGATGTGGCTCCTCATCCAGAAAGATTCCAACTCACTAAACTATCACCAAAATGATTATAGTAATTGCTGTCTATTGCAGTGAATTAAACTGAACATAATGGCTTAAGTCAATCACCACTATTTGTTTCTTTATAATTCCATGATTGTGATAGTGCTAGGCAGGTGTAGTCATATGGTGTCTGCTGGGATGGCTCATCTGGAGGTGGAGGACCCAGGATGACTTTATTTACAAGTCTGTCACTGCAGCTGGGATGCCTGCAGTTGGGGCAGTCTTTCTAGGAGGGTAAGTGGGCTTTGTTACATGGTAGATTAGGGCAAGAGAAGAAATGGAAACTGTCAGACTTCTTGAACTGGCACAGTCACTACCACTATGTTTTGATGATAATAACAGCTCAGGGTCAAGATCTATCTCAATGGAAGGAGTGGAACCCCCATATGTGAATGGAAGAAATTCCATTCCTAAATAGGTGGCTGCCTATACAGTCTACCATGCTGTTTTAAAAATATACATTCATCTAAAAGCCGAATAATGGGATCACATTGTCTCAACTAGCAAGCTTTGGTCACTGGTGAAGTTTGGCTTTGTTTTTCCAGAAGTTAAATGTGTTAGCATCATATGTCAGTCTCAATGGACTGTTACCCATCTCTGTTGGGTCTCTTCCTATCATACCCACCCCAGATCATTGTAAGTGATTCTGCCAAGGCAGAAATGATCCTTCAGGCTTCTTATCCAGCCCTTTCTCCTCTCTTTTCACTGCCTTTGCTCTCCTCTAGCTCATTGACCAGGGGATACACCCTTCTTACTCAGGTTCCTCCCTCTCTCTCTTGTTCTAGGCACTAAAACAGGTGCAGATATTACTGATGGTACCTATGAGCCTGGACTGTCTTCCCCGGCCTCCTACAAGAACCCTTTCCCAGTGCTCCATCTCATCGAGGACCTGAGGCTGGCCCTGGAGATGCTGGTGCTTCCTCAGGAGAGAGCTGTCCTCCTGAGCCAGATCCCTGGCCCAACAGCTGTTTACATAAAGGAGTGGTTTGAGGAGAGCTTGGTGAGTAGGTCCATTACCTGGTTGGGGAATTGCTAGGAAACATAATCATGCAGCCCATGAAATGCCACCACTGGCCATGGCTATTGACTTATCTCTATATCCTCCAGCCTATTCTTGCTTTCCATCTAGCTTTAGGCAGCTCCCACTGGGTGGTCCTTCCCAGTAAGGGAATAGATGTCAGTCAAGCAGCTCAAGCTATACACTCTGCCTTCTTGTGGTCTACAGTCACTCTGTCCTGAGAAGAGTAATTCCAGGGCCAGAGAAGGACAGCAGTGGATGAACCCCTGGCCCCCAAGACTGCATGTACTACTTTCTGAGTTACAATCCCTGGATGAGATTTCTAACCCTCAAATGGATTCCATTACCGCCCCCCCCCCCTTTTTTTTCCCCAGCACAATTTACAGCCTGCTTGCCTCTTTCATTTCTTTCTTCTGCTCCTACTACTTGCCCTTGAACTACTTCCTATCCCTAGAATGGAATGCAGATTTACCAACTTCCTTCTCCAGCTCTCTCTAGATCAGGCTCACAGACCTGCCCTCCCTGTAGGGCAAGCAGATTTGGTAACCAAGCTTTGGTTTTGGCTTTGGTTATCCATCTGCTTCCCTGTGGAGACTAACAGGTCAACTTTAAGAGATTTAGTAATAACTAGGAATAGGTAAGGTAAGGAGCTAGTCCATTGAGGAGGTAATCTGGGTTGTAACCATCTGAGGACTTAAGGAATATGGGAAGCCATAGGAAGGAAGAATTACCTAAGGTGAGTTTGAGGATGAAGGCTGAGATACAGTCTTCTAAAGCTAGAGCCCTTCAGAATGGATTAAAAATTGAAAGTATGCATAGAAGTGAGAGGAAAGGAACAGGAGCCTTAATTGGGGGTGTGGGGGTGATTTTGGAGACCACAAACCAGGAAGCTGAAATACCCTTGTACAGAGGTCATGTCATTTATGATTAGACAGGCAATGTCCCAGATGTCCTAGCTTACTTTCTGTTCCAAAGGCTCTGTCACTACAGTTTCATCTCCATGGCTTCCTATGAACACTGAACAGTTCTTTATTATATTCATTATATGTGTTATTCAATATTTTCATTACCTGGGCATCTGCCTGGTGTTCTATGTAATATATCTATACCAAGCTGATAGGCAATGAATAATTCAGAATGTCATATGGTAATGGGCAGAACCTGTGAATATGTTACCTTCCACAGCAAAGAGGAAGTTTGCAGATGGAATTAAGATTTCTAAGTATCTGACTTTAAAATAGGGAGAGTATCCTGGACTATCCAGGTATAACACATGTAATCACAGGAGTCCTTATAGGGGCCTTCTCTACTATTCTCTGAGCCCTTTCATTAAGCTCCAGGGCCTTATTTTACTTGCTTCTCAGCTCTGTCCAGGACCTTATAATCACATAAATGAGAGGTTCATTGAAGTGTCTTTCTGAACAAAAAGCCCAGTCTGCCCATAGATTAGAAATAGCTGGTTTTTATTCCTCACTGTACAGTTAACAATGAGCATGGATGCTCCTTGGTTATCTTATATGGTTGTACCTTAATTTATGTGACAGTTTTTCCAGTTTTGACATTTAGATCATTTTAAATCTTTCACTTATAACATGGCATTGCCACAGTGAATATCTTTGTCCAGAAATGTTTGTCCTTATCTTTAGATATTTCCTAGAAGTATAATTACAGAGTTCAAGTAGGGTTACCAGTTAAAATATAGGGAGCTAAGTTAAATTTGATTTTAGATAAGCAATGAATAATAGTTACTAAAGAAGCTTCATACAGTTTGCTAAATCTGACAACTCTAATTCAAAAGCATTAGTATCTTTAAGCATTTTGACATATTTTTCCACATCACTTTTCAGGAAGATTTAACTGTTTATAGTTTCATTGTGAGGTTTTATTTTTTATATATTTTTAATCATTGTGAGGTTTTGATGTGAATATCACACAGCATCTTGATTAACAATAATCACTAAGACTACACAAATAGCTCTACTAGTTTCATAGGGGAAAATGTTTTCCAGTTGTTTTTGCATTTCTTTGTTTAGTGGGAAGGCTACTTTTCCTTTATTTTTTTAAAAAAAATATATGGATCGTATTTTTCTTTTCATTTTTGAGGGGGGTAGTGCTGGGGATTGAACTCAGGGCCTTATGTATGTTACACAAGTGTTCTACCACTTAGCTACATTCTGAGCTTAAACTCTTTAAAAAATT
Organism: Castor canadensis; assembly: GCF_047511655.1. Taxonomy (NCBI): domain Eukaryota; kingdom Metazoa; phylum Chordata; class Mammalia; order Rodentia; family Castoridae; genus Castor; species Castor canadensis. The sequence continues at coordinate 146,085,401 of NC_133386.1, forward strand.
AGTTTATTAGTATTCTTTTGTATGATTTCTAAGCTTTTAAACTCATACCTGATCTGAAAAAAATACCCCATATATACATGTTCATATATATATATATAGTATTTTGCTAATATATTTAAGTTATTAAAATAACCCTCTAATAGAGTATTTTCAAATGATAGGTCAAAAAATAGCTCTTACATTTTCTTCCCATGTACCCTAGAGATAACCCTAAGTCCCTTGGTGGGTCTATCTCACTCTCTATTCATATTCTATGTTCTTTTTCTTTAGGATTTTAGTGCTTATGTATTTAAATGACCTTTTACTAGTCCTTTGTTTTATTTGCGGCATATGTTTTCCTCACTTTGTTTTAAATGCTGTATATGGTGCTTATTGAGGCATATAATTTTTAAAGGTTGTAATTAACTCATTAGTCTTTCCTGTTTGGGTTGGTTCTTTTCCTTTTAGCCCTAAAAAGCCTTTCTTAATCTCAGATTCAATAGCCATTTACCTGTATCTTCCTCCAGTAAGTTTATGGTTTGATTTTTATCTTCTGGTTAACTTTAATTCATTAGTATTTCTTTAGTGTATGGTATGAAAAAATGGATCCAACTTTGAAAATATTTTTTAGGTTATTACAATTATTTTTGATCCAAAGGTAGCTGATGTGGTTGTTGGGTTTTTAAGATGAATCTCAGAAAAATGCTTGGTTTGAATTTATTTTGGGGTTATTTACAATGGTTTGGGGCATACCCTTCTTTGGAAAGAAGATTCCCTTACAAGTTATGCATTCACAAATCTTTTGGAGTAATTATGGCTATTAGCCACCTATGAATGGTATACTTTCAGGGGGTCAGAAGTTCATACAAACATTCCAGGAAATCAGAACTGGGTGTTAAGATTTTGATTGTGAACAGAGATGGCCTGTCTATGTTTTAGGTCTTGCAGACCTAAAGTCAGTTTACACTCTGGTTATGCACACATTCCACAGTACTTCTTATCTGCATGGAAATAGGATTCAGAGCAGTGAACAAACTTACTGGGTGTTTCAGATTGGTCCTTTAAATAGAAGCCCTTGCTACACAAATGGTCTGAGGCCCAGCAGCTTGATATCCCCTGGGAGCCTGTAAAAAATGCAGACTATAGACCCTGTCCTACACCTACTAAATCATCTTCAGGTGATTCATGTGCACATTAACGTTTCAGAGACTTGCTTAAATTATATTTTAAAAAGAATCATATGGGATTAGAATCACAATTAGAGCAAGTGAGAAAGCTTGAGGGATTAGCCACGACTGACAAATGTATTCCCATTCCTGTTGTCTGCAGCTCTTGCATGTTTGCTCCATTGTCCTCTGTAGACACACTGGCTTGTCACATAAAATTACTTCTTTGGCATGCATTGTCCTGACCTGGTCCAACTGTGCTTCTCTAGTAAAGTGTATAAACAAAATATCGCTTACAAAGTGTCCTCAGGATGGGCAGTTCCAGATTCAGTGAGTGGCTCTGGATGACTGCAAAGTTTCTTGTTCTTCCCATCATTTTGTCCCAGTATCCTCTGGGGTTGGATTTTCCCCTAATTGTTGCAAGGTGGCTGCTGGGGCTCCAGGAATCATGTCCTCATATAGACACAACTACAGAACTATGCCTATAGGTAGGGAACAGTTTCTTTAGTTTATCTTTTTCCCTCCTTAATCAGGAAAGAAAATTTCTTTCTCTGAACTTCCCATTGGTTCAATGGCTAGGATTTATTCACATGTACATACTCTAGCTGCAAGGGAGGCTGGGATAGCAAGCACAGGTTGAACATTCCTAATCTAAAAATCCAAAAGTTTTACATTTCAGACCATTTTGGATTTAGGATTTTTGGATTAGGGATGCTCAACTGGTAAAATCTATATGTCAGTATTCCTGCTGGGAATTCCTTGGGACCACTGCTGGTCCCAAGCATTTTAGACAAAGGATACTCAACCTGTATTGGCACTTCCATTTGCCATGGTAGGAAAGGTGGCCCCTGTCAGAAAGGAATGATAGAGTTGGGGGAAACAAATGGCCCTTAGGAAGACAGTTCAGAATGACTGCCACAACATCTTTTAAATTTGAGTTTATTCTTCTGGTTGACTGATGAATCTTTCTTTGTTTCTTCTTGTGTTTTTTGTTTTTAAACCCAAATTCCTAAAGAATCTTATTGCATAGGTCATAATTTTGAAACTAAGTTCTACAGGATCATACAAATATTGAGTGCAAATGAAGTAGAAATTTAAAGCTTTTCATTTAAGCACAATTATGGATTAGTTATCCTTGGGTCAGGTGACCACTCAAGAACCAATTAACTGTGGTCAGAGGGGAAGGGTTGTATGGTAGGAAATGTGGCTCCTACTATTGCTATTCATCAAGAACTGTGGATCTTTAGGCACTGTGGTATCTGTGGTCTACAAGAGAAAGGGGCTGTTGAAGAGGTAGTTGTGGATGTTGGAGAGTGGTTGGTGGTTAGAATAGGACAAATAGACTAGTCCTGGGCCTTCCCTTGTGTCTCAAATGGAGAAGGGAGCATCTGGTTCTAGTGTGTCATAGTGATATGGATATCAACAGGCCAGGATCACCCTAAAGACCACATAGAGCAGACCCACTCAGGACTTAGTGGTGTTGGGTTTTGATTAAATTTCCAGAGTTCTCTGGCCTGCCCTTGGTTGGTAAGTATAATGAGAAGTGGGCTCTAGGCACAGAAGGGCATGCATCAGGCTCTCTGGGTTGGGAATGGTGTCTGGACCACAGTGAGGCAAGAAGCAAAAGGTTTGGATTCCCTTGGTCTGGGAATAGCATCTGTATCTGAATTCTAAGTCTGTCTCTAGAAAGCTGGTGGATAAGGCTCTTGTATAGGAAATTTCCTGGAATCTAAGGCAAGCAGTGGCCTGGCCTACTCTGTGGCACAGCAGAAGTGTCACCCTCAGGAGATGGGAAGGTAGTCTTTTATATTTGGCAGACTGGATGAAACTTAGAGTCAGTGCTCACAGAGAATGAAGCCAAGGCCCTCCTGGATGGCTGAAGCATCTCTGCTGTGATGGGAATGGAGACAAGTTCTGGATTGAGGCAGCCTCTTCCTGCTCTGTTTGCTGTATCAGTGCAGAATGATGCCCTCAAGAGGATGTAGCTATTTCAGGTCAAGAGGTCCTGAACCTAACTCAATGTCCCTGAGGTCCAGAAAGGAGACTGGTGCTCATCAATGTTCCTGGCAAGTATAACAGGCAGGAAGGATCTGGCACCACTATGACTACCGGGATTTTGACTGTACCTCAAGTGGGCTTTCCTGTGCTCTGGAAGGGGTGGGTCTACTATTCCACACTCACGTGGCCTGGTTGGGTAGATGTTGGTTGGTGTGATCCAGGGATAGGTTGGGAGATAGAGGCTACGCAACCAGATTCACTGGACTCTAAAGGACTGGGAACAAGCAATTGATGATGGCAACAGTAACTAGTACACAATGTTGATCAGTGACCTGGGTCTTTAGGTGATACCCCAAAGATACCAGAGCCAGCCGTCTGTAGAAAGAACAATTATGGGTGCCTCATTAACATTCTGTTGCATACACTCCTCATCTCTCAACAGTAGCCAGTTTGTCTTGCTGTATAAATCTATGGATATAGGCCAAGGAACTCCTTGGCAAAAGTTCAAGATGAAGTCAGAGATGAGGCAGGCAAACCAAAGTGAGGGCAAGTCAGGGCAGTGCTCAGGTTTCAGGGTGAGGGGCAGTGGCTGGCAGAGAACCTAGAGAGGGGCTGTGCCTTCTTTGGAACTGGAGCACATGCAGCAGGGTTGGCCACCCAGTGTGAGCCCAGGCTTTCCTTTGTAAGATTGCAGGTGTCCTAGTCAATGTGCCTGGGTAGGTGGAAGCAAGCTAAACCTACGTGAGGGAGTGTGGGAGGTAGGAAGGGGTTAAGAGGCCAGCATTCTTCCCCAGCACTGTGAACCTCTGGTCTCTGAGACTCGGTTTCCCTACTGGAAATGACAGCTCATTTTGACAATGTCTGTTAAGATCTGACCAGACATTCTATCCTGTGGTTTGTAGGAGAGGCTGGTTTGAGGGGCTTCTTTGTAAGTCCCAGTATTGGCTTCCATCTGTCCAGATCTCTTAGTTTCCTAGGTAGAAACCATTTGAGGAGACTCCAGGTATGGATGCCCTTATGTCAGGCCCACATCTCAAGAACAATGAAGAGGGCTGTCCTGCATACTGGTACTCTCAGCTACCTTTTTGAACTAGTTGCTCAAGGAACAAAGAAAGAGACCCAGGTGTAGGACAGGGCCTGGCCACCCCCTATCTCAGCTCCCAACCACCTTGTCACAGATGGTGGCTTCTTCAGCTCCCGGTACCTCAAACAAAGCCACGTGTTCCTGCCAGATTCCACTTGTACTTTTTCATTCTGACCAAAGAAATAAGTCTGTTTACCATATTGAAAAGCCAGAGTTGTTGCAAAAAAGGTGGGGAGAGAAAGCTATTTTATGGATTGTAAAATGTGAGACTGATTTCTCTTGCAGAGTGATTCATTCGTCTATCTCTGTTCTCCAGTCAGGGCAGAGAACAAAAAACAGGTCTGGATGTATTTGTGTAGAACATTTTAATTTTAACATTTTAATTTTGAAAAGGTACATAGGAAAATCTTTTCCTTTGGGTTTTAAAAGAGAGAAATGGGGGTGCTGCCCCTATGTGAGTCAATTTTCAGTGTGTGTTTCTTACTATGCCCTATTACAGGTGTGCAGTTGAGTGGCAACTGAGAAATAAGTAGGCATGAACTGGGTTTTTTTGTTTTTTTACTCTGTGCTTAGCTTCCAAGGGACTCTTGGGCCACATGGGTAGTGGTTCTTTGTCCTCATGCAATACTTGAAGAAGCCAGTAGGTGGGAGTCAGGGACAAATGCTGGAAAGGAATAGAAATAAGGTATGGGCTTTATTAGAGAAAATACTTTTTGTTTGTTGGTTATTTTCCATTTTCAGATGACAAAATGACAAACACCTCTCAGTAGTGAAGCTGCTGAACAGTGCACCTGGATATTTCTCATTTTCTTTGAGAAAATGAGATTTCTGTCTTGTTTTCCTTGGAAACAGTGGACAAATGAGGGGTGTGTGTGTGTGTGTGTGTGTGTGTGTGGCTTCCACTGTGGGGCTGGAAGAGAAAAGCCAAGGGTGCTGAGGACTGGTCCTGGGAGCATAGACATGACCTTCCATGGTCAGTGGCAAAAAAATCTTTCCAAACTCCTTGACACCAGTTTCTTTCTTTGGGGCGCTAATAGAATGGTTCTCTACATTCTAGGAGGCATTTCCTGGCTCAGAGTCTGCCAGCCCTGCCTTAGAGAAGGTTCCTGTGCCTTGAGGGGTTTTGAATGCAATTTTCCTCCATAGCACCCAATACTGAAAGGGCATTCTGTTACTGCAGATTCAGCAGTTTTGCTCTTTCTGAGTTTTTAAATCTTCCCTGGCTTCCCCAAATAAGTAAATTGTAGCAATCTGTATCCTTTCAGACCTGACCAAAGGGGACTATTTCAGTCCCTGAGAACCAATGTTTATAAATGACCAAGAATGTGCAAACACTGGTAAAAGAGCAAATAAATCCTTCCCCACTAAATTTCCTGCTTCAGGCCTAGAGAACCTGGTGGAAGATGTTGCCAGGTTAGCATAACTTGAAGTCTGAGCATGTAGATACCCACTCACCCTCCACCCACAAAGAAGGCCTGTTAGGCACGTCACCAGGTTGTGTCCCTTCAGCCCCCACTAGTGAACAAGCTCCAGGAATTCATGCTTCCAGTACCCAGTGCTTCAAGGAACTTAAATGGTTTCCTTACTTTTTACTATTCCAGGTGTGGTCCTGGGCTTGTTATCAATGCACAGTTTCAGGCTCTATTCCTAGCCTTCTGGATCAGACCCTACATTTTCACTAGAACCCACTCTAGCTCAGGCAGTTTATTATAGATCGGGAAACTTTGTCTTAAACCAGTGGTTAGTGAACTAACTATAGGCTACAGATGGCCTGTTGCCTGTCAGCTAAGAATGACTTTTACATTTTTCAGTAATTGAAGAAAAATTACAAGAATATTTTGTGATGTGGAAATGATATACAATTCAAATTTCAATATCCATAAATAAAATTTTACTGGAACTTAGCCTCACTTATTGGTCTAGGCACTGGCTATAGCCACTTTCATGCTACAAATTGCAGAGTTAAGTATGACAGAGACTGTATGGCCCACCAAGCCAAAAATATTTGTGGCCTTTGTCCTAACCCATTTTGGAGATGGGCTGTCCATGCTTGTGGACTCAGGGTATGTGGATGGTGGTGGCGGAATTAAGTGTTATGCTCAAGACTCTCTCTGCTGTGTTCTTTCTTCTCCTCCCCTTCTTACCAAATTAGGGCCACTGTGCAGCATGACTGCTTCAGGACAGAGACTATATCTGACTGATTAGGAGGTGTCCTGGCAGCTATCGCCAAGGCTCAGAGCTTAATAGAGCCTGGGATGCAGGTTATGGGCCAACAGAATAGCACATGGGCCATGAGACTTCTCTTGGTCCTCACTGCTTCCCAATAAGATGCTGCTGACTCCTGTTAGCCAATAGAACTGACACCTTACAGACCCACTCAGCCATTCCCTGAAATCCAAGCCAGGTGGATGACAATCCTGGGGTCCTCTTCTAGACCCTAGGATGGGGCTGGGGACAAACCACAAGTTTCCCTCATCCAAATCTGATTACTCTGGCCTCTTAGTTGTGTTTCCACTCCCTGACTACTCAGTCTCATAGTCCCCTGCCCTTTTCCTCCACTCTACGTCATGTTGCAGTTAGTAATGAGTTGAGTCTGGTTATAAGTAGGTGAAGTGCTTCTAGGAAGATCCTGAGGGCTGTCAGAGTCAACTTGGTGACTCCCTATTTGTTTACTCTTTATGGTCACCAAGACTATCTCATAGGAACAGTGTAATGGAAGCAAGGAGCCTACTGTGCGCCACCCCTCCACCCCCCCGCCCAGTAACAAGGGCAGCTTACACCAGTAGTATTAACTACTTAGGCCAGATGAAATCAAGATTTCTCACTTTATGGGAGCATGGACCATTTTGATAATCTGATGAAAACTTTTCTTAGAGAAATAGAGATTTATACATATAATAGTACTATATTTATTATATATATATATATATATATATATAATATATTCAGGGACTTATCTGATCCTCTGAAGCTCATCAATGTATCAGTAGAGCTCTATGAGGTACCCCTAGCCAAGATAGCCTTTGGGGTGAGTGTGATACATCCATGGCTCAATTTGCTAGTGTGATACAAGCTGAGCACCCAAGGGGTTTTTGAGTGAGGAATGGCTGAAGATGCTGCAGTCACCGTATCTCACTCATCTCTACCCCTTTCCTTACTGCCTTCATACATATATGCACTGCTTCTAGATCCCTTGAAGTGTTATTTTGTGGAATTTAATAATAATAAGTAAAATGTACTTTAGTGTTTCTTAAGAAAACAGCACAAAAAAAGACTGAGGTAAGAATTGCTATTTGAGGATGTATAAAAATATGTCAAGAATTTATCTCAGCTCGTCGGGCTTCCTCCCTCCTGTTCTCCTTTCCCCTCCTCCCTCATTTTCCCACTTTTGTTCATCACATGAGTTCAGCTAATAGATGAAGTTGCCCCTGTTTTTTATTTCTCTTTGAGTTAAGCATTGTTACCTGGGAAATAGACTTTCAAGAATCTATTTTCTCCAAGTACAATTTAGCCTCATTCTTTCATTCAGAGAATGTTTGTTTCCACTGTGTACCAGGAATTATGAAGCTACAGAAGTGAGTCATAAAGCAGAAGCACTTCCCACAGTTTGGTGCCGTAGAGAAACTTGTCAAGTATTACTTCCTACTTTCTGATGCAGTAGAGAGACTTGTGGGGCAGTAGAGAGGTCTCTCTACTTGATCATTAGCTGTGGTTCAGCATGGTTCAGTGAAGTAGAGGAAGAGTGTGGATGAGCAGGAAGAAGTGGAGGAGAAGCTGGTGGGAGGCTTCCTGCAGGACTGAACCTGAGCCACCTCCCCAAGGGGCTTAGAAAGACTGTTGAGAAGCAGTCATATTGCCATTTCTTCACCTGTCTCCTCCTCTTGTACCAAAAGCTAAAGAAGGGCACTGAGCAACTCCAAGGAGAGCAGGGGTTTCTCCCATTCTTCAGATATCTAATGAATATGTTTTGGGACTTTCTGGTTGATCCCCTGAAGTACATCTGCGGACCATTGTGAGGTTCTCTTGGCTAATATGGCCTTTCAGGTGAGTGTAATAGAGCCATAGTTCCACCTAGCCTGTGTGATAAGAAGTCCTGACTGAGCACCCCTGGGATTCATGAGTGAGAAAGTGTAGGCAGTGGGATTCTCTCCTGCCTCTCTTCTTCTATCCTCTAAATCAGCCCTCAGTGTCCTCTTCTCTAGATCCCCAGGTATACCTTTATTACATACCATATCATAATTTGTTATCTACCCAGGCTAGGAATTTGGTTACATTGTCTTGGGTGCTAGACAAGTGTGTGTTGGCCTAATGAATTTTTTCATTTGACTTTCCTATGTTTCTAGACAAAATACAAAAAACAAAACGAAAGAAAAAAACAAAACCAGAAAACCTTACTACCCCTGCAAACTTAAAGACATTTTTCATTAGCCCATCCTGAGTGGGAAACTGGCTAGGGAGAAGGTGCTGTTTCTGGGTTACTCTGGAAGTGGGCCAGGGTGAAGAAAGGGATCTGGAGCTCAGAGCAGGGCAGCAGAGCCTGCTTTTCTTTCTGGCCTCTGATCTGGGTGTGTCTCCAGGAATTTACTCCTCCCCCATGCCAGCTGCTGGGCAGAGTTCTCCTCCTTATGCTTCTGTAATCTCCCTGCCTGGCCAGCCTGCTTGGATTGTGCTGCCAGGCCTTATTTCTGCCTTGTCTTTGGGTTCCACTTCTGGGCCATGGTGAACATTGATGCCAGGCTGAGGGAGCTGATGACACCCAGTGAAGTCTTTTCTTCAATATGGAATTTCCAGGAAAGGCACAGGAAGGCCCCCACAAACACAAGATCTGCATCTGCAAGCATTTATGATGGCAGAGTGCACAGCCTTTGCATGTAAGCACTGTTCCCACTGCACCCACATCAGAGATCACTTTCATAATCACTCATAGCCCAAGGCCACACATTAAGGGCTGGGCAAAGGGGGAAAAGCTGTTGTCAGGGAAGCTCTCAAAGAAGATGCATTATGAGGAGGTGGGGGGCCTCTGGGAGGCCACTCTGGAAGGCCAGTATGTGACCCGCTGATAGCTGATAGGCAAACACACACCTCCCTGTCTCTTCCAGCCCTTCTATGGCTACTTCCTACCCAGAGCTGCTCCCCAAGTCTCATGGAAATGCACGTGAGACTTACAAACCACCTCCCTGGTTTGTAAAGCAGGTTGTACAGAGTGGGGAACAGCCAGGGAGGCAGACCAAGGAGTTGACAGAAGCTGCACCCCTGGTGTGGAATGTGGCCTTTAGGGAGGCAGCCTGGTGGTGGTGGCTCACAGCCCAGAGCCACATTCCCCCAAGGGAGCGAGTAGCAAAGGTCTTGAGGTTGCAGCACTTGGTGTCTGGTGGATAGTCAGCCTGGCCAAGGGCAGCAGACACTGTCCCCAGGCCTGGCACACCACAGAACCCAGTACTCAAAACTGGAGCTGGTTCTGAATCTGTTCTTTTTGGAAACAACAGGCTTTCCTAGGGTTGCAGTCTGTCTCCTGCCTGTAAGGGGGAAGGCGTGGGCTTTGGGGTAGGGGGTCAGCCTGTGTGTGGGAACTAGCAAGCTCCTCTGAGAACAGCACTTATTTTTAGTCATCTCCCCAGTCCCAAATAAACTGAGAGCAGCTGGGAGCCCATGGGTAAAAGCAGAGTGGAGCAGAGACAGGAAATCAGGGGCTCTCAGTAATGAGTTCCAGCCACTCCAGAAAGGAGAAGCCAGACAAGGAATTTTCTTCAGGACTGTTTCCCTCTGGCAGGATCTGGTATTATCACTGAGGAGAATGTTCCCTCGTGTGTGTGTGTGTGTGTGTGTGTGTGTGTGTGTGTGTGTGTATTTACAACTCCAGTTCCAGTCTTTCTTTGCCCCCCCCCCACTTTTATGTGAGTTTTGATTGCTCGGCAGGGCTTTAAGTCCCAGTCCGGGTGCCTGTGTGTGTTTGTGTGCCTCCCTGTGGGGGTGGTGGGGGAGGACCCTGGAGCAGCACGGTCTGGTCTGGTCTGCTTCTTGTGTATCTGAAACTGTTTATGGAAAGGGTGAAGGACACAGGCCAGGGGAGTGGGGAAGTTTGAACACAGATTGGCGTTCCTGAGCGGGAGGGGAGTGAGGAAAGGAAGAGGAGAGGGCTTGGTCTTCAGCCAGAAAAAGGGCCTTTTCAACCAAGGACTCTAACTGCTGACATGGGTGCCCAGCATGGATGGGGACATTGATGTTTACAAGCATTTCTCGTGGCTAAAGAGGGTAAGTGACTGATGCTTTGTCTGAGTCTCTGGAGATGAGTGGGGGGGGATAGACTTTGGGGTGGTTTGTGTGTGTCTGGATGTCTGTGTCTTAGAGGGAGGTATTTGTCCAGCAGAGCCATGTGGTGGCCAAGATCTTCATGAGAATCTAATTATAGACACCAGGGGAGAAAACAGTCAGCTGTCTTTGTTTCTGCTGTGACATTCTGGTGAATGAGCCTCTGTACAAAGACAAGAATGGAGTGAGAAAAATTAGTTATTTTAACTTTGGCTCTTGAACAGTTGGAGGCTCCAAACACCATGACCAGAAAAATGTGTCCTCCACTTTTGGGTTTCTGGACCCAGAGAGGAAGCTGCAGCCTTTCAAATGAATTCGGAAGTTGTTTAACTTGTTCCCAGCTCTGATGTTATCCGGAGTGGTGGGTACATCTGCTGCCAGCCAAATGAGCTTCTGCATTTCTGAAGGAAGGCTCTAGGGAGTTCTTTTTCTAACCCTCTGAAGTCCATGGTTTGAGTTGCAAGTTCTTCATGCCCTTTCTTTAGGTGATGAGCATTTTGTGGTGAGTGAGCTAGGAATCAATGAACCCTGGGGGTTAGACTGCATCATACTCAGAACTCAGGTGTTCTTTGTGGCTGCCTTTAATTTGGCTAAGATGGATTTGCATTTATCTACACACTGAGGAATTTTAGGCTAAATATATTTCAGAGGCAGGAAGGGCAAAAACAGCAGACAGATAGGAGATTTGACATTGTAACTACAAAAGGAAAAAAGGACAAGTAAGGTATCCAGCAAGAAAGGTACACAGGTTCTCACTCCAACTCACAAACACTAGGCTGGCTGGCTTTTGTATATGCCCTCTGCAGCATTCCTTTAGCAAATACTGAGTTCCTGGTACTGTGTTGAGCAAAGCAGAACCAATCTCTTGTGGATCTTCCATCTCTTAGGAGTTGGAGATTACACAGTCCCAGGAAATAAGCTTCGATTACAAACTGATATGTAAGTGAAGAAGAGCAACAGAAGGCTCAGGAAAGCTCCTGATGATTGAGAAGGAAGGCAGGGAGCCCTCTTTGAGGAATTAACACTTTGCAGAAGCCTAAAGGAGCAGTAGGGGAAAGTCAGGGAGAAAAATAAAATGAGGAAAATTCCAGGCCAAGCAAATGATATATATAAAGGTCCTGAGTCAGGGAGGAGTCTGACAAATTTCAAGACTAGGAGAAAGCTGAACTCAGTGATGATGAGTTGAGGCAGGCAGATTCCAGATCACAGGACATGAAGGCTCTGGTAAGGTTGGTGGGTAACAGTGGTTTGTAACATGGGGAGTTTACAGCAAGGAAGTGGTATGGGATATACTGTGGGGTCCAATTTGTATTTTAGGAAAATCCTGGTAGCTGTGATGTGGCATATGGTAAGCCATGATGGAAAACTTGAGGTAGCTGAATACAGTTATAGAACTGGATGACTTGTAGGGGTCAACCAGTATAAACCCCTCATTTGGCAAAGCCTGAGTGAGGCCAAGAACCTCATAGTTATTGCTGTCTTAGCTGCTGATGGGGCAAGCCTGGCCTTGAACCCTCTTCTCTGACTCCCAGTCCAGTTCTTTCTTCATCTCGTCTGCCAAATATGTAAAAAATTATTGGTTTGGAATCCAACAGATTGGTTTGCAATCCCATCTATGCTTAGCTCCTATTTAGCAGGGAGGGGGGCATTGCAACTACCAGTGACCATCCTGAGACCACCACATATCTTGGCAAAGGTTTTTATCTCTTAAATTTTAAAAGAATGTCACTTGGGAGGTACTAAGGGAAAATTGGTAAGAAACTTACATACCATTACTACTACTACTTCTTTTTTTTTTTTTTTTTTTGGTGGCACTGAGGTTTGTACTCAGAGTCTCATGCTTGCTAGGCAGCTCTTGCCACTTGAGTCACTCTGCCAGTCCTTTTTTTGTGATTTTTTTTTTTTTTTTTGAAATGGGGTCTTGCAAACTGTTTGCCTGGGACTGGCTTAGAACTGACTGTGATTCTCTTGATGTCTGCTTCCTAAGTAGCTAGGATTACAGGCATGAGCCACTACGCTGGCCAAACTTAATTTTTAACTAAGTGGTTTTTCCAGTCACCATGTGCCTGGGATTATAGGAAATCCCATCCCTGATATTGTAACTCTGTTCTTGTGCAGAAGTTCTGCCTGTAGAGGATCTACTTCTGTACATGATGTCATGTAAGAAGGCTCTGTCTGTCCTGAGACCCAGGCTGTGAGCGCCTGTGGACAGTGGGAAGTTTGCAAGGGAAGCACCAAGCCAGGAGACTTCAGAATTCCCACAATGGCTCACAGAAAAACATATTTTCTTCTATTTTTAGAATTTTAGGAATGACTTTTTAGAAAAAAAAAAAAAGCAAAATATACATGCTGGACATGTCATAGGCATGTTCTTTACCCAAAATACTTCTGCCAGATTTTTTAAACTCCCAAAAACCAAAAGAATGTTTCCTTTCATCCTCTGGCCCTAATTATGAGCCCTCAGGACTTATCTTTAGTCTAGAAGAGAAAGCTTAGACTTTTCAGTTTGCTCAGCTTTTGAAACCTTTTCCAATATGGCCTCAACTTACCTTTTTAGTTTCGTCTTTTAGCATCTCCCAGGTGTCTATTTCTCACCCTCTCTGACTCCATCAGGCCCTTCCTTTCCCATAGTTCCTTTGCTGACCCCCTCCCTCTGGGGGGGGGCTCCTCCAGCCAAGGTCTCTAGAATTCCCATCTGCTTGACTCACCTGTCCTTCATATGTAATTTTTTATGGAAAGCAGGTTTCTCTGAATCCATGCTTTTGAAGGTGGAAGCATGTGTACTTTATTCTTCTACACAGAGGAGATGGGTTCTAGAAGAAGAGGTGCCTGGATGAGGTATGACCTGTCACACAGGGCAAGAGCCCTTACCCTTTAACCAAGGCAAGGGGGAGATTCTATGTTTAGGGAGGAACAGAGTTAGAGGAGAAATATTTGCTTAAAAAACAAAAGCAAACAAAAAATTCCTTAATTTGGGACCTTTCAGGTATGGGATAGACTTTAGTATTATAGTTAAGAACATGCAGTTTGGTGTGATGCTTGGATTAAAATCCTATGTCTGTCACAATCACCAGGTATGCAACCTTAGGTAGAATACTCCCAAAGCCTGGGTTTCCTCAACTATAAAATAAGGAAGTTTATTTACTTTTTTTTTTTCCTTTCAGTACTGGGGTTTGAACTTCATACTTGCTAGTATAGGGCTTCATACTTGCTAGACAAGAGCTCTACCACTTGAGCCACTCCACTAGCCCAGGAAGTTTGTAATAGTGCCTGCCACCTATTAGCTTTTTGAGGTACAAGTGAGATTAATGTGAATAAAGTGCTTAGCATAACACTACGTATGTAGGAGACATTCAATATCTTCTTTGCTGTTAACTGCTATGGACTATTACAAGGAAGGAGAAATTAAAAAAGTGAGAATGCACTCCTAGCAGTGCATCTTGGGCTATTCATCCTTCAACTCTAGACTCCTTCTCATGGTTCCTGTCAATGTCTCAAACCAAGCAAACTTAGGGCAAAGAAAAGGTGGTTGCAATCTTGTCCACCATATGTAACCAGAAGCCCATTAACTGCTAGTTCTGACCAGCTTGACTCTAGCTGCTGAATGAAGCTGCCCAGAACTGATCCTCCAGTTCATTCTCCTATTAGACAAAGGCTAAGCACAAAGTAATTCCTGCTACAAGTACCAAGAGGACCTTAGCCCCCCTCAACTATTTGGTTCCTAACTCACCAACAGCTCATATCTGTCCTGCACTGAGGTCAGCAGACCAACCCACACAATCATGAAAGAGCCTCTAAAAATAGTGTCCATCAGGATCTGTGGGGGCCACCTATGCCCTTTGAGTAGGTGTTCAGAATTTCCAGCACAGTGGGCATTTTCACACTGCTTCCTGGCTTCTAGCACTTTGATTGCTTGAGCAGATTTGCAACCTGAAGTCACAAAAGATAATGGAACCACCATGAGTGTGCCATGCAATTGGCTTGGGTTCTGCAGTAGAAACTGGGATGAACTCCAGATACTAATGTGCAACTTTATTTTATGTCATCTGGTACTCATATGGTTGATCCAGTAGCCTGGCCACTTGGACTAGAAGAGGTGCAAAGACAAATAGACATACTGGCATCTGACTTGCCTTGCATTTATGGGCTGCAGTGGAAGTTAGAGAGGTAGGCAACAGCTTCTATGAAAGCTTCTCTGACTTGTTAAGATCATGATACTGGATTCAGATTCCTTGGGTTCACAGCTCATCTTTTTGTGACTTTTGGATGATTTATTTAACCTTCCTGGGATTCAATTTCCCTGGAAGGGAAATAATTCAATACCTGTAAAGTGCTTAGAAAGCACATCATAAGTATTTGTTACAATGATGACATTGATCACAACTGACAACTTCTGGTTACTCCAGAGCCACATGCCCAGTCTTTTTTTTTTTTTTTTTCTTTTTCCATTTCACATGCCCAATCTTGATTCTGAGTAGAGAGGTTTTGCAAGCCCTTGGGTAGGGCAACAGTGGGTATAAAGTGGCATCATACCAGGGTCATTTGCTGGATAGCTTGTGGGTGCTCCATAGTAGCATAGCCATTGGTAGTTTCATAGGCTAGCAATGGCATTGGGGATCCTTTTACTCACTATACTCCTGCATTCCTCTTTCCTGTCTTCTGCAGCAGTGCTCATGATTTTTCACTTGTCTCCAACCTTATACTCCCTTTTCAACTGACATCACTACCTTTTTCATTGGGGAGGAAAAAAAAGTTAAAATTTAGATCCATCGTCCATTTTCCCTCTCCTTCATCACAAAGTATAATTGTATTCACAGCTATCATTTTTCAACGTCTCTCTCTTTCCTGGGGCAAAAGTCCTCTCTCTTGGCTCAGACTATCCCAGTGTCCTGTCCTCTTGACCCAATCCTGTTCCAATTCCTAGTCCTCTAATTATTTCTTCTTGCAGCTGCTCCCTGCCTACCTGTTCCTTGCCCTTGGAGGAAAATTCCTCTTTTCAACTCTTGGGAAAAAAGTCAAATCAAAACTATCTTTGGCTTTGTGCTTTCTTCTTCATGCTGCCTTATAACTTATCTTGGTTCCACCATTAGTATTTTTGAAAGACCAAGCTAAAAACTACCATCTCTACTCTTCCCTGTCACCCTCAAGCCCACTGCACACTGGTTTTGTGCCTGCAGTCATCTTTAAAATTCCCTCCTATGATGTTCTTGCTACATCTAGTTCCCAAACAACCTTTTCCATCCATGGCCTTCTTAATTCATTCCCATTTGAAAATCTTGTAGGGTTGCTGGTATTCTTGTGACTAAAGGATCAGTTCCTCACTTTGTTGTCTGCCTTACTTCATATTCTCCAGCTATGTTTTTTCCTGCCTATTTGATTGTTGGCTCCTTGTGTGGAAGGTCTAGGTAGGCAGTCTAAGAGGCGCCATACAATTAATTAACTCTATGCCTCCAGGTGAGCTAAATCAGTCACAATGCCCACTCCACCCCCAAATCCAACACCCAGTGATGCTGCTCTGTCTCTGAAGGTGTTTTCAATAATGAGTCAGTGTGTGTGTTGGAATTGGCAAGATGAGGAACTCTTCAGAGTCTCCTTACTCCTGATTTTAATATCATCCCTTTACGCTATATCAGACACACATGTATAAATGCCATGGTCTTGGCAAATCAAGATTCTTTCTCACTCTAAATCAAGCTTCTCAGGAAGATCATTTAGGAACCTCATACCACCATTTTATTGGAGAATGTAAGGTCAGTCTTTGTTTGCTGTGTTAGTTCTGGAAAAACCGGTGTCTAAATGCTAGTGATTGTCATGGCTTCATGGATAGCCTGTCTTGGAAAGGCTGTTTCCAAAGATGCTGTTCTCCATTTCCCCCAGAAGAATTCTTTTATAGCCTTCCCTCCACTATAAAGCCTCTTCTGTCTTTTGAAGGTAAATTTTATTTATACCTCCCCATACTCCTGCTGTTGATGTACATGCAACTCTTTCTGACAGTACTGACTACACATGCTGAGGAGTATTCAGGCCATTGAATGCACATACGGGTACGTGAACACTGGTCACCCAAGAAGCTACTTAATTCACTACTTAGGAACTCTGCTTTGTTCTTCCCTAAAGGTGGACATTTATATCATTGAGTAGTGATAACCACACCAGCAACACTTAGCCTCTTATAAATAATTGAGATGAAGAAGAAGAGGGCAGGGAAAGGTCAAGGTCAGGACAGGATCTCTCTTATTGGCCTACTGGTAGCTAAAGATCTGATTGCACTCTATTTACACTGCATTTGAAAGAAATTTCTTTAGCTCTGTGCCAAAGATAATAGATTGGCTTGACTGTTCTTTGCTTAGAAAAAAATAGAACTTATCTTGGGACTACTTGGGTTTATAATAACTACCAGAAAGCCCTAAGAATTCTTAAACAAAGAATGTGTGGGAAGTTTTTCTATTTCCAAACACTTACCTACACTCATACTGTTTGGTTCCCTTGGTGATGGTAATCTGAACCATGTAACCAGAATTGACAACAGCACCTTTGCTCCACTTACTTTTATTTATTTATGTAGGTCCCCTTAATTTTAAGGTTCATATTTTATAATTTCCTGAAAGGTTCCCATGTAAGTGATGGTTCAGATCAGACATTGGCATCTTCCCTGAAACTCAAATTGTTCTAAGACTTATCTAAGGGCCAAGGCTTACCCAATATGTTGTGTTCAAAATCTCAGCATATTTACAGGCAAAAGCATATATAATTAAATATACACTGACAAGTTGGAACAGTAGTATGCCATGCAAGGATCCTGAAGAAACTGGAATCCATAGCTTATAAGAAGTGCTAAAGAAATATGATTATATACCTGACCAAGACTATAGAATTGATATATAAAAAAAAAAAAAAGAGGACAGGTGTATTTTGACTAGTTATTAGATATGTTTGTGTATTCACGTTCCCTTTCACCTTTATATCTTTTAGATTCAAAGCAAGTGTTGGCTCTGAAAGTCTACATGATGGGTAGAGCCTATCACACTGGTGATCTGACTTAGCATTTTCCCACACTCCTTAGTTGCATACCAATGATACCCCCATTGTGATCTCTTTCTTGCCCTGTTTGACTGCTCTCGAACCAACTTTGTCACAAAGTTCAGTGAAGTGCTGTACTGATAATCAGTTTCCTGAGACAGGTCAATTTGGAATGATGCAAAGATGCCGTCATCCAGCATCCCTAGATCGTGCGTGATCAGCACACACCAAGAGCATGTGTGAAGGCCATGCTCTCCTAGCAGACGTCAGGCAGGCTATTACAGAAACATGCTTCTGGGATTCTGCATGGTCCCTAGACAACCATGGCATCAGGTACCCGCACAGTACCTAGAAACTCAGTGGTGAGCCTAACATAGCTAACCCTTGGCCAGGCCAAGAGCAAGTATGTATCATGGAATTTGAAGAATCACCATAGATAGAGAGCAATGACTTTGAGGAGGCTGCTGGAAGTTGATTTAGCTGAATGTTCATGTTTAACCTAGATTTGACCTAACTTCTAGATTGTAACAAAAATAGAACTTTAGGTTTTTATGATTGGTCATTACTAGCTATTGAAATTCTTATATTTGTTATAAATATATATGTAGCACTGGTATTTAGAGTGCACAGTAAAATGCTTATAAGGAGGAAAAAATTATGGCTATGAAGATATGACTCAAATCATGAGCACTTTTTTAAGGACAGTGGAAAAGTGAGTATGTCTTTAGCTGTGTGCACCAAAGTCATGATTCCAAAACTATTAGCTAATAGTAGGCTCTGTGTTGTCACTTAGGGTTTTCTTATTTTTCTTTTCAGTCTGAAAGTATTTTGGTTATTCTTTACTTGGGATTTTTTTTGTACAGATCCTTATAGATATTTCTTCGATGTCCTGATAAGAAGTATTGCCCCTCTTGTTCTCTTACAAGAATAAGTGTTAATTAACTCTTAGCAGAAAGAATGAACTGCTTCTAACTGAACATTGTTCTATGGGTTAGACAATCACGTAAATGATTTCCATAATCTTATGATCAAAACCTGTTATAACACAGAGGAGTTATTAGCACATCCTGATATAAAAAGCATTTTATGCTTTTATTCCCACACATTTTCATATAGAGAGACCTAAGTGGCCTTCTCCAATGTTCTACGGTGTGTAATTTTCTCATTGAAGGGACTGAAAGCCTGACATAAGATGACCTGCCTGAGATTAGAAGCAACTCTGGCCTCCTAAACATTCTTAGTTTGTCCTTAGACTGCTGAGAATGCTGTGCCTTGGGGAGGAGGATGCTATAGAAATTCTTAAATGAACATGAAAGTGCCCCTACAATATCCCCAGGTGTCCCCTGCCTGAAGTCCAGCTGGGCAAGGGGTGGGACACAGGGGACCTGTGGCTTTCAGTCTCCTAGCTCCCAGACCTGGCATTTGTACAGCTGTGTATGACATATAGTTATTTCAATATAACTTTTTAAATAGTTTTTAGATATGTTTATGTTCTTATTTATCTTTATGTATTCATCTTCCCTTTCACCTTTATATCTTTTATCTCCTGTTTGTTTCTTTATTTTTCTTGTTTCACATCCTTTCTCTCCCCACCCCAGTTGGTGCCCATGGGCCTGTTGCATCTTGTTCTCATTCTAAGTCTTAACCTTGTTCTACATGGAACATAAGAATGGAGGCAAACAGGTGGTGGATAGAAAGTCATCCATCCCACACACAAAGACTGGATGTCCTTTTTATCCCAGTACATCCCACACAGACACACCCTGAGCCACAAAGTAGATTCCTATTAGCCTTGATGATAATCCTGGTTTTAACTATAGTGGTTTAGAACCCTGCCTTTAAAAATGCTAGCTCAAACACAAGGGAGGGGTGAGGATAGGTAAGACACCTAAAAAACTAGCTAGCATTTGTTGCCCTTAACGCAGAGAAACTAAAGCAGATACCCTAAAGCAACTGAGGCCAATAGGAAAAGGGGACCAGGAACTAGAGAAAAGGTTAGATCAAAAAGAATTAACCTAGAAGGTAACACCCACACACAGGAAATCAATGTGAGTCAATGCCCTGTATAGCTATCCTTATCTCAACCAGCAAAACCCCTTGTTCCTTCCTATTATTGCTTATACTCTCTCTACAACAAAATTAGAGATAAGGGCAAAATAGTTTCTGCTGAGGATTGAGGGGGGGAGCGGGAGGGGGTGGAGTGGGTGGTAAGGGAGGGGGTGGGGGCAGGGGGGAGAAATGAACCAAGCCTTGTATGCACATATGAATAATAAAAGAAAAATGAAAAAAAAAATGCTAGCTCAAGTAAATCAAGCAATGAAAGGCAGAATTCCTTTGTAATTCAGTACTTTGTGCAAAGAGCAGGAATTTTTCCTCTAAGTCTGTTTCCAGAGTGGTAAATTTCAGTTCAGTGAAGCAAATGCATTGGCCACGATTTTTTTTTCATTGCAAATAACAGAAATTCAGTTTGAATTAATCGAAGCCCAGAGGAACTAAAAGGAAGGGTCAGAATATATCTCTGTCTTTAGACAATATGAACCAGGGATGAGAGCTCCACTCATCTTTTTCTTGGATTTTGTTTGTTTTTCTGTGCATATGGGCTTCAATGCTGACTTTTGCTACAAACCAGCTTCTTCTAGGTGGAGGAGGACATAGCCACTGACTACCTCAGAACCTTCCAGCACAACTACCATGCTGTGTTCCCAAGTTTAAGAATTCAGAGGAGTGCTAGAAGATAGCTCAGTGGTACAGCTCTTGCCTACCATATGCAAGATCCTGGGTTTGATCCCTATCACTGCAAAAAAAAAAAAAAAAAGAAAGAAGTAAAAATAAAAACTGTGAGGAAGGAATCCAACCAGTCATACCTGGGTCAGGTGGCTGAGAGGTGCAGCTATCATTAAGAAGGTAGCAGCCTCACTCGTGACACATGGTTAGGTAGAGGTGATGATCCTGGGCTATTTTGGATAAGCAATGGATTCCAGTAAGGTAGAATTCAGAATTCCCTGCCAAGAGTAATACAAGTTTTCTTCATTCTTTTCCCTTAGCAAAATAATAAGGGCAGAATGAACTGGTCTGGGGTTCTTTACAATCTTAACAGGTTTCTTTTGTGTGCCTTAAATATCCCCTGATAATCTCATCACCAATTAAAATGCAGTGTCCCCTAAGATGTGAAAACTTATTTTTTATTTCCTAAGCTTGCCAGTATCCAACTTTCTGTATGTGAGGAACTTATCAAGAATAAACTCCTTACCTCACTCACTCATGGGAGAGATGTGAGGTAGTAGTCGGGTTAGTTAGATTAGGTTAGGTTAGTTAGGTTGGTGCCATTTTTTTTTTTCCTTTTTTGAGACAGTGTCTTATTACTGCAGTCAAGACTGGCCTTGAATTCTCAATCCCCCTGTTTCTGCCTCCTAAGTGCTGGGATTACAGGTATTCACCACTGTGTCTAGCCTAGTTTGTTGTCTTATGCAGTCCAAACTGCCCTTTATGTCCCTGCTGGCATATTGCTAATTAGTTCCATCCCTCCTGGTCGCATCCTCCTGGTCCCCTCCTCCTGGTTGCATCTTCCCTCTCCATCCTGTGACTATTCTCCCAACTGCTGAGACTGATTAACTCTCCTGGTAAATTCTAAGATCCCCCACCACAGAGCAACCTGCATGGTTGCCAGATCTTTCTGAAGCCTATCTTACTTATGAATGGCTTAGAAAACAGACCCACCTTAGGCCATTGATTGCTGTTAGGTCTGCCCAACCCAAGTTGTGGTAGCAAGTCAGGAGAAGACCCATAGATGACTTGTGAGAGTCAAACAACTGTGTTGTCTTTGTTCCTAATGACACTCAGGATCATCATCTGAAGGTCTAGGGAAGACCTTGATATGATGATTTTGTTTAAAGTTTTATATCTGCCTCCAAAAGATTTGGGTTTCAGAGAATGAATTCCTTGTATCCTAGCTTTGAGAGTCATGCTTTGATAGGAACAAAGATGGTTTGGCTTAGTTTCCAAGTTCTTGAGAGTATACATTCAAGAACTCCTTGTCTTGATTCAGTTCTGTGATACAAGAGATACAGTATGTTTCACTGTAGCATTCTTCAATCAAAATGCAAGAGAAAATGGAATTCCAGTCTACAGCCCAAGTTTCACTTCCTGAAGCTATATAGATCACATAGCCCTCACAATATCTTTAGGTAACTACCCTGAATTATAGTATCAGGGATAGTTATAGCTGTGGAATTTCTAGTGAGAAGACTGATTTTTCTTTTTGTCTTCTATGTACCAATGACTGTGGACATAAGAAGAGAAAATTTGATCAAATTTTTGTGTAATACAGCTTAGTACATTAGTAGTCCGTTGGACAGGTCTAGCCTAGGGACTAGCAACATTGACTGAGTAAAAATTACTTCTTTCTTATGTGTATTCATCTATGGAGTGAGTACCCTGAACAAAGTTAACTCCCTTGCTGTCCTGTAGAGGAAATACTGTTAGCCTGTAGCATCCTTCAGAATCTCATTTGGCTTTCTTCCCCTCATTGGAGCATGGACACCATTCTCTCAATGTGAATTGGTGCATGAGGAGCTGGACTACTGCTCTATCATTGACTTACCTATTAGAGCATATAGATAAGAATTTCCAGAGACTTCCCAAACCTGGAGTCACTCAAGGACCCAGGTGTGTGATCTTAGTGTTGATTTGAGTCTTCTATTGCAGTTCTACCATGAGAATTAAGCAAAGCGCTGACCAAGGAAAACTCTTTTAAAGTAAAACAAAACAGAGCTATGTCCTAACTCTGTCTCTCAACAAATTAGAATCACATTTTGAAATTATGTAGCTTTTTATGCTCTGGTGATGCAGCTGTTTTATGATGTAAGAATGACATCAGAAAATGATTAAACCTGTTGACCAACTAGTAGACTGAGGAGTATACATTTATTCACCCAAATTTTTACCTTTGATTGATGAATATTGACATTCAAGATTATTCTAAAATTCTTGTCCCTATTCTCAGGCATTTTCCGGGTTCTTGGCCAGGTATTTGTCCTGTTCTGTGCCCTTCTGAGGGGCTGCAGTTTTCTTAAGATTCACATCTTTATCTAGAAAGTTAGAACATGGCTCTAGACTTACCAAAAGCCAAGGATAGCAATACTGCAGACGTTTGTCTGGAACATATCCTGATTTCATTGCAGTTTAATACCATTCAAAAACTTGCTGTAGAACAGCATTGATTCTGGAGGGCCTGGCTGAGAAGAAGGTACTGTTTCTCTAAGACAGTGATTTATAGGGAGCAGAGTCCTCTCTGTCATGTGTGCCACTGCCCCAGGGCTTGTGTGACCACTGGGAGAGGATTAACCTCTCATCTGTTGGGACGGCAGAGTACCAGGAACCACTGTTCTAGGTCCTCAAACGGTGCTTCTAATTATAAAATGTGTTTTAAATACTAATATTCAAGAAAATATGTTTTTGTAAGATACTCAGATATTGTGGTTAAAGTCTGCTTTGACCATACTTCCCACCCCATATCTCTCCCCAAAAGGGAGTACTGTTGAAAGGTAACCTTCTACAAATATGGTTGATGTACTTTCTATACAAGAATGAATACAGAATTTTTAAACCTGTTGAAATCACCATAACAAGGGGACTAAAGTAGAAAAGAGAAAAATAGAAGGGATGAACCAATTCGGTTATAAGGCATATATACATGGAAAAGTTACAATGAAACTCCCTGTAACTATCTTAAACAATTTGTTTTTCAAAAACAGAGAACAGGAAGGTAAAATAGGTCCTGTACTGGGGGTTTGGTACCAGTGGGAGGGGAGAGGATATAAAGAGGATGAATATGGTAGAACTATTATGTACTCATGTATAAATATAGGAAAATGAGATCTATTGAAATGATTCCAGGAGTGGGGTAGGAGAGATAATGGAGAATGATGGAGGGAGCCTTAACTATGATATATAATTTGACTATGATACATTGTGAGAAGTTTTGTAACTGTTATAATGTACCCCCAATACAACAATAATATGATAATAAAAAGGTAATCTAATTTTTCTATTTATTTTTCACATATATTTAAATAATTATGGAGTTATATTGCTTTCTAGTATCATACCATATCATTCTTTTGTATCTTGCTTTTTCACTATCCAAAGTCATATTTCTATGATGCCCACAAATGTTTATTACATGTTTTAAAATGCTACAAATTTTCCATGTTACAGGCAAACCATCACTTATTATCAACTCCCTATTAAAGACATCTTCCAACCTTAAGTGACTAATCATACAATCCTAACATATAAAGCAAAATTTATATTGATCTGTCCCCTCAAGGTATAACAACAGAAAGCATACTAATTTATTACATAGTAACTTGGGCACACTATCCATTTGTGTCTTAAGATACTTTGTGTTTTACTTTATCTGTAAAATGGGAATAAAGATAATATTCATTTCATGAGATCATGGGAAGGATTAAATGAATTAATGAATAGTAAAATGCTCTCCTCCGAACAGTGCTGTGAGTGCTATATAAATACTTGCAGTATATTAAGGCACTGTGCTTGGACCATATTGTACTGGTCTTATATTGGACTTTGTCCCATATTATCCGTTAACCTTTAACCTATTTTGCAAGCACCACACAAAAGCAATGCATTTTACTGTGCTCTTTACTGTAATGGTGTCGTCATGGTTGTTGTTTAACCCATTACACACACAAAGTCTGTATGAAAACAAGAGCAGTTTCTCTCTCTTGCCCAGGAGTAGTTATGGCTCTTCTAGGTGGTCAGTTTGATTTTCTGGTACTTACTGGTCTGTGCATGTTTTTTTGAGGGTCTGTGTGGCCAGGTGTTGAGAGAGGGTCTCTCTGTATATGTAGCACAGGCTTAGAGAGAACTCATGACCAATCCTCCTTTCTCAGTTTTGCAAGTACTAGGATTGCTGGTATGCACCACCACACCCTGTTGATCTGTGCATCTTTTAACTGACTGTGATTCTCTTCTGTTGACTGCTAGAAAAGTTCCAGATTCTTGATCAACTTCTAGCATGTGTTATGAACGCTGTGGCGTACAATGTGTATTAACTGAACTTAGGACTCTAACTTACTTTCTTACCCTTATTTTTTGGTTAATTAGTACAAATGACTGCCCCTCTGGATGATTATATGGGTAGCCCTTTTATTATAATGAGGAACTGATTTGTATGAGTTCATTATCAATACAGCTGGTAGCTACTTGTCCCCAAGCAGCTACAAGAGACCCAGACAAAAGATTGCCTGCAGGAGAGCCACTTGCATGGGGCTACTAGGGTGCCTTACCAGCAGGAGTCAGATTGCCGGTAGGGCTTCAATAATAAACTCAAAGTGAAAGTTTAAGAGCTTTTAGTATATATGGATCCTGGAGGGTACATGGCACATGTAGAGGACACACATAGAGGTCAGGGAGCACAGCAGATAGAAAGTTAACCAACACCTTTACTGGACCCCAAACTGGGGCCCAAACTGGTTTCCTGTGTCAACCTTTAGTTGGTACATTTTTTAAAAGCATGTGTTATGTCCAGACTAAGAGGTGGTCACCTTAAGTTTTGGGACAAGTGTCTGGATGGTCCTTTGAAAGAAAATGGTGGGAACGGATTGATGCTTTTGAGCTCTCTCATCTCTAGAAGGTATCATTCTGGGGTATAGCATTAGAAACTGCGTCAAGGTAACTGAACTTTGCTTCTGTTGTGAGCAAATTCAATTTATATTTAAAAATAGATGACAAGACAATATAAAAATTTAAGCATTAACTACAGGGACATATTTCAAATGATTTGAATATAGCATAGTGGGTGTGGGGACTTGCTAGAGTCTTGTGATAGGATCTACAATCACTTTGACCTTCTCTCTTCTACTTCCTGCTGGACAAGTTACTCTGCCAATGCTGAGTGGCCCCATGTGCATGGTGACTTTGGCCCTGGGGTCTGATGTGCAAAATGTAACTTAGATGTCTGGGTTCTTTTCTATTTCTGCCAACTGAAAATTACCATTGTGAGTCCATTAGCAGGAGAATTTGGCCTGCTGTTGAGAATTGTTTTCCTATCTTTTCTTGTCAGGTTCTGAGAAAATGTAGGTTATATAGTTTCTCAGATGCTAGTTAGAGAAGTGGAATATTCCTGGAATAATAATGTAACAACAATAAATTGCTGTTCACAAAGAAGTCATTCATAACCGTAAAAGCCCTTTGTCTATGGCATGAAAGAGCTTCCATAACAATGAACAGAATGCAGGGTTGGGGAAGGCTGGAGTAAAGGCAGTGAGGTGGCAGCAGGCACTGTGCACCATGTAGACTGTGCCTGATATAGCCACTCTGGGAAATGCCCCCAGGCTCAGTCTTTCACTATCCCTTCAACAGTCAGTGCTTCCCTCACTGGTGAGCCTCTACAGCTTAAATGTGGAATGCTTTGTCTCTATTTTCAGTTTCAGGACTGAGAGTGAGTCTGACACTTGCCCTCACCATGGCAGTGCATTGAGAAGGGATGGAATAAGGAGGAAGGAGATTCCCTTTCTCATAGAGAAAAAATGGATCACCCATATCAAAATTGAAATGTAGGGAAATGAGCTGAGGATAAGGTGGGCTAACCTGGGCCTCCCTGATGTGCCCTTTTCCACAATTGTGACTACTTTTTCAGATTGCTGTCCTCTGGGTGGCCTGTTTGGGTTCCTGGTTTCTGCCTTCCATTTGACATGGTAGTATTGGGGTCAGCTGAGTGCCATTATTAGCTCCTACCCTCCTCCCTGCCCAAAACCAAGTCAGACACACCCTAGAAAGTTACAGCTCTTCTGTATACCTCATGGTATTTTATAACATCTGTCCCTCCTCTGCCTGTTCACATTTTTTCTTTCTTTTGTTTTCTGTACTTTCTAGCTACTTTGCATTCCCTGTTTTCTCTCTGCTTAGCTCTTTAGGATTCCCCTGGCTGTTACTTAGCTTCTTCTCAGGATGATTCATTGTAGCTTACTTCTTTCAACTGTAGTATTTCTGAAACATGATGCAGCAGCCTGGCTGCCAAAGTCCTTGCTAGCAGTGGGTTTGGGGTGGGAAGGGATGTGCAGTTGGCATCCTGGATTCTCCACACTACTGTGATGTTCAAGATGGGCCTCTGTGCTGGGGGGTGTGCTCTATAGAGAGAAGCTTGATGTGAAAGTTATGAGGTACCAAGATCTGTGCCCCATTTGTTTCTGCATAGCTACTTATTAGTGGTACCAGCTCTCTCTAGTCTCTTCAAAGAGCAGACCCTCACTGTTGCTGTGCCTCTGGCAGGCTCAGCCTCCAACTGAACCAGACCCAGCACGTCCCATCAAGTCAAGCACTGCTGAACTGGAACTCTGTGGAGGCCCTCGAGGCCAAGGGTGAGGTCACCAGAGGTGGTTGCAACACCTTCCAAGGCACACCTTTTAATGGCATGTGGTTTGGTACTCCTGGTAGTTGTTTGTGGTTCCTATTTTGGTCAGTGGTTTTGCACATTGAATCAGTGATTCAAATTGTATACATTGCATAATCCATTTAGAAATTGGTAGTGTTTTTTCATCTTTTTAAGTGTATTCTTTCCCCCCTATTTAGTCCAAGGGAAATCACCACGGTGCTGCTAGTAACGAAACCTACCAGGAACGCCTGGCCCGTCTAGAAGGAGATAAAGAGTCCCTCATATTACAGGTAGGTTCTTTTGGATGAAAACCAGCTTACCCGCTTACTTCTAGCTCTGTAACTTCCCCAACTGAACAAGAAGCACTGGGGTTTTCTCTGTTGGAAGTTTCCTGCTTGCAAAGTAAATGTTTCTGTTTAAAACAGGGTTTTCCTAGAACAAACCAGAAGGTAACTGGGGCACAGTTTAACTTTGGACTTGACTTTGGGGGGCTGTGAGTTCACTCATCATGCACTACAAAGTACCTGCCTCTACACACTGGAAGCCCTGTGGCAGGCTGATGCCAGGTGCTAAGGATGAACAAAACGGGCCCTGTCCTTCAGGAGCCCATAAGTCTTGGAAGGGAGATGAGATACATCACTAATAAAACAGACTCATGTGCAATATAGGCCTAAGGGTGAGCACTAATGGAATCAAGTCCAAGCGTCTAAAGCTGGATTTACACACTGAGCACTTTGATGCCAAATGCCCTGGAGCTAGTAACATGGGCTAAGTCTTTGATGGCACTCCTGCTTCCAAGGGAGGAATTCCAAAATTTCTCAAGGAGAAAGAGAACCAGAGAAAACTTTTTCATTTCTGAAGACCTGCATTACTTAGTAGAACATAAAGTTAGGCATGCAAGAAGCCTTTGCTGTTATTCTTAAGTACATAAGTGGATTTAGCAAGCATGTGCTAAAGGCCTGGATTGCTTAAGATATTTATTGGTGATTTGGAGAATATTACTATCCTAATCTCAGCTTCTTAAAAAGCTTGAAGGGTGATGTGTATGACTGGTGGTAGAACAGAAGAGGGAGTAGGTGGGACTTGGTACCTACCCCAGGGTATGGACTTTAGTGTAGAGAACTAAAATCGTCATGTGGCAGTGTGTTAATTTTTTTGCCTTACTTTTTTTCATTTTATTTTATGAACATAAGATTAATCAACAATTTTAGAAACTAGAAATTGTAAAAGAATTTAAAGCCGATTAACATTTGTCCTTTTTCCCAGTGTTTTTTCCCCTGCCCTGCCTCTTTTAAATAATTGAGATCCTACCAAATACACAATATTGTATCCTAGTTTTGTTCTTTCCTTCACTTCATTGATTTTTAAGTCATAAAATAATTGAATATATACCACTTGTCTGTCAGACACCAGTTTTAGATGCCAGGGACATAGCAGTGACAAAGCAAATTAAGTCCCTAGAATGATAGACAGGGAGGAAAAAAAGAGAAGGAAAGAAAAGGAGGTGGGAGGGAGGAAGGAGGAAAAGGTGAGAGAGAGAGAGAGAGAGAGAGAGAGAGAGAGAGAGAGAGAGAGAGAGAGAGAGAGAGAAAGAGAATATAAATACACCAATACCTAAAATGTTTTGGATATTGTTATGTGCTATGGGGAAAAAAAAACCGTATAAAAATAAGAACTGTGTAGTCAGGGAAGGTCTGACTAGAAGAAGCAAGGAAGGGAACCATGCAGATAACCTGGAGAAGTACATTCTAGGTAGAGGAGGTGGTCAATCCAGCCCACATACCAAGACAGGAGTATGCTTAATGTGAGGGAAGAACAGCAAGGGGTCATTGTGGCTGGATTGACTGCCATGAAGAATGGGGTAGAAGCCACCTTGAGAGAATTAGCAGGGCAGATTTTATAGCCCAGATGTTTTGAGGGCTGTGTAATTTGAAACTCCATGCTAATGACAAGATTGATGAAAGAGTATCCAACTTAGAATTTTGTAGCAAGCAGTATGAAATTGTAGACTTTTGAACCAGGACCCTTTATGATTGAAATAACATTCCTATTTAGAGGGGATTACAATTTAATAATGCTCTGTTTCACATTCACTTGGTTTTTTTAAA
Source organism: Castor canadensis (assembly GCF_047511655.1). NCBI lineage: Eukaryota > Metazoa > Chordata > Mammalia > Rodentia > Castoridae > Castor > Castor canadensis. The sequence goes on from NC_133386.1 coordinate 146,114,465, forward strand.
AAATAAAAAAGTCCAAATTCTTGAAAAATCCCTATTTAAATAAACCTAACACAATTAGAAAGCTATTTACCAGTAAAGTCAGAAGTTGACCCTAGTAGTTCCTTGGGATGAGGAGGGTGGTACCAGGATTTGAACTCAGAGCCTTGTTAGGCAGGCACTCTATCATTTGAGCCACACCAACAGCCTAACCCTAATGATTTTTGTTCTGCCAGGAGTATATTGACAAATTCTCAGGACAGCTCTTCTATGTTCACCTCTGCTCCTATTCCATAGTGGCTTGTGGAGCTGGTTAGGCAGATCCTCTGCAAAGCACAGCTTCTTGCTCAATCCACACGACAGCTTAGCCTGACTGAATTTTATGTTTTCTTGGGTGTATTTGTAGAAGAACAAGACCAACCATACATAACAAAATACTTTGTTTCCAGGATTAACTAAAAACAAAATATTTTATATCTTCATTATAATGTATTCCTTTAAAGCAAGGAGTTTCATCACCCCCCCCCCCATTTTTGTATCCTCCAATACCTAAAATTATGCCTAATATGTAGTAAGGGCTCAAAAGAAAAGTTTGGTTCTAGAGAACAGAGGTCATATTGTAGGATCTTTATCATTTCATCCTAATTTTCTACACCTCTCCTTTTTTTTAAAAATTTTTTTATTCATTTATTCATATGTGCATATATTGTTTGGGCCATTTCTCCCCCCGTCCCCGTCCCCTGCCCCCTTCTTCTCTCCCCCACCCTCCCTCACTTCCGGGCAGAACCTGTTCTGCCCTTATCTCTAATTTTGTTGAAGAGAAGACATAAGCAATAATAAGAAAGATAAAGTGTTTTGCTAGTTGAGACAAGGACAGCTGCACAGAGAGATTCCTAGCATTGCTTCCATGTACAAATGTGTTACAACTCAAGTTGATTCATCTCTAACTGACCTTTTCACTAGTTCCTAATCCCCTTCCCATATTGACCTCTGTCATTTAAGGTTTCTGTATTAGTTATTCTGCAGTGGGGACATCAAACGCTTTCATTTTTGGGTTTCCTACCTATTCCCAAAACTCCTGTGTGTGCTCTCCCCTTAGCATGTGACCCAAGTCCTACAACATTGCTGCATTTGCCCTAGATCTAAAGTCCACATATGAAGGAGAACAAAACGATTTTTTGGTCTTCGGAGCCTGGCTAACCTCAATCAGAATGATGTTCTCCAGTTCCATCCATTTACTTGAGAATAATAAGATTTCATTCTTTTTCATGGCTGAGTAAAATTCCATTGTGTATAGATACCACATTTTCTTAACCCATTCATCAGTAGTGGGGCATCTTGGCTGTTTCCATAACTTGGCTATTGTGAATAGCACTGCAATAAACATGGGTGTGCAGGTGCCTTTGGAGTAACCTGTGTCACATTCCTTTGGGTATATCCCCAGGAGTGGGATTGTTGGATCATATGGTAGATCTATGTTTAGATTTTTAAGAAGCCTCCATATTTTTTTCCAGAGTGGTTGCACTAGCTTGCATTCCCACCAGCAGTGTCCGAGGGTTCCTTTTTCCCCACATCCTTGCCAACATCAGTTGTTAGTGGTGTTTTTGATGATGGCTATTCTAACGGGGGTGAGGTGGAATCTTAGTGTGATTTTGGTTTGCCATTTCCTACATGGCTACAGATGGTGAGCATTTTTTCATGTGTTTTTTGGCCATTTGAATTTCTTCTTTTGAAAAGTTCTGTTTAGTTCAGTTGCCCATTTCTTTATTGGTTCATTGATTTTGGGAGAGTTTAGTTTTTTAAATTCCCTGTATATTCTGGTTATCAATCCTTTGTCTGATGTATAGCTGGCAAATATTTTCTCCCACTCTGTGGGTGTTCTCTTCAGTTTAGAGACCATTTCTTTTGTTGTGCAGAAGCTTTTTAATTTCATTGCATCCCATTAGTCCATCCTTTCTCTTAGTTGCTGATCTGCTGGGGTTCTATTGAGGAAGTCCTCACCTATACCTATTGCTTCCAGAGTATTCCCTGCTCTTTCCTGTACTAACTTCAGGGTTTCAGGTCTGATATTAAGGTCCTTGATCCATTTTGAGTTGAAACTAGTACAGGGTGATAAACATGGATCTAGTTTCAGTTTCTTGCAGATGGATAACCACTTTTCCCAGCAACATTTGTTGAAGAGGCTGTCTTTTTTCCATCATATATTTTTGGAACCTTTGTCAAAAATAAGGTCGGAAGAGCTGTGTGGATTCATATCTGGGTCCTCTATTCTGTTCCACTAGTCTTCATGTCTGTTTTCGTGTCAGTACCATGCTGTTTTTATTGCTATTGCTTTGTAATTAGTTTGAAGTTGGGTATTGTGATACCTCTAGCATTGCTCTTTTTGCTGAATATTGCCTTGGCTATTTGCAGTCTCTTGTGTTTCCAAATGAACTTTAGGGTAGATTTTTCAATCTCTGTCATGAATGTCATTGGGATTTTGATGGGAATTGCATTAAACATGTAGATTACTTTTGGTAGTGTGGCTATTTTTATTATGTTGACGGTACTAATCCATGAACACAGGAGATCTCTCCACCTTCTGTAGTTTTCCTGAATCTCTTTCTTCAGAGGTTTGTAGTTCTCCTTGTAGAGGTCATTCACATCCTTTGTTAAGTTTACTCCTAGGTATTTGATTTTTTTTTTTGAGGCTATTGTAAATGGAATTGTTTCCATATATTCTTTCTCAGTTTGTTCGTTATTGGTGTATAGAAAAGCTAATGATTTTTGTAAGTTGATTTTGTATCCTGCCACCTTGCTATAGCTGTTTAGGGTGTCTAGGAGTTTTGGGGTAGAGTTTTTTGGGTCTTTAACATATAGGATCATATTGTCTGCAAACAGGAATATTTTGACAGTTTCTTTACCTATTTGTATTCCTTTTATTTCTTCTTCTTGCCTAATTGCTCTGGCTAGGAATTCCAGTACTATGTTGAATAGGAGTGGGGATAGTGGGCACCCTTGTCTCATTCCTGATTTTAGGGGAAATGGTTTCAGTTTTCACCATTAAGTATGATGTTGGCTGTAGGTTTGTCATATATAGCCTTTGCAATGTTGAGGTACTTTCCTTCTATTCCTAGTTTTCTTAGAACTTTTATTGTTGGATCTTGTTGAAGGCTTTTTCTGCATCTATTGAGATGATCAAGTGGTTTTTGTCTTTGCTTCTATTAATGTGCTCTGTTACATTTATAGATTTGTGTATATTGAACCACCCTACACCTCTCCTTTTTTAATACTTAGAGTTAACATTGAGGACCCTGCAGCCCTGTTGTCTTTAGTTTTATGCACAACTATAAGCTATGGAATACTAGAAACTGCAAATTATTCCTCAATCCCCTATGTGGACAAGCACATAGACCCATGGTATGGTGCAGCCATATATAGTTTTTAATCCTCATAATGGGGTTAACCATAAAACATCTTTTCAAATAGAAACTCTGGATTCCTGGAGGCAGCATCACACCCCAAATCCTGCTCTTTTGATAGTGCAGTTACCAGTTGAAAAGGTCAGGGCCACTGATAGTATTGAACAACAAAGACTAAACACAAAGAAAAACACAGAAAGATTTGTTGTTTAAAATGGGCCTAAATTGACAGAAGAATTTTTGGATTTGAATTGAAATGTTAGCACACTTCAGTTTCATGGATAATTCACTCATCATTTAGGAACATAAAAACAGAATGCTTCAAGTAGCCAGGTTAATTTAGTTTCAATCCTTTTTAAATAACAACTTTATCACTTAATAAAATTTATTTAAACACTCATAAACAAATTAACATTAACTCTTTAAGGCTCCATCTGTCATTCCATTACAGAATGAGCAATAGTTGAGGATAATCTGTATGTCATCAGCCATGTCTCTAAATGAAAGGATCTCAATTTACCAACTGTTGATTCTTTATTTTTGGGAGCCCAGGCATTCACTTCCTTCATTTTCCTGCTTTGAGGTATATTTTATTAAACAAAACCTAAAAGGATCCTCTGGAGTGGTTTACTAATAGAGAAGAATATGAAAGCCCTCTTGGTATGTATTTAGGACATAATTTAAATCACTTATTATAAATGGGTTTTTAGTAGTTAATACATCCAATAGAGAGTCTCAGAGTTCCACAGAACAATGACTTATTTTTCCTGTCACGTATGTGCACTGTGGCTTCTGTATGTATATGACTTAGAGTCATGTTTTGGCCTGTGAAGCACAAAACCCCTCTGGAGCCAAGTTTTGTCAGTGCTAATACATGCCCTTTATGTCTCACATTCCTTAATTGCTTCAAAACACTTGCCTGATAGGTGAGCAGTCCTCACACCCTTATGAGAGAGGTAAGGTCATTGGTTAGTTCCATAGAGGTTTGGATAGCTCTTTCACATGAGGTGACAGAAGTTCTGGCAAGCCAGCTGAGATATGCCTTGAGGTTGGGCTGCCCTATTAGAGGAGTAAGGAGCAGGAGTCCAGCCCAGAGGCAGCTCTTGTGGCTATTGGCTGCTTTCCTCTTGAGTCTGTCAAGAGCAGGAAACGTGAGCAACGACATTCAGGCAGTGGAAGAGGCTTCTTGGTAAGGTGACAATCTAACAGGAGTTGCCTTCATCCAGGACACTTCCCCACCCTCCACTTACCTAAAAGAAAGCACGTCCTTGGCATGCGAGCCAGTGATGTGCTTCCATTGCTCACCTATTGTGGGAGCCTTTCTGCCTCAAACACTTTCCCCGTTCCTCCATTGTTTTGTTTCCTGAAACAGGTGAGTGTCCTCACAGACCAAGTGGAAGCCCAAGGAGAGAAGATTCGGGACCTAGAAGTGTGTCTGGAAGGACACCAGGTGAAACTTAATGCTGCTGAAGAAATGCTCCAACAGGTAAGGGCAGGGTAGAGCGGAAGGGCACTGGGCTTGAAGCAGCTCCTGTGTGAAAGTCCCTTTCTGTGCTCCCTGCTTACTTTGCCATCCTGTCTGGAGGTGAGAATCGCTGCTCAATGTGCAGTGTTTAGACAGCAGGTGAAACCAGCCTGAGTTGAGGGCGGGGAAGGGCTGGCATGAGATGTCTAACCTGTTGAGCTGGTTAGACAGATTCCTAGGCAGCGTTTTCTCCAGCCTGGTGCAGTGAGCCTTGTTGGCTGTTATCTTATCACAAGAACCATAGTCTGCTGATGCATGGCATCTGGGGTTTTAGAGTGTCATTTTATCACCTGTTTTTCTGCCCCCTTTCCTCCTCTCACTCTTTTCCCTCTCATTCTGTGTAGTTTTGTTTGATAAAAATTATCATATAAATATCTTGATATAGTTTAATAGACATTAAAATGCAAAACAAAAGCCTGCAATATTTAGCTTTTCCCCTACATTTCAAATAATGTTCTTTCCTTGTTCCTTTTTGGTGGTTGTCATGATGTGTACACATAATTTACAAAGCTGTAGTCACACAGAGATACAATTTAGTCCTTAGGTATTTATTTGCTTACTATCATATAGTGACTCTTTTTCATTCTAAAATTTTCAGGGTAGTCATCTTTATTAAACACTTATAATAATTTTTTAAAGTTAAAGTATCATAATTGAATTAAGCATTCTTTGTCTCCAGAATAGTTTTATTTTAAATAATGAGCTGCAATTATTACAGATTTTTTATTTTTTTTATCCGAAGTCCACTTAGAATCTGTTGAGAAGCTAATTAGGTTTTTTATTCAACCTATTATTAGTACAGTTCCTTAACTTAAATCATTCTTGCATTTTCAGTTATTTTGAAAATTAATCCCTGCCTGAAGTTTAAGTATGTCTGCTTTGTAGCCCCAGTATGGTAGTTGGCACATGAAAGATTCTCACCAATTATTTAAGGAGCAAAAATCATTCCTTTAAAATGAATAGATTCAAATTAGATAACTTTACAATCTTTCCCCCACAGCTTCTTCTTTTCTTTTTATTGTTATGATTGGCCTACAGTTCAAATATTTCTTGACAGTATAGTAATGAACACAGGCCTTGCATTTTATCTTTGGTCTTAAACTTCTTAGTGTCAATGTTTGTTTGTTTTGTTTGAGTGCACTTGAAGATCTTAAGGGGAGGGAGTAAGTCAGTATTCTTATGCATATGCCTTCATAAAAACTATTTCTAATGGCTCAGATGTTGTTAGTTTATCTTTTCATTACTGATTAATAAGTTACCCTATCCTTGGCTCCATTTGAGTTTCTATTTAGATTGTATGCATTTCTCTTGCTCATGGTAGTCTCAAAAAATTGTGAGTAGCAACAGGTATCTGTGTTTTTAATTGAATCTTTCTTTTGAAGACCAGGAAAGAAAATATTCTGATGGAAAAAATCTCAAATGACAGGAAAGCACTTTCACAAAGGCTGGATAAAACAACCTACTAGATTATGTTTTTAAGTCTGCAGAAGGTGTGGTTGTGAGGTGGAAAAACAAGGAAGGAAGATGATAGAATGCTGTAAACAATCCAAAAGAAACCATGAAAATTTGAATGTGAAAATGTCACAGGGTTGATGTTTCAGGAAGATGGTTCCTGGCAGTAACCACATAATGGGAGGTCAGAGAATGGCTGCATTGTAGTGCCTGAGTTATCTGCCTTTCTGCCCTAACTTCTCTTCCGTACTCCTCCACATCTCTCAATGGCATTTTTCTGCTCTAAGTCTCTATGCCAAGGAGTCTGATGGAGGTGCCCAGTACCAAGTGGGGACAGGCTGCCTTGTCCTTCAGCATTATCCCATGCATGACATTTTAAACTTTTAAAAGTCTTAAACTCAATTACTCTTTGTATTCTGTTTATTCTAAATCTTTCTTAGGTGCTGTGAATGAGATATCAGGCATTGTTTTGTGTGTGCTATAGAGGTGCTGTCATTACCTATTATATTTTAGAGAATTATATCTCATTATTTTAAATAAGGTTTTAAAGATTTTCCTAAACTTGACCAAGTTCTTTTTTGTGCCCATAAACTTTCACTGTGTTCTCTCAATCATTCAAGGGTAAAATTCCTTGAAAATTGTCAGTTAAGATCATGGGACACATTTGAGCCTTAGCTCCCACTTGGGTGTTTGGTAGTGTCAGAGCTTCAAATCTTTGAGTTCCAAGCTCCAAATCTCACATTCAATGTGTATGCTGTTGCTTTCCTGAAATAAGCTCAATGCCATTTCTAAAGACACTTGATTCTTATAGTGCTGACGGATTGCCATCTATAGCTTAGAGTATGTACATTTCCTCTGAACTGGGGGCAGGCAGAGACTTGCCTAGTTGGGTGAGATACTATGGGCTGCAGGGCTCTTGGCTTCTGGCAGTAGGAGCAAGAATGACTCATGTCCTGGAGGCAGAGTATGGATGAAAACAGTTGCCTCTTTCTGTCAGCCTAAGAGACCATTCCTTTCCTGAGCCAAGCCTGGCCTACTGTGCTCAATGTGAGCCTTTCCCTGGCTCCACCTGTAGACCCAGTACTTCCCCTGGGTGTTCTGTTATGCTGCTCCTGATAACCTCACAAAACTGTATGCATCGTGCCTAAAGGCAGCAGCTGCTATTCAACTCCAGTTGACTTCCTATGTAGGCTCAGTAGTGCTAGATAATTCATTTTTCATAAGAAGGTAGTAATTCAGAATTAAAGACTTAAAGATAACAATTGTTAAAATATTGGCAACTAACACAAATTTTAAAAATTACTGTGTGAATTACAGAGGATATGGCTGTAGGTCAAATTTGACCTAAAAACCTACAATATGCAATACTAGCTCTAGACCTTGCCCCTTCCACTGACTAGAATAGCATTAGAGGACTTAAGGAAACCCAAATCCAATGAGCATAGCCCAAACCCCCTGCTTAGTTAGGCTCCCAAAAGTCCATTGAGCTTTCTCTCCTTACAGATATTCTCCTGACCAATGTTAGCTTTATTTCAGGAGTTTGTCCCCTACTCAAGTCATGAGCCAAGCACTCCTTACCCTGGCCCAACCCAGCCCCTGTTCATTGCTGATCTCTCAGCTCTTAGCTTACTATTGGCACATGAACTCATCCAGCCTCCAGGAGAAAGTATAAGACTTCTCTTGCTGTTAGATAAGCAAATCAGAACCAAACAGAAAGAGCACAGGGGCACATTTAAGGGTAGTCTCTCTCATCAACAGTGCTCTGCCAGATGCAGAGTGGAAAGAGAGCAGCTGTGAGTACCTTTCAGGACTGCCTGTGGAAGCCTCTTCTCAGATTATGGTCTCAGACTCATCCAGTATGCCTGGACTTTTCAGGAAAAGTTTCCCATTAAGAAAATACATTTCCTAGGAAATGTGCAAATGGATCTGTAAGAAGGAAAGTGTCTGAGTGTGTTTTCATTGGTATGAGATAGTGTGGGCCTGGGTAAAGAGACCTCAGTGCCTCTCTGGTCCTTAAGCTGACCTGGTATTGTCCAGCTGTACACTGAGGCCATCAGAACCCAGAGCCCAGAGTTGTATTCCAGAAATATAGGAGTGAGCAAGAGACCTCCTCATGATGGCTCAGAATGTGCTGGAAAAAAATCTCTGTGTCACCAGGAGGGCTCCCTAATTCTGTTGGTATATTTGAGATGCCTAGTAACTTTCTCTAAAATGGCCTCCATGGGAGGTTCCTGGAGCCTACTGGGGTGCAGCCAGTTCCTGCACAATAAGCTCCTCTCCAGACGGTGATCATGTTAGGGAAGAAGCTGTTGGTATCCAGAAAGCAGAGGTTTTACATGGCTGACAGCCACATGGAGAATTTTCAGAGACTGGACATTTATCCATACAGTCAACATTAAGAACAGAGACGATGTTCAATGTGAAAATGAAGATGGGATGAGGGAGCACAGTAAGGAGGAAGAAAGGGTGCAAACATCTCTTTCTTTCCAAGCACATTACCTTGCTCTGGGAAACCTTGGGTGACACCAGTGTCTGTTTCAAGCCTCCTACTTGACCCAGAGCTCTAGGGTTATTATCATGGTTTTGGCTGCCTTTTAGGTGAGCTGTGGAGAGTGATAGTGTAGGGGGTTGGGACTCAGTAGACATGAGTGTCTGTAGATTAACCTCTAGCCATTGATTTAGAAAAGTCAGAGAATCTGTTCTTCTAATTTATAGAGAATAAGGACAATATGGAGTCTACATTGCCCAACTCTACTACCTCCCAGAGTTGTAAGATTATTCAAGTTGTTTAAAAAAAAACTATCATACTAATGACCAATATAAGTCAAAACACTGAGCAGGGGGGTTGGGGGCTTAGGACCCAGACCTTGTACCTGGCTGATAAAGGATTTATTTCTGCCTCAAAGAGAATATTAAAGAGAACCATGACATGATTTAGCAGGGAACAAATCTGTCTGAGGAGGCAAGACACTGAGTCATGAGTGAAGAAAGTAGGCATTTCCAAATAGTCTCTAAAACTCCCTCTGGGATATTTATGAAGCACAGATAACTAGTTTCTTCAAGTTTATCTTATTTGATGTGGAGGTCTCTAGACCACAGTGAGGAGTGATATATTAAGCCCTTTTTATAGGTAAAGCTGAGGTTCAGAGAGATGATTCAGTTAGTAGAGACTGAATCTAGAATAAAACTCAAGTTGACTATAAGCACCTCTTCTCTGCCCAGTGCTACTTATGAGCCAGGCTTCCCAGCAAGACCCAGACCTTTTACTTCAAAGGGCAAAGGGTCATACTTTTCCTTTCATGTCTTTCCATGGCCCATCCTTTCATTCTGGTTTCAGATTTCCAGGCTGGCTGCAGTCCTCTGTCATTGGTCAGTAATTCGCTGGATCATGTTCCACACTTAAAAAATGGAGGTAATTGCTTCAAGATGTGCCCCTTTACGGAGAATAAGTTGAAAGGCAAATTCTTTCTATCAGCTTCAGTCAGAACCTGAGCTTTAGAAAAGGAAATGGTGGGTTGCTCTGAGATACAAACTTTCATCTCTGAGAAAGGGACTATGTTTGTCCTTCTGGAAGAAGTTAGTGGTAGTGATGAAATGAGAGGGATAAGTGAAAGTTTTGTCCACTGTTTTTTCCTATAGCTTCATTACCTGGTTTCATGGTCTTTCACAATGAAAGAAACAAGCCTTCTTTCCCCTCCCTCCCACCCCCTTTGTCCTTGTCTTGCTCTTTACAGGCAATCTTGAAACAATTATGAGCAGAAGCATAATGCTGCTTATGAAACCATTGTCCCTTATCCTTAGCCTGCTGCCTCCCCACCCCCTCTCCTCACATATCATGGTAACTGCAGAGATCTGAGAGAGAGATTCTCAGCAGGATTTGAACCTGAAGGCCAGGATGCCTGAGCAGGGCAATCCTTGTCTGGCAAGGATGCTGATACTCCAGACAGAAGGCGGACTCCAGTCTTGGGAATGAGAACTAGTGATCTAAATAATATTTTCCTTAAAAGGTAGACAGAATAAATCAACAGCAAAGAAAATGGAGAGAAAAAAAGGAAAGATCAGGAAAACCTGGCACAGAGAAGATGGGGTGGCAAAGAGTAGCTTTCACTGATTTGATGAAGAGTGGAATTGGTAAGTGCCAAGAAGTACAGCTGCATCTAAAGTTTCGGCATTGGATTCCAGGAGCAAAATTACTTCTGTGCCCTACGTAAGTAAAGGCAGGGGGTAAGTTGTAGGCAGGCAGACAGACATGTTGAGGAATAAAAGGAAGAAGAGGCAGCAAGAGTTGATTATCCCTTTAGGAGTTTGACTATGAAGGTGGAAGAGAATGACAGGAAGAGACAGCACTCACACACACACACTACTACCCATGAAGAAGACACGAGAGTTGATGGTGGCAACTGGAGGGGCAGACAACATCAAGAGGGAAATTTCTTTAGAATGTCAGAAATTTGATCACGTTTATAGCCTTAGGAATGGGAGCTGATGGTGAGGGAGAGATTAAATGCCTGTCATAGTGGATGATTGATGGTTCTACCCTAGACTAGCACAGAACTTGGTGGAAACTTCCTGAAAAGTGGTACAAAAATGATAGAGAAGCAATGTGAATGGCAATCTTTTTGTGTTACCAGCTGGAGGAAGAAACAGGACCAAAAATCAGGGGGAAAATCCAAAGGTTACTGATTACCCATGAAGGTAACTTTATAATTCATCAAGATGTATGAGGATGCCCGAAGAGTCCAGAGACAGAAATGGCCAGAGACAGGAAAGTCTTCAGATGTGGCAGTTCAAGAACAAATTCTGGAAGCATTGCATTCCTTGTTGTATACTTTTTATGTGTAATCTGGAAACTTGCTGGGCTAGGGAACAAATTTGTTTTGTTTTGTTTTGTTTGTGGTACTAGGGCTTGAACTCAGGGCTTTCACCTTGAGCCACTCCATCAGCCCTATTTTTTGTGAAGGGTTTTTCAAGATAGGGTCTCATGGATCCATTTGCCCAGGCTGGCTTTGAATTGTGATCTTCCTGATCCCTGCCTCCTGAGTAGCTAGGATTACAGGCGTGAGCCACCAGCGCCCAGCTAGGGAACAGTTCTTTAAAGTGAGAGAAGCTGACAGAGAAGATAGCAATGTACAGTTGTGGCAATTAGCCTTGGAAAGGAGCTCAGTGCTTGCTTTTTCTAAGACAGGGATTAAAGAAATATGAATGGGATGATTCTGGAAAACATGAAACAGAACTTAAGTTTAATGAATGATTTGTTTTATCTTTTCTGTAAATACAAGGAGAGATTATTTGAGGAGAAGAGGGGTTTGAGGAGAAGACTGTGGGGACATTGTATGGTTTAGGGCTTGAGGAGAATAGAAAAGATTTGGAACCGTCCTTATTTGGAGATGAATATAAGTTTCACAGACAGTATTGAAGATAAGCTGTTATTAGTGTGAATTTGTATAGAAACCAAATGACATCATTAAGTGACTTTCCTTATCAATTCTCAGGCCATGGGGAGTGAAAACATAAAAAGCTATGAGATTTGGCTGAAGTGGGCTATGGTAAACACCTATCAAGTCTAGGGGCAGGGTGAGTTTGGTGAAGGACTTTTTAGTGTAGATATTAAATACAATTGAAATGACTAACTTCAAGGTATAAAGTGGGTAGGAAGACAAATATTGCTTAAAGAAAGTTGGTAAACCAGGCAAATAGGGAGTTATTAAGTAACTAATGGCCACAGAAGAAATTAGAGGTTGAGTGAGCAACTTGGGACAGTTGAAAGGTCAAAAGATAGTGATCAGAGGAGAGAATTTCAGAGTAGAAGACTTTAGAAGTAGAGCAAACACATTTGGGAAAAAGATGAGAACCAAGATATGGCCATGCTGCTAAGAAAGTGAAGTGAAGTGGAAGCAGAGTTTATGGGAGCTGAAGTCAGTGTGAAGCTGAACAGGTCAGTGAGTGAATAGTGAATGAAAAGTCATTAACAAAGATGTTGAAGCTACTGAAAAGATGGAAGGTGCCTAGGGTAGGTAGAAAAGCTTTTGCTCAAAAGCCTCAAGGAAAGTGGGAAGCAGTATTGGTTCTAGAGACTTGGGGAGAATGTGGTAACATTGAATGGCACTTCCTTAGACGAAGAAGGTAGGCCAGGCTCACACCTGTAATTGTAGCTACTCAGGAGGCACAGATTAGGAGGATATCGGTTTGAAGCCAGCCTATCACAAAAAAAGGGCTGGTGGAGTGGCTTAAGGTGTAGGCCCTGAGTTTAAGCCTTAGTACTGTTTAAAAAAAAAAAAGAGTCTGTTTATGTTGGAAGTAGAAGGAGTAATTGAGGATGTGGGGTAGTTAATTCCTATTAAGTCATGAATTTTAGTAATTCCAGTACATAATAGTGTCCAGGGGCCTTGTTGGGTCTAGAAATGGGGAAGTTCAGTTAGATTGAGATAAGCTTGTTGAAGGGTGAATTTTGAATTTGCAGACTAGAACAGTAATTGGTAGTAAGAAGGATCAGAAGGGAGATCATTTTGAAAGGTAAAAGTACATTTAATAGGTATTAAGCTAGAAGATAGTGGATAAAAGTTTTATTATTAGTATACTATAATGAATTAAGTAACCTCAGGTCTCTAGTTAAATCTTTAGTCTGTCCAACTGGAATGTCCACTTGGAATGTTAGTGTGACCAATTCAAACACTGGTATGACTAATTAGAACGGCTGTTGGAACCAATTATAATATTACCCTCATCAACTGAAACATTGGTATGACAAATTACAACCTGGTAGTTAAAACAGCTAGAGGGATTTTGGCAATAGCAAAAGTAGAGTAGGTGATTAACTTTCAAGAGAGAAGCATTTTGAGGCTTTTTTGAATTCTACCAAAGCAATATCTCAAATGCTAATCTGTAGACAAAGCTTCATGAATATCATCTTAAGATACTTAGTCAACAGGGGCTGTGTTTTTCAACTGTCATATCCCTAGGTATTGGCCTCTGATAGGTAGTTAAAAACAAATGAAATCTCTAGAGGACTCTTTTCCTGATATCTTAGTATTCCAAAGTAATTGTTATGGACTGTGGTTTGTGTACCTATTTCTTTTCCTTTTTGCACTAGCAGCAAGGAAGCTCACATATATATCTCTAGCTGTTCCCAGTACTTTATGGTATGAGTTTTCTCCTAACTCTGGCTTAAACCTTCTTTCCCACCTGCTTTAATTTTGTTTGTTTGTTTATTTATTTATTGTACTGGAGTTTGAACTTAGAACTTTGTACTTGCCTACCTGTTTAATTTTTATGACTTATTTTTAATTGGAAACATTTATTTTTGCAAACTGCCTTAAATCATCTTTGAAATGATCAGGTAAACAAAAAGATGGCGAGACACAGAGAATGAGGTGGTAGAGAAAGAGAGGGAGATATGAAGTGGCAAGAGGGAGTAGAAGAGAGTAAGTTATATAGGGATATAGAGGAGAGGATTGCATCTGAAGAAATTTAGATATTCAAAGCTAAGAGAACTCATTATTTCTATGTATAACCTGCATAGCCTTAGCATCAGACCCTAGTATTTACTAGGCCTGTGCTCAGTGAAATCGTGCCAATCTGAGTGGACATTTCCTGGGCTCAGAAAATATTTGTTGACTATTTTCTCGGCATGTATTTTTTAATTTCCCTTAAAATTCTTTGATGTTTTTCTGTGTTGGGGAAGTATATGATATGTGATATATTAGACAGAAATGAGTTCTGGAGCCAAAGAGGCCTTGGTTTGAAAACTAACTCTGCTTATAATTGGTATGTGTCCTTGGCCAAGAGACTTACTCACCCTCTCTGGGCCTGTTTTGTCATTTGTAGAATTGGGATACTAATATTTACTGCCAGATCCCTGGGAGGGTTTATTAAGAGAGTGTATATAAAAAACACCCAGCAGTGCTTGGTGCAGAGGAGACACTCAACAAATTCAAATTTTCCGTTACATTGGACACATTCATCTGTCTGACTCCTTGGGCCAAGAAGTCCATAATTCTGACACAGTAGTCCTGCTGCCCTTGCCCTGTCAGCCAGCCCCAGAAGGTCTGGCTTCCTCAGTCCAGTGCTGAGCTACTGGACTTCTAGCTAGCCATTCTCTCAGATGGACAATTTGTAGCTCAGCTTTTCCAGGGACTGTCACCCTTTGGCCTGGGAAATCATGTATTCCCAGTCAAACTGTCTGTTGTATGTAATTTGATTCATGACCTGAGGACAGTTCTAAATGTATGAAATCAAAACTGTTGGATTAGAATGTTGGGATCACCATTCTTGTGCTGGGGTTCAGTTGCCCATGATGATACAAAATGTTCAGAACAATACAGGATATTTTTTCCATCTGGTTCTTTTTTCTGATGCTCTCCTGGTTTGGTGCCAGGACCTTTGTAGCGAGGGTCTACCTTGTGCCAGGATTTGGGTCATCATAGGACATTGCCATTTGCCAATAGCAAAATATCTTGTCTTGCACTTTAGAAAATGCTTCTGTTTTTTGAAGTCCTTTATAATACCTAGTAGCCCTCTGCAAGTGCTTTGCTTTACCCTTTCTTTTTTTTCATTGAATATTTTTAGTAAGTATATATGTTTATGATAGGTTTGGTGTCAAGATTCTGAGGTCTCTGTTTGTAATAAGGTACTGTTCTAGAGATAGCAGCACTGGTAATAATCTTTCTGGTCTCTCCTCACAATCAGGAAAGAACAACCTTCTTATTTACAACCCAGCTGTAATATGGGTACACCTCAGGAAAGATCAATCTCCCATAATAATATTTCTATATAATCATTCAAAAATACTCATTGAACATCCATTATTATATGTTCTAACTACCATCTGGGTTCATTGTAATGAAGTCTAACTTTGAAAAATGTAGAAGTCTGGGTTGAGCAGAGATTATGCCCAGGATGTGATTTAGAAATTTCAATTTTGAAAAATACATTGTTAATATAAGTTCTTATCTGTGTGTTCTGGTAGAGAAGACTTGCTTCTCTGTCTTATAGGTAGAGATAGAGGAAGTTGGTTCTTTGAGCATACCCATTCATTTTTGTCTGGTTGGAAGTAATAATTATTTGGTGGGGAAACATGTTTTTTGAGAAATGTAGTTTGTTTTTCAAAGCGCAGTGGGTACTGTCAAGGCTGTGCTATCTCTAATGACCTTGGGTAACCTCAGACTTAGCCCTAATGGACCTGTGGCTTATCTGCAGCAGTCTCCATTCTGTGTTGTGCAATATACAACTTAGATATTGATTTATGTGCTATGGATGGAGCAAGAGCTGTCCTTGTTGCCATGGTGGTTTATGATTTTGGGATTCATTTTTCTTGCAGGAGCTGCTAAGTCGCACATCTCTTGAAACTCAGAAGCTTGATTTGATGTCTGAAGTGTCTGAGCTGAAGCTCAAGCTGGTTGGCATGGAGAAGGAACAAAGAGAGCAAGAGGAAAAGCAGAGAAAAGCAGAGGTGAGTGTGATACACCAGCTTCTCAGAGGAGAACCTGTATTGCCTGAAACTCAACTTTGTGTGGGGGCTACCCAAATATGAACCCAGTCCATCTGGTCAACCCCAATTCTGGCAGCCACTAGGTGCCAAAAATTTCTATGCACTAGAGACACAATGATCTGTTATTACCAAGTTATCAGGTTTTGCTGTGACTGCAAATTTCAGAAATGCCCAAACCACCCAGTTTTGGCTTTAAGTGTTTGTCCTCCCTCAAACTGCTGACAAGTATGGAAAGGAAAGCAGTAGTGAGGGAAGGATCAGACAAACATGGAGGGATGTAAGATGTCTTCTGTGAGAACTAGGTAATGACAATGTACTGGGATGAGGCCTTCCAACAGCCTACTGTTACAATAACTAAAGAATCTGGAGATATTTTTGACATGCATTCCACTGACAAAGATGGAAGTCTCAGATTAGATGTTTTTCTCCTGATGGGTCATATAGGTGTGCCCCAACACATACCCTCTCTAAAGGAATATTTTGTTGATTTTGTTTTTTTTCAAGCTACATATACCATTGTGTAGAACATGACAGACTATATTATGAATAAGTGTGTAGAGAATTTTAAGGTCACAGTGCTTTATTTGAGATAAGGCAGCCTGTTTTAACCTTAGATAACCACCTTCATGTATTTGTATTCACACTTAGAATTGTAAGATATGAAAGAAGAAAGGTTTTATGTTTAGAAAAATCTTGGCTTACTTACTGATCTACTGTTCAATAACTTTGAAATTCAAAAAGTTACTTAACCTCTATGAATCTAATTTCTTTATTTATAAAATGGATAATTATGTGTTAAAGATCAAATAAAATCACAAAAGTTAAGCACCTATCATAATATCTGGCTTTTTGAAGGTGCCTCCATTTAGGCATCTCAAAAGTCAAAAGATGTACATTGTTCTGTTCTGGTAAGTGCCAACATGATTTGCACAGACACCTGCCATATTTCTTTTTGCTGGGTAAATGCTGGTGATTGGGACACTTCTAATGTGTGAATGTATATTCCCTATATTGCTTTAGGAAATATGTTCCGTAGTTGCCAATGGAGGAGATCTCCAGTAAGCAAAGAGCATTGACTTCTAGCGGATAAGAGTGCAGGCTGTTGAATCAGATCTCCAGCTTTGATACATACTCAGCTACTCAGTGGCGTTAATCCTGGCCAAGTGATTTAACCTTCTAAATCTCTGTTTCTTCTTCTATAAGATGGAGATATTAACACTTGCTTTCAGTTGTTGATTTTCTGAGGAGTGAATGAGATTATGTATGTGTAGCCTTTAGTGAGGAGCACATAGTAATAGCTTTTTTTAATCACTTACTAATGGTGTTAAGCACAGTAAAAATGGAAATGCATACTTAGATATATTATTTACATACTGCAAAGATCAAACAGACTGAATGTCCTTTGTGAAGTATTAATTGACTGGACTCTGTTTCTTAAATGTTTGTAGGAAAGCAGTTGAATTTTCTCCTGGTATTGTCATTTTACCAAAGCTCCCTTCCTTCCCTTCCTCCCTTCCTCTCTTCCTCCCTTCCTCTCTTCTTCCCTTCTTTCCTCCCTCCCTCCCTCCCTTCCTTTCTTCCTTTTCTGAAAGATTGTTTTTATATTTATTTAGCGGTAGTGGTTTTCCATCTGACTGTTGTTCATGCATGAGGTAACAGAGACCCTGATTTTCTGACTGCTATCCTCCCAGATCACAATCCTTCTTGGTTGCTAGTACAAATATTAGGTTTCCATGTGGAGGAATTTTGTAGGCTGTTCAAACCTGTGCTAATCAGTGAATAGCCACATGATCTGAAACAAATTCCTCATTCTTGTAATTGAACATACTCCTTGCTGTTATGCTCCAAACCTCTGCCTCTGTTTGTAGCTATCTGGAGCACCCGGAGCTTAAAACCATGAGTGCTGCTTAAGCCACACTGTTGTCATGTGATGAAAATGTTTATTTTGAGTGAGCCATTTTGCTGGCTCAGGTTACCAGAGGTTATAATTGCTTGAATAAAGGGAATCCTGCTTCCCTTCCCATTCTGCTGCTGTTTTCCAGTGAACGTATTTAGCCTGAGGGCTGATTGCTTGTGGTTTGGGAAAGGCAGGACATTTTTTTAAGGTAGGCAGATCTGAAATAAACTTCCTGCTTTAGTTATCTTTTGTCACTGTGAGAAAATACCTGAGGAAATCAACTTAAAGGAAGAAGGATTTATTTTGGCTCACAGATTCAGAGGTTTCAGTCCGTGGTCAGCTGGCTTCATTGCAGTGGATCTGTGGTGAGGCAGTGTATCATGGTGCTGGCACCGTGTGGCAGAGAAGGTTGCTTAATCTCATGGCAAACAGGAGGCAGAAAGAGACAGGAATGAGTTGGGGACAAGACGTACCCTTCGAAGCACAGTGACCCAGTTCCTTCAACCAGGCCCCACCTCCTAGTTTATATCACCTCCCAATAATGTCATCAAATCACAAATCCATCAATGGATTAATCCATTGGTGAAGTCAGTCCTCATGCTCCAATCACTTCCTAAAAGTCCATTAACTGGTAACCAAGCCTTTAACACACAAGCCTTCAGAATCAAATTGTAAGACTTCCTAAGTATAACTCAGGGTTTATCCTCAAATTCTATTTTATGTTTCAATGAAAAAAAAAAGCTGCTATTAATGAAAGCACTGTAGACTGCTCCTCCTGCTTTGGTTCTGATCATACCTAAGTCAGTGTCCTGTTGCCTGTTGTGAGGCATGCAAATGATTAGAGGTGGCCATTTGGTAAGATCTGAGGAGTGAAGGTACAGGTTTTCTGATGGCCAGCCTTGCTTAGCAGTTGGTTGGGAGTGGTCCACACGAGATGTGGACATTGGGTTTGTTTGTTTTATCTTTTC
Source organism: Castor canadensis (assembly GCF_047511655.1). Taxonomy (NCBI): domain Eukaryota; kingdom Metazoa; phylum Chordata; class Mammalia; order Rodentia; family Castoridae; genus Castor; species Castor canadensis. The sequence continues at coordinate 146,133,171 of NC_133386.1, forward strand.
TCATCAGCCTTTGCCATGGTTCTGGATCACTTCAGGATACCCAAGATTGAATCAATTAGATTTACTCATAAAAGACAGGACTGCAGATGAGTAATTGACATGGGAAGTCAATACCAGAATTAGGATGATGGAACATGAAAGACCCAGAGGCAAAAGAAACCCTCTGTATGGCACCCAGGTCAAAGGCATTTTAAAGGCATGTCGATCAGAAGTATGTTGGAGAAGGGAGTCTGGTTTCTCATGTACAAGGATTGCAGAGGTCCTGCAGCATAGCTGCTAGAGTGGCCTTTTAAGAGGGGGGCATGTTCCAGAATGTGTTAGGAACTAGAGTCATCTCAATTGGTTGGGGGTTTACATGAGCAGTGAGAGAATTGGAAACAATCTTTAGGTTTTCGGGCAAAACATGGAATGTCTTATAACACACTTCTCTCTTCCTGTGTTCAAGAACTTGGAAGGGAGGGATTCTGATTTCTGAACTGGAACAACCAGAATGATAGACTTGGACCACAGAGTTAGGGCTATGAAGAATGTATTTGCTGAGAGATGAGCTGGCCTGCTGAAGAGAGTTTTATTATCTTTTTTTATTTTATTAATTTACTTTTTCATTAGAATATGAAATATACTGCCACAATTCAAATATCAAAGGTGCAAAAGCAGGGGGGGAAAAAGAGTGCAAAAGGATATATAACAAAGGTTCTCCTACACTTGTCCCCCATCCATCAGTCCAACCAACATTACTAGTTTGTTTTGTATCCTTCCAGAGTTTTCTTAGACATAGATAAGCAAATTTATGAGAAGACACACACACATACACACACACACTCCACTTTATTTTGTACAAAATGCACAGAATAGACTAATAGACTTTTGCTTTTTTAAATGTAGTCATCTTAGAGTTCTTTTCATATCAAACACAGTAAGAAACAACAACAAAAACTTCCTTGTTCATATTTATTTCTGCATATTTTCCACTATCTGACTGTGCCCTAATGTATTTAACCAGTTCTTTTCTGATGGACATTTAAGTTGTTTCTAAGTTTTTGCTATTATACATAATGCTGTAGTGAATAATCTTGTTCACATATGAGTCTTGAAATGCAACTTATGAGTCAAGGATACATGCACTTGAAATTTTGACATATTTCCAAATTGCCTTCTGTAGAGTATAGAGGTTATATACCCACAAGCAGCATAGGGTATAAGAGGGCCAAGCCAATGTTAAACTGAACGTGAAGAAAGAGAAAGAACGAAGAATAATTAGTTTAATGGGTGAGAAGGGATAAGAAAGACTATGATTATGGGAAGTGCCCAGTAGTATCACATAGATTAGAACCCTAAAAAAAGAACTTTTGTGGTTGGCAAAGCAATATTAACAAACAGAGGGAGCTGAGATTACAGTATAGAACAGCAGTTACAACTTCATAAATGTCACTGGACTTCATGATGTGCGATCTAAGGATACAATAGTGCTACCAAAAGGTCTGCCTTGTGGGAGAGAAAAAGAAGTAGTAAGAGAGGAGATGGGTCAGCTCTGGAGATTTAAAAAAAAATTAGAAAGCTAAATTTAAATACCAAGCCTGAGGACATACACATATATGAAAAAACAACAACATGTGGTCAGGGAGAGTGGCCCAATAGTATTGCGGTATACCTCATAGTCACACTGAGAAGAGGGAGAAAAATATAGATTCCTGATAATCCATCCTAAACTAAGGGATACACACAAGGGGCAGTAATGGAGGAAGGGAGCAGTATTATCTGGATAACTCCTAAAAATCTCCAGCTGAGTACTGAAGTATTTGAAAGTTTCTTTATTTTTCTTACTTGCTTACAGTCTACTCAAGAAGATAGAAAACAAACCTGGGAAAACTGCCATACTAGCTCTAATTTTGAAGCAAAGCAAGACTGACTGATGAAGTAAAGTTGTAGATGTACTGACTATGTGGTCATTGTTATATTGAAAGTTCATAAGATTGAGCAAGAGAAAAGCTAGGTATAAACAGATAAGTACTTTGAACATTTAGAAATAAAAAGACTGGGAACTCTAAAAGAGAATATTCAACAATATTGAACTGCTGAATTCCAACTGTGCATCTCACAGATAAAACCAATAAAAAAGGAAGGGCTTAGAGGCACCTTGAGAGAAACTAGGTTTCAATGGACCGTGTACAAAGATAGAAAGGACACTTACTAAGAGCAAATAAAAGTGCACCTGTATGACCAGATTCACAAATGGCAAACCCCAAACAACAGATAATGCTGGGGACAATAGAAAGCCTTAAAAAAAAAAAAAGAATATGTTCTTAGTAAGAAAATCAAAGAAAGAATGGATTTGATTCTTCCAGTGCTTTTGACAGGTGCAAAGAACTTAGTATGGCAGTTCCAAAACTGCTTGCTGTAAGTGGATTTTAAGGAATCAGGAAATCAAGAGAGTTATTATAAAACTGGAAACAAACCATTCTCTTCTTGATTTTCAAAATGGCAAAAATAGTTAAATGTATTCTATAAAACTTGGCTTATTGAGTTCAGGGTCAACCCTTTGATGGTTTGCAGAAAGCTAGACGACATTGGAGGAATTGATGTCCACGAAGTGTGAGTCACATTACACTTAGGTCTCTGGTTTGTCTGGGAATGTGTTTTATAGTAGTAGAAATGGGCAAACCCAACTTCAGTGAGGCATTGCAGAAACATTGTTTATGTTAATCTTTTATCAAGATAGAGAAATATAAGATTAATGCTAAAATAGACATATTGGCACCTAAATGAGTTCAGTGTTGGGTTACATTGTCATATATATGTGTGGTATGTGCCACATGGGTTACTTGTATAGGTGTTGACATGCTTGGCATGTAGACAGGAGAGTTGAAAGGTATAACATGGACATGAGTGGAAGGAATGTGTCTGTGTGTTATGTCTCTGCTATGCACCTGTCTCTGCTGTTGCTTCTGCTTGGATGAAGGGATTGTCTAGACTCTGCACCTCAGATGTTGACATGCAAAATGGCTGTCCAGTATGGCACAAAGGAACTGACAGGAGTTTGTCCAAACTTCAAGGCAAGCCTAAGGATGGGGCAGGCCTCAGGAAGAGTGTTATATCTTTTGGTTCCTGTGAAGAGAGGGGCTGGCTATGTACAGCCACTCTGCACACCATCTCTTGTCTGTGCTGCTTTCCTAAGGAGTTGTGTATCAGTGAGCTAACTGACCTCCAGTGCTTTTCTCTCCTTTCTCTTCCTTCCCACAGTCGGTTCTGAATGTGATCAGTGAGCTGCAGGAGCAGATGTGTAGGCTGCAGCTGGACATCCACAGGCAGATTCAAGAGCGCCTCTTACTCAGTAGGGACCACCCCGAGGAGGTGGTGGCTGAGCCCCAGCCTTGCAGCCAGGACTGTGCCCCTGGGGAGGGGTCACCTGTAGGAACCATACTTAAGTATATCAGAGCATGCATGTGTGTGGGGCATTTCACTGGTGGAAGGCTGGGGTTTCTCCTAACTGGAACAGAATGGTGTGGCTTAGCATGATCTGGTGTTACCTCAGAGCAGACCATGGACTCAAGCAGCTTCTGGGGATGTGAGGTGAACTCTGAGACCCCTACTGAGGAAGGTCTGAGCTGGTGAGACCAGCTCTCAGACATTTGTGCCAAATGAAGTCACAGGATTCTCCTCCCTAAGTGTACAGAATGGGACATTAAATGAAGCTTCATTTGACATGATTTTTTTTTTTAGGAAAAAAATAGCATCATGAAAAAGAATCCTTTCAAGTTTATATTTGAGGTTTACCCCCAGTGAGAAAATAAAGCACAGGTTTCCGTTTGTTGTGAACAATTAAGTCATAATTTGAATTTCCAGGAAGAAATCCCCAACATAGTCACATTATGATGATTTCATCATGACCGTTGGGCCATGTGCCAAAGAAGTCACAAGAGCCTGGTGTGCACAGCCTCTGTTTCTCCACAGTGACAGCACCTTAGGTTACAGTAACCTATGCTTTTCTGATTCTGCCCTCAGCAGTCATGCTGCCCTCTCAGGACAAACTGAGTAGCCCGGCTATGATACAAGCAAAACAGAAGAACCCCTAAATACTGGGTATTGGAGACCCTCATGCAGGGCCAACAGTGTTCCAAGAAAATGATTCTGAATCTGCTGCAAGTTCAAACAGGTGACCTAGGTCTTAATGTCCAATGATGCAGATCATAGACACAAGAACCTTAGCTTGGAAGACCTTGCTTTTTGTTAAATAGGTATCAACAAATGCTCACCTCAACTATAAGGTACTTTTAATAAATTACCCTACAAAATTCAAGTGGATTTGAATTCATGGCAGATTGTCTCCAAATGCAAAAAACTCTAGGCCAGTTAAACAATGACTTGGGTTTCATGTATTCATTCATCAGTAAACAATGCAGACCTGCGGTGTGCCAGGACCTGATGGATAATCAGAGGTTTGCAAACACCTCACGAAGTTTGCAGAATAGGTAGAGAACTAGCCATTAGCAATTGTACCAATAAATATTTGGTTGTAAACTATGTAGGAGGTACACCGGGTATCTGGCAGAGGGACCTGATATAGTGTGGATGTTGAGGGAGCTTTGCTTATGGTGGCCTAAAGGATAGGCAAGAGTTAACCTGGTGGATAGTTACAGTCAGAGGGAATGGCATGTGTGAAGGCCTAAATTGGAAAGAGGAACTGAAAATTCTCCAGTATGGCTAGAGCCTAACTGGGGAAAAAGGCAGGCAGGGAGCTGGGACAGGCTAGGCTTATCTGGTCATGGGTAAATTTAATGAGATTTGAGAAGCAGGAGAGTGCAATGATTAGATATGTGTTTTAATTCCATCATTCCTCTAGAGGCTCTGGGGGTCAGTGTATTCAAGAGGGGCAATACAACAGGGAAGCAACCAATGAAGAGACTGTCAGGCTACGACACTTTTTGTTAGACCTGAGTTATAGTGGTAGAGTGGGAGAAAAATGAGACATTCCAATAATTTTCCTGGAGGTAGAAATGAATTGTATACGTAGGGGAAGGGAGAGAAAGAGGTACCAAGCATGGCTTTCTGGCACAGGCAGTTTAGATGGTTAGATGTGCTATTTACTGTGACAGGAATGACTGGGGTGGGGAGATTGAGTTCCCTTGTGACTTGACAGTCTATATCCACGTGGAGATGTTAAGTAGGAAGTTTTATGTTTGAGTGTAGTGTCATAATGACTTTTATGGTACTACTTCTGATAGGAACTAATCAGCAGGACCAATTGCCCATTAAAGGAATATTGGTTTAAAATGACAGTGTCATGGTGCCTTCTTTTCTGGACTGGTTTTAAAGCATGGCCTAGAGTCAGAAGGTAGGAACTTGAGTTCCATTTTACCGCTTATAAGTTGTAAGAACATGGGCAAGTGATTTAAACATTCCTTCCCCATTCAGTAACCTTCACTAGGTCCTGACTGTGAAACAGTGGCATAAGAGCTCCTTGTATTTTCATTCAAAAGCCTTTACAGTTTTTACGTCTTAACTTCCCAGCCTTATCTCCTACTATGTGCCAACATCATCTTCTGCTCCAGCCCAACAAATTATTTCCCCTTTTGCCTACTATCTTTAGTCCTTCCTGCATGTCTTCTCTCACCTTTCTTTTTTCAACTTCCACCTTTACACTGGAACATGCATTACTGACATCTACATTTAGCGCTTAGTATCTGTTATCTGAGTGTTTCATTTCTATCCTGGCTGTCACTTCTTCTGTGAAGCCTCCAAGGATCACCACACACCCCTTCTTTGGGTTCATCCACCTTCAGCACATAGAGATGCTCCAAGTTAGTTTATTTCCTACTACTTAGTATCACAGGGAAGAAGCTGCCTCCTTTCAATATCTCTGTGTCTTTCACACAAGCCTCACCTGTTTGATTCCTACATACCTGTGCATGATATGGACATACCCCACAGAGGACACATATGTCAGAGAAAGGGGCAGACGGAACAGGATCTAAAAGCAACAAGTGGAACTCACTACCCTTTGTTTTTAAATGGCCCCATGGTTTTCCCTAGAAACACAACCATGTTTGAGGATTAATTAAAGCTGAAGTGTGGAGTTTGCTGTGGTTGCTGCTGCCCCGGCATCCTTTCTGCATGAGCTTAACCAGGTTTGGAGACCCAGCACCTTTTGCCCACCACAACATTGTCTTTCTCCCTCTCCCCTCCAGGAGTTAATGCAAGAACTCAAGCACCTCAAAATCAAAGTGGAAGAGTTAGAAAATGAACGTAGTCAGTATGAGTGGAAGCTGAAGGCCACGAAGGTAAGAGGCCAATGTGATGCTCCTGGGGAGGGTACCAACATTCTTTGGGGAGGGTATGGGTTCCCAGCATCCTGTTCAAAAATGCACATCAGCCCTTGTGGGGATGTACAGCTGTGCCAAGATTGTGTACCTCACATGAAGCCTGGGAAACAATGAGCTGCTGAAGTGCAGCAGCCGAGCCTCCTTCCTCTGGTTGCCATTAGTGTTTAGTTGACATTAGCGAAGAAGGGACGGTGAGTGAGTGAGAAAGATGTACAAATATTATCTCTCAATAACAAAAAATATAGTTAGGCTTCCTTTGGTGAAGGGGGTTCAAGGGAGGAAGGAAGCTCTTAACCCTGGGCACATGCCTGCTGGAGGGTGCCTGGGTCAGCTGTCCCCTATGGAAGGACATACCCCTGCAGTGCCATTCACAGTTGATAACAGATGGTCTCTGCAGGCATTTCAGTTTTTAATTCATTTTGGCAGTGCAGGGGTTGGAAAACAGGGCCTTCAGCTCTGTAGGCAGGCACTTTATTGCTTGAGCCATGCCCTCAGCTCTTTTGTCTTCCATCATTATTCAAAGATCATGGCCATCCTGGGCCATGATCCTATTTCTGAAGCTGAGATGATAGGAGCGCACTACCTCACCCACCTTTTTATTGATTGAGATGTGGTCTTGCCAACTGTTTGCCTAAGTTGGCCTCAAACCTCAAGTAGCTAGGATTGCAGGTGTAAGCCATCATACCTAGCTCCAATTTTTACTTTTTATTAGAGTTTTAAACACACCTAATAGAATTTTCTTAAATTCTAGTTTATATTTTTATTTTTCCTACAAATTAGTTATTAGAGGGTTTCCAGACCATAAAAAATTAAAGGAATAAGAACCACTGACTACCAAGGAGCTACTATCATTTTTAATATTTTCTTCCAGGTATTTTTCTCTTTCATTTTGGCTTTCTTGCTTTGTCTCCCTCACCCCCTTTTCTCTCTCTCTCTCTCTTTCTATCTTCCTCTCTCTCTCTCTCTCTCTCTCTCTCTCTCTATTTCTGATGTTGACAATTTATATATAATTTTTATATTGTGCTTTTTTCATTAAAAATTTTGTGGTTTCCTGTGCTATTAAAAGAAAATGCTGAACATGGTGATAATATCTTTTTAATATTATCCTAATGTCTAAATATAAACTCATTTGCTTAACCATTTTACAAATGATAAAAATGAGGCACAGAAAGATTAACTGACTCTCTCAAGATCTTACAGCTGTTAGGACTAGCCTGGTCAATTGGATCCATCTGTTCACTGGCCCACTGTTATCTGAGCATAGATAGCCATGTATGTGCTATATGCTTCACTGTCGCTGATTCTGGGAGCATTGTTTTTGTCCAGTAGCTCAGAACAGTCCACCACGGTGCTGCACTCAAGCGAGTCCTGCTCTGATGAAACCTTTGAAGTTGTGCACACCACCCTTTGTTATAAAACCAAGTTACTCTTTCCTTTTTAAATTACTCAAGCTCTTTGCCTTGGCATGTAGACCTGTTAGGTGCTAAGGGTTCTTTAGTAACTACCAGTGTGGAGTACCTCCTGTGTTCCAGAATTACCAAACCCTTTGCACACTTTTTCTCATTTAATTCATGGAATAACACAGTGGGTTATATTTTAGTATTCTGATTTCACTGATAAGGATAAAGAGGCTCTAAGTGGCCAAGATGCGGTGCAGACCTGGATCTGACCTTCCCATGCTATCATGTTCTTTTTCCTGCACGAGCCTGATTTATCACAGTGAGATCCTTACACTGCTTTTGGAAGTTCCTAAGTTTTCTGCTTAAGCCTTCTGTCAGTCCCTGAAGGTGGTTCATCTTTCAGTTCAAGTAGTAGTAGAGTCCACAGACAGTCTTTCAGCAGTAGAGTCTTGTTGCTGAGTTTAATGAGGGACAGCACTTGCAGGGGCCTGAAGCCCCCATGCCTGCCTGCCTGTGTGCCAGTCTGCCTAACTGTCTTGGTCTTTGTGCTGTCTAAGAGCTGGCTGAAGCAGCAGTAGCAGTCAGGGAGAGGGCTTCCCACCTATAAGGACAGGTGACACTCTAAGGATGCTAGAGTACCTGTAGTTTCTAGCTTGTTCTGTGGACATTAGTGGAAAGGAGATTGGACCAAGTCACTTGGCATGTAGGGGCTCCATACTACATATATAAATGACCTCACATAGACACAGACCTTAGAGAGAAGGGACCTCAGCGTGCCAGGTGCTGGGCTTTGTCTCCATAGGCCCATATCACTGAAGTCCAACTGTGGAACCAACAGATAAGTAAGCATCAGACATCCAGATCCTAACAGAGGGAGATAATGGGCAAGGAGATGTTCAAGAAAGGTTGAGAGACAATCTTCCAAGAATGTTTTGGTCCTTGTAGAAATGGGAGGTATTTGGGTTGAGAATGCCAAGGCTAAGGTTTTTAGAAGCCACTGTCACCATTATCCATAAACCCATGGGCACCTAGGCTCCAAGTGAGCTATGAAAAACTACTCCATGGCTGCATGTCTTGGCAAGATGTTTGGTATAAGCAGATTGAGCTCTCTGTTCTGTGGGTGAAGCCCAGAGTAGAGAGATCATCCTCCATAGTGAACTTATCTGTAAGGAGATCTGAGCCTTCACCACTTCTCTTTCCTTTACATGAGCATAGGATAAGAGGAGCAATCGTAGCAGCATTTATTGAGCACTTAACATTAGCTAAGTATTGGACTTAAGTGTTCACAACTGTTATAGTACCTATTCTTCACCTTAGTCTATGAAGTAGTTGCCATTTTCCCATTTTATATATGAGCACAGACATAGAAAGGATAACTTACTCATCCAACACTAGGGAATGAGAGAATCCAGATTTGTTTGACTTCAAAATCAAGGTTGGGATGGGAAAGACATAGTTATGATCTTTTAATGAATCTGGAAAGCCTAGACAACCATACCTAATGTGTGCAATTTAACCTGCTATGCTTGGCAGAGACACAAGAACCATCCAATGCCACTGCCTATGTGTGTAATGTATGAATATGTATACACTGTATGCTGTGTTTACATGGTTTACATAAAGCACACCCAAATGCTTGTCTGTGTACATGTGGGTAAGTGTGTGCCTGTGCCTAGTGGCTGGGCAGAAGCATTGACTGCGAAGAAGGGGTGATGAGAAACTGTCAAGGGAGGGAGTCCTTGGCTCAAGCTTTGTTAGCCAGCAGTGATTTGATTTCTATTGTGTTTCCTGTATGGGGTAAAAAGATGAAGATGCAAGTACTTTTTACAAAAGCCTAAAGTGCTGTGACATGAGTAACTTTGGAAGAACACATCCAAAATGAGAATATCCACTTCTGTACCAAGGACAGAGCCCACCCATTGTATACAATCCCTGTTCCTCCTGCCTCAGTGGTTTCTGGGAGTTCAGGGAGAGAATTACTCTGGTCAGGTAGGAGGATGCAAGGGAAGGAGAAAGGTGGTGGCCAGAAAGAGTGAGTTCATTCAGCAGAATTCTGCCCTGTAGGGAGAGCCATGAGCCCCTCTAATTTCTCCCCATTCCGTTCCTAATGCCTCATGTCTCCTAGGGTCCATCAGGACTCTGGGCTTTGGCATGAGGTACCTCATCATGGTTTGATAGTCCCTCTGACCTAGCAGAGATTCTTTGTTGCTCTTCCAGGCTGAGGTAGCCCAGCTGCAAGAGCAGGTGGCCCTGAAAGATGCAGAAATTGAGCGTCTGCACAGCCAGCTCTCCCGTACTACAGCTCTTCACAGTGACCACATAGAAAGAGGTAATTGGACTGATTGTGATAGAATGTCATTGTCTTGGACCCTGGGCCCACTCTTACAAGTGTTCATGTATATGTATGAATGAGTGTGTGTGTTTGTGTATGTAGGCATGCTAATATGCACATACATGCAACTATGTGTGTCAGCATGTCCAAGTATATGAATGTGTGTTTATTTGTGTGTGTGTATCTAAGAAGCACAGATCTGTTGTGGAATTGTTGCCATGTACCCCCTCCCTTATCCAGAACACTTGGCTCTGAAGGCTTTTCTCAGTTGCATGTTACAGACTAAAGCCCTGTGCAACCCCCTCTGGAGATTTTTTTTACCAAGAATGCAGCTTTTACCTGACTCTTTATTTCATTGTTATCACCAGAGAGGAAGCTTAGCACTTTGCCCTACTTGACCCTTGTACAAAGGCTTTAGGTTACAAAAGCCATTCAATTCTTTCTCATCCTTTAGATATTCACTTAAATGTCATTCCTCAGAAAGACCTTTCTTGGCTGTCCTAACTCAAGTAGATGCCCTAATCCTGCTTGTCTCTAAATCTTGTAACTTCTTATTTCCTTCATAGCACTTATTATAACTTATCAGTGTTATATTTTGGGAGGTCTTGTGGTCATCTTCACTCTGAGGAAAGGACTATGTTTTTCTTGTTTAAAAACATATCCACAGAGCCCAGCACAATATTCAGCTCATGTTAACCTCCTAAAAAGTAGTTTTGGGGTAAGTAAAAGGATGGTGAATGGTCCCTGAGGAGTTCAACTTTTACTGATTAAAAATCAAGAATAAATTGTCAAAAAGTCTTATTAACATATGTTTATGATTATTTGCAACATATACAGAATGATGACACACCTTTCAACTTCTCTACTTGTCACTGGCTGCAGAGCAATGCTAGAAGAGATCATATATATAGTTCTATGAGTTGGTGCCACTGTTTAGTATTGTCTCAACCTCAACCCTTCTTAGCTTGGATCTGCAGATGGGGTAGGGAAGTCATGCAGCTGTACAACAGTGACTTAGGATTAGAAAAGAAAGTAGTGAACAGCATGCTCATTTCCTTTCTCTGGTGTCTTTCCAAACTATTGGGTATGTCACCTACCTGCCAAGACCTACCTGTGGAGGCTACGATATTCTGAACAATCTGGGACATAGAGCTCCCAGTGCCATGACTTCTAGATCAGGCAGTTTTCTCTGTACCATATGCTTTCTCACAGTCCAGGCCTTCTAGATCCTGTGCTAATCCATTATCAGTTACCTTCTGGAGCTGATCCTTTGGTCATTCACTGCTGAGGTTGGATTCTGACCATGAATCCAGGTTTGCCAATCTTTATCTGAAACTTACCTCCTACCCCTAGAAAACTGAGAAGCAGAGCTGAGGTTGGCTTCCAGGAGTCTAAGACTGTCCACTTTACTCTGACAATAGATCTCCACAACTATTCACATAGAGTCCATATATTTCCTATTGCTAGTCTTTTTTTTTTTTCTGTACTGGGGATTAACCCCAGGGCATCATACATACAAATATGACAAGTGCTGTACCACTTGAACTGTACCCCCAGTCCTTTTGTTTTTATTTTGTTGTTTTGAGATAGGATTTCACTAACTTTGCCAGGCTGACCTCAAAATCATAATCCTCCTGCCTGTGCCACCCAAGTAGCTGGATTACAGACATGCACCATCAAGCCTGGCCTCTGGTTGCTATTCTTATTGAATTTAACAGGCATCTCAAAGGAAATAGGATGTCTATACTTTTGTTCTCTTGTCTCTTGTACTCTTCTTATACAGAGAACCCTTTGCCTATCCCAATTTAGGAACAGGGATAAGCCCATCTTTGGAAAATCCATACATGTGCAGATTCCTAAACCTTGAAGTATCTGGCAAATGACCATTAGCAGATTCAGGTTTTGAGCTTTGACTTAGATCTTCATGCCAATTTGGAAAGAAGTCAAGTGAGTCCCTTTTGGGTCTAAAGTGAAAAAACAAACAAACAAACGTGAGTTTTCTACCATAGACCAACACAAAACCCTCAGCCCATAGGAAAAGTCTATAGATATATGTTGAAATAAAATTAATCTTACTTTCCCCTTTACCATAGAGTTTGTTTTAATATGTTTATTAGTCCATCCAAACATTTCCTAAGCATGACTATACCACTTTAAATTAAGCCAACTACCAAAATTACATAATTATTTTGTCCAGTCTCCATTTGAGTGTAGGTTCTTTTTTTCCTTTTCCTTTTTAATTTTCTTGTGCTCGTAATCTGTCAGACTGTATGAGTTTTTTTCTACAGCCAGTCAGAAGCCTAGCTACATGCCTATATAGAGTAAGAATGTCTATATTCTTAGAAAATATTAATTGATTGTGAAAGATTTTTAGTTCCTCTGTACTACCTTTGAATAAATGGCACTTTTACTTTGCCTGTAAATGTCTATAAAGAGAAGATAGAATACTGAGCTCATTCATTTAGTAGTCCAACAAATATTTAATGAGACTGACTCTGTGCCAGACACCATCCTGAGCTCTTTAAAGAAATAAACGAGCCATGTTCACATGGAAAGTCATCACATTTGAACTTAAGGGGCATCTTAGCACATATGAATAGCTGTTTGCATTTATATAAGTAATTCTATACCTCAATTATTTTAGACCAAGAAATTCAACGTTTGAAAATGGGGATGGAAAGTCTACTTGTTGCCAATGAAGATAAGGTAAGGTGACTGGCCATTGATTAACCCTGTCGTTTCCTTGCTGGTCTCTGCTACTTTGAACAGAACCATGTCATTAGGCCACTGAAACAGAGATTGGTCAGGAGAACAGCTTCTGCCCCCCTAAAGACTCAGCAACAGCACCTGTTTTTTACTTTGATGCCTACAACTTTGCCTAAATGAAATTTCCCAAAGGCAGATGAGAGTCCTGCCTGCTCATGCAGGTGTGAGGAAAAATATCACTATACTTACTGCCAGTATAACTGTGCTTAATGCCAATACTCATGCTCCTGCATAGATTACTCTCAAAGCTCAGAAACAGCCCACCAATCTCCCATGTGCACTATCTATCTCTATGACAGAAGTATCATGGATACCGTTAGCTGTATATAATGCCTCATTTTACCCTACTGCCTTATATTCTTCAGTCTAATTCCTGCATAATCATAAAATAGCTATGTCTACAAATAAAATGCACTAGCCAGTAGAAAGATCATCTCTGAGAATCTCAGCACTGCTTTTTCCAGGTGAAGAGAACAGACTCAAAATATTGAAATAATTTTGTATAGGGCATAACAAGTGAATAGCACAGCCAGGGTTCACACCCAAGAAAGTCTAGCTCCAGGATTTTTGTGGCCTGCCAAGTTCCTATACCCTTCCCTTGAAAGATCTGCTCCCACTTGGGAATTTCCTCTGTTGTATAATGTATCTCAGAGTCCCAAGGAACAGGTGAGGATATTAGGATAAATATGACAGCTTTTTTTTTTAGTCCTTTGTGTGTGTGTGTGTGTAACTCCAGAGAGTAACACTAGAATAAGAGGCATCGTTCATAGGTGGCTACTTCAGAAGAATGAGGGCAGTGAGTTTTATGTTTCTGCAGATGTTTAAGCCCCTTGTAGGGTATGTCAGCACCTGTTGGCTCACAACCTTCAGGTAGAGTCATGAGTGTGTGCAGCTTCCTGTGAGGCAGACCACTGAGACCCAGCTCTATAGAACAGACCTGGATTGTCTTTTCCTGTCAGGTACTTCAGAGGTTCCAAACAGGATTTCTTCACAGTGTGCCCAGAATACAAGATGGGCCCCGAATTGACTGGGTCCCAGGGATGGTGGTAATCTAAATTGGCCCTTGCTCTGTGGCAGGACCGTCGGATAGAGGAGCTTATGGGGCTGCTGAACCAATACCGAAGAGTGAAGGAGATTGCGATGACAGCTCAAGATAGGAACAAGGGTGAGCCTACCATTTCCCCTGAAAGATACTTCATCTGTATTAAATCTACGAGCAATTCTTTATCTCCATTTGGAGAAGATCTACTGGAAAACTGAGCAATTTAGACTGTCCTGTGTGGTAGAAAACTGGCAGCTGATGATTTCCAGAAATGTTATCAAATGGTAGTCAGCTAAGAATTTCTAGGGACTGTCTAGATCACCAAATACATAAAGCCTACAATTTTAGCCCTTGGGTCCACCATTGGAGGGGTCTCCTGTGCATCTTCTCCAGATAGCCTTAGAGACAGTGTGGAGTCAAACCTGGATCAGGGATCAATTAATGCCCTCACCAGGTATCAGAAGTTGTCCACCTCTTAAAGGTAGCATTCATGTTCTTATGGTGTGTATGCCAAACTGCCTGCCTCATCACTCCTGCCATAGACCCAGGCTCTGCAGAGGCAGCTGACTCATGAGAAATGGCTATTTTGAAGAGTGTGCAGGAAGCTTTGATTCTGGCTGAGCTTGCCTGTTCTTGGGAAGGAGCCAAGTCTCTACTGGATTGTGGATGACTGGTCACTGCCCAGGGCATCTGCAGACCCCCACACAAATGTTGCAACCCTCTTTTTGCCAATCCTTTGAGATCTTAGGCCAAGTCTCACTCTCATGGCCTGATTGCCTGTGGCAATAAAAAAGAAGATTGGAGACAAACGATGCTTTGCCCCTATTCCAGAGTGAACTTTGACCTTGAAATCACCCTTTGACAGCCCTTACTTGGATACCCTAAAGAATCTTCTCATTTCTTAGTTTTTCTCTTTCTTTTTTTTTTTGGTGTTAGTTCTGGGAATTGAACTCAGAGTCTCCTGCTTGCTTGGCAAGTGCTCTACCACTTAACTGATGCCCTCAGTCCTTTTTACTTTTAGTTAGTTTTTCAGATGAGATCTTGTGCTTTTGCCCTGGCTGGCTTCTACCTCTGTCTCCCCAGATAGGATGACAGGTGTGTACCATTGTTCTTTTCTGTTCTTTCACAGGGTTTCACTGTGTTGCCCAGATTAGGCACAAACTCCTGAGCCCAGGTGATCCTTATTAGTCTTTCTTAATGAAGGAGAAGCAATGTTAGGGTTTTGTGATATGATTAGTTTGATAAGTTTCCGGAGATCTATCACTTCTATATAAATGCTTCCAGGCCCTTCAGAGACAGCTCTCTCAATCAATGAAGAAGAATTAGAGGGAAGTTTCAGAAAATGGAACACTGCAAATAAAGACTCTGAAGAATTATTTAAACAAGAGGTACTGTACTTCCACTTATGACATGGGATTTCAGTAGCCCTCAGAGCTTGCCCTTAGCTCGGAGGAAGATCTAGTAAGGCAACAGTCCAGTATATGTTTTAACTGGTGAATAATTAAATGCATGAATGGTCCTCAGCTTTGAGGAGAAGGTGGAAGTGGGCAAGGGCCCAGGCTCAGGCGTGTATTCTGGTTGAGAATGGCATGGTAGATACTGGAACTTCCAAGGATAGGAATTTTCCTTTTAATCTGGTTCCTTGTTTACTTTGTTTCCTTTGGAATGTAAGTGTATAACAAAGGTATTTATTTTATCTACCACCATTTATCCAGGGTCAGCAGTAATGCCTGATAACCAGAATTCAACAAATATTTGTTGAATGAGTAAATGGGTCTTGCCGATTTAGAGAGCTTCCTGCAACTTCTGAAGTGATACATTCCTGCTTCATAGTCCTCACAACCAGCACACAGACTTTCCTTCTCTTGTTTTTTAAAATCTGGTCCTATTGTATTTTTCTCTGAACTTAAGCCAACTATAAAAGAGCAGACAAGTGCATAGGTAGAGACTGGGGGCTCAAGGGCATCAGTCTAGAGTCCAGAAGATTCATGAGACCCCAGAATGATCAAACTGAAAAGACTTTTAGCAGTCCAAGTCAATTCTTTTATTTAAGGGTGGAGCAAAAGTATCATCCAGTGACCCCAATATTAAGTTAAAAGAAGCACCCTATATTGCTGACAGTACAAAATAGCCATCATCAATGCTTATTTAATACCTCTGCGTGGTAACTATGATCAGCACTGTACATGACTCACCTCTTTTAGTCTTCATGACCCTTCAGAGAGGGTAAGTAATAAGCTGTAGGTCACACTACAAATAGATGATAAAACCTGGAGTTAAACCCAGGTCTATCTGACCATGAGCCCAGGCTTTTATCAACTATAATGCCAGGGTTCTTTCTATATTAGACCAAAAAGACTCTGGACTGTAAGGAAAAGAGAAAAACTTTGTGGTTGGCACAATACTGAAGACATAGAACTGTCTCCTTTCACTTTCATCATCTCACATTCGTACCTCCTCTGAGGTGTTCTTTTCTTTCTTGCCTGCCTACTGAGCCCATTCTCACTACTCAAGGTTCACCTCAGGTGTTCTCCCCTCTGAAGCCCTCTCAACATTCCCTCAACAAGAGGGAGCTCCTTCGTCCCTTCTGTTCCCACATTATGTGGGATATGTGCCACAGGACAGGTGGCATTACATTGTTTGTTTATCCTTGCCACTGGGTGTAAGTTTTACTTTCCCTATATCTAACATAGGGTGGATATTGTGTGACTATATCATTAGGGTTATCTCATTGAGAGCAGCAGAATTTGACTCTGGGTAATCTAAACCAAGAAAAAAGAATGTTTTTTGAAATGTGTGTAGTCACTCAATGAATAAAAGGAAAAGCTGAAGAGCAAACCTCAGACAGGATAGGAGCAGCTAAAGCCCAAGGACTCAGGATCTCAGGACTCTTATTTCTAGGTCATGAATTTTATTTAAGATATGGAGCTTAGGAGAAAAAGTCTAGTTGACCCAAGTGGTTTGATATGCCTTCCTTCTTGGCATCTTGAAATGAGCAAGGTTACCATATTGATGTATTTACCATGGCTGTACCCAGGGGCAGAAACGTAGCTCCTAATTGTGTCATCCAAAGACAGGGAAGGATGGTCCCCAAATAGTAATTATCCTCATGATCACTCTTCTGATTTTGATGCAGATGCCTCCAAGGTGCAGTTCTCCCACAGTGGGGCCACCTCCTTTGCCACAGAAATCACTGGAGACCAGGTAAGAGAATTGAGCATTTCTCTGGAGCCTCTGTAGGGTTAGGCCCCTCTTGGGGGCTCTTGTGGTAGCTCATAACTGGCCATGTGTTTTAAGCACAGCCACCATGTTCTGGATACCACCACTCTTCCATTGTCAGGGCCATTGCCAACCAGAGAGGACTTTCCTTACCAGAGAATGTTGGGCTGAGTCATTGAGGAAAGACCTGGCCAGAGGTTGGAGCTTCAGAGGATACTTGGTGTCTACAACTCTTTCACAGCCTCTGGCAGCTCTTTGGAGATGAGAGTATTCCATGATGTGTGTCTGTAATTTATATCAGCCCACTTGAAATGTCTTCACCAATCTCAAGGCAAATCTTGTATTTGGCCCATGAGGCTGTTCAAAGAGGGCCATCTCTCCTCACAGGGAAGTTGGTCCAATTGCTTTGGTGACAGTTTGCTTATAGCAGGCTGGCCTATGGGGTCATTGCTGCCACCTGTCTGATTCCCTCTAAAATTAACCCATATCTAGATCCCTATGTGAGTTCTTTAGAACATGTTTCCAATTTTATTCTCATGTGAGAGAGGTGTGGAGTTTTCACCACCAGGAACAGGTTCTTTAGTGACAACATCTGGGAAAGATAGTCACAAGCATGGCAGAAGCCTCTCGGAATGGTGCTGTGTCTCCAGAGTTCCAGAATCTACGCTCTCAGAGCTCAGTTTCCTGAGAACAGAAAAAATGGCCAATAACAGAGGGTTATTGGCATGTCCTAAGTTTTGCAAAATAAGAAATTTAGTTTGAGTTCACTTGGGGGAAATTGACAATGGGGCACTCACACTGACCAGACTTATAAGAGACTAAAATATAAATAGATGCTGATTTATTTCTATAAACTAAGAAATATGACTGACAAGGAGACTTGGCACAAGATTACCCCTGTGGCCACTGGTGGCCTTGCCTCTTCTTCCTCAGAGCAGACTGCTCAGGGCAAATAGAGCCAGAGCAGAGAGTTGAAGCATCCTAGTGGATGATACTTTGGAGCAATGGCTGACTGACATGTTTGTCTCCACTTGAAGGCAATGCCAGCTGCTCTTTCTGAATTGCAGAGAAGCCAGAGCAGCGCTTTTCCTCTCCTTTGACTATGCAGGTCCTACTCTTCCTTATGAACACTCGATAGCCACCTCCTATCAGTGCAACAGCATTAAGTGTTGCCCTTAACACAGAGAAACTAAAACTTAAAAGCAACTGAGGCCAATAGGAGAAGGGGACCAGGAACTAGAGAAAAGGTTAGATCAAAAAGAATTAACCTAGAAGTTAACACCCACACACAGGAAATTAATGTGAGTCAACTCCCTGTATAGCTATCCTTATCTCAGCTAGCAAAAACCCTTGTACCTTCCTATTATTGCTTATACTCTCTCTTCAACAAAATTAGAGATAAGGGCATAATAGTTTCTGCCAGGTATTGAGGAGGTGGGGGGGAGAGGGAGAGGGCAGGGTGGGGGCATGGGGGAGAAATGACCCAAGCGTTGTATGCACATATGAATAATAAAACAATAAAAAAAAGTGTATTCTAACTTTTTGAGCAATGTCAGGAACTTTTCATTGGGATGTATGTGATGTAATCAGGCCTCCCCAGGCTGTGTGGGCCAGTCTCATCCTATGACTTGGCTACTATGAGAGGGTGATTTTTCTCCTTGGCTTCACTCTAAACCCAATACAGACTACTGGTTAATCATTTAAAATGTCCTTTGCATGAATACCAAGTACTACCACTACCTTCTCTAGTAACTATTTCTTTCTTTCCTTTCTTTTGTGTTTTTCCAGAACTCAAAAGAAACTCTCCTGTAGTCTGGAAGACTTGAGAAGTGAATCTGTAGATAAGGTCAGTTCCTCTGCCTATTACTGTTTACTTCTTTGGGCCTAGCACAGTTTTAGGATACACTGGTGAGTCCTGTCCCCTGCCTCGGAGAAGCTCTTACACAGTTGCAGGGAAGGCAGAATAACATGAATAATTTAAGAAAACCAATCTTGTGTGGCCCAGAGTATCCTAGAGGTACAGCAAGCCAGGAAATGCTGGCTGAAGTTAATAAGAGGAGAGGTTGAGGTGGGCAAAAGCCTGGCTTGAGTCTAATGGGAACAAGCAGGTTTGGGGAAATGGTGGGGAGTAGGAGTAGATGGGATCATAGCCATGCATCAGATCAAGCCAGAGAAGGTCTTGGATATTGAACCTACCTCCCTCGGATACTTGGAATCACTGGAGAGATTTTCAATGAAGAAGTAATGTGGGTAAAGGAGATGATTCCAGTAGTAATGTCTGGAATAATTTAGATGAGAGAGGCAGATTTTTTTAAAGTCTAGAAAGATATGAGAAGAGCTTTGTGGTTCCATTCTTAGGGTAGCCCTGGACCATGGGTGGATCCTATGCTGGAGGAAAAGATCTCAGGCTCTTGAGCTTAGTCATGAATAAACTTCCAGTGAGCCATGCTTCATACTGTCCTCTGGGCTCCAACAGTGTGCTAGCCCTCTGGTGGTACAATGGAGATGTATAAAAGCTGGAGTTGGCAGGAACCGTGGGCTCATCCTTTGGCTTTGATCCCTCTGCTATGTGCCTCTTGTTCCTCATAGTCAGATTCCTGGCAGCTGCCTAGGATGTTTGTTTATGGTGTTGGACAGACCCATGTTTTCTACACAGTGGTGATTATCTGACAAGAAGATGGGGGGCACATGGACTGCTTATATCTGAGCCTTTTAGATGTAAGCAGGGAGGTAGTCCTAAGTTGTTTTTGACTAACACAGGTCTCTTTTTCTCCACATAATTGAATTCTTTATCACTCTGTAGTGTGTGGATGGGAACCAGATCTCCCCTGTGGTAGAACCCAAGGTACAGTAACTTCATGTCTCTGTCATCTACCTGTTGTTGCACTGTTGGCTAGAGGGGGTTTAGCAAGTTACAGCTTTTGTAAACTAAAAATATGTTAAGCATAAGAGGTAGGTGAGAAGAAAGGTAAAACTTCCTCCTCCCATTTTATGTTAATGTGCCTCATATGTATATAATGTACTCTCCCCAAGTTATCTGTAGGATAGGATTTATTGTTATCACCTCCATAGGCTCAGAGAAACTAATCTTTAACAAAGCAATCTAGATTTAATCACTTGGGAGGGAGTACTGTGATCTTAGCACCCAGAAGAGTACAATAGCTCTCATCCTTTTTCTGCTGCTATGTCATGGTTAAAAACCACAGGAACACACTCTGTCTCCCTTTAAAGAACAAGTCATGTTATAAAAGCTCCAGTCAGTTCTATGATTTTTGCCACAGAGCTTGGCATGGAAGATGATTAAATGTTGAAACCAAGATGGACTGAAGCTTCATATAATTAGCAGGGTTTCAGTCACACCCACCACCATTTATAGTACCGCATGGGAGAATGTAATGTGCACGACTCTTTTCTGTCCTCTGCCTTTCATAGGCGATATGAGGCCTCACTGCATATGTACTTCGGTCTGACAGTTTAATTTTATATTTTCAAACCAGGGTGATAGAATGGGTCAGCTCTCCCCTTCTAACTCTGTGCAAGGGGAAGATCTTATTTACATCTCTGCTTCCAGATAAGGGACTTCTGAGCACGTCCATGTTTGTAGCAGTTAATGCTGTGATTGATAAGTCAGTCCTTGGGCCACTCTGAATTGTAGAATAAGTCTTCTCCCTGCTTCCCTGTCCTGGTGCTTTGAACAAAAAGTTCTGGGAGCTCCCCAAGTGGACCACATCTTGAGTCCTTGTTCTGGCTGTCTCTGTCCTGTCTTCAGGAAGCTTATGTGATGACACAACCAAAAACCTGTATAGAGAGCCTTTCTCTCTCCTGCGTTTTCTGTGGGAGATGGAACTTGGAGTCATGCCCTGCAGCTCTCTAAACTTTTTGAACACTCCCTTTCCAGGTCTGACTGTGTATCAAAATAATCTGAGACGCTTGTTAAAAATACAGACTCCTTGGGTGAATTTGCTTCCAGAGGGGCTGATTCACAGGGCTGGGGAGGGAGCTGGGAACTGATGTTGTTTTTCCAAGTGCCTCAGGTGAGCATGAAGCAGTGGGTGCATGAGCTAGCACTGAGAACCTCTTGGTCTGGTACACATGTCTGTTCACGTCCACCCTCTACCTCATGGGTCGTCACCAGCTTGAAGATGTTATGGTCATCACCTCTCAAGTACCTAATTACTTCTACTCACCGACTAGTTCTTTCAGAATTCTTTAAAAATTTAGATTCCTCTCCTCATATCTCTCCTTTCAAATCTTGTATATTAGGCATTCTTTTCAATGCTCAATGAATGAGCTGAATTTCAGACAATTTCTAGAACATTCGTTTAGAAACAAACTGAATTCAAAAATATTGGACACTTTTAGCTAAATGAACTTCAAAAGATGTCTTAGTCACTGCAGCCTCCCATTGTTGTTCTGACTTGCCTGTTTTGAAATCGGTTTAGTCTTCCATGTAACTTCTTTTGGGACCCATCAAGTGACCCCATGGTTGATTCTCCTGGTAATATTGCTTCGATTTCTCTTTTCTTTCATCTCATTCTCATTCTCCCAGTACATTAACCATATCTCTCTCACATTTGCAGATTTATGGGCCATGACAGGCTTCTTTGCCACATATAAGATATCCTTTCTCTTTTTGTCAACTTGTTTCTTTTGGGGCTTTTTATATGGCCGGGATCAGATATATGGTGCCCACTGCACCAAAGCTATGCCATAGGGTCCATCATACCAAAGCAAATGATAATCCTAAATTCCTAAGGGAACTCTCTGTGTTCCTGGCTTTAGTTCTCTGACTCATTTCCTGTTGTCATCTCTCCCATGTGTGCATACCTTCTTTCTTTAGCTAACATGTTTTTGAAAAGAACTATTATCACAATACAGACTTTTTCTTCTGCTTAAAATTTAAACTATAATCCCCCTCTTGTGGCAGAGACTTCTCTTAGCCAAGATCCATATAATCTGTGCACATGGCCAAGCACTTGCAGATATCTGCTGTGGACTGGTCGGAGTGACTGTCCTATGTAGCAAAAGCACCTCTTTACTGACTATAGGAAAGCAAGTCTTTCCTATAGAACAGGAAACCCAGACTTGACTGACCTCAGCCTCCTCTCTTTCAGAATTGATGAAAGTACTAGGTTCAAATTCTGAATTGTATATTTGGAGAGCATATTACTCAAAGAGTAATTCATGTCTGTTAATCATTGAACCTCTGAACAACTAGGTCAAATGGCAAAGGCCCCATTTGCAAGATGTCTCTATTTCCTGCTTAGAAGCAGTTGCAGTCAACCATGGATTAGGCTTGACTCCATCTCTGTATCACTGTGTGGGCAAGTTTCTTCCTTTCTTAGAATTGGGGTCCCTTTTCTAACCTGGGTAAAATGATCTTTGAGGGGTCTTTGAGTTCAGTCAGGCTAAATGAAAAATGACTTGTAGAACACAGAACTCTTTGTGTGTTCAAGTGTATTCCTAACTGGGTTTGAATCTTGAGTCTGATGTTAATTCAGCATCTCTCCTTCTCTCCTTTCAATAGGACAGCCATTTCCAGGTGGAGCAGAAATATCCTACATTACCTGGAAAGCTTTCGGGAGCCACACCCAATGGAGAAGCTGCTAAATCTATTCCCAAGGCCACCCAGCCTGACTCCACAGGGAGCAGCTTGCTAAGGCTGAGTAAGCGTCCAGCCCCAGGGCTGGTAGCATCTGTAGCAATACCTTTAGCATTTCCAGTCGTTGTGTGAGATCCCTAACTGACCATCACAGCCCACACTGAGAATAGTGGGTGCTAGGGCAAGCTATACTCCAAAGTGGGCCCATTTTGAAAGGCTCCTTGTCTGGGAAAGCTATTTCCTATGGTAAACACTTCAGAGTCCCAGAAAACCAGGCTATGTATGTATCCTGTTCTTTCCAGCTGCAGTTACACATCCCTATTTTCTCTTCCTCTGCCATTCCTCCTCTCTTGAAGCCTGTCTGTCCTTCCCAGCATTCCACTTTTGCCTCCCTCTTAGACACCCCCTTCCACCCTTCCTGACCCTCACTTTCCTTCTTTTGTCATCCTGGTCTTCTCTTTCCTGTTTCTGCCTTCTCTGCAGCCTCCCTATTTAGCAGAAGAGTGATAGTATGTGGTCTACCAAGTGAGATCACCTCCTTAGCTAAATAGTGTCAGTGCCTAGGGGACAAGGATTAGTTAGTTCACAGATATCCTTTTGGAAATTAGGACCTGAAACTATGAGGTCTTTGCTAATTTTCATCCAAAGCAGGCCATCTTTCTCCAACAGCAGCAGCAGATTTAATGGGGCCCAGGAGGGAATGTTCTTGTCCTACCAAAGTTCTCCCTACTATTTGCTCCTCTGTCTAGCAATTTTCTGAGCTACCCCATGTGTTGGCTTATGAAGGCTAGTTTTTCCCTGGGGAACAGAAGCTTGTGTGTCCAGTGACACTCAGGCTGGATGCACAGTAGCTTCAGATTATTCCAGTCTAACTGAACCCTGGCACCTGTGCAAGAACTATGTGTGACCTGGTGTGTTCAGCCCCTGATGCTGTCCCTCCTTCTCCCTGCCTGTGGATACCTCAGCTACCAGGAAGTGGCACCAGGAGCATTTGGCTCCTCATGTAAGGCCTTCTCTTAATGTACTAATGCTGAGGGCCAAGGTTGGTCATGACTTACCCCATCCTCTTCATGGGATTATTTTTCTTTCTGTTTAAGTTTATCTCTCTTGCTTGATGACATTCTTTTGTTTATTTCTTTGCTTCCCTATAACTCTTGGGCTGGACTTTGGCCTCTCTTGTTTCTTCATGTGGCTTCTCTGCTTCTTGGTTGGCTGGAGATCGCGGCCGGAGTGTCAGTGCCCCCGTATTAGGTACTGTACTCATTCCAGGTGAGGTGGAGAGTGATGATGCCTTTGTGTGCTGGTTTTGACCCTAAACTTTTCCCTCCCAAACTCTCAGCTGTGTTCCCCCATCCTGCCTGCATTCTTCCATCTCCCTCTGAGAAAAGAAACAAGCTCCTTGTTGGAATAATCCACAAGTGCCTAGACCCCAATTCCTTAGAATTTGAAGACATTAGTTCACCCAGATTTGAAACATGGAGCTCACTAATTCCTTACTGTGAAAGCCTGGCGTATACTTGATCTCCCATTGGCCCCTAAAATCTTGGTGGAGAGCTCAGAATCTTCCCCTGGAACAATGGACCAAGTTTAAGGACCAGCATTCCAAAGATCACACTCCTTACTCATTTACATGTTATTTCATCCTTTCCACTTTAGGAGACACAGAAAGTGGTTGGGAAGATGCCGCCATGGGCAGTGACCTTTCTCCCACTTCATCTGGTGCTGAGTCGAGTCCCCAGTCTCCCCTGACATCAGATGGTAAACGGAGTCCCAAAGGCATCAAGAAATTCTGGGGAAAGTAAGTTTGTGGTGATGATCATAATCATATGCTTAGAATTAATTTTCATATTGACCAGGCAAAGAGGCTATGTAAACCCTGGGTAAAAAGCTATAAAAATAGGGTGGTCATATTCAGAGAGAAGAATTTGCATTGTTTTTCAGGGTCAAGAGAGGGAGAAGTGTGGTATGCACCCTAAATAGAGCCAGTTGCATTACATGTCATTTATTCTAGGCATCCATCCATCCCACATACCCTGGTCACATTCTCTACAGCTTACGCTACACAGGCTTTGGGATAGACACCTAGGAGACTGAATTCCTCCTTCTCAGGGATTAGGCTATGTTTTGAGAAAGCTGAGTACTTACTGGACCTACTGATTCCTTCCCAAATGAGGCAGAAACTAGAACTTCCTCCAAGGCATCAACCTTTGACCCCTATGAGAAGTGGCCCAAATCCCAGAGACAGGCTTAGAATTTAGTCTCCAGTCTGAATGAGAATTCGTCCTAGGTCATGATCCTTGATCTCAGGGGAGGCACGAGGAGGCAGTGTTGCCCAGACCCCTGAACCTGGCCTGCATGGCCCTGCCTGCAAAATAGGGGCATACTGCCTTCAGTCTGTCAGCTCATACCCTAACAGTCTCTGTGGATTCCTCTCCATGCAGAATCCGAAGAACTCAGTCAGGGAATTTCAACACTGATGCACCAGGAATGGCAGAGTTTCGACGAGGTGGGCTCCGGGCAACTGCAGGGCCAAGACTTTCTAGGACCAGAGACTCCAAGGGACAGAAATGGTAAGACTCTCATCAATTAATCTACATTGGGCTGTGAGAAATGGTGGTAGGGTACAGTGGGGGCAGGAGCAGTTTGTCCTAGAGCTTCCAGAAATGGAAGGCAGGAGCCTTCCCTGCAGAACTTCCCAACTTGTCCATTTGACATGTGTAGACATTGTTCATACTCACAGATACTGAGGTAAAGGCAAGAGGCTCCCCACAACTGGAGGTGGCAGGGGTAGGAGGACCCTCAACAGCTCTGTTCATCCGTGACCATTCCCAGAAGTGCCTTTGCACACTGGATTGAGAAGCTCTCATGCATCCATTAAAAGCAAATTCTAGAATCTCAGATGTTGGTTGCAATCTCTGCTTGACAGCTTTGTAGCTGTGAGCCCTAAATAGAGGTTATTTAACCTCTATTTCTCCATTCTCTCATTGTAAAATGGGGCCAAAACCTAGTATGTTATTAAAGTGACCCAAATATCAGCTGTCTGCCACTAAAAGATCAATATCATCTCATCTATTTAGGAAAGTGATCATGATCTCTTACCTGTCTCTGGGACAGGATCTTCCTGCCACAGACTCTGCAGGATGGTGTCAGTGGAACAGGCTGTATCTACTGTTATCCCTCATAATCCCAATATCAAACTTTACTGAAGAGTAGTGATTAAAGGGAGCCACAAAGGCATCACTGGCACTGGAATAAAAATGCTGAGTTTCACATACAATCCCCATCATGCCCTTATAAGAAGGCATAAAAACGTCAAATTTGTAGAAGTGTCCCTAGTTGACACCCTTCCCCCCCTTAACTCCAGCTACTCTTACTATACCATTTCCTTAGTTCTCACTGCTCTAAGACAGTGCTTCCCGTCGAACCTGCATAGACAAATCCTTACTCCTATGTTTTGGAGAAATCCCTTTCTATAGCGGGCAGCCCCTACAATATATCACTTCCAGCAGAATATCTCATAAATGGTAAATTACAGTGCTAAGATTAGTACTTCTGGGGGTCTCCCATGGAATTATATCATGTCACCAAAAACAACTAACCAAGAGCCAGGTGTGGTAGTATATTCTTTAATCCCAGCACTCAGGTGGCTGAGGCAGGAGAATGGAGAATTTGAGACCAGTTTGAGCTACATAATGAGACCCTGTCCAGAAGATCATGGTTCAAGGCCAGCCCAGGCAAAATGTTAGCAAGCCCCTACCTCAACCAATAGCTGGGGACAGTGGCATGTGGCTGTCATCCTAAGCTACGTGGAAGGCTGAGATTGGGAGGATCTGGAGTCCAGACCACCTGGAGCAAGAAAAAAGTTCACAGGACCCCCTGTCATAGAAAAAGTGGGGTGTGGTACCAGAAAAGTGGGGCAGGATGATACCCAACATCTAGCCTAACATCCCAGCTATGGCAGGAAGCGTAAAATAGGAGAATCTTGATCTAAGCTGACATGGGCAAAAAGTGAGACCCTATCTCCAAAATAACCAGAGCAAAAACAGCTGGAGACATGGCTCAAGTTTTAGAGCACCTGCAGTCTAACTAAAAGGTTTTCACTTTCTTAAGTTTGCCTTCAAGATTGACCGGTATAGGCAATTACTGGATAAGATGCCCACAACTCAAATGTTAGTTCTTAGAAATAATATAGTCTGAATTCCAATTAATGGAAAAGAAAATTTCCCTAAATGCATCCTATTATTCATAGATCTGCACACCCTACCCAGCTTGCACATGAGTGAGATAACTCCTTCCCCAACTTGCCACACTTAGGTTTGGAGGCTTTGCAAGATACTGGGGTTTGAGACCTTTTAAGATCCACCTCTGCTTTGATGGCTATCCCCAAACCTGTATTCTATTCCAGGTGCTTGAAAAGATATGTGAGAATGTATAGACCTCCTGTGTGTACTCCCCTACCCCCAGGATCAATGAGGGTGGTGGTGATGCTTCTGCTCAGTGAATTCTCAGTAAATGTTAGCTTTTGTTTAATTTTTAAATAGTTTTATTATGTTTTGAATTAGTATACGTTAATAATGCAAGGGGTGTTTCATTGTGATAATTCCATATATATGTACAGTGTAAGTTGAACAAGTTCATTCCCTCCATTATACTTGCTTTTCCTCTTTCTCCCACCTTTTTTTTTTTTTTTTTACAGCTTTTGTGGGTTTCATTATGCTGTCTTCAATTATATACATGTAGCATATTTTGATCCTCTTCCTTCTCAATATCCTTTCCTTCTTCCTCCCCGTTCGTTGATTCTCCTGTCCTCATTTCACATTCATGGTCCATCATTATCATCATTTTAAGTCTAGGTTCCACAAATGACTGAGAACATGTGATATTTTGCTTTTTGACCTCTTCTTATCTTATTCAACATGGTGATCTCAAGTTTTATCTATTCCTGCAAATAATTTCATTTTTTTTACAGGTGAGCAATATTCCATATTTTCTTTATCCATTTATCAGTTGTTGGTCACATAGGCAGATTCCACAGTTTAGCCATTGTGAACAGAGCTTCAATAAACATGATATGTAGATCTCTCTCTTTTATATTAATTTACCCTCCTTCAGATATATGTCCAAGAGTGGCATGGCATGATCATAGGTAGGTCTATTTTTAGTTTTATGAGTAATCTTCATACTGATTTTCATAGTGGTTGCACCAATTTACCTTCCTGCCAAGAGTATATGAAGATTACTTTTCCCCCCACATCTTCACCAGCATTTGTTGTTGTTTGTTTTCTTGATGATTGCCAATCTGACTGGGATGAGATGGAATCTTGTGTAGATTTGATTTGCATTTCCTTTATGACTATGGATGTTGAACATTTCTTCATGTATTAGCCACTCGAGTTTCTTATTCAGTGAACTGTTTCTTCAATTAATTTGCCCAGTTATTAATTGGATTATTTGTTCTTCTGTTGTCTAGTTATTTGAGCTCTTTGTGTATTCTGGATATTAATCCTTCATCTGTTTTATAGCTGGCAAAGATTTTTCTCCCATTCTGTTGGTTGTCTCTTGATTCTAGTAATTGTTTCTTTTGGTGTTCAGAAACTTTGGAATTTGATGCAATCCCATTTGTCAATTCTTGCTCTTGTTTTCTGGGCAAGTGGTGTCCTATTCAGAAAACAGTTACCTATGCTTATGTCTTCCAGAGTTTTCCCTATTTTTTTTACTATTGCACTTTCAAAGTTACAGATCTTATATTAAGATCTTTGATCCATTTGGAGTTGATTTCTGTACAGGGAGAGAAATAGAGATGTAGTTTTAGTTTTCCGCATGTAGGTAGCCAATTTCCCAGCACCATTTGTTGAAGACTATCTTTTGTCCAGTGTATGTTTTAGCTTCTTTGTCAAAGATCAGATAGTTGTAGCTGTATAGCTTTATTTCTGGGTCTCTTATTCTATTCCAGTGGTCTTCATGTCTGTTTTTGTACAGCATAATGATATTTGTGTCATTATGGCTCTGTAGTATAATTTGAAGTTAAGGACACAGTCTCAGAAGCCAAAGAAAGTTTACCTATATATTTCATAATTAGATATGCTAATTTACTTAGGAATTTTTAAGATTTAGACATTACTGATGTTTTTGTTTTCCTGAGATGAAAAAATTAAGCTAAAGTAAACTTAAATGATTCATCTTTGTTTCTGGCTATTTGTTTAAGGATTGATTATAGAAGGAGGGGTAAAGATACATGAACTTTTCAGAGGCCCTTTAGGTGTTTCCTGTAGTAGGACTGCATGTTGAGGGAGCCAGTTTTCATTCTGCCAGTCTCTTTAGGGTAGGGAGTAACCAAAGTCAGAAACTGTTTCTGCCAAAGGAAAAAGAATTGCAATTCCAACCCAAAAGCTGCTTTGTTGGAATGCTTTGTGCTTTGTTAACAACAACAATGGCTGGTAAAGGAATAAGAATGAAGAGGTCCTGAGATTGGTATGTTTATCTTAACAGTGCTTATGGTACAAAAATGAATTTGCTGGTGGAAAAGAAAGGCTGTTATTACCCTTAAGCAGAAATTTGATATAATTGTATGCTAAAATCCTTTGGTATTTACTTTATAAGGCAAACCTTTAAAAAAGTGTTGCCACCAATATTCTTATAGGAATAGTACTTGTTACTGAAAGCCTCCAGGCCCAATCCATTTTTGTCCAATGAAAAAAAATTAGTTTTTAAAATATATTTGGTAATAACATTATGTAGCAACTCTCTCTCAGGTTATAGAAGAACAAATTTTATTGTCTTTTCCCCTCCAGGTAAGGTTTTACCAATTCACATTCTAATCAACACACTGTAGAGAGAGCCTGTTACACCCACATAATTAAACATTTGCATTTTTCTTGCTTTAAATTTCTCCACTTTTACAGACCTCTAAAAAAATTACACTTCTATTGTCAATTTAGTTTTCATATTTTTCATGAAACATGTTTATCATAAAATGCAGACAATGTCATGAAATGAATTTTTTGCCAATTTTGTTTCATTATTAATATCTTTCTTGTATATTTCTACCTGCTTTCTATATGTTAAGATATTAAGCCATGTCTAATAATTGTGACAGAGTATTTTTAGGCTTGGGGCAGAATTTTACTTTTGTTTGTAATACTTAGAATTTTTATGATTATATATAATAAGATTCATCAACTTTTCCTTTGTGATTTCTTTTACTATTTTGTTTTATATCATTTCCATGATATGTTAAAAAAAAAACTGTGTTTAAATTAATCTACTTAGGGATTTTTTTAGTATGTGAGTTTAGTGTAAGAGTTGCCCTTCCCCTCCAAAAAACAGGCAATAAAGTGCTAAGGCAGACAGGTTCTTGAGCCACACGGTGGATTTTGTCTCTGTGGAGGGGGTTTCTGAGTTGATGTACTGAGGTGTTGCCCACAGAACTCTGCCTTTATGAGAAGTCTCCAATCAGATTACTTCACTACCCCAGGCCACATCTTATTGCATTTTTCCCACATTCATAGTCCGAGTATTTATCATGAATGTAAGAAAGCTTACTCTTCCAAGACTCTTATTTGTAGGGGCCCCTTCTAAGGTCCAGAGAGTATCCAATCAAAATGTTGACCCAGGTGTTTTGAAAATTTTGTATAAATAAAGTATTTTAAATACAGCCAGTTTAAGACTGCTGACTCTTTTTATTCCAGTTTTCCCTTGGTCTAAACTGTCCCTTATATCAGATGATGATAGAATAGCCATGGGGATTTGGGGGATCTGGCTAAGGAGAAGTTGAGTTGGCAATCCATTTAGTTTGGGTTTAGTAGGATATAGATATGTGGTTTGTGGTCTTTCATTATTTCATTTAGTTACATTTAGTTAACTAGCTATCTTAATATGCAAATTGACTTCCATAATTACTCCTGCTTCCCATTGTGACAAGTTGCCCAGCACTCCTACAAAGATGCAAATCAGAGGTCATGTCCCAATATGAATGTGACCTCTGGCAATCTGTACTAGAAGTGTGGGTTAGCAGAAATGAAACTTCTTTGAGATATACAGAACTAGCAGCTAGTCTGTGGAAATTCTTTGTAGTCATGAGATCTGCAAAATCCTAAGCAACATTTTTGGTTCTCTTAAATGCTTAGTTAAAACAGAAGTCCTCTCCTGTCAGGAATGTACTTGTTAATGAAATATAGCAATTATGAATATGCTATGTGCTCTGTCCTACAATGGGAGTGGCATAGTTGATAATCTCAGTTATGTCATTTGAATTGCAACTTGGAAAGACATTTTGGAACATGAAAAACAAATGGTTTGGCTGAATATGAAAGGTACCTTCTCTGTCATCTCTGAGTGTTTTCCTAGTATGTTTATAATGGCACTGGTAGAGGGAATGGGAGATCCTGGCTCTGAGAGAAGCTGAGGAGGTATTGACTTTGATACTGTAGAAACAACCCAAGGATAAAACCAGGGTGGGGAATGCACCTCTTGCATTTACTCTAGAATGGCTGGTGCTTTCTTGTTGTTCTGGCCCTTTAAGGCATTCCCTCACTTTAAGAACAGCTCATACAGGCATTCAAAAAAAATTTTTTTTTCTTCTTCCTCATGTTAGGAGTGTGGTGGCCCGCTATATCCAAGTGTTCTGATCTGCAGATTCTCCCAACTGAGGATTGAAATGTACTCAGGCCTTCAGTGGTTGCATAGTCTGCTGAACATGTATAGACTTTTTTTTTCTTGTCATCCTAACAATGTAGATAACTATTCATAAGCCATTTCCATTGTATTAGGTACTATAAGTAATTTACATATGATTTAAAGTACATAGGATATGCGTGTGTTAAATGTAAATACTATTCCATTTTACATAAGGGATGTGAAGATGCTTGGATTTTGCTACGTATGGGAGTCCTAGAACTAATCCCTCAAAAATACAGGGGACAACTATACTTTCTTGGAAAGAGATCTTTCTGAATTTCTAGCCATCTATCAAGCCTATTTTAAAAAATGAATATGAAGTTGCATTGTCCACCCTCCTCCACAGGCACTAGTGGATTTTGAGTGTACCATTACATTCATGCTTTAAATGAAAAATTTATGTCTTTAAGAATGATGGCTTTTAATACCTAGTCATCCTGTCTAGGAACATGATCTAGCTCTTTACTTATTTATATCTTTCTTTATGCTGCTCAGTCGAGTGCTGCAGCTTCCATATCACCATACTGCACCCCCCTGACCCCGGCCCCACACAGTAACACAGGCTCCATACAGTTCCCAGGCACTTTATAATTTTGGTTACTAAGGGTGAGAGTTTTTTTTTTTTTTTTAAACAAAAGTAATAGTATCAGTGTGTGGATGGTGTGTAGAAGAATTTTGGCATGTAATGTGCATATTATGTATGTATATATGGGTATATACCCATATTTTATTACTAGCCATCTTATTGAGCTCTCTTGGGATTTTAGGTGAGGTAAACATTCCTATCAGTTACCTCCCTAATATCTGCTCTTTCTTATTCTCGATGAACCTCTCATACTAGTGTTAGTAATAAGTTAATAAAAATAAATACTGAGTTTTTGTTGATTCTTAATGTGAAGCCCCTAGTATTTCATAAATAAATAAGGTATTAGCTGTTATTGATTAGAAGATATTTGCTTTGGGGCTGTTTATTTTACTTTTCATGTTAGAGTACTGTCTTTTCCTAGTTTTCTAAGTAATTTCCTAAAAAGAGTGTTGGGTCTTTTGGGCAAAATAATTTAGCTATGGGTGTTCGTCCTCAGGGAGTCACACTCTGATCTTATATGTGAACCTATGTGAGTGAACACCCTCCTGAGGATCAGGCCTGTGCTCAACATGGCTGGACTCAGACCATGTCATCCAGAAAACTCTAGAGTCTTCTTCACATGAGTAGGTTGTGATGATCAGGGTTGTTTTTTAAAAGATAGCTCCTTTTTTGGTGAGGCTTTACAATATGCAGAACCTCAGGCTTCCCACTAACAGGAACATACTGTTTCCCTGCTTCTCAGTGATATCAATGCCCCCTTTGCTCAGTGGAGCACAGAGCGTGTGTGTGCATGGCTGGAAGACTTCGGCCTGGCTCAGTACGTGATCTTTGCCAGGCAGTGGGTGACGTCTGGACACACACTACTTACAGCTACCCCTCAAGACATGGAAAAGGTAAGGACTGTGCATAGGCAAAAAAGGATCCCATTTCTCTCCCGACCAATGCATGGAAACCAATGTGTGGGGAAGTGACGAACACCCCCATACCCCTCTATCATACACACAGGGGAGGCTGAGATTCCCTCTGCAGCTACAGGTTGACATCCCAGGGCATTGTATAGAGAAGTGCTACAACCTTCTCAGAGCATCTTCACTCTGACACATTGCCCTCTGAGGACCAAGTTGCCTGCCAAATTTCACATCTGCTCTTCATCTTTTAATTTCAGGAGCTAGGAATTAAGCACCCTCTCCACAGGAAGAAGCTGGTTTTAGCAGTGAAAGCCATCAACACCAAGCAGGAGGAGAAGTCTGCACTGCTAGACCACATTTGGGTGACACGTAAGGACAGGCATATATGTATTAAGCATGTTTTAGGCAGTTCTTAAGAGTAGAGAGAATTTCCCTTTGAATTTGTGCCTCAATAACAGCTGTCTGCTTGTGAAAGGCAGATGGATTACTAAACCTTTGGGGGAATAAAACCGTAGACAAATGATAATTCATTTTTTTTTCTTTGTACCCACTTTCTTCTCATGAATTCTAACACTTTTTTTTTATGTATTTGTAGGGTGGCTTGATGATATTGGCTTACCCCAATATAAAGACCAGTTTCATGAATCCAGAGTTGATGGACGAATGCTGCAATATTTAACTGTGGTAAGGGTTTTTCCTTTAAATAATTCATTTGTTTCTATGAGCACTCAGCTCAGATGTGACCCTAGTGGCTATTTTAAGCTGAATTTCTCCTCCTCCATCATATTCTTATGGCCTTGAAACAGTATTGGTTGTCACATAAGAAAGAGGTCCCAAGTAGCAGAACTCAAACCATGAAGATAAGAGAAGCTGTTGATATGTCCATGTGTATCTTCCTGAAATGTGCAAAATGTGTCTGAGCTTGGTCTAAGAAGGACCTCTGGGGTCTTTGTCACTTTGGAAACTCTGGTTCATTAACCAAAATTTTTCTCTCCAGAATGATCTACTCTTCTTAAAAGTCACCAGCCAACTGCATCATCTCAGCATCAAATGTGCCATTCATGTGCTGCATGTCAACAAGTTCAACCCCCACTGCCTGCATCGGCGTCCTGCTGATGAGGTGAGTAGCTAGTAGGTGGCCCTGAACCAAGACACCTGAAATACTGTGTGTGGGAAAAATAAGAATGGTATCATCATAAACAACTGCATTCAGATGGTGATACTGGGGATGCTGGAACCCAGCATACCCCTGTACCCCTGTTGCCTGCATTTTGTGTCCCATGGTAGCCACTAAACCTTTAGTTTCCTATCCTCCCTTAGGGAGACAAATGCTACAGAGTAGTATCAATAAATCTTTCAAAGTCATCAAAGGATTAAAGGAGATGAAGAGATGTCAGAAAGAAAAGGAACAGGGAAAGACAAGATGGAAATATGGGTGTCAAAGTAGGCAGAGGAGAGAAGACCCAGGGGAGAAGGAATCGGACACTTCAGAATAGGTTTCTCTGCTTCTATATACATTAACAACCCCCAGGCCCAGATACAAAGTATTCTTGAGCAGATCTTGTTAGAGAAGAGATAGTTTAAGTAAACATGGCAACCTGAATTCTAGTGAAATACCTGAAAATGTTCTATAAACCTATGTGTTCTTGGTAAGCTCTGAACTGAAGTTTCATCAGTCACATTCTTCCTTTGATCCTATGAGCTATGTCTAACTCTAATTCCTGAGGGATTAAAAATACCTACTTCTGTCTTCAATCTTCTATTTTCTTGCTGTTCAGCAAATATGTTTTGCTTTCCTTCTATGTGTCCGGCACAGTGTTGAGCATTTTTAAGACCACGATGCCGTATGAAAGCGCAGGGCATAAGTATCTGTCTGCATTCATACCAGGGAGACCTCAGTCTGTAAAACACTTGACTCACAATTGATTCTTTAAAATTCTGTTAGATCACTGAATGAAAAACTGTATGCCTTCATTTATTTATCCCAAAGTTAGCCAGAAACTTAGGGTGTGACGGGATTCTGGATTCAGATATCTTATATAGAAAATGCTGCAAGAATAAGTCAGAGCCCTATTTCTTGGAGCTGGGCAGGCTGTCAGGCAAGTGGTCTGGCTGGCCTGAGCCACTAGGGATGATGGTTCACTTTTCTGGTGAGGCTTCTAAGATAGGGTTACTGAAATCCCATCTAGGACCATGGCAGGACTGATTAAGCCTAACATCTTCACTCTCCTTCTCACAGAGTAACCTTTCTCCTTCAGAAGTTGTGCAATGGTCAAACCACAGGGTGATGGAGTGGTTGCGATCTGTGGACCTGGCAGAGTATGCCCCCAACCTTCGAGGGAGTGGTGTCCATGGAGGTCTCATTGTGAGTGGCTGTCTGGGCTCTCCCATCCGCCTTGGTACAGATTGAGGTAGCTCAAAACTAACTTCCGAAGGGCCACATATTTCATCTAGTGAAAATCCTAGAAACCCATTTGAACTCAGTATATAATTTGAAGTCTCCAAGAAAGTATTTTTATAATTTGTGGTTGGGAATTTATATACCTAGGAAAACAAAATGGCTTCTGAAAGGACTTCCTCAGCTTCAGACCAGAGGATTCTGGGTCAGTGGGGTTACACAAGGATGAACCCTGAACAAGGCAGCTCCACCTGTTCCTAGGGGAACACAGGGGCTGGAGAAGTGAGGGTGAGGGCATCAGATGTAATTTTCTGCTTCCCTGATGTGGTCGTTATCACCACTTAGCTCTGTCAAGTGACAAAGCCAGAGGGGAAATGTGGAGGTGGTGGCTTCGATGTCATCCAGAGGAGCATGGGAAACAGCCTTATCAAAGAGGTTCCAGTTCTCTGCTTGTCTGTGAAAATGAGGTGCTCACAACAAATGTGCTACTATCTACTCAATCAGCAGGCCTTATGCTGGGCAGAGACGGGAGTGGGAT
This sequence comes from Castor canadensis, assembly GCF_047511655.1. Taxonomy (NCBI): domain Eukaryota; kingdom Metazoa; phylum Chordata; class Mammalia; order Rodentia; family Castoridae; genus Castor; species Castor canadensis. The sequence continues at coordinate 146,168,958 of NC_133386.1, forward strand.
ACAACAAAGGTGCGAGCTTTAGCCCTAGAGGCTCTAGAGGCTACCTAAGCCCAAGCACCAATTTCTCACGGTCACCCACTTGGTACTATCTCTGATCACCACTGGCTAGGTTTGTCTGTGGTTTCTTCTTAGATCTTGGAGCCACGTTTCACTGGGGAGACCCTTGCTATGCTTCTCAATATCCCACCACAGAAGACACTTCTCAGGCGCCACCTGACCACCAAATTCAATGCCCTGATTGGTCCTGAGGCCGAACAGGAAAAGCGAGATAAAATGGCCTCGACAGCTTACACACCACTGACCACCACAGCCAAAGTCCGGGTGAGTTGTCATACCTTTCTGGGTGGGCCACATGGTTCTGCCTTCCAGCCCTCATGATGTACAGCTGCTGGCTCAATGCCTAAAGCTAAAACAGTGTGTGCAGCCTGGAGGAGGAGTTGCACTCAGGTTCTGCCATGGGAGTTTGGTCCTGTGGTCTGTTCATTTTTGTTAGGCTTGTTTCCTGCCTGTCTGAAGTCCCAGGAAGAGAGAGGTTTTTGTACACAGAAGCCACATGCAGGAAACATTTCTTCTCGGGTGGCCAGAAGCTCATTTTCTACCCCAAAGCTGCCATTACTCATCTTACAAAGTTGATGAGTTCTAGGTCTCCTTCAGTCAGGGCAATCTGAATGGCAGTGCCATGGGGTCTCGCCAGACAAGGATTAGTTCTCCTATTAGCAGTTGGTCCTGCTTGTTTTGACCTGAAGTTGTCCACACACCAGCATCATACTCTGGGCTCCCTGAATCTCACAAAGCCCACCCTTAACCATATCTTCATTTAGACCATGTCCTTCCTAGGCCACAGGCCAACAGACAGAATCTGTTCCTAGCAAGCATATTGGTGCCTCAAGGACAGCTGCAACTCATACTTAGATATCTTTCCTTGAGGGAGCAAGAAATCTAGCAGAAACAGTGCTGAGTGCAGCTCAGGCAAGGAGGACAGCAAACTCAGGGCTGTCCAGTGCTCAGCAGCCCTCAAAGGCACTGTATGCTATTCCCCTATGTGGTGCCAGCAGCAGCATTCAGGCAAATCCTCCATGCTGGGTCTTGAGTGCGGACTGTGGTATTCTATAGATCCTGCCAGCCCATCTTGAGAAATAGAAAAGTCACTAGAGGGGTTGTGAGGCATGAGTTTTAGGCACAGTCTTGGAAGAGCAGCTCTTCTTTTTCATGACTATTCATCTGTTGACCTTTTCTCCTCATGGCATTTATTTGTAGGAGCTCTGTTTGGTTCAGTTTTTTGATAATTTTCCTTATTCCTTTCCTCTTGAGCCTGCCCTTAAATGTATTGGTTTTATAATATCCTTCTTATAATCTGTATTTGCTGTGTTTCAGCCTAGAAAACTTGGATTTTCACATTTTGGAAACATGAGAAAAAAGAAGTTCGATGAATCAACAGACTACATTTGCCCGATGGAGCCCAGTGATACTGTCAGTGACAGTCACAGGGTCTACAGTGGCTATGGGGGCCTCAGTCTCCTCGACACCCCCGAACTGGATAGGCTGGACCAGGTGGGACAGATTAGCTGACGTCCTTGTCACCTGCCTTCTCTATGCACCTGAGAGCTCACAGTTACACTGCGTGTGTCACAATATAACTGCACCTCACACCCCACCCCTGCCATGTGCATGAACTGCAGAGAACATTCTAGCAATTATGTGCTCCTAGGCTAGTCTCTCTTTACACCCTAAGGGTGACCAGGATGCACAGTTATATCTCTCTACAAAGGGGCCAGGGTTTGTCGCCAAAGGTGCACTCAGGAGGAAACACACTTTTACATTTTTTAGTAATTCTTAGTGTCCATGTTCAGCATTGCTGGAAACACGAATGTGGACACAGGTCCAGAAGTCCGGAAACCCTGGACAATCCCATGAGGCTTAGCTCTCTGGTACCTCACCTCTGCTCCATTTGAGGAAAGAGTTCAGTGCCTTAGGCCTGTGAGTCACAGAGGCTTGGCTGAGATCAAAGGGACAAGAATTATGGATTTTTTTGCCATGGTGACAGTGCAGTTGGGTTGTGCATTACTACAGAGGTGGTCACTTCTTTCTGGTAATAAAGCAATATTTATATAGAAATCGCGTAGTGCAGCATATCTTTAATCTTGTGGGGAGCCAACCCCATCTGGAGATGGAGTGCTACTGATTGCAGAGCTTTAGGAGCCTAATGGCACCGAGCATGGTCTTCAGTCACGACACTCAGGATATCCCAAAGGGAACAGAACAAGGAAGGTCCCCTTCTCGCCTCTTTGTATCTTTCAGAAGTCTGTGGCCTATTGTCTGAGGCCCCACTTACCTCTGTGAAACAAGAGAGGAAGCTCAGATCTCACAGACATCCTGGCTATAGGTGGCATCTGTCATGCAGAGCCAAAAGATGGTTTCTGTTTTAGCAGCATGAGCCACCTAGTGAAGGGTAGGGGTCAATGAACCAAGCAGCCTTGCTGGCAAGACTGTTCTTTCACATGTCTTTCCACTTCTCATAATCATTGTGGGGGATGGTCTGTCTGTGCTGGCAGAGCTGGAACAGATCTTGTCTCTTGATTTAGAGGCTGACTGGCTAATAATGGGCCCACCAGATGGGCTGTGTCTGGCTAGAGACTAAGAGAGAGACCTGTCATGCCAATCTGAGCTCCTGCTCATGAGATTCTAGCTCAGTACAGGCTGGTGTCTGGCTCCACTGGGTCCCGTGGGTCTCATCTACAGAGAAATAACAGCAGTGCCATAACAATCTTACAGCAGAGCAAGGCCGATGACCCTATTGTGACACTTTGGTTCTGCCCCAGTTGGAGGTGATACTAAGATTTGTTTCTTATACTACCAGCAGCCTCAGACATGGCCTGTTCCCCAAGGCCACTACATTCCCTGAAGTCCAGCTGGTTGAGAGATGTGGATACAAGCTTGCCAGCTGGCAATACTAATACCAGGGCCACTGAATAACGTGCTAATATCTAGTCATTGCAGTTGTAGAGCACGTGAGGCTAGACCTTTTCCTTTGTTTCTTATCATGTCCTAGTGAGAGACTCTGCACGTGCCTGTTTTCAAATCCTGCATGGAACTGTTTTGTTACTAAGTCTCTGTGCAGCTTCATACAAGTCCTGTTCCCTTTGTGGGCCTGCTTTCCCACCTGTAAAATAAGGGGTTATACTCTATGCCTTTTAAATCTACAGAGGATTCTTCTAAGTCTACAGTATTTAAATAGCCTTAGGGAAGAAGAATACCAGAAATGCCTCAGGAGGAGGGCAGGGGAGGGAGACTCCTGAGCAGCAAGGAAGCAGCAACTTCCTCAAGATGCTCTCCTATACCAGGCATCAGTGTCTAGAGTCCTGTTGATGCCTGGGAATCATCATTCTATTCACCATCCTGGAGGCCTTATTCCCTACTTCTGTCAGATGCTGGAACGCTGAACATGTGCAAAAGGGCTGCTTCTGACAATGCCTGTGCTCTGCTCCTCTGTACCATGAGTGCTGATGCTGAGTGGGGCCTCAGGAGTATGTGTGCATGCAGTGCAGGACACTGGACACCTTTCCTCAGGAAAGCAGCAGCATGTGCCCACCACCTGCCACTTCTTGGTTCCTGGCTCAGTACTTGCCTATCCGTCCAGAAAGCATGTCCCAGAGAAGCCAGGCCCAGGCAGGATGGGATGTGCATGTTGTCTCTGCACACCACAGGCTGCTTCCGTGTGTACTGACCAGGCTGCTGCCCATTTTACAGATGGCACCTTCGGAAGGCACTGTGACGCAGATAGGGCTCCTCTCCCAAGACATTCACCGCCTTACGGTAGGACTCTGCTCCTCTCCACACATTGGGGCTGGTTCCTTGGAGGCCAGGAGGAGAGCAATGAATGATGCTGAGCACAGGGGTCGGAGTCTGAGCCATCCCTGAGGCAGACAGCCACCCACGGACCTCCTCCACAGGCCTGTTGGACCTACAAGGCATCAGAATGCTCACAAGCCTTTAGCTGGATAAAGCATACTAGGTCTGAGTCCTCTTCCCAGTCTTAGAGCTGGGAGGATGCTCAACATCTCTCTGTCACCTGTCCAGTCAGCCCAAAGTCCAGGCCTCATCTCCAGCCAAGTGAACACTGTCCTGTGTTCTCTTCCCATGCAATGCATACTTTCCCCATAATTCCTCTGACATAATGACGGGAAGTTAGGGGATCCTACCACGCTCAAGAGGACAAACTAGATCATGGGGAGGCAGCTTGGTCTCAGTGGAAGAGAAGCAGCTTTGGAGTGAGGCAGACATGGTTCAAGCTCTTGCTTTGCCTTTTATTAGCTCTGAAACCTTAGGTGAGCCTTGGTTTAGTTATTTATAAAACAGGGCAAATAATATCCTCCAAGCAATAATCATAGGCATATTAGAAAGACCAGTAGAACACAGATTTGTCCTTGCGGTCCCATACCTCCCAAGGCCTTTCATTTCCATCCCTGAGCTGGTAGCTATAGTGTCTGTATATTGCTTGATGATCTACTTAGGCACATTTTGAAGACTAAGGGCAAGACAGGAAAGTCTCCACAGATCTAACTAGGATCGTTTTAATGCAACTGTTTTTTTTTTTTCTTTCACTTTCTTGGGCCACACATTGAAATGGCTCTGTACAAACTTTCCCTATGATTTCTAACAGGCCCTCGGCAGCCTTGAAATAGCAAATTTTTTGGTTGGAGGTATGGTTCAAGTGGTAGTTTGCTTCGTGCTGAGTTCAATACCTAGTACCATCGAAAATAAATAAATAAAATGTACTTAAAAAAAAAAAGAAGTAACAAGCTTATCTCTCTAAGATGAGCAATTTCTTTTTATGTTTTTGTTTTTGGCCAAATTGGGCAACTTCTTTACTACTGAGCTATATACCCATCCTATTTTTATCTTAATAGCACTGTCTATTCTGACTAAATGTTCAGGGTCCATGAAATACCATGAACTTACAGGGCACTGGTGTCAGACCCAGACCATACACACCCACTTCCCCTCTGCTTCCCATGTAGCTGCCACAGAACACCCTTGGCCAAAATGCTATTAAACTGCCCCTTTGGCTATGTCCTTTTAGACTCTGCTGAGCCAGGACCAGCTGCTGAACGACTCTCGCCTGGCTGCCCCCAACTCTGATGACTGGAGATGACATTCTTCATGGCTGAGAGCCCAGAGAGGCACGTGTGGGGCCCTAAGTCTTTGCCTCCATGGGGAGCTGGCTCGTAGCCATTTGCAGAGCCCAGATGGTACTGGTGGGGCATCTGGGACATGGGTACTGATAGGAGCAAAGCAGAGAAGTGGGACAGGTTCCAGGAGGTGGACCTGGTGTCCCTATGTTTTCAACAGTGCTTGCTCTTCACTGCAGCTTTTCTACCTTTTGTACTTTTATACATGGACTGCAGACCACTTTTGCAGGGAGAGCAGTGTGATATCTGAAAACAGATTTGATGGCCCCTGCTCTTTCTGATGATAGCTGGGAGGCTCCTATATCAAGGGGGAAGAGCTGTTAGTTCATAGAACCTCTGCTGGGGAAAAGAAAAAAAGTTCTGAAAAACTGTTCTGAGTGTTCTATAGTGACTGGGTTGTGTGAAATGTAATTGGGAGCTCTCTGGAGCTGCTTCTCAGGAACATGTATTTCCATTCCCAGGAACTGACTGGTGAGAGCAGAGCAAGAGCACTGGGGTCCTTCCTCACTGTCCTCCATCCCCTCTCACCTACTGTGGGTGTAGTTGGGCTGAGCAGAGGAACACCAAGACATCCAACCTGACACAGAAACACACATCTCCAAAGCCTTTGCTTCACGCTCAAGTACAATGTCTGGTTAAGCAGCTCCCCCTAGTGGATGGCCATTGGCCATGTGAAACAACATGTCCAGGGGAAACTCACCATCTTCCCAGACAAACCCATTCCTTCTCTGATGTTTCCCACCTCAGAGAGAGGCACCACTGAGCACCCAGTCAGTGTCCCCTCCCCAGCCAGCCTCTTCCTCTTTCTTTCCCCATGATTCCCTATGATTACTCATCTGATTACTGCAGCTGGTCTACTTGGTCTTTCCATCTTCTCAGGTGGTCCCTCCAGGTATTATTCACCCCACCTCCTAGGTGACCTTTCCAAAGCACTGTTTTAATTCAGTCACCCCTGTTATCAGAGCTCCTCAGTTACATAATTCCCACAGATGAGTATCTTGGGTCCTTCATCCTCAGCCTTTGTGAGCCGACTGCTCAATCTTTGTTCCTTCCAGAACTTGGCTCAGGCCCTTTCCTCCCTGTGGTATCCAGTTTTCTACCAGTCTTCTTCATGAGGCAAATCCTGCCTGTCAAGGCCCAGCACAGTACTATCTCTTCCAGGTCTCTCAGGAAGCCTTCATTCCTGTTCCAGTTAGAGGTCAGCTCTGTCCCACAGCGCTGTCTGCCTTGGACCCTGAATGCTTCAAAGCTTGCCTTGAAGTTACATATTGTACCACCATATACCCACCCTCAACACAAACCTAATGAATGCCTGTTGTGGACAGCAGCCTCTACAGTTATCAATGAGCCCCAATCCTGGCCCTCAATTACTTCTTTATCAGGCTCCTGCTGCCTGGCATCCTTGATCTCTCTTGGAGACCCTCCTGTCATCTCCTCTGGTTGTGGCAACCAAAAGGTCTACAGACCTGTCAAATGTTCCCTAAGGGGCAAATCGCCCCCATTTGAGAGCTACTGGTCTAGAGATTGAAATCAACAGTGTGAGGATCAGGGAATGAAAAATTTGATGAAGTCAGCAAGAGTCCAATCAAAAAAGACCTTATAAACCAATCTCTGGAATATGTCCTGGAAATGAGTTGGCCAGAGTAGTGACTATAGTGGAAGTGGTAAAGGGCAGATTACAAGCATGGTCTGTTACCTTCCCATTTGGTCCCCTCCAGACATTCTCCACTCCTGTCTTTATGAAAAATATCTGACGCAGGGTCTTATCCTGAAGTGTTCATCTGTGTATTTCCCTGAGTAAGAGATTCCCTGAGGATGAACAGGTAAGTTGTCAAAGGCCTTCTTTGAGTCCATCCCTGTGTTTGCCCACTTGTGGGTAATACATACACCCCTACTGCAGAGAACTCTCTAGAGCTATATTCCTCTTTTTTCTTTCCTCTGTCCCTTCTCCTTTCTCTTCTCCATCATACACATACATGTTGAGTAAAAAATCCAGTAGCATTAAGTTCCAACACTGCTGTTATGCCAGTTTTTTGTGAAAAGGGGAACAATTTGAAATTAAATAGACTCAGGTTTAAAGTCAGCGCTGCTACCTAAAAGCTAAATGACCAGGGAACAATTATATCTCTGATCTTGTTTTCTCATTCGTAACTCAGAGAACAAAATCCCCACATGATTTCTGGTCTGTCTGGAGGGTTATATGAAACCCAGCCTAACTGCTACCCACTTCAGGTAGCAGAACCAAACCATAGGGTTGTATTGGCCCTGGACAGCAGATGGCAATAGTGATCCCTATATCATTTGGGTTTAGTGATAGAAGAGATTTAAGGCAGAGCTTCTAGAACCTGTGTGCAAGTTGAGACAGTTCTGAATGCAGCCACCTCTATCCTGGGCCAATGTCAGTGCATAGCCTGGAACTTAGAAGATGTTAAGAAATGTGCTCCATGCCCCCAACTGTAAAATGCAGGGAGTCTAGAAGGGGTTCCTGGAACCTGTGAATTATTTATTGCCCTGGGTTGTGTGTGTGTGTGTAATTCAATTCCTGTTTCAAAGGATCCCCCAAGAGAAGGAATACTGCTCATAGAAGGTGGCTGAGTCCTCTTGTAGGTCTGACCAAAAGTAGAGTACTCTGGGGAGGAGTTCAAGAGAGGTTTGTGGGAGTTAATGTGACCCATTTGGATCCTGCTGGAATTCTCTGGCACTAACATCATTGCCAGTTCTGACACCCCAAAGGCATGAAGAAGCCAACTCTCAAGTAGGGGAGACAAGGCCTCCTGACTGCCCAGCAGGTCCCCCACAGAGACACACTTCGTGGGCTATCTGCTGAGAACTTAAGTTTATTTCATTAAATGGAGAAAGATACTGTAATGGAACTCTTTCCAGCTTCCAAGCCAGGAGGCATCCGAAACCACTTTGTCTCCAGCTCTCTGAGTTCTTCTTCTTAGACCCACACCCAAAAGGGGAGCACCACTTTGTGTGCCCAAGGGTGCATGAGGAGGTGCTTTTGAAAACATTCCCATTTAACACAGTGAAACCAAACTCACTTTGAAACAGGAGCCCAACAAGCTTGCTAGGAACACGGGAGGTGTTAGTAGGTGAAAATCATGTCTTTGGTATAACCCAGCTGCTTCAGGTTGGGGTAAATGGTTGTCTGGATCATGGGTGGTGGGCGACACACCAGGATGAGTATGGCCTTCCCAGGGGGAGGGAGGTGCTCCTTGATCATGTTGGCAGTAACAAAGCCTGAACTGTACCTCCAGCCTGTAATGAAGCAGAGCAGGAAAGAATTGTGGGATGCCAAGAATGTCCCTGATCTCAGAGCCAGGGAGAGACCAGGCTGCTCTACAAAGGCTGAGAAGTCTCTGCACTAATGCTCTCTTTAGAAAGCCTGAGAAACAGATATGAAGAAGGGGGTGTCTCAGCTCTCTGTAGTATTTACTCCAGATTCTGGGCAGGGGCTGGTGTGGGGCTGCTGTAAAGCACTGAGGAGGGCAGAGAACACCATGGTGAAGTGAACCAGGATACAGTGTGAATCAAGGCAGCGAACTGGAGCTGTGGGGTAGGGTGTGTTGGTGTTGATTGAGTAGTGCTGTCTGCTGGCAGTGAGCCATATGACAAGGTAGCACAGTGTAGAAGATAGGCCAGTGGGTGGGGTGCAGTGTACATGATGGTTGCTGGGGTGCTGGCTAAAGTTCCACCAGCTGAGCGTTGCTGTCCAGATGTGAGGGGCACAGTGGCCATGAGCAATGGTATGTATGATGCATGTGATGACTGGGGTGAGGGGGGCAGTTGTTCAGGGCAACCCAGTGGCTCAGTGTCCCTTTTGACATTTAGTGCAATGTGGAGTACAGATGGGATACTCTTTCACTCAAATCCTTGCATTTTCTATATAGACCCAGAACTCCATACCTAACCATCAAGTGTAGGCCTAGAAAGACAAGACAAAACAAAACAAAAAAACCAGCCATGAGTCCTTGAGGTGGATTGAGGATTGGAGCCGATCCACACTGAGTGAGGGCAGCAGGGATCATACTGGCAGGAGCCCTGTCCAGGGTGTACCACAGGTTGAACTGATCTAGATTAGTCCTGAAAATTCCTTCAAGCTCCTTTCTCATCAAGATATCCTCCTCTGTCTAGAAAAGAAGCAACATTAGAAAGGCTTCTCCAGGGATATTCTTCAGGTTCTCCAGACTGAGCACCTGAGTCAATACTTCTTACCCAAGCGGCCACTATACTAGCTTGAGGACTTGCAGTAGACACCAGAGAAAACAAGGGTTCTGATGCTGCTTCTGCAGACCAAACCCTCTCATGCAATGAGCTGCTGGGAGTGTGGAGGTGTCCACAGTGGCATGACTGCCCTCCAGCTGTAAGAAGACTGTGGTTGTATGGGCCAGGTGACTTCACAGAAGACCTGCACCCACACTAGTATCAAGCCCATACATCCAACTGTCACAAACTCAGTGCAGGCCTGTGATCTTCTGCAAGGAAGGAGGCACTAAAAAGTCATGTGGAAGAGCAGCACCTGCAATCTCAAAGAAAGGAAGACAGTCTGGACCCTCAACCGGGAAAAAGGAGCCAAGGTCATTTGTCACAAGCTCTAAGAAAGTGTTCAGAAGGTCTGGATTGTTAAAACTCTTCATAACTTTTGCCCTAGGAATTTCACTTCTGGGATTCTGTTTCAGAAAATAATCTGAAAGTAATTAGGCTTAGGGACAATTATTCATCTTTGTATGATTTATCATTTGTAACTGAAAAGAACCTAAATGTAGGAGAGTTAGTAAGTTATAGTGCAACTTGACATAGACTATGATGAAAATGTAACATTAATAAGAAAATTCCTGTATGGTAATGCTAAATGAAAACTATTATGTAAATATATACAAGAATATATAATATATACATGAAAATATATCACATGTTTAGAAAGACAAAAAGATAAGCAAAAATATTTGTTCTTCTGTACTTCTCAAAATTTCCACTGGAAGCATCTATGATCTTAAACTCAGAAAAACAGAGAAATGGATGGAAGGAAGGAAGGAAGGAAACATCGGTGCTCACAGTTGACTGAGGAGACAGCTGCCAGTGGCCTTGGCTGAGCCTACTAAGCCCTCCCAAAGCCTTCCGCCCCCAAGCAGCACACAGTCAATAGTGGAGGAATGAATGCAGAGCCCCAGCTTGGCAAACATTCCATTTTACCCCTGCGAGCTCTGGGCTGACTGGGCAGAACTGACCTGGTTGGCAAAGAGGAGGGATATCCTGGTGTTATCACTGGGGTTCTTGGTGATGTGGCGAATGAGCTGCAGCATGGGTGTAATGCCTGAAACACAGTTCATGGCAGGGCAGCTTTCTCCTGTCTCTGATGACACAGTCCCTGGCTAGCAGTGGCTTAACAGTTTTCTTTGGGCCCAATTATACCTTTTTTACTTCTGTTCCCCAAACTCAAAGTGGAGAATAATCCTTTATTTTGGTGTTCCTTTTTAAAGCAACAGTTAAGTCAAAGCCATTTTTCCTTTTCATATGGCAAAATGGAAAGAGCATTCTGAGCTCTTCAATGTCCGCATTTACAAAATAGAATTAAATGGCAAGTAAATGTGATGGTTTTAAAAGTGTCTATGATGGTGCCTGGAACTCTGTAGGTCTTCCTAAGGATTTATTTTCATTCTCAAGGGATGGGGAGAGCAGGGGTTGACCTAGATCCCAGAGGACTTTGGAGACCATAGGCATGCCTGCTCAGACCAGACAGCCACCATGTTGGTTAAGGGAAGCAGGGGACACAGGATCAGGTATAATTATCTGCCACTCTGCATTCCCACCATCATAACCAGGGAGGAATCTCTCATGTTATCCTTTCTGGGATCAAATACCCCCAAAGTCAGAATGGGCCTAAGGTTTACTCTCTGGAAGAAGCCCACAGAAGCCTCTTACCTGTTCCCCCAGCAAACATTCCCAGGTGATAGACCAGTTTGTTTTCAGACTCGCTTGTTTTGTGTGTTTTGATTGCAAGTCTCCCTAGAAACATAAAAGATGCTTCTAGCTTCTGCAGCTTTAGTCTGGGAGCCTACAAAAAATTGCTGATTTTCCATAGGACTCCCAGTAGGCAAGTGCACCTAAGTAAGGGACAGGCTGCACCCAAATCCAGCAAATCAGCACAATGGCTTCCCTGGCCAATCCTGAAGTACCAGGGAACAAAGTAGAAATAAAGTCTGGGCTTCCACAGGGCATCACTTGGCGTTCTCTTCTAAGGAGAGACAGACAACCTGAAGTTGATATGGAACCTCACAGAGTACTCTCAGTCACCGCAGTAAAGGATGAATCTGAGTGAATGAATCAAAGTGGACTCCCTCCATCATTCATATCTGTAAACACCTGTTATGAATCTGTGCTGGAGACATAGTGATGAGGACCTGAAGCTTAGGGTCTTGTGAGTGACAGAAATGATTATAAGTGAATTTGTGTAATAAATGTATGAAGACTTAAAAGACAAGCCCATGTGACTCAGCTGAGAACAATACAAGCAACTGCAGGACTCTTCTTTCTTCCATTTGGAGACCCAGTATTAACCTTTTAGTACCTGGCCCACAATAGAACAGGCATCCAGATGGCCCTTGAAAAAGGATGGTGTCCCCAGTTTTCATGTTCTCCAAGTACTGAGTCATCTTCCCACCTTCAGGATGGTGGGGGTGTACATTTTTGAAGTAGATCTGAAAAACAAGACAGCATAGTTTTCACACTTTCAGACCTATGGCCATAGCCACATACAACCGGAAAATGCATTTGCTACTGGAAGCCACGGAGGAAAAACATTCTGCCCTCACACTTACTGTAGGCAATCCCTGAAGACACCACAAACTTAACTGTAGCTCTGCTGTTAAATGAGACTACTGGAAAGCGCATGAGTCCCTTCAGAGAAAAAGCACTGCCCTCCACTCCACCACAATCAATAAGCTTGGGAGCTCAGGCAGCTGGGCACAGTGGGCATTGTTTACCTTTATAAGTAAGTCCACAAAGCCTCGGTCATCATCACTGGAGATGGGGGTGTAAGCCCTGAGCACAACGTCACCATCAATTCTGGCCGAGAGATGGACATGGTTACCTAGAGAAAAGGCATCAATTGTTCAGTCTGAGCATGGCTAGCCTACATAGGACCCCTGCAGGAATTTCTAAAAGGATTGAGAATCAATGAAGGGAGCAGGCTGTAAAATGGGGGCTGGCAGTCAAGGAGCCCCAATTCAGGATACCTGGATCCTAGGCTGCCCTTGATACTCCAATGTACTACCCTGGGCAGTCCACTTCATCTCTCTGGGATTGTCTCTTCATATACAAAACAGGAGTGATAGAACTGGAGCATAGCTCAACTGGTAGAGCACTTGCCTGGCATGTGCAAGGCTCTGGGTTCAATCCCCAACATCACAAAAAAATAATGGGTAGACAGGGGTGGAGAATGATGTAACTTCCCAGCCGTGATCATAGTGTAAATAACTTTCAGAGCAAGAAAAGCTGATTAGAGTTGGATGATGAGTATTAAAAAAATAGAAAAGAGTGTTTCCCTTTTAAAGAAAACTATGTGGGCTTCACAATTTCTCCCTAAACTGGATGTATCACTGGTGTCTATGAATAAGTCATAGCTACCACACTTTTATCCTTGTGCCTGGCAAAGAGCTCATAGATGCTATAGGGCCCCAACATCTGGACACCCTTGGCCCAAATAAAGCAATAGCGTTGTACTTTCCTGGTCTTATATTCTACTGAGAAGAAATAATGAGAGTTTTGTTTTGTTTCTGTGGTATGGGGAATTGAATTTAGGTCTTGAGCATGCTACGCAGTTGCTCTTCCATACCCCCAGACATTTTGTTTATATTTTATTTTTGAGATAGGGTGTTGCTAACTTTGCCCAAGTTGTCCTTAAACTCTTGATCCTCCTGCTTCTGCCTCCTGAGTTGGGATTACAGTCATGTGCCACCATGACCAGCTAGTAGTGATGTTTTGATATATTCTATCCTTCCACAGTAGAATTTAATAGTTTTGATGGGCCCAAGATCAATAAATCTGTCAGATGTCAAGCTAGGCCCCTCAGATTTTTGATGAATCTAAAATAGAAACTCCAGAGAACCAAGGTTAGTGATGAGGACAGGTGTTGCCATGGAGAAAGCTCTGTGACAGTTTCTGAGACAGTAGAAACAGTATACTCAGGACATTGGTCCACAGGTTATGGATCTGCAGAGAGAAATGGGAACTTCAGGTGAGAGAGAAAAGAGGAAAAATAGTGGACTGGGACAATAAAGGGGCTGGTTCTTGAAGTTGCTTCAAGAGCACAAGTCTGAGTCTTTGAGGAGGTCCTGAAGCCTGAGGCAAACACAGTGCCTCAGTGACTAGCCATGGCCAGGCTGGATCCTGGGGATACTCAGGAATACAGGCCTGGGACTGCAGCTTCCTTCTGAGAGCTCACCTGAGAATGGGAACCTGGAAAGGCTCCTGCAGACACAGCCACCCTAGGCCTAGCCTGGGAACATCTCCAGAAAAAAATGGGCTGTCCATGGATCCCTTGGTCCCCATCTCTAGCCAGTTTCTCTTTAGCTGAGCTCCCAGACCACTAAATTATCTTGTCCCACTGACCACCAAGCCTTCACCATACTGAGAAGAGAGAAGGTAATAGGAGTTCCTAAGAAGTTCTATTTCTCAAGGTTTTCATTCTTTGTGCTTTCTGCTAACAAGACTAGTGTTTGGCCAGGGAGCTGGAAGGCTGCAAGACACAGTGTTCTTAGGCAAAGAGATGGAGTGAGGGAGTAGCAAGGAGGCTCAGGGGCCAGCTGGCTTCCTACTGTGCAATTTCATCATCTGTGCGTCTGAGACAAGTAGGCCAAGGACTAGGGTCTCCAATAGGAAACAATCAGCTAAAGCATTTTGTGCACAGCTTCTCTGAGGCCCTGGGGATTTCCACCTCAGGAAGACTGAGGTACCTAGAGGTGTTACCGACTGGAAATGGGACTCTAGGATGGCTAGACTCTGTCCACGATGGTTCCCTCCTTATGTGGGTCTGAGACCGCTGCAGAGAATCCACATGGAGCACCTGCCTCCCTCCTGTCTCACCACACATTCTGGGAATTTCTCCTGATTGTAGGGAAACATAAGTTCTTCCCATTTTTCCTATGTGCACCACACTTTTCAGTTTCTGAATCTGCATATCTATCAATCTCCTTCCCTCACAACCCAACTGAGATATGTAAACAGGCTTGGACACTCCCACTTCATAGATTAAAGGAACTTGCTAAAGTTTGCCTAGCAGGGAGCCTTCAATGGGATCTTAGATTTTCTGACTCTAGGCTTCTTTTCAATGCTCATTAAGCCACCACTTTTGTGTCAGCCCAAATGGAACAGTAAAGAAACAGAATGTATGGTACCCAAGTCTATCCTCCTACCTCCTTGAGCTCACATGGCTTGGGAAGAGTATCAGGGCAGCCTCTACATCCCAGGAGGTTAGAAACCTGTTTCTGATAGAGTACCTAGTCCTCAGAGGTGACACCAAAGCCTGCTCACCTATAGGAAGCCCTAAGACATGGTCAGGCGAGGGCAATCCAAAGCGGAATCTCTGGGTGTTGTGGCTGATTTGCTAGTAAAACAAAATAGAAGCAGGCTCTGTCAGTTTTCTGGAAGCCTTGCTGGTTACCTCAGATGCCTGGAAAGAACTCCATTTGTCTATGAAATGCCTGTCTACCCACCACAACTTCCCAGCCAGCATTTCCATTGTTCTGGTCCTCTCTTTCACCCAACCATGGCAAGGGGTACGGCTGAGACAGTACATCCTTCTCAATCAAGGGCAGCAGGTATGTGGTATCAGGGTCTTGTAAAGTAATAATGTATTTCCTCCTGGAGTTTATGCTCTTCAGGGCCAACATGAGCACTGTGACCCCGATGACAGTGATGGCCAACAGCATGGATGGATCCTAGGAGTATGAGTAGAGCACCTCAGGTCTTGCCTACCCTGGGCAGGGCAGTTGTCAGACACAGAACATCCTCCCCATGCCAATGCCATGGGAGAAACTGTGCCATGTTTCAAAGGAATAGGCAGTGGGAATGGTACTAACAGAAGGTAGTCTGAGCTTGTGTGAACCACAGTGTCAGAGAAAGTGGCAAGTAAGACAGGCCCCCTGGACAAGGTCAGACTGCTAGTGTCCAGAGTCCTAATGTATGCCAGGCTCCTCCTGCCCATCTGTTTTCATCCTGGCTACAGCCAAGGGTACAAATGCTGACAGTCCCCTCCCCCCGAGTTGCAAGGTAATGGCATTACTTGTAACAAGTAATCTGGTATGAAGGCCCCAAGTCTCAGGTCAGATTTAGAGAGGAGGAGATGGCTGTGATGTCCTCCCAAGGTGGTGGTGGCTGAGGGAACCGGACTGGTGACAGGACTCACCTCTGCATTCCTCCCACCCTCTTCTGATTCAGCTAGGGTAGTATAGGGATGGGGTAGCTCAAAATAGGGGGATGGATGCTCCATGATGTTAGGGTCTGGGGACTCACCAACACCGTCCAGGGCAGGCAAAAAGAGGCCTGGGCACTCACTTGCCAGAGGTGTGGCCAGCCTCCTTTCAACCAAGCTCAATTCCACCGTGTCCCGCAAGGTCAGAGGGTTCATTTCCCAACCCAAGGCCGGCGAGATCCAGGAGAGGTCCTTAGCCCTCTTCTCCCAGCAGGAGGCCTATGCCCGCGCCCAGCCCCGCGCTGTCCCGCCCGCCCGGGCTCCCTGGTCCCGTCGGACGTTTCCCCGCCGCGGCCACACCGCCTCCTGCGCCTTCCTGCCCCGCCGCCCCGCCCGCGCCCCTCCCGCCAAACCCACCCGGAACCAGAGGCCCAACATGTCGTCGACCTCCGCTCCCCCGTGGGCAGCTGCGCCCGGCCGACCGCAGCGGGTTGAGACCAGCAGAGGACACTGGCCTCGCGGCTGACCCCTCCCCAAGGGGGTCTTCCTGGCCCGTACGTGTGTGTGTGTGGGGGGGGGTCGTGAGGTGGGAGTGGGGGTCTTCCTGGCCCGTACATGCTTTATTGTTCAGGCCCCTCTGCATCCAGGTCCTCTCTGAGTAGCCATGACTGCTTTTTTATATTGTGGCAAGACTGGAGGAAGGGGATGCTGTAAAGGAAATGGGACTTCAGGTCCAGGTAAAGAGTATATTAAGTAAAAATATTCATTTGACACACTTTGTGAGCTTCTACTTTGAGCCTGGTCCAGGACCAGGTATTTGCAGGATGGGGCTGAAGTGGAGGGTATCATGGAGTTGATGACAGTTACTCAGCGTTCATTCATTCGTTCATTCATAGTTGAAAACAGATAAAAGAACCCTACCCTGATTTGATGGTCACAGTGAGACCCTACACAGTGAGAGGCACAGATGGTGGGGTACTTCTCAATTCATTTCACAACCTTGGTTCGCACTCCTACCTTTTGCAAATGGCAAATACAATTCCAGCCTTCTAGGACTGAGTGAGACAAAGAAGATCCCAATTTGTCTTAGTTTACTACGGCCACTGTAACAAAGGACCACAGACTGCCTAGCCTAAGCAACAGAAATTTACTGTCCCACACTTCTACGGGATAGAAGTCCAAAAGATGTGGTCAGGGTTGGTTTCTTCTGAGAGCTGTAAGGGAGAATCTGTTCCAGGCCTTTCTCCTTTGTTTGTAGATGGTGACTAATCCTGTCTGTAGATGATGACTTCTTTACTTCATCTTCCTTCTGTCTGTGCCCCTGTGCCCAAGTTTCCCCTAGTTACAAAGACATCATGATCTCATTTCAACATGATTACCTTAGTAGAGGCCCTATCTCCAAACAAAGGGTTAGGATTTGAACATAAGAATGTGAGGAGGAAACAATCCACAAGACTACATCAACCCTACCTCCAAAACACACATTGTCATAGGCACATGTGGGACACCTCCCAGAATGCCAGCAAGTGTCAGGATATCATTGTCGGATATCTTAACTTTTGGCAACTTAAGTGTATATTGATGTGTCACAAACCTAATTTGAATTACCTAAAAATTGCTAATGAGACTGAATCGTTTCAAATGTTTATTTCCAATGGAGTGTTTCCTTTTCACGAAAATTTGCCTGATCATGATGTTTGTCCATTTTTCATTTGAGTTGATTGTTTATTACTGAATTTTAGGAGTCTTTGTATATATCTAGATACTATTCCTTTGTCAGTTAAGTGATTCACAAATGTTTTCTCCCAAAGTGTAAATAACTCTTTTTAAATTTTTTTCTTCTCTCTCTCTCTCCCCCCTGTTTTTTCCAATGAACAGAAATTTATAAATGCAATATAGTCATATGTATTAGTCATCAGTCTTTTGATTTTATGGTTACAGGTTTTTTGTGATTTTCTGTATTCCTACTCAAGCTCATAAGGATATTCCATATTTTCTTTGACAAGAGTTAACATTTTTCCTTTCACTTTTAAGCTTCTCAACCACTTAAAATTGATTTCTTTATATGAAAATAGGGATTCAGTTTAATTTTTCCCATATGACTAATGTGTTATCCTCAGTAACATTTATTGAATTTTTCCTATTGGACCACTGACCTGCAATGCTACTTTTGTCATATATCAGTTTTCATATACTTGTGAACCTGGTCTGGCATCCTGATTCTCTACATTGATCTGGTTGCCAAGTCTGTGGCAATACCTCATTGTTCTGGTCACAACAGTTTAGCAATTGTTTATATCTTTCACTCTTATACAGAATTAAGTTGAATTAGAGAACCTCATTTGATGTCCATTGGAGAATTATTGGAGAAATTCCCACACATCTGGGGTCACAGAAGTGTTGAATGTTCTCTTCCTTTTTTTTTTGTGGAACTGGGGCTTGAAACTCAGGGTCTTACACTTGGTAGGCAAGCACTGTACTCTTGAGCCACTCTGCCAGCCCAGAAGTGTTGACTGTTGAATGAGAGAATAGGAAAAACATTTTCTTTTTTTTTTCTGTATCTGTCTATGATTAAATTAAAGATTTTGGAACGGGAAGACTCTCTTGGCTTGTCTGGGTGAGCATGACATGATTGGTCCATATAAGAAAGACTCAGAAGCACACAATCAAAGGACAAGACAATTCATTGGCAACAGCAGAGTCTGGAATGATGAATTTTGAAGATGGGGTTAGGGATTACAGGCCAGCCAGTGGAAGCTAAAAGGAATGGACATGGATTTTTTCCTTAGAGCCTTTGGAAAGAATAAGCCCTGTTGACACTTTGACATTGGTCTGTGAAACTGATTTCATGCTTTTCACTTCCAGAACTATAAGAGAATAAATTTATGTTATTTTAAACCACTAAATTTTATGTGTATTTCAGATACCATTTCTTTGTCAGTTACATAAGTTTAAGTGTTTTCTTTCAATGTGTAACTTGTATGGCAGTAATAGTATATGGATATATTAAATGAACTATTGTTTTTATCTTTTGGGGGCTTATTTATTGACACCTGGATTTATTTAAAAATATTTCCAGTGACTTGGTTCAGAACCCCCCTTCCCCCAGTTCTGATGCTTGCATTGCTTTAGTTGTGGGTCTCTTTTCTAAATTGCTTCCTCCTACCTGCTTACAATTTCAAGTCATTGTCTGCTAGGCCACATGGACAGCACACCCACTCCATCCTTCCTCTTCACCCTGGCTTTGGCCCATCCTTTGTGCATTTTGCTTAAATGTCACCCTGAACAAAGAGTTCAGCAACTGAATTTATTTGACTGGAATGAACTTTATGAGACCATTGATGAGCAGCCAGTCCACTCCAGGAACTCAACATGAACCAATGCAGAATATTTCTTGAATTGGCTTTTCCTTGGTTTTCTTCTTCAAGGACTGAAAAACTGAAGGATATTGGTGCCACCTGATCAGAATTCCCCACTGAGCACTGCAGACAAGCATAAATCTATGGCAGTACCTTGCTTTCTGAAATGCCTTCAACCTAGACTTGTGCAGCAGAAATGTGGTTATGTAAAACCTTGCATACTCCTATGAAGTTGCCAGGGGCCTACTAGGACAAAACTGTATAAAGGCAAGGTGTTTGAGACACCTGGAATGATCAGAGCTTGCTAGAAACTGTGATTGGGAAGAGTCAAAAGAACAGCTTGCAGAATCTTACTCCTGTTGTCCTTTCTACACCCAGGGGATTCCTCCCTGAGCAGCTATGTCTGTATAGATATGCCAGTGACACCAGTCAAGTTTTCCACCAATATTTACAGCAGTTACTTCAGCTTTTCCCAAACAGCATCTGTTGTGACAGAGGCTGGGCTAGAGCCTCCAGAAGGTAATGATTGTGTGTTCACAGCTTCAAGACAACAGGGAGTTTATTGGGAAGGCAAATGCTGTTTCCAGGAGAGAGTTCCACCTGCACAGAGAGTGTAACTGCCAGTCTGGGTCTGCGACCCTCAGATGTAGGGGAAGGACAGGGCCTCCGAGAAGAGGAGAAGGGGAAAATGTCTGAAAGAAGAGAGCTAAGGGAAGTATTTACAACTTCCAATGAAATACAACCAGTACTTGTGTAGAAAAGTTTAAAAATTTTCTTTTCCCATGACGATTTGATAATTTTATTGTATAAAATAAGCACATATGACAAATTAGCAGGAGAAAAAGCATACAAATTTATCAATGTACAGAAGTACAGGAGCCATATACAAAATATGAATCTCAAGATGGGCTGGATGGTTGACATTTGTATCTTGTGATACAAAAAGGAATAAGTTTTGGGGCTCCCCAAGGCAGAGAAGTGATGGTACAGGCATGGGGATCAAAGACTGTCTTATAATTCTGACAAAGATACCCAGGTCGCACCCCACAAAAGACTATCTGTGGCAATCTCTGTCTGGGCCGGGTGTCAGAAACCCCATCTCTTCTTCCTGTGAAAAGATCTTTCCTAGGTAGAGATAGGGATCTCAAAGTAAAAGTATTGCCTTCATCCTCTGCTTACTTTACCAATGTAAATTTCTTTCACAAAGGCACAGATTTTCAGAGCTATTTTTGTCTGCTGCAGTTTCTCTGAATGACCACCTTGAAATATGCTAAGGAAATACATTTGGAGTGGGATATTTTACTTTCTCACACTTGGGTTGTTCAGAACTTTGCCTAGCATATACTTCATCTCCTAAAAGGACCAAAACAGGAGCATTTCAGAAAAGAGTTTTGTTTGTAATGACAATTCTGTTCTAAAAGTGATTTAAAAAGCAAGAAAAAGTGAAGATGGAGCAAACTGAACAGAAGTTTGCATTCTAAAACTTTCATTTTCATAGACTCATGGCTTTATAACACATTCCTCACAATGAAACATATCCCTCTGAAATTGTAAAATCTTTTTACTACCACTTTAGTCTGCAGATTCCATGCTTTCTCCAAGGTCTACAGCTTTGAAGCTAGCAAAGCTGGGATGCAAGTCCTTATTTCTGAATCCATCTCAATGCTCTTCTTCTATACCACAGCAACCTATGGAGCAAGAAATGCATGAAGAAAACTATTTCTGATGCCATGCAAACAAACTATATTCTTTTTTCAGTTTATTTGTTCATTTATTCATATGTGCATACATTGTTTGGGTCATCTCTCTTCCCTGCCCCCTCCCTCTCCTTCCTACCCACTTGTTTCCAGGCAGAACCTGTTCTGCCCTCTTCTCCAATTTTGTTGAAGAAAAGACATAAGCAATAATAAGAAAGGCATAGCGTTTTTGCTAGTTTGAGATAGGGATAGCTATACAGACAGATTCCTAGCATTGCTTCCATGCACATGTGTATTACAACCCACATTGGTTCATCTCTACCAGACCTCTTCACTACTTCCTGGTCACATTCCCATAGTGACCTCTGCCAGGCAAACAAACTATATTCTTGATTTCAAATTAGAAAGTCCCCCCATTTTTTCACCTGACAAAGTCAAGGCCAGAGCTAGGTGAATATTAAGCAATGCTTTTGGCAGAAGGACCATGATCAAATGGACAAGTCATTTGTATTGAAGCGTTAACTTTGTGCAAGCCTACACTTGGATTTAAAAAGGGAGTAAGTTTCTTCCATGGTGTAAGAGAATGCAGAAATTATATAAATATAGAAAATGTGCTCCTTTTTTCTCCCTTTGCCCTGTCACTGTATCACCCGCTCTGTTCCCTTCTAACCAAATGTATTTTGTTGGAACCTTTTAAAATTATTAAAACAGCAGAGAAAAAGAAGCATGCTTATCCCCCGAATGAATGTGTCTGTTCTGGACATGATCCTAGTCTTTCAAGTATTGCGTGTGCTTATGAACCTGATGAAAGATGAGTTTTTGCATCCATCCAGAAGGAAGTCTTCAAGGCTTCCTTTGAGACTATGAGGAGAAGGGCCAGTGCAGCCTTTGTGGAGAGCATTAACGGGAAGGAGACTCATCAACTCAGAAAACATATGTCATTGAAGTTCTGTTGTCATGGAGGTGCCAATCTAGTCAAAAAAGGCACTGATGCATATGGATGCATCACAAGCTTCAGCTGATTATCCTAAAGATTGTATAGTGCCCAGAATCTACCACAAGCAAACCAAGGGGTTCCTGGCATCACCCTAGAGGAATATAAAGTAGCCATTCTAGGTGAATGTACATGGGGGAAATTCTAGGTGAATTTTATGTGGTGAAATGCACAAGCTGTCCTCAGATGTGTTGTTACTCCACTGAGGGTGAAGGAAGAAAAACAGGATGGTGATGGTGAGGTTCCAGAAAAGGAAGAAAATGAAGTATTAGAAATGAGCAAGTGAATATTTCATCAAGGCCTAGGGTTTGAGCACTTGAAACAACTAAAATGCCCAAGTCGTCTCTCTGAAAACAGGTAAGCACTTCTAGCAAGAGTTAGGAATTTGTAAGCTGTTAGTCTTGATATATAAGCTATAAATTTAATCTCATAATATATATAGTATCTGCTAATTTGACTTCTTTCCCTGTATGTTAGTAATAACAGTGGTGAAAATTTGAGGAAGAATAAGGAATGTAGGATTTATTGACTATAGTCCACTTCCCCAAATAGAATGAGATAGATTGTTAAAGCCATGGAGTTGAAGGTTCTGTCCCATGCTATAACCAACAGTGATTCAATTCAGGGAGCAGCAGAAGGGAAAGGAGCCAAAATCCTGAAAATGAAAATGAAGGACTTGTTCCTTAATTCACATTGGGAGTAGAATGTATCTGAATAGTCACAGGAAACTTTTTTAGAAATGACCATTCAATTCTCAAAAGCTGGTTCTTAAAATCATCCCCAGTGTGCCCCCAAAGAGCCTGAAAATTCTAGATTGTGAAACTATCAGGTAACTGACCTCAGTCACCTAGGAGCACTGTAGGAGAGCACAGAGACTGCCCATGAAGAGCTTACTCAGCAGGGAAGCCCGCACCTGATACTCTCCACAGCATCCCCACAGAGGGGAACACAATTCTCCTGGTGTACTTCAGATGCAGAGCTGGGAATTTTAGAACTTATTGACCTTCTTACTGTCTTCAAGACAAGAAATCTCTGTTGCATAGTCGAAAAGTTCAGAGTAAAAGCAGAATATATTTTCAGAATCTATCTTGGCATGTTATCCACAGAGACAAAAGAAAAAGAGAATCCACCACATGGCATGAAAGGTCTGTGCAAGTTGTCAATTACTATTTCATTACCCATAACATTTTTAGAAGTGATGACTGTAAGAATTAGAAAATGAGCCTGGGCTTTTATAAAATATAGTCCCTTAAAGACTGATGCTGAGAAATAAACTACTGAGTGCGTCAGCCTGTCCAAGTGCATCAGGCACAGAAGCCGGAGGCCATAGCCTCTGTGTTTGGAAGCCTTTTGTTATGAAAGTAAAATCTGTCTCTGTTGTGCTTCTTTTCTACTTAAGTCCTCATCTTTACCAGTCCATGGAATCCTGACTCACTGAGGCTACCTACAACCCCCCAAAGGCAGATCCAAAGAACTCTTTTCTCATTCTTATATTACTAGATTTTTTTTCTTAACACTTTACATTATTGATACCTCTCTCCCATCTTGGTCAGTTCAGGCTACTATGGCAAATATAGCATAGACTGGATAATTGAAACATTTATTTCTCTTAGTTCTGAAACCTGGGAAATCCAAGCTCAAGGTCTTGGAAGATCCAGTGTCTGGAAAGGGCACACTTTCTAGTTTTCAGATGTCTGTCTTCTTGTTTTATTGTCACATGAAAGAGAGGAGAGAGAGAGAGAGAGAGAGAGGAGAGGAATCAAGCTCTCTTATGTGCCTCTTCTTGTAAGGGAAGAATATCATTCATGGGGTTCCACCCTCATGACCTAATTACTTTTAATTGGGTTTTGCATAAGTGTCTCCCAAAGGCCCATGTATTAAAGGCTTGGTCTCCAGACTATGGTGCTATTAGGAGGTGGTAGAACCTTTAAGAGGAGGGGACTAGTGGGAAATCTTTAGATGATTAGGATCATGCCTGGAAGGAGATTGTGGAACCCAGTCCCATTCTCCTTCTCTCTTTTCTCCATGGCTCTTGATGAGGTTAGTGGTTTTGCTCTGCCATTCATTCCCACCACCATATGCCGATTTACCATGAGCCCAAAGCAGTGGGGCTAATCAATCATGGATTGAAACTTCTAGAACTGAGCCACAATAAACCTCTCTATAAGTTAATTTTCTCAGTTTTTATTTTTTAATATAGTAACAGAAAGCTAACTAACACATTTCCCAAATGGTCTACCTCCAAATATCATCACATTGGAGATTAAGCTTAACATGCAAATTTTGGAGGGGTACAAACATTCAGCAAAACCTAAACTCTTCTCCTAGCTTCTATGCTCTGACCTGGTTATTCCCTTCCCCTTATGCTTGCTCCTTTCTGCCTCTTTCTTCAGGTTCTCCTCTCATCTTTTCTCCTTTTCTTCTAAAAATAGCCTTTCTCAAAATCACCTCATCCCAGGTTTGGTTCTTAATTTCTGGATCACAGCATCAAGATTCTTCACAGGGCACCTCCAAAATTAACAGCTACAAAAAGAATTCATCTTTATCCTCTTGCATCTCAAGACTGCTATCCCTAGGATGTACTTTTTTTTGGTCAACAGTAGAAGTACAGGTGATTTAGTATAGTTGTTAAGAGCACTGGTCTGTTTAGGCTTCAGACAATCCTGGGTTTGAATCCCATTTATTTATTTATTTTATTTTATCATTTTTACATTTACTTACATGTGTATACTTTATTTGCCCCACCCCCCATGTTTCCTGGGAAAACCTGTTCCATCCTCTTGTTCTCTGATTTTGTTGAAGAGAAAACATAGAGATAATGAGATAGTTTGAGATAAAAATAGTTGTACAGAGAGATTCCTAGCACTGCTTCCATGTACATGTGTATTGCAACCCACATTTGTTCTTCTCTACCAGACCTTTCACTACTTCCTAGACCCCTTCCCATAGTGGCCTCTGCCAGTTTAAGATTACTACATTCACTCCTCTATGGTGAGCACATCAACCACATTCAAGTTTTTAGGTGCCCTTCCCTTTCCCTATTTCTCCCATGTGCTTTTTCCTCTTAGTGTGTAACCCATGTCCAATATTATTACTCTGTTTGTTTCAGTTCTATAATCTGCATCTGAGGGAGAACATGTGATTTTTGTCCTTCTGAGCCTGACTAACTTTGAATAAAATGATGTCCTCCAGTTTCATTCATTTACTTGCGAATAACAGAATTTCATTCTTCTTTGTGGCTGAAAAAGTTCCATTGTGTATACATACCACATTTTCTTAATACATTTGTCAGTATGGATTGGCTGTTTCCATATTTGGCTATTGTGAATAGTGCTGCAATAAACATGGGTGTGCAGGTGCCTCTGGAGTAGCCTGAATCACATTCCATTGGGTGAGGTGGAATCTTAGTGCGGTTAATACGGTTTTCATTTGCATTTCCTTTATGGCCAGGGATGGTGAGCATTTTTTGTGTGTTTTTTGGCCATTTGGACTTCTTCCTTTGAAAAAGTTCTGTTCAGGTCAGTTGCCCACTTCTTTATTGGTTCATTGATTTTTGGGGAGTTTAAATTTTTGAGCTTCCTATATATTCTGGTTATCAGTCCTTTGTCTGATGCATAGCTAGCAAAGATTTTCTCCCATTTTGTAGATGGTCTCTTCAATTTGGAGACCATTTCTTTTGCTGTGCAGAAGCTTTTTAATTTCATGTAGTCTCATTTGTCCATCCTTTCTCTTAATTGCTGGGCCACTTGAGTTCTACTGAGAAAGTCCTTGCGTATACCTATTGCTTCCAGAGTGTTGCTCTTTCCTGTACTAACTGCAAGGTTTTGGGTCTGATATTAAGGTCCTTACTCCACTTAGAGTTGATACTAGTACAGTGTGATAGGCATGGATCTAGTTTCAGTTTTTTGCAGGCAGATAATCACTTTTCCTAGAAACATTTGTCAGAGAGGCTGTCTTTTCTCCATCATATGTTTTTGGCTCCTTTGTCAAAAATAAGGTGGGCATAGCTGTGTAGATTCATATCCGGGTCCTTTATTCTGTTCCACTGGTCTTCATATCTGTTTTTGTGCCAGTACCATGCTATTTTTATTGATATGACTCTGTAGGAGCTCTTTTTTGCTCAGTTGTTCTTTGGTTATTCATAGTGTTTTGTGTTTCCAAAGGAACTTTAGGGGAGATTGTTCAATCTCTGTGATGAATGTCACTGGGATTTTTTTTTTTTAGGGTTCAGTTTGCCAATTTGTTTATTTATTTTATTTATTTTTCTTTTATTATTCATATGTGCATACAAGGCTTGGGTCATTTCTCCCCCCTGCCCCCACCACCTCCCTTACCACCCACTCCGCCCCCTCCCTCTCCCCCCACCTCAATACCCAGCAGAAACTATTTTGCCCTTATTTCTAATTTTGTTGTAGAGAGAGTATAAGCAATAATAGGATGGAACAAGGGTTTTTGCTGGTTGAGATAAGGATAGCTATACAGGGCATTGACTCATTGATTTCCTGTGCGTGGGTGTTACCTTCTAGGTTAATCCTTTTTGATCTAACCTTTTCTCTAGTACCTGTTCCCCTTTTCCTATTGGCCTCAGTTGCTTTTAAGGTGTCTGCTTTACTTTCTCTGTGTTAAGGGCAACAAATGCTAGCTAGTTTTTTAGGTGTCTTACCTATCCTCACCCCTCCCTTGTGTGCTCTCACTTTTATCATGTGCTCATAGTCCAATCCCCTTGTTGTGTTTGCCCTTGATCTAATGTCCACATATGAGGGAGAACATACGATTTTTGGTTTTTTGGGCCAAGCTAACCTCACTCAGAATGATGTTCTCCAATTCCATCCATTTACCAGCGAATGATAACATTTCGTTCTTCTTCATGGCTGCATAAAATTCCATTGTGTATAGATAACACATTTTCTTAATCCATTCGTCAGTGGTGGGACATCTTGGCTGTTTCCATAACTTGGCTATTGTGAATAGTGCAGCAATAAACAAGGGTGTGCAGGTGCCTCTGGAGTAACCTGTGTCACAGTCTTTTGGGTATATCCCCAAGAGTGGTATTGCTGGATCAAATGGTAGATCGATGTCTAGCTTTTTAAGTAGCCTCCAAATTTTTTTCCAGAGTGGTTGTACTAGTTTACATTCCCACCAACAGTGTAAGAGGGTTCCTTTTTCCCTGCATCCTCACCAACACCTGTTGGTGGTGGTGTTGCTGATGATGGCTATTCTAACAGGGGTGAAGTGGAATCTTAGTGTGGTGGTTTTAATTTGCATTTCCTTTATTGCTAGAGATGGTGAGCATTATTTCATGTGTTTTTTGGCCATTTGAATTTCTTCTTTCGAGAAAGTTTTGTTTAGTTCACTTGCCCATTTCTTTATTGGTTCATTAGTTTTGGGAGAATTTAGTTTTTTAAGTTCCCTATATATTCTGGTTATCAGTCCTTTGTCTGATGTATAGTTGGCAAATATTTTCTCCCACTCTGTGGGTGTTCTCTTCAGTTTAGAGACTATTTCTTTTGATGAACAGAAGCTTTTTAGCTTTATG
Source organism: Castor canadensis (assembly GCF_047511655.1). Taxonomy (NCBI): domain Eukaryota; kingdom Metazoa; phylum Chordata; class Mammalia; order Rodentia; family Castoridae; genus Castor; species Castor canadensis. The sequence goes on from NC_133386.1 coordinate 146,196,147, forward strand.
AGGTCCCATTTATCTATGCTATCTCTTAGTTGCTGTGCTGCTGGGGTTTCATTGAGAAAGTTCTTACCTATACCTACTAACTCCAGAGTATTTCCTACTCTTTCCTGTATCAACTTTAGAGTTTGTGGTCTGATATTAAGATCCTTGATCCATTTTGAGTTAATCTTGGTATAGGGCGATATACATGGATCTAGTTTCAGTTTAGCAAACTGAAAAAGAATGTATGAAAACAATTCCATTTACAATAGCCTCAAAAAAAAAATCAAATACCTAGGTGTAAACCTAACAAAAGATGTGAAAGACCTCTACAAGGAAATCTATACACTCCTGAAGAAAGAGATTGAGGAAGACTATAGAAAGTGGAGAGATCTCCCATGCTCATGGATTGGTAGAATCAACATAGTAAAAATGTCGATACTCCCAAAAGTAATCTACATGTTTAATGCAATTCCCATCAAAATTCCAATGACGTTCATTAAAGAGATTGAAAAATCTACTGTTAAATTTATATGGAAACACAAGAGGCCACGAATAGCCAAGGCAATACTCAGTCAAAAGAACAATGCAGGAGGCATCACAATACCTGACTTCAAACTATATTACAAAGCAATAACAATAAAACAGCATGGTACTGGCACAAAAACAGACATGAAGACCAGTGGAACAGAATAGAGGACCCAGATATGAACCCACACAACTATAACCAACTTGTCTTTGACAAAGGAGCTAAAAATATATGATGGAGAAATAGTAGCCTCTTCAACAAAAACTGCTGGGAAAACTGGTTAGCAGTCACTGGGATTTTGATGGGAATTGGATTGAACATGTTGATTGCTTTTGGTAGTATAGCCATTTTTACTATGTTAATCCTGACAATCCTTGATCACTGGAGATATTTCCATCTCTGTTTGATCTGTTTCTTCAATGATTTGTAGTTCTCCTAGTAGAGGTCATTTATATCCTTTATTAAGTTTATTCCTAGGTATTTGATTTTTTTGAGGCTATTGTAAATGGAATTATTTTCCTATGTTCTTTCTCAACTTTTTTTTTTGTTGGTGTATAGAAAGGCTACTGATTGTTGTAAGTTGGTTTTGTATCCTGCTACATTGCTGAAGCTGTTTATGGTGTCTAGGAGCTATTGGGTGGAGTTTTTTGGGTCTTTGAGGTATAGGATCATGTTGTCTGCAAAAAAAGATACTTTAACTATTTCTTTACCTATTCGTATTCCTTTTATTTCTTCTTCTTGCCTAATTGCTCTGGCTAGGAATTCCAGGACTATGTTGTATAGGAGTGGGGAGAGTGGGCATCCTTGTCTTGTTCCTAACTTTAGGGGAAATGGTTTCAGTTTTCCCCATTAAGTATGATGTTGGCTACAGGTTTGTTATATATAACCTTTATAATGTTGAGGTACATTACTTCTATTCTTAGCTTTTTTAGAGCTTTTATCATGAAATGGTGTTGAATCTTATCAAAGTCTTTTTATATATCTATTGAGATGATCAAGTGGTTTTTGTCTTTGCTTCTAATAATTGCTGTATTACATTTATTAATTTGAGCATGTTAAACCATCCCTTCATCCCTGGGATGAAGCTGACTTGGTTATGGTGAATAGCTTTTCTGATATGTTGTTGGATTCGGTTTGCTATTATTTTATTGAGGATTTTTGCATCAATGTTCATTAAGGAGATTGGCCTACTGTAGTTCTCTTTTTTGGATGTGTCCTTGTCCAGTTTTGTGATGAGTGTAATACTGGCATCATAGAACAAGTTAGGTAGTGTTCCTTCCCTTTGTATTTCATGGAGAAGTTTAAGGAGTGTTGGTACTAGTTCTTCTTTAAAGCTCTGGTAGAATTCAGCAGAGAATCTGGCAGGTCCTGGGATTTTCTTTTTTGGGAGACTCTTTATTGCTGCTTCAGTTTCATTATGTGTTATAGATCTATTTAGGTGGTTAATATCCTCTTCAGTTTTGGATGGTCATAGGTATCTAGAAATTTGTCCATTCTGTATTCAATAGAATACACTTCCTCCCTTGAGGAACCAGAACCTGAAAAACCAACAACATCAAGGCCTCCCTCGTGACAGAAATCAAATCCCCAGGGGAACCACAGGGGATATATCCCACCCTGAGGAAATTGGTCTTTGCCCCATCAGCTCCTCCTCTACCCCTTTGTCCGGCCACCTCATGTTCCTGACATCATCCCCCCAGGACTCTACCCCCATCCAGTTAATTCCTGGAGGGCACAGGGCTCATGTTCCTTTTAGATTAAGTGAGATTAAAGAAATAAAAAAGGATTTAGGAAATTACACAGAAAATCCGGATCAGTACATCCAGGCATTCAGAGAAGTCAGCCAAAATTTTGAACTAAGCAGGAAGGATGTAATGATATTGTTATCTCAGACTCTCACTTCTTTGGAGAAACAGTGAGTACTAGATCAGGCAGCTGCAGTTGGGGATGATTATCACTTAGATAAATGTGGCCCTATGGGCCTATCTCAGACCAGGCCCTTGTAGGAGGAGGGGAAGGGGGAAGAAAGACAGAGACACTGGACACCTAAAAGGGAATCCTGATTTCCAATTCCCACAGGAGATCAGGCAGTGCCTAGGTATCATCCTAAGTGGGACCCTGAGAACAACAAGGATGAATGGGCCCATAACCACTTCATCCACTGTATTCTTAGGGTCTAAGGAGAGCCAAGATAAAACCCCTTAATTAATCCCAAGTCATGGCTATACAGCAAGGACTCTTAGAGACCCCAGTAGCTTTCCTACTGAGACTTAAGGATGCTTTACAAAAGCATACCAGCATTGCACCAGAGTCACAGGAGGAGAAAATCATCCTAAAGGATAAATTTCTAACACAGCTCCAGATATTCATAGAAACTTCCAACAGCTAATGTCTGAAGGGAGCAGAGATCTAGACCAATGGGTCTGTGTAGCTACATCTGTGTACTATAATAAGGACTTAGAAAAAGAAAAAAAAGGACCTGGAAAAGGTAAAGAGAAAGGATTAACAGAAGGAAGCTCTGATCGCAGCACTCCAAGAGGTTCCCCTGGTGCACAGTCCAAACCCAAGGACATGTTTTCAATGTAGACAGACATTGAAGGAGGGAGTGCCCCTGGAGAAAGCCACCTCTGGGACCCTGCCCCATCAGCTGGGGAAATCACTGGAAGGCATGGAAACCAAGACCAGAGTCTCCCACCCAATGGTGGTACCTCCCATCCAGGCTCCTGTGACCACTATAAAACCAGAGGAGCCCTGGGTGATACTTACTATTGAAAAGCACAAGTTCAGCCTCCTTATCAATATTGAAGCCAGCATTTCAGCTATCTCTTTCTCTCCCGGACCCAGGTCCTCCAAGAAAATTGTTGTTTGGGGCATATCAGGCCAGCCCTTAGAGCATTATTTCACTCAGCCTCTAACCTGCTCATGGGGAGATTTCCACTTGTCACTCCTTTTAAATTGTCCCAGAAACCCCTACTCCTCTGCTAGGGTGAGACCTTCTATCTAAATTGGGGGTGCAGCTCCTTTTACCCACAGAGGAGTACTTTGCTTGCCCCTGATAGAGGAACAAGTAGATCCCATGGTATGAATGGATGAACATACTGTGGGATGGGCACAAATGGTGTTCCCAGTCCTAATTCATCTCAAGGACCCCTCTTGGTTTCCACATCAAAACCAATATCTTTTAAGACTGGAATTTAAGGAGGGACTAATTCCCATAATCAAAGACTTAAAGAGACAGGGACTGCTAATAGAATGCTCCAGCCCATATAATACTCCTATTCTCGGGATCAGAAAAGGACCTAACAAATTGAGGCTAGTCCAATATCATTGCCTGATCAATGAAGCATTAGTGCATCTCTACCCTGTAGTTCCAAATCCCTATAGACTTCTAGTCCAAATACCCCCAGGTACTGCTTACTACTCTGTCCTGGACTTAAAGGACACCTTCCCTTACACACTAAAAGTCAAACTATCTTTGCCTTTGAGGACCCTACATGAAAGCCTGGACAGGTCACCTGGACTGTCCTCCTCCAGAGATTTAGAGGCAGCCCCCACCTCTTTGGTTTGGCTCTAACCCAAGACTTGGCAGAGTGGCAATATCCACAAGCTGCTCTGCTACAATGTGTAGATGACCTCCTCCTCTGTGGACCAACCAAGCCTGTCATTTCATGAACCACTGAATCCTTACTAAACTTCCTAGCAGATAGAAGTTATAAAAGCTCTAAAGAAAAAGCCCAACTGTGTCAGCTTAGGGTTATATATTTAGGTCTTATCCTGGAGAAAGAAATGAGGGCTCTAGGAGAAGACAGGATCCGTCCAATCCTGATGTTTCCTCTACCTAAGACTCGTAACAATTGAGGGCCTTTGGAGAGATGACAGGATACTGTAGAATTTGGATCCCAGGCCCTTAAGTCAGATCCTTACGGACATGCAGAAGGATTCCCAGCTTTTTACTCAATGGCATTAACAAGTCAGAAAGTGCATTCCACCAGTTAAAAAGGCCCTTATGACAGCTCCAGCCCTGGGTCTCCCGATACAGGACAAGGTTCAATTACATGTCTATGAAAAGGGAAAACTGACTCTGGGAGTGGTGACTCAGCTCCAGTGCATTACTCCCCAGCCAGTGGGCTACTTAAGTAAAGAATTAGATCAGGCACTCAAGGGATGGCCAGGATGTCTTCAAGCAGTCACTGCAGTTAGCCTTCTAGTGCCAGAAGCTCAAAAACTTGTCCTATACTGGCCCCTGACAGTTTACACCCCACAAGACTGAGGAGAAATTTTAAACTCAAAGTTAGGACTTTGGTTGTCTGACAGCAGTCTACTTAGATACCAGCCCCAGCTGCTGTCAGAACCTAAATCCTGTATCCGTTCTACCAGAGACAGAGTGAAATCCTGAACACTCATGTGAGGAGGTACTCATGGAGAATTATGCTGCTAGACCTGAGTTGACTGATCAGCCCTTAAAAAACCCAGATCTAGAATTATACACCAAAGGCAGCTCCTTTGTCAAAAATGGTGTCAGACATGCAGGGTTTGCACTTGTGACAGAATTTGGCATCCTCAAATCAGGTCCTCTTCCTCCTAATGCACGTGCTTAATTGGCAGAATTAGTGGCCCTAACAGAAGCCCTAAAACTGTCAAAAGAACAGAGAGTCGACATCTATACAGATTCTAAGTATGCCTTCCTGATCCTGCATGCTCATGCAGCCATTTGGAAGGAAAGGGGAATGCTAACTACAACGGGATCTCCCATTAGATATGCCTGCAACATCCTAGCCCTCCTAGAGGCTATTCTATTGCCTAAATAGGTCTTGGTGATTCATTGTAGAGGTCACTAAAAAGGGGAAGATAAGATAGCAAAGGGTAACAAAGCAGCTGACAAGGCAGCTAAATGGGCAGCTGTGCAGTAATATACAGCTGGCTCTGTCCTCTGGGAGGGGACTCTCCTTCCCCCAGAGAGACCAAAACATCAATCAGAGGAAAGTAAACAAGCCTCAGCCCAAGGGTACCAGTTGGTTTACTGGGTCTGGTAGGTGTCCCCTGAAAGGAAACTATGGCTCCCTGAGACACTCCAGTGGAAAATTCTTAAGACCCTCCACCAACTTTATCATTTGGGCTTAGATAATACTTTGGTTTTGGTCAAAAAAATGTTTGGAGGACTAAATTAAGGGACACTGCCCAACAAGTTGTATAGGGATGTGAAATGTGCCAAAAAAAAATAATCCCAATAATGAAAGACTTCAGGTGCCAGGGGCACAGATGCAGGGGTCCTATCTCAGGGAAGACTGACAACTAGACTTTACCCATATGCCAGGGGGGACCAAAGTCAAAACTACTGTTAGTATTGGTGACATATTCACGGGATGGGTAGAGGCCTTTCCTTGCAGTACAGGAATGTGTTAGGGAGGAGGGTCTGAGTTCTAATCATAGAAATGATCCCTTGCTTCAGTCTCCCCAAAAGCCTTCAAAGTGATAATGGGCCTGCATTTAAGGCAGAAGTAACTCAGGGACTCTCTAGAGCACTAGGCGTAGAATACCACCTCCACTGTGCCTGGCATCCCCAGTCATCTGGAAAGGTAGAAAAAACAAACTAGCTTTGAAAAAGAGACCTGGCTAAATTGGCCCAAGAAACCCACTCCCCCTGGACCAAGCTCCTCCATATTGCTCTACACCGCAGGCAGGCAGGGACTGACCTCTTTTGCATCTCTATACAGCAGGCCCTTCCTAACCAATGACCTCCTTCTTGACCAAGAAACAGTTAATTTCCCATGTCACTCAACTTGCTAAATTCCAGCAAACACTTTCAGAGCTCAAACAAGCCACCCCCAGGAAGGATATAAAGGGGCTCCCTCTCTTTTGCCCTGTTGACCTAGTCCTAATAAAGTCTCCAAATCCAACCCTAGACTTAAACATCCCTCTTTGGGAGGGGCCATATCCAGTTATTCTGTCTACCCCAACGGCAGTGCGAGTGGTTGGCCTGGATTCCTGGATCCATCACTCAAGGGTAAAAGGCTGGAATCTGCTGTGAACATCGCATTTCCATCTCTGGATCCAGAATTGGAGCCTGCCTCACTCTCATGTGAACCTTTGGATGGATTAAAACTGCTGTTCAAAAGGAAAATGCCTACAGATACAGATAAGTCACCTCCATGAGCTTTCTTGATCCAAACCTCCAATACCTCCTAATCAGTCTATACATTCTGTTTGCAATTACTTTGGGAACAGGACTAGCCACTACAGCTCCTTCTAATTGGACCAGAACACAAAAGGCAACATTAGCATGTTCCTTTTCGTTGCTAACTACATTGCTACGGGGCTTGGTCTTCTGGGTATGCTAGTGCCCCTATATGGGAAGAGTTACAGCCTTTCATGAAAGACCAACAAATTTTTAAACCTCTCTTGAGCATTTGCCCTTCCAAAATCCCCACTAAAGTACTCTTAGGTTTGCTATGAGAGACTGACAGCTGCTCACCTGCCAGCATGGGCCTTATTAAATTTTACTCAAGTCCTTTCCCTTGTTTGATATTCAGGCCAGATAACTTCTCCTATGCCATGGTTCCTCTTACTGGGATTCCATGGAAGAACCAGCCTACTATGTCTTACACTTGGCTTGGGTTCATCTCTCAGATAAAAGGTTTGACTAATTAATGTTTCTGTCTCGGAGAGCTATACACCAGTTTGTCATTCATCAATAGAGGGCCTAGGGCCTACATTGACTTCACCACCCTTAAAGGTGACTATCATCTGACAGCCAGCTGGTGCTGTATAAACAACTCTAAGGGCTCCGTTTTTTATAGGTCCCAGTGTGCTTAGGGCTAGTGCTTATAAAGGGAGCCTCGGCTCCAATCTGACCAAGTCCTCAAACCTCACTGGTAAAGACTCTTATTGCATACTTACTACTGGCCATCACAAATGTATCTTAACAAAATATACAAGAGGTTAAAAAACTGTATAACTCTACCTTGCTACCCCTTGTGCTTCCATTTTTTACCAGAAGACTTAATGTCCCCAACTACCTGTTTCTAGGAGACACCTCTCAGGCCCAGACTAAAAACACCCAAGGTATTTTATGCCTTGAGGAAGGATATCTCTTTGTAGGAAGGTCATGGAAAAAGAACCAGGTATGGGGGCTGCCATGTCTACACGCAAACCATACTGGAGGAAATTGGGCAATTGCCCAACTTACACCTAATCCTGAACATACCTCTTTTTAGAAAAATACTACAATACAACAAACTGAATTTTTCCCAACGAACAGGAACAACTTCCCATAGGGATAAAAGGGAGATTACTCTAATAGTTTTAGGGATAACAGCATTGATTGCAGCCCTAGCTGGAATAAGCTATGGGGTGGTTGCCAATCATGTAACTGCAAAATACCTAACCAAAGTAGTAGAGGACACCTCAAACTAGGTAGGCCTTGACATTAAGGACATGCAAAGATCTTTTTTGTCCCTTGTCTATATGGTCATGGACTACCGCCTAGCTCTAGATTCTCTTGGCTAAACAAGGAAGGGTATGTGCCATCACCAATACTTCCTGTTGCACATATATAAACACTTGAGGCATTGTAGAGAAACGTGCAGACTACATTCTCCAACAGGCTAAGTGGCTCCGAGAATAGTGCCTCAAAATTCAGATGTCCACACAGGTATGGGACCAAATAAAATCCTGGCTCCCCTCCAGGACATGGTTCCTACCCTTTCTGGAGCCTATTGTTGCCATTATTCTCTTACTTGTGTTTGAACTTTGCATTTTAAACTTACTTGAAAAGTTTGTTTCTTCTTGCCTAGAATCTATCAAACTGCAGATGCCCCTGATGGAGATGAAAACGACCTACTCTTGTGGTCCCTTCGATAACCCCTCTCATGGTCAGTTCTGATACTGCAGACCCCTTCGTTGCCTCCTGTCAGCAGGAATCAGTCACTGAATAGACTTTAATCATCCCTATTCCTAATAGCAGGGTGATCATTGCGGAGGGGGTGGGGCTGGGGGGACTAGAAGGGCAGACTGCAGGAAGTCCATGTATTACCAAAAGGTGTCAATTAGCCAGGGGGAAAAACTTCTCTTTTCATTCCCAAGAAAATCTGTTCACACCAAGGAGACACTTCTCCTTCAACATCTGCCCTGCCAAGATCTCTGCCCTTGGGCAATAATAAAAGCTGCAAAACTCAATTTCCAATCTGGCCCAGGGGACCACCAGTTTCTGGGTTCTGCTGCATGACCTCACACAGCCTTTCCTTTCTCTTCTCTGCAAATAAAACTTCTCTGACCTTTGCTGCTCGAATCTGCCTTTGATTTCCATCTAACAGTGGAATAAGGACCCTTACCACCTGAAAATTCCTGTGTATCACTTCCAGTAACCCAGCAAGGATCTAGGCAATGCACATCCTGTATATGTGTCTCGGTCTGTTTTGTACTGCTATAAAAGATACCACAGATTGTTAATTTACAAACAACAGAAATTTATTTGGCTTGTGGTTCTGGAAGCTGGGGAAGGCTTCATGCTGCATCATAACATGGCATAAGGGCCAGCAAACATACACAAGACAGAAAAAGCAATAGAGAGAGCAGGACAGCAGAAGGGAGCCAGAACACATCACAATTTACCATTAAACTACTTATGCAATAATAACATCAACCCATTAATGTTTGGAAAGCCCTCGGGATCTGAACGTCTCTTAACGGTCTTACCTCTCAACACTTTGAGAAAGCAATTAAAATTTAAAATGAGCTTTGAAGGGGACATTCAAACCATATCAATGCATATAGGAGGTACTAAGAGTCAAAAACATGAAGCAATCTGTCTGACATCACACATAGAGTTCAGAGCTTAATGGGAGCATAAACAAGCCTTGAGGCCTCCCTTCTAAGGCCAGTATGCATCATAGCTGAGCCTTCAGTCATCTGTAGGAAATATCCCCACCCCTGTTCAGGACTGCAGGTCCAGATCAACTAAAATTACTAAATAGGGCACAGTAAGAGGAAATAGGATCATACGTTGTTTTTTGTTTTTTTTTTTTTTTAATTTTCTAAGGAAAAAATTCTCTCTATAAAATTCCCCAAACACTAGTTGGTCTAATCTAAAAAAAAGATTTAAAAAAATAGACAAAGTTGGGAACATAAAGTAGAAAATATCTCCAAAATAGAAGGGATTAATCATCAGGGAATGTTTCATACAACTCAAGACAAAAAGTAGGAAAGTGTGAATGGTGTAACTATTATCAGGAGATGATAAATTACCCAAATTGTCTGAAGAAGAAAAATTTGAAACTAAAAATCAGTAACTGTAAAAAAATTTGAGAAAGTTACATTCAAGCCATTAAGGAATACATGTTTAGTCTACATAATTGTATGTTGTCATTATTTGTTATTATTTATATATTATTCTCATATATATCAATAATATAATAGATTATTTATTATTCTCATGTTGTAAATAGTATGTAAAGCACAGAACAATGTTGAAATCTTTTCATGGAAACACTGACACCAAAGTCTGACAAATGCAGAAGGCAGGAAGCAAACTACAGCAGCAATTTTCAAACATTTTGGTCTCAGGATATCTTTACACTTTGAAAACTTACTGACAGTCCTAAAGAGCTCTTGTTTCTGTGAACTATACTTATGAAATTAGAGATTAAAGCAGAAATGTAACAATTTACTCACCAATTTATTTGGATAAATATAGTAAGTAACTTGTGTATGCAAAATAACATTTCCATACCAAAAATTTTAATTAGACCAAAACAGGAAGTGCCTTTCACCAGACAGAGCCCCAGACTTCATCAGGAAGCAGCTATATGAACACAAAAAGCTAGAAAAGCTAGAAAACACAGCTTTTCCAGACATGGAAGGAACAAATTTATAGTGGGGAAAATATAACTGGGACTACAAAAAGAGAAACTTTTGGTTATAGCCAGCTTGTGTTGCTGTTTAGTTTTGCTGTGTTTTGTTTTTCAGAGATTTAAACTGACACTTTTTTCTCTCCTCTCCTCCCCTCCCCTCTTCTTCTTTCCTCTCCTTTCTTTTCCTCTCTAGGTCTTTCCTATTCCCTCTTCTCTTATCCTCTTTCTATATTGGGAAGATTACCACCACTTTTTTCCATCAGGCTCAAGCAATCTTTTCCCTCCTCCCTTATTTCTCTCTGACCACTGGGAAGGAGTAAATCTTTGTCAAGACATACGAGTTCAGGGATGTGGTCCCAGTAAACTGGGTGATAAGAACTAAGGCCAACACCTGGCCTAGAACACGTACTCCATCATGTACCCCTAAACTGAGCTCCTGGGCTCCCCTTATAAACCCATCATCCTCACTTGGGGACAGGACTGTGGTTATAAGGCAATAGCTCATGCAGTCCTCATTTTGCCTATCAAAATTAATAAACCTTATTTCCTTTTCCTCAAAACCCTGCTCTCATTATTTGTGAATTTGGCATTGAGCTTAGGCAACTGAATTTCTGGTAACAAGATTAACATTGTTTTACATTGTTGCACAACTCTTCAATGTCTGGCTAAAACAAACACAGATGGATTTTCCTATCTGCTTATTATATTCAATCTGGTGATATAGGATATGTTACATAGACTTTGGAAAATTCCAGTGTACACTGTGGTGATTATGAGAATAAAAAGGGCGAATAATACGAATACCTTAGTACTAGTAGGAAAATAGTTTTGACCTTGCAGAATGGTAATGCAAACATCTAAGGTAGATATTAGTAAAGAGAACCCAGAAGTTTATTGAAAGATAATGGGCCATGGCCTAGTGGAATTCATTTTAAGAGTAAAGGAATACTAGGAAATCTATTAGGATTTAATATGTCAGTACATTATTTAATCATTTCAATAGATGATTAAAAATATTTCACAAAATTTAAACTTCTGATTTTAAAAATCCTAGGAAAAAAGATATAAAATAAATATATTTCTATCCATCAGCCTAGTTCATGCCTAATTAGAATATACTAGAAGCACAAAGTGATGTGACAGATCTCTCTGGAACACTCAGGGAACTCGTGGATTACCCTGGTCATGATGGATGGGGGAACCAGTGGTAACTCACAGCAGACCCTGATGGTTATCGGAAGTGATGGGGAAGGATGAACAGCCAGTTTAAACCATTAGCCCCCTCCACCGTCCATTCCTCAGGTGTACTTCCTGACAAAACAATGAGCAGTGGTCATCACCCAGATGTGTCAAATGATTATTCCTCCACAGAGATGCTAAGTGGCAATCTGTAGAGTGGCGTGCCATGGCCAGGAGCTGGATGGGCCTCCTTGCCTTCCCTGTAGGGAGCAGGGAGTGACTCTGTAGAGGCCACATGTATTGGGGACAAGGAGACACATCTTTATTACCAACAGATTCTTCTTACCATCAAACCCAGATAGCAATCTCAAGGAATCTTCTTTGGGCAGAGCACTCTAATAGTATGATGATTAATCTTGATTCTCAACTTGATTGGATTGAGAATTGCCCAGGAGATTAGTAAAGCACATCTTTTGGGTGTTTGTAAGGGTATTTCCAGAGAGGATTAACTAAGGGGGAAAAATGGACAGCGCCATTCCATAGACTGAGGGCCTGGATGGAAGTAAGAAGCCCACGAGTGCAGCAGGCATCTCTCAATCAATTCTCTCTTTCTCTCTTGATTACCATGCCCTCCCAAACACAATGAGCTAAAACCTTTAAAACTGTGAGCAAAATAAATCCTTCCTTCTTTAAGTTGTTTCTGTCAGGTATTTTGTCACAGTGATGAAAAGTCTAACAAACAGACACCTGAGAAATATGAGAAATACTTGCATTCTAGAGAGAGAAAAATATATAAACTAGAGAAGTGGGCATTGCACCCAGGAGTAAAATGTCAAGCTCAGTCACTCCCCTTTGTGTTTAGCTCTACCCAGTCTCCAAACAATATCTATAATATATCTTACATCCATCTTCTACCCATTAAAAGGTAATCTCAGTAAGTATGGTACCCAACAGGGGGATCTTATGGCAGGCATGGAAATGGTAGAAATAAGACCAAGCTATATATTATGAACAAAACAGGTGGGGTTCCGTTGTTGGAACTTCAGCTCTTGAACAGAAAGGAGAGAATACTGATCAAAGAGGTGACAGAGCTGCCTGTTTAACAAAGGGAGCAGAAGGTTTTTATGGATACCTTGTAGTAGACTAATCTGGTGACTTTCCATTAGATATGGACATGATTAAAAAGATGTCCTTGTGTGCAAACATCCTGGTCTTATATTTGGTGGGCTAATGGGTGGTAACCTTGCTCAGGAACCACTGAGTTATACTTACAGCTGGCATCACCATTTTGCACAAACATCCTGGCCTCATTGTTTAATCTTATGATAAGGCCGAGAGGCTGTAGGTACTTGAGCTGCCAAGACAGCATGAGGCTGGGGTAGGAAAAACACCACACGAACTCCAATGAGCAATAGTCTTTGACAAAACATTTTGAAGTGAGTAACAAATCTACATGAAGAGCTGAGTAGAAGAATGAAGACAGCAAAGGGTACAGACACAATATGAACTCAGAGATGCCAAGCCTTTTATCCCATTTTAGTCACTCACCAAATATTGGTAAGATCCATTGAAGAGTCTGTATTTTTTAGCAAAAATGGCCTTCAAGTTTTTGAAAAGTAACCTGGGTAACTGCTCATAACCTACACACCAGAGGTATTATTTGCAGCAAAGCTAGTGGTAGACTAATAATATATTGCTCAGCTGTGTGGCCTCCAAAATTAATGATTTTTAAGTGAATTAAGAACATGTGAAACTAGAAGATTTATTGAGGTTTTTCAGTAACACAAAGAGAAAGAGAAATTTATTAAAAAGGGACTGTAATTTTGCTTCAACAGACTGTTTGACATCTGGGTTGATTCTGGGAGTCTACCAAGCATTTTATGAAACCAAGATTTTTTTCAGTAACAATTTCCCCCTTTGTCTTTATTTTTTTGTGTGGCTATCTTGAGCCTCACCAGTTTTAGCTTGGCCTAGTCATAAGAAATACCTACTCTGTAAGCATTCTGGCCTGTGGCCTAATCTGGTGTTTTATGACAAAGCTGTTGAAAGCATGCTTTTTGTTTTTGAGACAGGGTCTTGCTCTGTAGCCCAGGCTGGCCTGGAATTTGATTCTCCTACCTATGGCTCCTAAATTATGGGATTACAAGCATGTGTCACCATGCCTTGCTGTAAGCATACTTTTAATGGATGATAGGTTAAGAGCCAGAGTTTGTCTTTGTCCTCTTGTGGTGGTCTCTACCTGTCTCAGGTGTCCTATTTAAAATAGGGCAAAAGTAAATGCTTTTTATTATCCTTACTGTGTTTTATGGTACTTGTGGAAAGAAAGAAGCATATAAAGATGGTATGTGTTCAGTGAAAGAAAATAAGGAAAGTGTCTTATTGAAGTAAAACTTCAATAAGTAAATTGTGGTTACCTTTTTTTTTTTTTTAAGAAGTACTGGGGTTTGAATTCAGTCTCTCACACTTGCTAGGCAGGTACTCTATCACCTGAGCCATGTTCCCAGTCCTTTTTTGTTTTAGTTATTTTTCAGATTGGGTTTCATGTGTTTTTGTTTTGTTTTGTTTTTGCCTGTGTCTAACCTCAGACCACAATCCTCCTACCTATGTCTCCTAAGTAGCTGGTATTACAGGCTTGAACAACCACACCTGAGTTGTTTCTGAAGTGGGATCTTCATGACTTTTTGTCTAGGGTAGCTTCAAACCATATCCAATAGATCTCTACCTCCTCAGTAGGTGGAAATACAGGCATGGGACAATGTACCTGGCCTGGATGATTTGATTTTATTCACCAAGTATTTATTTCATGCCTGCATTGTTCAGGATATTGCAGTAGCTGCTGGGAATAAAATGATGAATGTCTTGCTGAGTATTGTAATGAAACTCCTTGTAAAATACTGTGTTTGCTTTAGGGTGATAAAAAAAAATCTTCCAGTTTTGTGCTTTTATTGGAGATTTAGCTGTTTAATATGGCTCCCAAGTCATAGTGTTATAATGCCCTCTAGTGACCATAAGTGTAAGAAGGCTGGAATGTACATTACTTGGAAAGTACACGGGCCAGGCTGTGGTGATGTGAGCCTACAATCCCGTACTCAGAAGGCGGAGGCAGCAGGAATGCGAGTTTGGGTCAGTCTTAGGCTATGCAGAGCGTTCCAGGCCAACTTGGGCTATAAAGTGAGCCCTATCTCAAAAAACCAGAAAATAAAACATGAAAACTAAAGAAAATACATGTGTCAGGTAAGCTTTGTTCAGACATGAGTTATAGTGCTGTTCACTGTGAATTTAGTGTTAATGAATCAATAATATATACTAGATAAGGGATTTTTAAACAAAAACACACATAAGACAAAATCATGTATTGATCAATTGATGAAACTGTATCAGGGTTTTGTAGGAACCTATTCCTACATATTCCTAGGAACAACAGTTCAGTATCTATTTATTCAGTGTTCATGGTGACATTATGGGTGATAATTACAAGGCTATCAATGCCGGGTTCTAAAGGCTGCCCTTTACTATCATGGGATGAGGATTAGAATTGGGAACCAAAGAGTTGGTGACACTCTTGTCTTACCTGCTCTAGGAATGAAGGAGATAGTAGCCTGGAAACCCCTGAAGGTCCTGTTTTCATCTGATTGGAAGCTGGTGAGCATGACCCTGGAGGAGCTCAGCACAGTAATGGGTACTGTGTAGCCACACAACCAAGCTGCGTGAAGCCCAGGTTGAGCCAGATATTGTAAAGGGCTCAAAGAGACACGGCATAGGATAGAAGAAAAAAAAATGTATCCTTTTGGTAATTGTTGAGAAATAAGCTTTGTTGATGAATATCGCAATTCTTTTCAAAATTGAAAGGTGGTTTGCTTCTTTCAAATATATATTTAACCCCATCAACATTTCAATTCTGTCTCGTCTGGCAAACACTCCCACTGAAATTACTAAGGGATTGATTTTAGCCACAAAACTTATTTCATTGAAATTCCCCCTCCCCCATTTAACTCTACTTCGTTGTGGGCCTTTCACATTTTCTGTTCTAATGGTTCTTTGATCCTTCTTCTCTTTCTTCATGCTCCAAATGTAAGAGTGGTGGTGAGACCATAGGGAGGGATAGCAGTGGTGCAGGAGAATGAAGGAAAATTGAGACATATCCTTTATATTCCCATCTGAGACTCAGTCCAAATGTGAGCCAGGGGCTGCTGAGGCTCAGGGGCAATGCAAACCTATTTCCTTCTTCCTTTCTATATCACTGTGCTCTGTCACATAGTCAGAAGTGCAGTTTCCACTTTCTTCTATCTCCCAACTCTGAAATGAAAGCCAAAATCACTCTGTGTTATACTCACAGTAAACAACATGAATAAAGGGCCTGAGTTTGATTTAGCAGAGAAATCTGGATTGTTTAACTTGCTCTGGAGTAAGACCTGAGTTGAGAAAATTACTGAGATACTCAGGAGTGGATAAAGTCCCTTAGAAAAAGATGCGGTATCAAAGGCTTTTTCTTCTCCTCCTAAAAATATGCTCATACCTAAATTCCACTGAAATTTCACTCTATTGGGTTTCAGAAAATTTTTTTTTTTTGGTGGTACTAGGGCTTGAACTCAGGACCTCCTTATGCTGGCTTCTACCACTTGAGCTGCAATGCCAGCTCAAGAAGGTTTACTCTTATCTCCTCTGAATCATCTTCACCCACTCATTCACAAAACATATGTAATCTCATTTTTGCTCCTAATTTCCACCTAGGCTTGATATTTCACACACCAACATTCCCAACTGCTCTCAAATGTTCGATTGTCCAGTCCAATTATTCTGCCTTGTTGTTGAGGCGTGGGGTGGGTGTTGGACAGTTTGTTCTCAATTCTCATTCTCTTTAAACCTAACTCTGTGTGATAAACCCAAACAATTGGTCACATACTTTTGTTTTGTTTTGTGTTTTAAGGCTCCATTCTCTGAACTGTCATAAAATTGCACCAATTTGCTTTTCCCCCTGCATCTCAGATCACTTTCACCTTCAAATACAGTCATATACAACATGACAATGTTTTGATTAACAACAGGCCATATAGATAACTGTGGTCCTGCAAGATTGCATTGCCTAGTGACCATGTAGCACTCTTAGTTTGCATAAATACACTATGATGTTCACACAAGATGAAAATTACCCAATGAACTTGCATTTCTCAGAACTTCTCCTGTCATTACTGTGTATGAGAACTCTGGGGTCCTGTCTTCCTCTACTCCCTCCCCCCTTTTTTTCTTCCTCTCCTTTAGGTCCTTCATATTTCTTGCTTTCAATTATTATTTTAATAGAAAAACTTAAATGGCTTTCTGCAATCTCATCTTGACTGTAGTCTAACCTTCAACTGCCTATGGACATTTCTCCACAGAAGGTCTTCAAGTGGTTAGTGGGAAAACCCCAACAAATGGCCATTAACATCAATGTGAAATAATCCCTATACCCTCTGTACTGTGTCTTTAGTCTGACCTTCAAATACCACCTCCAAGTGTGCTTTACAGCTTGGTACCTGTTCTGCATTGCTTCCTCTTTGCTCTGTCTCTTCTGCTCGGAAGGATTATAGTGATATTGCCCTGATTGTCAGTGACTTTTATTAGTCACTGCTTACAGAGTGCTTTGTTAGCAGTTGAATTTATAAGGAAGAAATGTTTGTTTCTAGAAGGGTCTAAAGGCTGATGGAAGTCACTAGGTACAAAGACTCGGGCAACACTGTTCTGGGGTTTTGCTTGGTTCCGTTTTTAACAAAAATTAAGAGCGTGAGTGCCATCTAGTGGTAAAAGTGGGAAGTCTCAGGCTTGTCCATTCTTAAAATATTTATTGAGCTCCTGATTTATTGTGTGGTAGGTATTGGATATTAAAAATACAGTTGTGAACAAATCAGGAAAAATCCTCTGTTTCCATAGAACTTCTGTAAGCTACTCTGGCTATCCTATGGATAACCAAAATCAATACCTTAATTAGGTAATGGCTGGTTGTTTGAAAAGTCCAGTTACAGTTAGCCATGTTACTGTAGTTTTTAGGATAGTGAGGACTTTGTATGATGCCTTCTTAAAAAAGGACAGTTAAGGAATTTCAAACTGAATCTGAAACACACAAAGAAATTTTAAACAAATGGAATTCTCCAAGAAAGAGGCATTCTCATCCTTCTCCTCCCTGTCTCCAGCAACGTGAGACATGAACTGAATCTATACACAGCCAAGAAGAAGGCACTGGTTTTACAGAACTTTTCAGCTCACTTGTGCAGGAGATAAATATGAGTTTTTAGGGCTGTAGAAAGAGAGACTACATACTGTTCTCGAGCTGGCTGTATGGTCCGCTCCATGATGGAGCCAGCCAGTGCTGGGGATTACCCCTTACCTGACTCCTATGATGCCAAAACTGGATAGTATGCAATAAAAGTAAATGATTTTACCAGGGAGGTAGTTTGGTTTAAGAGCTTTATAGATGAGATTAAACCCAGCAGCATAATCTGTGGCGTTGGAGATGAACTTCAGCCTTATAGAATTGGAGCCAATGAGAATGGATGAAGCATGGCTTTCTTCACAGAATTTTCCTGCAATATGAGAATATTCTTTGCTCAGATCTAGAAAACAGCACTCATTAAATGACTTAAGGAAACCTGAAGTTGCTATTATATTTTAATACTGGATGTTTTCGTGTCAGCACCTGTTGGCGTCGTGTGCTTTGTGTAGCAGCCTGGCCTCCATCAGTAATCACCCCTCTGGTTGTGACAGCCTAACAGGATTCCAGTAATATTACCTCTGGTTGTGATGTCCAAGAAATGTTTCCCAGATATTGTCAGATGTTTCCTGGGGGCATGAAATCACCCCCAACTGAGAAACACAGGAATGTTACTCCATTTCTATGTCAAATATAAGTCACCTTTGTCTCCTCCCCATGGTTATCTATTGACATCTTTCTCCTTAGCTTCATGAAGGTGGTAAAGGCCATTTTAATGCCTAGGAAAGCAGTGTTCTACCTGGAGGGCCTTGAGGGCCCAGCATTATGGGTAGCTTTTACCACTAATGGGGTCCAGGTCTAGGAAGACTGGTTTGATGGGAAACAGATGTAGCAGGTAAAATGATGTTGGCCTTGCAGTCATCTGCAAGCTCAAATATAGCTCTTCCCCACTCCAGATCTGAGTCTCAAAATTGGAGACAGGCAGTGTGGCATTTACACATGGCTCAATGCCAGACATATTGTAACCAGGCCTCATTAAGCGCACTGAGCACTGCTTCCCATTTGACAGTGTGAAAATCCACTCATCAAGGAGCCTGTCTTCTAAAGAGTACATGCCAGGTAATTGTGGTGACAAGATTCTACATCCAAGTGGGAAAAACTGAGCAACACATGCCTTTCCTCTGGAACCAACAAGGTCCAGATACACAGTCTGCAGGCAGATACATGAAGAGGGTGTTAGTTCTAGACAGAAAGTGACTATCATAGGCCACTTATGCCCAACTCTGCTGTTAGTGGGCAGAGTTGTTAAGTGGGAATCTGGTGGAGGGTGGCAAAGGGGTCTACTTACTGCTTGTTCTCATAATACTTGTAGAGGCTTTCTAGGAAATACAGCTCCCCCTCAGACCCAGGGACTAGGCCATCTTGCATGCCACATAGGGCTGGGAGAAAAAGTCACGCAGTCAGGGCTGGTAGTGATGGCAGGCCATAAGAACCTCCCTTCTGGAGTGAGAACAGCAGAGACTCTGGTTCTTCTTTACGTACTCTTCTGTTGTCCATGGCACCTTTTCTTGCCTTGACTTCTGTGAAGCCTTATTCTTTTTTGTTCCTTTTAGATACTGCTTAACATTGAGATTTTTATTTTTTCCCTTCTTACTCTGCCTTTTCTGGTCCCATAGCTTCATTACTACGTTCTATCTCTAATTCTCTCTCTTACAGAGGAGCCCTTTGCTGGGTCATGAGGTCATGAGCTCTGAGCAATCTCAATCATGCCCTCATTCTCACTCTTCTGATTTTGTTGTTTTTGTCTGTTAGTTTGTTTTGAGACGGTTTCACTATGTAGCACAGGCTTGCCTTGATTCCCAATCCTCCTGTCTTAGCCTCCTGAATGCTAGGATTATAGGCATATGCCACCAAACTCACTTTTATTTCTGTTTCTTATATAAATAACATTTATCTCCTTATGGCTAACTATTGGTGTCTTTCTTCTTAGCCTAATGATGCAGGTAAAAGTCACTTTCATGTCTAGGAAAGCAAGAGTTCTGCCCAGGGGCAATTTCAACTCTTATTTCTACTTTTTCTGCACATCATATCAATTTTACAATGGTCTCCTAGCTATCTCCCCTGAAGCTCATCATTACAAATGGAGTTCTGTAAGTCATCAAGCTGAGTTCAATTCTGATTTTATTACTTTTATGTGTCCTCACTCCTTCACTATTTATCATCAAAGTTCTAAATTTTCTCCTTTCCATTTCCTTCTTTTCATTCTGTGGTCATTGCCTTTGTTCAATCTTTCATTTCTTCTCTCTTAAATTGATGCATGAGTTTACCTTGAATTATTCTCCCCTTAGTCCATCTCCTATATGCTGTTCTTATATAATTAAAGTATAGCTCCACTCTACTTATCTAACTGCTCAACTTCCCATTATTTAATAAAGTCCAAAATTTTAACTGAAATTTGAGGTTTCCATAATTTGAGCTCAAGTTATCTTTCCAACCTGAAAACTTCTTCATCCATCCAGAAGATTGATGAAGATATTTTAAAAGATATCTATGCCCCAAAGTCTCTACTTATTTATTTAATTGACTATTTTCAGATAGAAGCAGCCTCTCATTTCTCTAAGCTCTGGGGGTGCTATTTTTCCATGTTGCTTTTTGTAGACAGTTCTACAGGCTCAAAAAAATCATTGAATTATTGAGCTAAGGAGACCTTAGAGACCATCTGGTCCATTCTCTTTTCTTTATGGATGAGGTAGCTGAGGTCCAGAGATGGGAAAGACCTTGCCCCAACTTAAAGAGTGAATTCATTGCAGAGTTGCAATGTAAAACAAGGATGAGTCCCCTGTGTAAGAAGGGACACCTTCGGGGCAGGTGATAGCTTTTTGACCATATCTGCACTACTTTCCCTTTTCTCTCAAGTATTTGATTCAAAGTTTAGGGCTTGTCAAATGTTTGCTGAATCAGATGTAGGTATGACTCTACATCGATCTGTGGTTCTTGCTATTTAAATTATGTCTAGTTTGATATCTTTAAATCTTTTTTTTTTGTTGTTGGTGGTACTGGGTTTTGAACTCAGGGCCTCATGCTTGCTAGGCAGGCACTCTTAACCTCTTGAGACAATTCGATATTGTAAGAACGTTTATAAATGTCACAATGTAGCCCCAGTACAACAATAATAAAAAAAATCATAAAAAAATAGATGCAGGTATGAATTGACAATTAAGGGAAATGAATGGGATTGTGGGGCTGTTGTGGCCATGGGATTGCCAGACCAGCAGAGAATATCTGTTTGTGTTTTATGCCTAATGAGCATGGAAATTCTTGTGGAGGAAGTCTTTTGATTATAAAGGGAGCTGATATTCAGAAATGTTAGGTATTAATTCATGCTCCTGGTGCTGGAGTAGACTATAAGCAATACCCACCTCTGGAGCTCTTTCTCTGATATCCTGGGAAAGAAAAAAAAAGATGCAATTCAAAGCTTGTGGTATTCTGAATAATATTTCAAGATATTGACAAAAATTACAGAAAATTTTAATTCAATAGCAACTAAGGAAAAATTTAATGCATGAAAAGAACAGAAGGGATAAATTGACAAAGTAGGAAAGGGGTCCTGGTGTTTTAAGATGATTTTACTTGCTTTATTGAACAGCCTAATTAAGAAGCAGAAAGTGATTATCTTGGAGATTACACCAGATCAATAAGAGTTCATTTTACATAAGAATTGAGGCTTCAGATGGAAATAACTTGCCACAAAAGAGTTTTGGGGATAGCTAAACTGAGCTGAGGGCTCAGATAACCTGCCACTGTTCCATACACTTGAGAAAAAATACTCAAGTTCTAACTGAACTAATTTGAATTAACCCCTTTGGGAAAGGATGGAAACCCTTTTTAAACTGGAAGACATCAGATAAGAAAACAATTAAGTTGGATTTGGAAGTAGAGATGAAGTTACAATTTACTCCCTGGTCAGTCTAATAGAAGGCAACATATAGACCCTGACCTTTTCAAACTTATACCCTATGCCAGCATTTCTCAATTGTACTTTTTTAACATTTGGAGGCAAAGTTATTCTTCATCATGGGGCTCTATCCTGTGCATTGCAGGGGGCTTAGCTGCATCCATCGTCCCTATCCATTAAGTGCCTATGCCCCCTCTCAAATTGTGTCTGAACAAATATGTCTGACAATATCACTCCAAGGGGAGGCAAAATTGTCCCTGATTGGTAAGTATTGATCTATACTATCTTACAGATTCTTGCTAGAAGAGTTGAGAAATAGATGGTGAAACAATATCATCAGGTAAACATAGCTGTGATTAAAAACCAAACTGACACATACTGCAATAGATGGATTCATTTCCATTGAATAATTGCATACTGTACCACATATCATTGTTTGCTCTTGCTTTAGACAGTAAATCTTACAATTCTTATGTGCTATACTGAGAACAGAAGTGGACATTTCTGCTCCATGGACCTGATTTGCCTAGACTGCTAATGTGCTTTCTGCCCCAACAGAATGGCAGCCTCTTAACCTTGTAGAATGGCTTCATTACCAGTTTGGATGTGTTCATTGATCCAAGGAAGCACTTTACTAAGATCTGTGAAGATTCCAGGAGACCCTTGCTTATTTTTCTGCCCATTGTTTCTCCAGCCTCGACCACAGCCCAAACCCCAGGAAGTGACACCAGCCAGAGTCCAGGCCCCTTTCTTATTGCGGCACATAAGTGAACCTCCTGAATCGCCCTGCAAAAGGAAGAATCCTCTGTTACCATCATTGTCAGTGTCTAGGCTGCAAAGTACTCACTCTTTCCCCACAAGGATGCTAGGTGAGGATAATGATATATTCTCACTTCTAATAATTTAAATTCAGGTGCCTGGGAGAACAGCCAAGCACAATTCCCATGAGCTCCTTGAATATTATTGGAGTTCATTAATTACAGCTCTTTCTCCCCTATGCTAGACTTTTGTTAAAGCCACAGAATTTTTTCCTTCTCCTGTCTCATGCTACAGAATCAGGGTTGACTTTTTCAGTGATAAAACTGACCTCAGGTCTTGGTCAACAGAGAGAATGGAGGAAAAGTAAAGTTCCCAATCTCTGCAAACTAGAAACCTCTAAGTAGGAAAGAGCCAGACATCCATTAGGGATGGAGAACCCTGAGTGCCTCCTTTGGGACACTATCTCTACTATTTGGTCCTTTTGGGAAAAGCAGAAGACCACCTATGAATTCTTACTCCTGCTCAAAACTGATGGTTAAAACTGTCCTTTTATTTTAACTTGACTTTCCCTATTTACTTCTGACTCTTCTTTTCAGATTCTACTTTAATCTGGAATCAGCCTTCCAGATAAACCTTCCTTAAGACCCTTATCTATTAGCAAACCTGTCAGCCCTCCTGTTCCCACTTACCTGACAAGCATCTCTCCCTCCATCAGGGGAGCCTGTACAGAGAAAGGTCTTCCCATTAAAAGGCTTCTTTAGGGTCAACAGAGCTGCCACACACTCTTCCTGGGTCAAGATAGGCAAATCAACTTCTTGCAAGACTTGTGGGAGGCTGCCACCTGGAACACAGGGATGGTGCCCAGCAAGGCCCTCAGTTCACCCTTCCTGAGTTGACAATGCCCCATTATTCATCATCAGTTGGGTTCAGGTTTGTGTCTTTTTGGAAAGACCTAAATTTCTAAGTGCAATGTGACATTCTCTTTCAAAATATTTGTACAATTCTTTTAAAAAATTAAAAATTCTATTTTCTGATTACTCTTTAGAACGTTCTGATCTCTGATTTGGAGTGACACAGGATTCTTACCTTCTTGCAAGCGGCCCCAGCCTGTAGTTGTACAAATAAATCCAGCCTCAAATTGCTCCCCTGGCTCTGGAAGACACATGGGCCCCACAAACTGGCCTGAAGAAAGATGAAGGCAGCGCTTGTCTCATCCATGGAGGAGAGGCCACAATGAGCCACTCATCAGTTAGCATCTAGGTGGTAGTTAGTATCTAAAGGTCCAAAAGACCTTTTAAGTGTTGTAATATCTCTTCTTGGGACCTCCAGAAGTCAGCCAGGGTCCCCTTTCCTGATTTCACATAATTCAACATCCAGAATCACAAGCAAATGGAGTTTCAGGTAGGGAGGAGCCACCAGCCTAAATCCCTTTATCAAATACCTGATCCAAACTATCTGCGCATAGGCTACATAACATGAACTGCAGGAAATGTACTATGGGAAAAAGGTTATGGAAATATAGGGTAGACAATTTAGGGTGCACCTCAAATGTTTATTACCAAATTGGAAGCTTCCTGCCATCTTCAAAAGGGCGATATCATAGTCCATTGGTTTCTTAATGGAGAACTGTGGATGTATGATGATGGTTTCAGTGGCGAGTGTTTGCTCTCCTGGCTCTGTCTGGCTCAAGTCATATTCTCCAGCAGTAACATTTAAAGTTGATGCATTTTTTCTATAAAGGGTATTTCATAATACAATGGAAGATGTCAATAAGCCTCTGAGTACAGTTGTAAATGATGACAAACTGGCCTCTTCAAAATGACATGGATAGATAATATGGGGTGTAAGGCTACTGAGCAAAGTGAGAATAATTCCAATACTATTAGATAAGATGCAGAGATTTCCAGATCCAGTGGAGGACTAATATAGAGTAGAGCCAATGATATGATAAATTTAACATTTTGCAATGTTATCAGTCACCATCTAGAGATGGGATCCTTCATTTACAGAAGTGTCGCTTTTGTGCAAAATTGCAAAGGGCATTATTTGTCTTGGTATACTCTCCTAAATCTTTGGCTATGTTTGATGCTTAACCTACTACAAAGTATCTCTCTAGCCTACCACCTGCCATATTGCAATGACTTTACCAACTAACATTTATTTATTCATTTATTAAAAGACAAATTTTCACTATATTGACCATGTTGGCCCCTGCCTCACCCGCTGGAGTTGCTGGTAATACAGGTATGTGCCACCTTACCTGGCTAACACTCCTCTTAAACTGTCAAATTTCTGGGACTAGGAATCATATCTTAGTCATTTTTGTGTCTCTGACACCTAGTAGCATCTAGCACCAAGTAAGCATTCAAAGAATACTTGCAGACTTGAAAGAGGACAAATATGGGAACAAGGTCTTGATCATAGCCCAGTGTGTACAAAATCACTGACAACAATGGAAATTTGCTTTACACAAGAAAGTGGATAAAGGCTGGAAGTTGTAGGCTGAGGCTCAGAGAGGCAGGAGCAATAGCAAGGGAGACATGAGAGCCTACTTTATATTTTACTGCTCTCCCTTTGTTTTCTTTTATCCATGCCTTAAGATGTATGATGAACTGGATGATTTTTTTCACTGTAATTTATGACAACTTGGAGAAAACCTCCATAAATCCATTTTTGTGATTTTTCTCTCACTGGATATTACTCTTTATTAACTTAGGCCACTTTAAATAAGAACAATATTTTACCTCTACAATGGATGTGTGTTTTCTACTAAGTTTAGTACCATCTGCAAATGTCACCAAGCATCAATAGGATACTCCCCCGTGTTTTAATTGAGTTATTGCTGTTGATTCCGAGGGACATGAGGGAGCGACCTGATCTTCACCCATGACCTGTTTTCTCGTCGTTCCCTACCTGTTTGCCACGCAGTGAGCAGCTGTGATAACCCACCGTTGAGAGATGATGGTTCCTCCACAGATGTGCTTGTGCTTTTGTTTCAGAGACACCTGGATTGCAAAGACCTTAAGTGGGTACAAGTTAGTGCCCTGGGATGCCCTGAAAACTGCTGACTGGGCATGCTTTTAAAACAGACCTAGATGTCTTACTCTTAACTATCATGACTTACGGATGTGACAAGGCAAAATCCATACACTGCAACTCAGAAAAAAGACCAGTCCTGGAAACAGACAATTCTTAGCCTTGGGCTGACCAGAGATTGTCATTTTAGATGATTGGTCATAATGGTTTTAGTAGAGTTGGCAATTGGAAGGATTGGTATTTATTTATTTTTAGAATACTGTTGACTCAGTTCTGTGACTCTAGCAATACGCACAATATCTGTGAATGAAGAAAAAGGAGTAGAATATGTAGTCAAGTCCTGCTTTATAGGTTTATGGAACCTTTAAACACATTCTCTAATTTCTCCAAGCCACTTAGAGAAATAGTTTGGACTACCATTTTCTCATACTTTTAATGAACTATTTGATTCCTAAAACTTCTCCAAGCCTGTTCTTTGTTCTGCCTCTTCAACATACTTTCTACCTTTGGTTTATCCTGGTCATAATGTTTGATTTTATTCTAAAATGGCTTACAGTATGCAAGTAAATACTTTCAATGAATATCTTCACATTTTTGGAATTAGAAAAAAAAGGCAATTTATGACAATTATCCACTTTTTAACCAAAAATTATTTAATGTGCAATCAAAAATGAAAAAAAATGTAATACAGAAGGGTATAGAAAACATTTCTAACACTCAGTGTTAGAGTGCATGGTTAGCATTTATGAGTATCTGGGTTTGATCCCTAGTATCAAGACAAAAAGCAAAAAACAAAATAAGTCAGGGAGAAGCAGCTAATAGAACAAAAATAAATGAGTTATCCTTACTATGATTTGGAATATGAAATTCTGACAATCTTAATTATGAACTTGATTGGGTTGAGAAGAACCTAGTATAAAGCACACCTCTGGATGTGACCATGAAGGCACACCCTTAATGTGGGCAGCACTCTCCCATATGCTGAGGGCCCTGATAGAATAAAAGGGGGAAAGGAGAGAGCCAGCCAGCAGAGGCATTTTCTTTTTCTGCATTTTGTCCATCATGAAATGAACAGCTTTTGTCACACACTCCCCCTGCCATGATGTTTTGACTCACCATGGACCCAGAAACAAGCAACCAAGTGACCTTGGACTGAGCCCTCTGAAACTGTGAGCCAAAATAAATTTCCCGCTCTTAAGTTGCTTTTCTTAGGTATTTATTTACTTGCAGTGAAATAAAACTACTTAACACAACTATTAATAATTAATCACTTACCTAAGATTTAATGGTTGATTCAAGAAAAATAAAAACAAAGAAGTATTTCTCTGTGTGCCAAAAAGTAAGAATTCAACCTGGATCCCAGGGTAAAGAAAATCAGGAGATGTACTGGACTGCGGACATGGCTCAAGTAGCAGAGCACCCGCCTAGCAAGTATGAGGTTCTGAGTTCAAACTCGAGTATCAAAGCCAGGCATGGTGGTACATACCTGTAATCCCAATACCCAGGAGGCTGAGGCAAGAGGTACATACCTGTAATCCCAATACCCAGGAGGCTGAGGCAAGAGGATCACAAGTTAGAGGCCAGTCTGTACTATATAACAAGACACTGTTTCAAAAAAAAAAAAAGAAGAAGAATAAAGAAGGAAAATTGGGAGACTTTCACAGACGACAAAACACCATGGAGTAGAGCAAGAGGCATAAAGGTTTTTCCATACCATAGGTGGACTAGACAATTATATTAAGGCAGAAGCTTAGAACATTAGCTACTAAGGAGGTAAACACTTGGATATTCTATGAGGGGTCCTGTGGTACAGGTGAAAACTTTATACCTTGTACTCAAAGTGTGTTGGGGATATGAATTTTCTGTTCTTATTTAAATATAAAAAAATTAAATACACTTAATGAACCAAAACATTAGTTTTTGAATAGCAAATTCAGAAGAATTTTAGCTTCTTGAAGTAGAGGGTTGGAAGTTTTTGATGGCATTTCAATTTTGTGATGCAAGTCAACCATATATGTAACTATTATCAAAAACCCTTTTCTAGAACTCAATTTAATATGCATCACAAGGAACCTAGATCTTTGTACGCACTCATGAGGTTGTTTGTGAAGATGGAGGTAGAGTGGAGCACTGGTAAGTAGCATGTGATACGGGAGATCCAATCCTGAGACATCTCACAACCCACCCACCACAGAATGTATCCTGAGACTTACCTGCCAGGGATAGGATCCTTTTTCTACTTGGCTTCCCCCGACAATGCGACTGTAAAGGCTAAAGTATTTCCAAGGCCATACCTTAACTAGACTCTGCCCACAATTAGGAGCTGGGAAAAAGCAAGACAATATTGAGTGAGTAGATAGTTTCTAGGAATAAAAGATACAGCAAAAAATAAAAACTGAAGGACACAGAGCATGTAGAAAAAACATCACAAAATAGTTTTAAGCTAGTTGTTGAGATTTGCTGTGGTTTGCACTGCAATGGATTTCTCAGGTTTTGTCAAGAAGAGGATGTATATTATCAAGAGATGGACTTTTCTGCTGTGAATATTAAAGGCTTCTAGAATAGATTTCCACTGTCTTATTAGGAATGCAAAGAGATTCCTAATAAGAGTACAGTGCTCTGTACTTGCCTGTGACTTTTGACACATGCCATTGTGTCTATTTCTGTCTTTCAACCCAATTAGACCATGGGCTCCTTAGAGACAAGATCTTAATCTTAAAAAAAACTTACATGCACACTGCGAATCACAGTTCCTGGTGTACAGAGCTGTTCAAATAATTTGATGGCAATGCCATAGTCTGCCTTAGATTGCAGTTGTGGGCAGATCTTCTATGCTCCACTCCATAGGTGGAGTCTGAGGCCACAGTCTTTGCTGTCTGCCATATAAGTAGATATTAACAAATCATGCTGGGTTTAATTTTATGTAGGGATGGAAATTATATGTTGTTCAAGGAGACTGGAGTGAAGACAGTGTTCTGATTTACATCACAGTGTTATGATAGGAGGCTGGCAGCTAATAGAAAATGGAACTCCTTCCTCTTCATGGAGAAAGACTATCACTGAACAAGCTGCATTTGCTTATTTGCCCTCAATGCATTTCTCTTCAGCTAAGATAGGCTACATTAAAGATGTTTACCTCTACCAGATAATTCAAGGGTGACACATCCTGTGTTCCTCCTGCAGGTTGTTCTTCTCCACATATTTTTTAAAAGAGGGTTTAGAAGGCTCTGTCTCTTAATTGCTTACTTCTTTGCCTAATGCTGTAATCCTTATTCTTCAGCTTGGAGAGCACCTCACCTGTGAAATCTTCCTTGACTTTTTCCAACTGGATTACAGTCT
Organism: Castor canadensis; assembly: GCF_047511655.1. NCBI lineage: Eukaryota > Metazoa > Chordata > Mammalia > Rodentia > Castoridae > Castor > Castor canadensis. The sequence goes on from NC_133386.1 coordinate 146,224,952, forward strand.
CTCCCCTGTGTAGTGTGGCACCCCTCACCCCACTGAATTCTGCCATGCTGTACTGTGATAGTGAATTGTTGCTTCTGTCATTGGACTATGAACCTCTTGAGGAAAAAAAAAACATTTCTAAGGTTTAGTACAATTCTCAATATTCAGTAGGCACCTGGAAATGTTGAATGATCAGGTGGTTTTTCTTTAGGCCATATCCCCAAGAGCATAACTGTTTAGATCTATATGTTAAACTATGCAAACCTCTGTCGTATGACTTCTTGTTTAATCTCTACCTCATGTCAATGAATCCTCACATTGTACATGAGAAATTTAAGAATCAAAGAAATGAACAGCTGAATAATGGCAGAGAATGAACCCAGTGAAGAAATGAGATGGAATAAAAGCCTATTTTCTAGCTGCTTCATCTGAATGAGTCATAAATACTGCAGACATAATTTTTACTACTTCCTGAAGTCACTGAAGCAAAGACAGAAAACATACTGGCTCAGATTGATTAGACTTGTGGCTAGCCCTACCTGAAGTCACTGAACCAAAGACAGAAAACATACTTGTTCATTCACAGAGAAGACTGCCAAGAATCGTTTTCAGGATAAAAGAGTTTTTACAATATATCACAGTAAACATACTTCATATTTTCCAGCAATATAACTTTCTGAAAGATTACAAATGCTTCCAAACCTATACTACTTCCAGAATTTGCTCCATGAAAGAAGGTTGAGTTGTGCAATGTGTCCAAATAAGTGAACAATCCAAAATCAGTGAGTAAAGCTAGGTGAAAAAACATAGTTTCATTCTATAAATATTTCACCCCATTTCATATGCTGATTGCAGGAGCCAAGTCCAAAATAATTTCTTGAAAAACAATTAGATTTCCAAAATGACTTGCTTCTCCTATTTTCCCAAAGGAATGTGGTGCAGATTGTGACGTTGCCAGCAAAGTTGATTCTATCAGGCAAGGGCAGTTATAGAATTCATTTGGAACTTACCTTTGTGGAGAGAAAGGGCTGCAGATTCGCCTTGTTCCAAACAAACCATTCCTAGCAGTAATATCAGCTTGTTTCTGCTTATAGCCATTTGGAGACTCAAGTTTTCCTCTGAAACTTTTGAGAGACTAAAGAGAACAAAAATAGAAAACGTTGGGAGGCCAGCAATAAATAAATTTAAAGCAAGTTTATTTCTTCACTTAAACTTGGCACATTTAACCATGTCCATATGACGTTTCTGAATGTAGTTTCTTGCGAATGTCTTTTGCAAGATGTGGAGAATCAACTACAGAAGCAGAGTCTTGATTGAGCAACATTACAAATCCCATTACACCTACATCAGCTAGTTGCTTCCCCTAGGCTGTTTCTGGCTAGCCAAGTGGTCGATGTCTAAGATTTTCATTTGCAAACATAACTTTCCCCTTTGTTGACATTATAGCTTTCTATAAGAAAATTGAATATCAAAGTTGTCCTTGTTTGCAAAGGCCGACTTTTCTCCCCGTTTGAAGCCAATCCATCTGAATATACTAAAACATTTTTCTTTCTTTTATTTTCCAAGTATAATAAGATGGTTATTATTGCCATGTGTTAGAGGAGGAAAAGAGAAGAAAGATAATTGGGTCCACACTCAGGAAATCATGCTGCTACACAGTCATTTAGGATACTGTTTATTGCGGTACTTTTGAATATGAATTCTCCCACCATGTTTGTATGTCTTGAAGGTAAACACTAAATCTTCACTTGTACACCTGGTAGATGTTTAGGAATTGGCTGTGGTTATTTATAAGTCTTCCTTTTCCCTTAGCACATCATTAGTGTGAAACAAATGCACACAGACTGGTCAATGCCTTAGATAACCACATAGGAATGTGAGATTTTTCTGACAACTTTCTGTAAGTTACCTGCTCAAAATAGCAAATGTCAGATGAGCCCCTAAGTTCTTTGTGGCAACTTTTCCCTTTATATAAGATAAATCTATAACAGCATAACAATAAATGCAAAACAAAACACTTTAAAACCTAAAATACGCCAATGCTGCATACTTAGGGAACATTTATAGAAAGAAGAAAAATCAAACCTGCAATGGACGCTTCCTCTCCAAATGCCTTAATCCTGAAACCAAAGTTTTGTGCTGTAATTTTGAGGGTATATGAACCAATATGTGTATAATCAATCAACATCTAAGCCATTATCAAAATCTCAATCTTTCTTTGACAATAAATCCTCTTGAGGGTTCGATTATGTTTTATGAATTATTTACCAGAGTAACTTGACTGGGAGTAGAGATCTCCTGGTTCTAAATTTCACTATACCCTGTCCAAATTTTGGGTGCTACTAATGCCAAGAGCATAGGAAGATGCAGGTAGACCTGAGAACACCAGAACTGAGGAAACTAAAGTCGACTAAGAGGCTTATGAAAGGAGAGAGACTTGTGACCTTTTGACCTTCTGTTGGCCTGTAGTGTCCTAAGATGGCAAAACTGAACTCTAAACAAAAAATGAGGCATTTTCCCTCTTCATGTAAGGATGGGCATTTTTTTTGATTGTCATGCTTGCTTATTCCTTCATTTCTTGCTTATTCCTTCATTTCAGTAAAAGAAATTTCCTTCAAGTTCTTGTATAAACACAATCAAAACATATGTCAACATAGACGTCAGTACTGTACATACCAACATATTTATGTACAGCATGAGGCTGTACATTAAGAGTCTGGTACTCTTATCTTTTGAGATGGTAAATAAACTGTGGTCCCATTGCTGTTGGAATCATTAATCTTTGGGGAGAGTGTGCCAATTTCTAAGATGCTAAGTTTCCTTAAGGTCAGATATCCAAGTCTCCCAGAGTCCCTGGGACTATAATAATTGTACATTGTAAGTACTTATAAGAAGGTATATGTTGCTCCATGGACTGCTGACCTTTTTGAAGGGAAAAAATCTCCCGTGGCAGTTTTGGATCAAAGTCTACACCAAATATGGTTTGGGGATTCAAATAATACTGTCCTTCTGGCATGCAAATTTCCAAGTTCAGAAATTAATATCAAAATTTATCTAGAGTCAGTGAAAGGGGTGGCAGAAGAAACAAACCAGTAGTGTTCCATGGAGCAGACTTAGATCACCAAGCATTCCATATAATAGAATGATGTAATAGATACTGTAAAATGTTAATGTCTTTGAAAAAATAATAAAATATTCAAAAAAGAATCTAAAGAAACCAGAGCACACGTGTGAAAGAAAGAGATTCTAGAAATAAAAATATATTCAGGGTAGGACATGGTAAGTAATAGATTACACATAACTAAAAGAGAATGAATGAGTTGGAAGACAGACCTGAGAAATTACACAAAACGTCAATGAAGGAGGTTGTAGCACAGAATGAAAAGAAGTTCTGGGATATGCATAACAGAAAGAAAATGTTCAGCCTATGTGTAAGATGAATGACAAAAAGAGATTGTAGAGAGAATATTCAATATCATGAAAAATAATCCCATATAAAATATAAAAGTAGGGAATAGTGTAATGGACCTCCATGTACCCTTCACTCTGCTTCAACAGTTACTCACATTTGACCCATGTCATTTATTTTTCAATGCTCTCACCACTTCACAATCTTTTTCTGAAACAAAGCTTGGATAGTAAATTTTTTATAAATAACTTAGGAATTAAATATCTCTTAAAGACAAGAACTCATGAAACACATTACCACAAGAAAAGTAAATAAAAATTTATAATTTGTTAACAACAAATATTAGGTGTTTGAATTCTCTGATTCTTTCAACTTTCTTCACAGTTGTTTTGAGTTAGAAATCTAAAATTTTTTCCTGTGTTGTTTAGTTGTTATATCCCATAAGTCTTTTTAAAGCCATAATGTTCTGCTTCCTCCTGTTTGGGCGTGACTTTTGTTAAGAGAATTAGTTATTTAGTATCCTTAAAATTTCTACATTCAGCATTTTGCTGATTCAAGAACTGTGGTATTTAATGTGGTTGTATGTTAATAGGTGGATCTACATAGAATTTTGATCAGACTCTGGTTAGACTTTTGACAAGAAATTTTGTATTATGGTATATACTTCTGACTGCTCAGACAATTAGGCACATAATGTCTGGTTCTTTCCATGATGTAAAAGTTAGGTCAGATGTTTTCAGTGATCTATTCACTATAAAGTCCCACATGTTTTTTCACTTACTGATTTTAAACAACCCTTCATCATCATTGTACTATGCACAAAATGGTGATATTCTAATTCCATTATTTATTTATCAACAGGCACAATTTAATAAAAATTTTCATTAATGAAAGCACCCTGCATTATATTTGATATAGAAAAACAAGATAAATGCTTGAGTCATTTTTATTTATTAATAATTTTGAAAAATGTTGAGTTAGTTTTTCAGTATCTGCTGAAGATGATTCATTTTTCAAGTATCATTATGAAATCATGGAACCTATCACTGTTTATATAGTCCCTGTACATATTTTTCCCAAGAGATACATAAGACTACCCATATTTGCTATTATCTGTTTGTTACAAATATGGAATATAAGGAGCAAATAGCTTCACAGACTTGCCTACAGCTACATATTTAGTATGTATTCACGTCTTGATTTCCATTCATATACTTTGGTGGTACTGGGACTTTGAACTCACAACATTTTGCTTGCTTAGCTCTTGCCGACCACTTGAGCCATGCGTCCAGCCCTTTTTACTTTAGTTTATTTTCATATAACCTACTTTGTGCCAAGATCCTCTCACCTCCATCTCCCAGGTATCTGAGATTACAGGCATGAACCACCACACCCAACTTGTGTTTTGAGATAGAGCCTAGATAGCTGTTTGTGCCTATGTTGGTCTTCCATGTAAATCCTCCCATCTCTGTCTCCCATGTAGCTGAAATTATAGGCATGTGCCACTATGGCTAGCCTTCCATTAATATTTTTTAATTCCTAATCCCATATCCTCTCTTTTACATTATTATGTTAACTAAATCTTTGTCAGTTTTTCTATTTTCTCTGGCCAACCAAAAAGATTTTGTTCACTTTTTTCTTTTTTTTTTTTTGCAAGGGTAGGGGGTAGAGAGAGTGTCCCACTAGTCACTAGCTTCAAATTTGGTACAGAAGAAAGAAAAGGTGAATTTGTACAATTCCTCTCCTTAGCCAGCCTCCTATGGAAATAATGCACACTCCTTCCCCATTTTATCTTTGTTAGAGATTTTTTATTATTCTAAAATATTATTTTCCTCTGACTTTCTCACTAACCTATGTCTTCTGCTGACTTTCTTCCTCTTTTATATTATGAAAATTTGGTCTTCATAAAAACAAACACCTTTATCTGTGGCTCCAAAGTCTGAAGAAGAACATGTAAAGTATTCACCTTAAATTGAAGGAGAATCCAATTATTAACCTAATGAACTCCATTTTGTTTCTCATTGACTTGTCATTTTCTGAGTTGCTCTTTCTCTCAGTTTGTTTTAAATTCCAGGACCTGAAGATTTAAGGTAGAGATACCCAACACTTTCCTGTATTTTCATGAATCTAAAACAAAACATCAGGTGCATGGCAGTAGTGAGAGATGAGTGCTTGGAAAGGCAAGGGAGGGTAGTAAGAAAGAGTAGACAGCTAGAAATCAAGGGAAATTCAGAAACATTTAACTTTTAATTTATAAAAGAATTAATGAACCCCAACAAAACACACTAAGCAAAATGGTATTGAACAAGGAAAATCTCCCTCATTGGGGTATGCAAAAGAGTAATAGTAAGCACCAGGAAGATCCACAGGCATGAACCAGCTGGAACTCTACAAAAGTAAAGCTTAAGATGGGAAATCTGCATACCAAGAAATAAGGGATGCTGAAAGAGGCCCCCTGCACTTCTTGGCTTGTAGGAGGGAGTAGGAGGGAGTCATCTGTGGAACAGTCTTAAAGCCAAATAACTCACCTGTGAGGGCAGAAGATTCTTTATTTTACATTTCTACCCCATCAATTTCCACCCTTACACTGTATACATGAGCAATCACTCTGAGAATCAGCATGGACCCAGGAAACTGGCTGTGATTTGGTCTCAGATTCACCAACACAGTCTTCTTGGGTGAGAAGTAAAAGTTGTGAGCTGAGCTGCAGATGGGAGCCAAGGGCAAAAATATCAGCATAGCTGCTGCCTGGACTCTGGTACAAGGAGAAAGACCAACTGTCTGTGAACATGCGCTGGGGTGTTAAGACAGAGAACTGTAAGGTCTTGTACCCAGGAACTATATGAGTCCTGTACCTTGCCCAGCCAATGCACATTGCCTTGGTATGACTGGTTTGCATACTTCTAAAAGGCCAGAGAGATTAGTAGAAAGCAGACACTTATCTGGATATCAATTCAAGACCTGGATTAGAAATTTAACAGGAAAATTGACATTCTTAAAAAAAAAAAGAAAAGAAAAACAAGTGCTGGGAATTAAAAAACTCAATAAATGAAAGAAAAAACATAGTGAAAAACATACTCCAAAAACGAGATCAAGAAGAAGAAAGGACATCAGGTGTTGAAGACAAAGCCAAGGAAATATTACATTCAGACAATAATAAAGAAAAAAAACCAGACAAGTGTGATTACAACTTATCAGAACTCTGGGAAACAATCAGGAGACCAAACATAAGGGTATGTGCAGTAGAAGAAGGACCTAAGATACAAATTAAAGGCATAGAAAATATATTCAATGAAATTATAGCATAAAAGTATCCAAATTTAGGGAAGGACATGGATTTCTAAGTACAAGAGACGTTTAGAATACCAAACAGAATGACAACATAGAACGTCTCCATGTCACATAATAGTTAAGGTGAAAAGACTGCAGAACAGAGAAAAAATATTGAAAGCTGCAAGAGAAAAATGCCAACTTACTTACAAAGATAAAATCAGAATTACATCAGACCTCTCAGCAGAAACCCTAAAAAACAAGAAAGCATGGGATAATAGATTTCAATCCATGAAACTAAATAACTACTAACCAAGATTACTATATTCAGCAAAGCTTTTCTTTAAAATAAATTGAAAAATAAAGAACTTCCAAGCTATTCATGACCACTAAGCCAGCATTGCAAAAGCTAGTTAAAGGAATATTTCACTGAGATGAGGAAGAAAGACAGTCACAAGCTCAAAAGCTCAGGGAGGAATAAATTTCACAGGAGGAATAAAGAAACAAATGACAATTAGGCAAAAAAAAAAATCAAATATGTGCCCCTTAGTAAACCAGCAAACTCCTAAGATGAATAAGGGAGAAAGAAAAGAACAAATAGTACCTTAATTAACCAGGAACAAAAGCCCAACAAAATTATAGGAATCAGCAAATACCTCTCAATAATAACCCAAATGTAAATGGTCTTAACTATCCACTTGAAAGATGCAGACTAGCTGAATGTATTGCAAGAAAAAACAAACATGATCCAACACTTTGGTGTCTGCAAGAAACACACCACATTGGTAAAGATACACAGAGACTGAAAGTGAAAGAATGGAATACTATATACAAGGCAAAATGAAATTGAAAGCAAGTGGGAGTAACTATATTCATAACTGACAAAGTCGATTTTAAGCCAAAATTAGAAGAGCTAAAGAAGGTTACTACATATTAAATAGGGGAACAAACCATCAAGAAGATAAAACAATTGTAAATAGGTGCCAAACATTGCTGCACCCAATTGCATAAAATGAACACTACCAGACAAAAAGAAACAGATACAATAGTGGGTGACTTCAATGCCCAATTCTCATCACTATATAAAGCATTTAGACCAAAGAAAAACAGAAACAATAACAACAACAAAGAAACTTCAGAATTCAACTACACCATAGAAAAAATGGACTTAACAAACATCTACAAAATATTTTATCCATGGGTTGCAGAATATATATTCTTCTCATCAGTCCATGGAATTTTCTACAAAGGAGATCACATAAAGCAAATCTTAGCAAATAAAAGAAGCTAAAATACTTTCTCACATTTTATCAGCTCATAATAAAATAAAATTAGACATCACATAGCAAGAAAAACTACAGAAACTGCACAAACATATGGAGATTGAACAAAATACTTTTGAATGATCAGTACAGTATTGGAAAAAATCAGAGAAGAAATTAAAAATTTTTAGAATTAAAGGAAACTATGAAACAACCTGTCAGAACCTATGAGGTGCAGCAAAGGTGGTTCTTAGGAGGCAAGTTTATAGTTATGAATGCCTACATTAAAAATGACAGAGATCTCAAATAAATTACCTAATGATGTTCCTCAAGATCTTAGAAAAACAAGAACAAGTGAAACCCTAAAATTAGTAAATGGAAAGACATAATAAACATCAGGGCAGAGATTATGAAATGGAGACTAAAATAATAATATAAAAATCAATGAAACAAAGACTTAGTTCTTTAAAAAATAAATAAGATTGACAAATCCTTAGCCAAACCAACCAAAAGAAGGGAGAGATAAACTTAGAGATTAAAAGGGGATATTACAAAGATACCACTAAAATTCAGAGAATCATTAGGGAATGCTTTGAAAAGCATGTATTCCAATAAATTGGAACATCTGGAAGAAATAGATAAATTTCTAGACATATGTGATCTTCTGATACCAAATCAAGAGTACATAAATAACTTAACAAATATATAACCAGCAATGACATTGAAGCAGTAATAGAATCTTTTCCAGCCTAGGACTGGATGGATTTGCTGCTGATTTCTACCAGACCTTTATAGAAAAACTAACACCAACGCTGCCCCGTAAAGTCGAAAGAGAGGGAATGCTGCCAAAATCATTCTATGAAGGCAGAATTATCATGATAACAAAACCAGATAAGGACATAGAAATAAAGAAAACACAGACCAATTTCCTTGATGAGTACAAACACAAAAATCCTGAATAAATTATGTGCAAACCAAATTCAACAACACATTTAAAAGATCATATATCTTGATCAAGTCAGTTTCCTATCAGGGATGCAAAGATGGTTCAACGTATGCAAATCAATAAATGTAATATAAGAACTGGTGAAGTAGCTCAAGTGGTAGAGTGCCTGCCTTGCAAGCATGAGGCCCTGAGTCCAAACCTCAGCACAACCAAAAAAAAAAATCTAAAAATAAATGTAATACAGCACATAAATAGAATATGGAATAAAAATCACATGATCATCTCAACAGATGAAGAAAAAGCCTTGACAAAACATTCCTTCATGATAAAAGCCCCAAAGGGAAAAGAAGGACTATACCTCAAAATAATAAAGGTTGAATATGACAAAACTACAACCAACATGGTACTAGTTGGGAAAAACTGAAAGCATTTCCTCTAAAATAAGTAATGAGAAAATGGTGTCTATTCTTTCCAGTCTTGTTAAATATAATGTTTGAATTCTTAGCCAGAGCAACAAAGCAAGAAAAATAAAGGAGACACAAATAGGAAAGAAAAAAGTCAAAATATCTATGTATGTGATGTAATTCCATACTTAAAATACCTTAAAGATCTTCAGAAGACTCTGAGATCTGATAAACACTGTCATCAAAGTAGCAGATACAAAACCAACTATAAAAATTACTAGCTTTTCTATATGTCAATAAACAACATGCTGAGAAAGAAATCAGGAAAACATTCATATTCACAATGGCTTCAAAAATACCCAGGAATAAGCCAAAATAAGTAGATGAAAAACATCTACAGTGAAAGCTATAAAACTCTGAAGAAACTGAAGAAGACATTAGAAGATGGAAAGAACTCCCATGTTCATGGATTATCAGAATATTGAGAAAATGCTTGTATTACCAATGGGATCACCATCAAAATTCCAATGACCTTCATAGAAACAGAAAAAACAATCCTAAAATTCATATGGAAAAACGATGTGAATAGCCTAAGTGTGAACAAAAAAAGCAATGCTGGAAGATCACAATACCTGATTTCAAATTATACTGCAGAGTCATAGTATCAAAAACTGCATGGTACTGGCACAAAACAAACACATAGACCACTAATATAGAATAGAGGACCCAGGACTAAGCCCAAACAACTGCAGCAATCTGATTCTTGACAAAGTTGCTGAAATATATGTTGGAAATAAGACAGTCTCTTTGACAAGTGCTGCTGAGAAAAATCAATATCTACATGTAAAAGGCTGAAATTACATCCCTATCTCTCACTTTGCACAAAAATAAACTCAAAATGGATCAAAGATTTTAACAGATATGAAACTTTGGTAGCTGAGGAAATAAAAGCAATATTCGGCAAATAGGATGGCATCAACTTAAAAATCTTTCACAGTTATTTATCTGACAAAGGATTAATATCTATAATATATGAAAAACTAAAAAAATTAAACACTAAAAGAATAAATAAATGGGCAAGTAAACAGACAGTTCTCAAAAGATCAGAACAGACAGTTCTCAAAAGATCAGAACAGACAGTTCTCAAAAGAAATACAAATGATCGATAAGTAACTGGAAAATGTTGAACAATTTAGCTGTAAAGGAAATGCAAATCAAAGGTACATTCAGATTTCATCTCATCCTAATCAGAATGGCTATCATGAAAATAAGATACAATAAATGCTGGTGATTTTGCAAGGAGAAAGGAACCTTGTACTCTAGTGGTGAGAAAGTAAATTAGTGCAGCCGCTTTGAAAATCAGTATGAAGATTCTTCAAAAACTATAAGCAGAACTACCACATGATCCTGGTATACCACTCTTGTGTATACTCAAAGAAATGTAAGTCAGCATGCAATAGAAATATCTGCACACCCATGGTATTTCAGAACTATTCACAATACCCATAATATGGACCATGGTGCTTACCAACAGATAAATGGATAAAGAAAATGTGACACATACATAATGCAGTATTATTTAGCTGTAAGGAAAAATGAAATTATGTAATTTGCAGGAAAATATATGGAAATAGAGATAATCATTTTAAGCAAAATAAGCCAGACATACAAAGACAAATACCACTGGGCACCAGTGGCTTACTTCTGTAATCCTAGCTACTCAGGAGGCAGAGATCAGGAGGATCAAGGTTTGAAGACAGCCTGGACAAATAGTTCTGTGAGACCCAATCTTGAAAAACCCTTCACAAAAAATGGGACTGGTGGAGTGGCTCAAGGTTCAAGCCCCAGTACCACAAGAAAAGAAGAAAGAAAGACAAATGCTACATGTTTTCTTCCATGATGAAAAAAGATCTAGATCTGAAAAAAAAAAAAAAAAAGAGTATAGAGTGGGGATTTCTTGGGAGTGGGACCAGTGGTAGAATGGAGAGGGAATAAAGAGGGTGATGAAGGGCATGATATAACTGATGTACATGAATCCAGATATGAAAATGTCACAATGAAATACATTATTTTGTACAATAAAAAAATTTCAGAACTATAGGTCTGCTACATTAACATCCTGTGAAGCAAATGGAAATGGCCCCTCCATGCCAAGCACAGCAATTTCCTTGACACAATAAGACTCTGTATGCTCTGCAATCCCCTCAATTCTTGCCTTTGTTCTTTCCCCCTTGTAATATCAAGGCTGCTTTTAATACCCCCCAAATAGTCCATTGACCTGTCTTCCTGGTGTGGCCATGTGGAAATTAAAGTTCCTTTCCCTGTTTCACCATCAACTTCCCTGACTGTTTTTCTGTTGGGATGAGTGACTGAATTTAGTTTTTTTGGGACCCTTGGAATTGGGCTTCTGCTCTGTGACTCCAGATACAGAATTGGAGGCTAATAATGTTTTTTTTCTAAATGCACTCTGTCTAACTTCCTTTCTCCCACCTTCTTCAGTCTTGGGTGTGGAATTTCTTATATTTGCAGAGTCAACACTCTGGGGAGTGACTTGGGGAAAGTGATCACACTATTTCCATAGTCTTTTATTTCTGGCCAGTTAATTTTTGCTTAAGTTTGTGTCCTCTATCCAATATGCCTACTATTTATGGGGACACTATTTCTACTCTTTTCCTCAACATTCCTGAAATTCTTGGGCACATCTGAACCTGTTATCTCCCTTTACTTCCCACTTTCCTCCCTAAGTCTCACAGGCAATCAAGAGAAGTGCTTCTTTCTTTTCAGTTTCCCTGTTAATGTCCAATTTCTGAATCATCTCTGTTCTTATTTTCTTTTTTTTGGTGGTACTTTTTTTAATAGATGAGTTTCAACTTATTTAGTTTTTTATTGGTAGAACCGGGGCTTGAACTCAGAGCCATTACTGGGTTTTGAGCTCAGGGCCTTGCACTTGCTAGACAAGTGCTCTACCACTTATGACAAGCTCTCAACCTTTTTCTGCTTTAGTTATTTTTCAGATAGGGTTTTGCATTTTTGCCTGGTCTGGCCTCAGACAATGAACCTCCTGTTAATGCCTCCAACATAGCTGGGATGACAGGTGTGAGTCACTATGCCAGCTTGTTTGTTGAGATGGAATCTTGCTAACTTTTTTCCCAAGCTGGCCTAGAACCATGATCATCCCAATTTCCATCTCCCTCTGCTCTTTTAAGATCTGTTTTTAATAGAACCTTCATTATTTATTATTCTCAAGGCATTTCGTGATTGCCCTTCATTAATTTAGAATTCAATTTGCAATCTCTACCTTTCATTTGTGTTTAGTTTCAAGTGTGTCAAATCTTGTTGCAAGAAGGAATAAAAGGTATTTAGAAGAAGGATTCAGTGCTCCACCTAGGGATTGGATTAAATAGGCATCCTGAGAACTGTAAGCTTCTATTCTTGTTCCAGATCTGTAACAAAAAAAATGCTATGTTAACTAAATGAACTCATAGCAATGCTGTAAACCAGAAAGGAGAATACTTTTATTGTCTCCAGATTATAAATATCCCTAGAAAGTTACAAAGCAGATGGAATCCAATTAAAGGAAAGAACCACAGCCTAACATATCAGTTATGAGAAAACTTCTGACCAAGTCCTGGAATTATACAACTTTGGAGACAGCAGCAAAAGGGAGCAGGAGAAATCTCCAAGATAATAAACAGAATCATTGTTTGGGGTATCCCAGTATAAGTTAAGCAATGGACTAATTGCAAACAAGGATCAGTTAGGTTTTCCCCTGGGAGGAACATGTGAGGGAATATTTGGTCCCTAAAGGCAAGACAACACTCCAGGTGGTGGGCAACATCCATGAAGAATAATTGGTAGAAATTCTATTAGAATTTACCCTTTGCAAACCTTTTGGTATACATTGAAGAAAACTAGTGGTACAATGAAGCATTAGTAGGGATATAATTAAATAAATAGGAGAAGACATATCTACAAATCCAGCTCTGGATTCTACCTGAAAGTACATCCTATCCTCTCAGGGGCACTGGAGGTTGCTGTTGTAAGTGTCATTCACACAAAGACTCATAGATAATCAGAATACAGGGTTTAACAAACAATAAGAAATAGTTAGGAGATCCAAGATGGCAGTTTGGGCAGTGAATCAGAAATCCTAAACTCCATGACTCCAGAAACCACCTTGAGACGTTAAGGCTACACTTGGGTAATTCTGATTTTTTTCTAGCCAAAACAATAACCTCTCTCATATTAGGTACACAAAAATTCAAAGACTGACACTTAAATTAGCCTTTAGTTGCACCTAACAGCCACAAAAATCCCACACAACAGCGCCAGCAAAGCATGTCCAGACCTGGGGGAAAAAAACTCTGGCCATTTCTCTCTCTTTCTTTTTCTCTTTATCTCCCAAAAAGCAAAAAACAGAGCATCAATCAGAATCAAAATCTGTGACACCATGGACCTCAAACCTGTGGAAAGCATCTCTACACTGTGCATTTCTCCCCACCAGTTGGTTTCAAAGCTGCTTGCATGAATCTACAGAATGAACAGATATCATCACCAAGGGGTTTTCTACATAATATGTAAACAACTGGTCTGGCATTGGACCTGTGAATTTGTTACTGCTAAATTACTACTGGGCCATGAATAGAAAGAGTACATCAACCTAGATAACAACTAAGTTAGTCACAACACAAAAATTAAACCAAGGGAAAGAAACAGGTAATTAAAACCACCAACTAGCCTATCAAGAATATAGTTGCACAGCACCAAATAGAGTGAAGGGAAGAAGAAGAAGCAATGGAAACCACTCTTCTCAAAAAAATAATTCAATACAGGATTCATTGGGAAAGGAAGAAAATGGATACCCAGTTCCTGACCCCAACAAAACAATGATAAATGTCACTAAGAAGCCCACAAAAAAACCCTCAAAGAGGGAATCTTGGAAGAACTCTCTGAGAAATTCATGGAAAAGACACTAGACATGGTTAACCAGAATGTACAAGAGGTACTCAAGAAATTTCAAGATACCAAAAATAAAGAACATGAGAAGACACAGGAAAAAAAATGATCTCAGAGAGGACTTCAACAAACATCACAGTGAAACAAAGGACACAATAAAAAGAAATATATGAGTTAAAGATAGCAGCACAAAATATAAAAGAGAGTTGAACAAAGATATGGAAAACCTCAAAAAAAATCAAACAGAAATCCTGGAAATAAAAAGTCTTTTTAGATAAACAAAAAACACAGTGGAAAGCCACTCCAGCAGACTAGAACAAGTGGAAGACAGAACTTCAGAGCTCAAAGATAAAGTAGAAATTAAAGAAAAAACAGAAGAAATCTTAGTCAAACAACTCAAGAGCTGTGAAAGGAATATGCAAGAACTCAGTGACTCCATCAAAAGACCACACCTGAGAATCATGGGCATTGAAGAAGAAGAACTGCAAGCCAAAGGGATATGAAAAATATTCAATAAAATAATAACAGAAAATTTCCCAAATCTCAAGAAAGTTTTGCCCATTCAAGTATAGGAAGCCTCCAGGACACCAAAGAGATTTTACCAAAATAGAACCTCCCCATGGCATATTATCATTACAACAACAAGCACAGATAACAGAGAAAGAATACTTAAGGCTGTAAGAGATAAAAAGCAAATAATGTATAAAGGTAAATCCATCAAAATAACAGCAAATTAGGTTTCTCGATGGAAACCTTAAAATTAAAAAGGGCATGGAGTGAGGTATTTCAGGTACTGAATGAAAATAATTTCAGCCCTAGGATACTCTACCTTATTATTCAAAATTGATGGAACAATAAAACTCTTCCATGATAAAGAGGAACTAAAATAATATATGACCACCAGGCCACCACTACAGAAGCTTCTACAAGGAATTCTGCACATAGAAGATGAAAGCAAACACAACCATGAGAGGATGGGAAGTATCAAACCACAGGAGAAGAAAAGACAAGTAATCAGAGAGTAGCATGATTCTGATGCGCACAATCGAATCCTTAAACAACTAAATGGCAGGAATCACCACATATCTATCAATATTAACACTGAATTGCAATGGAGTCAAGTTCCCCTCAAAATACACCATTTGGCAAACTGGATTAAAAAGGAAGATCTGAAAATTTGTTGTTTACAAGAGACCCATCTTATTGACAGAAATAAACACTGGATTAGGGTGAAAGGCTGGAATAAGATTAACCAAACCAATGGCCCCCGAAAACAGGCAGGAGTAGCAATACTTATATCAGACAAAGTAGTCTTCAAACTTACATTGGTCAAACGAGACCATACTTCATACTAATATAAGTGTAATACATCAAAAGGACATAACAATTATTAACCTATATGTACCCAATGTTAGTGCACCCATTTCATCAAATGTACACTAAAGGACTTAAAAAGCATATATAGATTCCAACACAGTGGTAGTGGGAGACTTTAATACCCCTTGATCACCAATAGATAGGTTATCCATCCAAACAAAAAATCAACAAAGAAATCCTAGCACTAAATGGACCTAACTGATGTCTACAAAATATTTCATCTGAACAATATACATTCTTCTCAGCAACCCATGGAAATTTCTCCAAAATAGATCATATCATAGGGCAAAAAGCAGCCTCAGCAAATATAAGAAAATAGAATAACCCCCTGCATTCTTTCTGATCAAAATACAATAAAATTAGAACTCAACAACAAAAACAACAGCAAAAATATGCAAATAATAGGAGGCTGAATAACATTTTGCTCAATGATTAGTAGGTCATAGAAGAAATAAGAGAGGATATCAAAAGTTTCCTGGCAGTTAATGAAAATGAAAAGATCACCTATCAGACTTATGAGACACAGCAAAGGCAGTCCTAAGAGGAAAGTATATAGCCATGAGTGCATATATTAAAAAGACAGGAAGACCTCAAATAAATGACCTTGTGCTACACCTCAAACTTTAGAAAAACAAGAACAAGCAGAAGCCAAAACAAGCAGAAGGAGAAAAATAATGAAAATGAGGGCTGAATTTAATGAAACATAGATAAACACACACACACACACACACACACACACACACAAAGAATCAACAAAACAAATAGTTGGTTCTTTGAAAAAACGAACAACATTGACAACCCTTGTCAAATCTGAGTAAAATGAGGAGGGAAAAGACCCAAATTAGTAAAATCAGAAATGAAAAAGGAAAGGTAAAAACACACACCAAGGAAATCCAGGGAATCATCAGAGACTACTTTGAGAACCTATATTCCAATAAATTGGAAATTCTTGAAGAAATGGACAAATTTCTAGATACTTATGACCATCCAAAACTGAACTTGGAGAACATTAACACTTAAACAGATCTATAACACATAATGAAATTGAAGCAGCAATAAAGAGTCTCCAAAACCAGAAAAGTCCAAGACCTGATAGATTCTACCAGACCTTTAAAGAAGAATTAATACCAACAGTCCTTAAACTTTTGTATGCAACAGAAAGGGAAAGAACATTGCCTAAATCAGTCTATGAGGCCAGTTATGTACTCATCCCAAAATTGGACAAGGACACATCCAAAAAAGAGAACTACAGGCCAATCCCCTTAATAAATAAACATCATTGCAAAAATCCTCAATAAAATAATAGCAAAGTGAATCCAACAACATATCAGAAAGATCATTCACCATGACCAAGTTGGCTTCATCCCTAGGATGCAGGGGTGGTTCAACAGATACAAATCAATAAATGTAATATAGCACATTAATAGAAGCAAAGACTATTGCTGATGACCACTTGATCATCTCAATAGATGCAGAAAAAGCCTTTGATAAGATTCAGCACCATTTCATGATAAAAGCTCTAAGAAACTAGGAATAGAAGTAATGTACCTCAACATTATAAAGGCTATATATGACAAACCTATAGCCAACATCATACATGATGGGGAAAAACTGAAACCATTTTCCTTAAAGTAAGGAACAAGACAAGGATACCCACTCTCCCACTTCTATTCAACATAGTCCTGGAAGTCCTAGCCAGAGCAATAAGGCAAGAAGAAGAAATAAAAGGAATACAAATAGGTAAAGAAACAGTCAAAGTATCCCTATTTGCAGATGACATGATCCTATACCTCAAAGACTCAAAAAAAAACCTCCACGCAAAAACTCCTAGACACTATAAACAGATTCAGCAATGTATCAGGATACAAAATCAACAATGAACAAATTGATAAAGGATATAGGAAAACAATTCCATTTCCAATAGCCTCAAAAAAATCAAATAAACTTAACAAAGGAGGTAAATGACCTCTAGAAGAAAAGCTACAAATCACTGAAGATAGAGACTGAGGAAAACTATAGAAGGTGAAAAAGTCTCCCATGCTCATGGATTAGTAGAATCAGTATAGTAAAAATGGCTAAACTATCAAAAGCAATTTACATGTTCAACATAATTCCCATGAAATTCCCAATGACATTCATGACAGAGATTGAAAAATCTACTCTAAAGTTCACTTGGAAACACAAAAGACTGCAAATAGCAAAGGCAAACCTGAGCAAAAAGAGCAATGCTGGAGGTATCACAATACTGGACTTCAAATTATACTACAGAGCCATAGCAATAGAAACAGCATGGGACTGGCACAAAGACAGATATGAAGACCAGTGGAACAGAATAGAGGACCTGGATATGAATCCACATAGCTACATCCACCTTATTTTTGACAAAGGAGCCAAAAACTTACAATGGAGAAAAGACAGCCTCTCCAACAAATGCTGCTGGGAAAAGTGGTTATGCACCTGCAGAAACCTGAAACCATATCCATGCCTATCACCCTGTACTAGTATCAACTCAAAGTGGATTAAAGACCTTAATATCAGACCCAAAACCTTGAAGTTAGTGCAGGAAAGAGCAGGGAATACTCTGGAAGCAATAGGTATAGTAAAGGACTTCCTCAGTAGAACTCCACTTGCCCAGCAACTAAGAGAAAGGATGGACAAATGGGACTACATGAAATAAAAAAATTTCTGCACAACAAAAGAAATGGTCTCTAAATTGAAGAGATCACCTACAACGTGGGAGAATATATTTACTGGCTATCCATCAGACAAAGGACTGGTAACCAGAATATACAAGGGGGTCAAAAAACTACCTCACTGAAAATAAATGAGCCAATAAAGAAGTGGGAAACTGAACTAAACAGAACTTTTTCAAAGGAAGAAGCCCAAATGGCCAAAAAAAAAAAAAAAACACATGAAAAAAATGCTCACCATCCCTGGCTGTAAAGGAAATGCAAATAAAAACCACACTAAGATTCTACCTCACCCCTGTTAGAATAGATATTATAAAGAAGACCAACACCAACATATGTTGGTGAGGATGTGGGGGAAAAGAAGCCCTCATACTGCTGGTGGGTTTGCAAGCTAGTACAACCACTTTGGGAAACAATATGGAGGGTTCTTTAAAAACTAAACATAGATCTGCCAGATGCTCTAGTAATACCACTCCTAGGGATATACTCAAAGGACTGCAATTCACATTATTACAAAGGCATCTCACATCCATATTTATTGCAGCACTATTCACAAGAGCTAAGCTATGGAAACAGTCAAGATGACCTACTACTGACAAATGGATTAAGAAAATGTGGTATTTATACACAATGGGATTTTATTCAGCCTAAAGAAGAATGAAATTCTGTGATTTACAAGTAAATGGATGGAACTGGAGAACATCATCTTAAGCAAAGTTAGCCAGGCTCAGAAGGTCAAAAATCACATGTTCTCCTTCATATGTGGATTATAGACCTAAAATGCAGTAATATTATTGGACATGGGTTGCACACTAAGGGAGAATGCATATGGGAGGAATAAGGAAAGGGAAGCAAATTTCAAACTTGAATGTGGTCTATAGAGGAGCAAATATAGTAGTCTTAAACTGGTAGAGGCCACTATGGGAAGGGTACTAGGAAGTAGTGAAAAGGTCTAGTAGAAATAAACCAATGTGGGTTGCAACACACATGTACATGGAAGCAACACTAGGAATCTCTCTGTATAGCTATCTATCTCAAACTAGCCAAAAATACTATGTCTTTCTTATCATCTCTTATGTTTTCTCTTCAACAAAATCAGGGTGGAATAGGTTTTGCCCAGAAGCAGAGGTGGTGGTGGTGGTTTTGAGGGGAGTTGGCCTAAGCAATGTATACAAATATGAGTAAATGTAAAAATGATAAAATTAAAAAGAATAAAAAATAAAAGAAATAGTTAATCACTGAGGATACACAACGATACCATGGATGTGAGATACCAAATGTCATCATTGGAAAATCTGACATCCAAGGAAACAGAGTTTATAAAAGAATTAGAATAAAAACTTCAAAATAAGTATAATTAATAAACCCACAGGGATATGATAAATATCTCATGGATAGAAGTCAATTTCAAAATATAAAAATGTTATTGTTGAGATATAAAATTCATCAACAGATCCATTTGACATAAAAAAGGATACATGAGTTCTTTGTTATCAAGCTGGGAAATAAAGCTAAACATGCCCGAGATGCAATACAGAATGTCAAAGAATGGGAAGAAGTTAAAAAGGTACAGACAAGGAAGACAGATGGAAAAGTCCAATAATTATCTAGTAAGAGCCTCAAACAGAGAATGAAAACAGTGGAGTAGGAATGGAAAAGAAATGCCAAGTAAAGTAATTAAAGAAATACATTTTAGTGTTGAAGGGAGACAAGGGTCTCACTAAGTATCAAGTAAGAAGAATGACAAGAAAGCACTACTCCCAAAATTATATAGTGAAGTTTCAAAAACAAGGACTATAGAAACTAAATGTTCATAAATAATAACAGTTATTACACAGGATCAAAATACTGACACAAGATGAAAATCTGATAACCTGAGATGCTAGAAGATAAGAAAGCAACTATTCTAAGCTGTGAGGTGGAAAGTAATGGTGTACATAGAAGTCTATATGCAAATAATACGTGATTCAAGCAGAAGAGAAAATAAAGACATTGTGTACATCATGCAAAGATTCAGAAAGTTTATTATTCACAAGATTTACCTTTCTGAATGAAGATAGAGCTTAAGGGACACATATAGCACAAGAAATAGGAGCAAATAAGAAATAAAACTAATTTCATGGTCTAAATAATTATTGTTTAGAAATAATAATTTGTAGCTAAAATTACTGATGCTTTAACAAGCAAGATAGAGAGTAGTAAACCAGGAAGGGAAAGATGTTAAGGTAAACTCAGATTCTTGTCAAATTCAAAGTTGAGGTATGAGAACAAATGAATTATGGACATTGGTAGAAAGTATAAATAAAGTACTAAAATTTAAGAGTCATAATTACTGGAGTTATTTTATTATTTTTTTCCAAGATGGCAGATTGTTGAGACACCACTTTCATGTGTCTCCATGAACCAGAAATAAAACCTCAGGTAAGCAACTGAAAGGAGCGGAAGACAAGTTAGTAAAGAAAAGGAGAGTGCCAGCATAAGGACAGAGAGTAGCTTGAGAAAATCAAGAAATACCAAACTCTAACTAAACCTATGAAAACACAAATCTGTTGTGGGGCATGGAATGGCTCCATTCCATGCCCTTACCACCCCCTCCCCCCTTCTTTTATTATTCTGGTTTGATTTACTTCTAGCAAGATCCATGTGCACAGACCATCCTGTGAATGAAACAACTGCATTGAGGGGTAAGAACAGGTCATCAAGACTTGCTCAGGCAAAAGCTGACTGTCATCTATGTTCCACCACCTGGGGCAACAAGAATGGAATGGAAATGAGCCAGTGAGGTAAACTTATTTTAGTCCTGAGGGCCAGCACACAGGCCAGACCAGCATGTGGACACAAATATATCTGATACCAGAGAAAACTTTTGGTTAAGCAGACTGATTAAAGTACCCCACATATAGCCCTGCACTGGTGAGTGGGGGAAGCTGCATGAACTTTACTATAACTAGTGTTAACCTGAGGGCCACAGCCCAACCAAGTCAAGCATGTGGACACAAATATAACTTTTGGCTAAGTAGGCTGCTTAAAGACCCCTCCACACAGTGCTAGACAAGCAGTCAGGGGTGTGAAGCTGCTCAGTACCAGAGTCTCTGTTCACAGCAAAGGTGCAGAAGTGAGTAAGCTATCTGGATAGAGCTCAACATTCTGCTCCTTATCCCAAGACAAGGAGGGTATGACGTGAGATGGCCAACTAGCTAGAGTCCTGAACCTATGACCCAACCCAGCAGTGTATGCATATACAAAAGTGACAGGAGTTATTCACCCCTCATTCCTCCAAGTGAAATATTAAACTGGAGGTCTAGGTGGAAAAAGGGGAGTGGAGCTCATTGTATATTTGCCAGAGCTGTGACTAGACTCTCTGACCATGGGTTTCAAGATTGGCAGAGTGAATTCTGAAGTACTAGCTGTGCTCAGAAACCCTCATACCCACCTTGTATGCTTCCTAACATGTCTGGAGATGCCCCACCTCATCCCAGTAACTACATTAATCAAGATACTTATTCTCAAACAATACCTGCTCAATTCAGAGTCCTAAGGGGACATGTAATTAAACACAACAGGAGAACTGAATTGTGGACAGAAACCTGAGAGCCAGAAATGGGAGGGTAGCATCCAGTGTACTGACAGATACCACAGACATTCACCTTTCTCTCAATTCAGAAGAAGAAATACTGACTTTTTTTAATTTAAAAGATTTTTGATTTATCTATTTTATATTGTCATTTTTTTCACTTTACCTTTTCTTTTCACTTTTCCTATCTCTTATTACAAATTATTGTACTAGTGGTTTATTCTACCACTTCTTTTTTATTATTCTTAACCTTTGTATCCTTTTGCAATCCCTGACAATATCACCCTACTCCACAATAATTGAACTATATTCCTAAACACTAGTATTTTGATTGCCTGTGGTCCTCACACTTTACTAACCTGCTCCCCATCTTCCTCCTCCATTAGTTTTTCCTCATTCCCCTTATTTCTACTACCTAAGATTTAACTCCTAGGCAAGCAAGTTTTACTTTTCTAACCCCTTATCACTCCATGCAAGGACTCTAGTCCCTTTCATATCTAGTATGATTGGCTGTATCAACAATGTTCCCAACAGTATTTTATATCATGTAAATGTCTGGTTTGTTATTGAATTGGTGAGTACATTATTGCTGAGTTATATCCCCAGTCCAATGGTGAGAAATGACAAATCAACCCTGCAACAATCCATTCCTGCTGGAACATAGAGAATAATTTAGAGCAAAAAACTTTAGGTGACTCAGACCCCTAACAAATGACTTGATTACAGATAAGAATATCTCAATGTAAAAGTACATGAAATATGAAAAAGAAAGGGAATATAACACCTCAAAAGGTCAATGATTGCACAACAAAGGACCTGAATGATAGGGAAGGGGATGAAATTGCAATTTTTGAGCTCAAAATAATGATGATAAAATGATTAATGAGATAAAAGAAGACATGCATAAACACCTCAGTGACTTCAAAGAGAATATGAATAAAGAACAAATAGAACTCAAAGAGGGTGCAAATAAACAGCTGAACAAACTCAGGTAGGATACAAAGAAGCAGCTAAATGAAATAAGGAGGATAATGAAATACATGAGTGGGTAATTCAATAAATATATAGACATATTGAAAAAAAACTCAAAACTCTGGAAATGAAAAGCTCATTAAGTCAAATAAAATTCAGCTGAAATCTTCTCCAGTAGATTTAATCAAATGGAAGACAGAATATTAAGGCTTGAAGACAAATTACATGTTTTAGAAAGATAGGATGATGATAAAGAAAGAATGAAGAAATATAAAGAGAATATACAAGATTACTCTGACTCCATTAGATCAAACCTACAAATTATGGAGATTGAAGGAGAAGAGGTACAAGCTAATGCATAGGGAACATATCAAACAAAGTAATAGCGGAAAGCTTCCCAAATCTTGAGAAAAGGTGCCCAACCAGGTATAGAGGTTCTAGGACTCTAAACAGTGAAGACTAAAATAGAACCTCTCCCTGGCATATTATAGATAAAACAACAAGTACAGAGAATAAGGAAACTGTTGAAATCTGCAAGGGAGAAGTATGAAATCACCTTTAAAGGTAAACCCATCAGAATAACAGCAGATTTGTCAACAGAAACCTTAAAAATAAAGAAGGCATGAAATGATAAATTTCAAGGGCTGAAAGAAAACAACTGCCAGCCTAGATCACTCCAGCAGGCTAAGCTATCATTCATAACTGAAGGAAAAATAAAACCTTCCATGTTAAATAAAACTAAAGCAATTTATGACCACCGAACCAGCACTTCAGAAGACACTCATAAGAATTCTGTATGCAGAAGGGAAGAAAATAAGGATGGATGTAACCATGAAAATATTGTAAAAAAATTTCACCAGATGAGGGATAGGCAAATAAGAATATGAAATAATAAAACACATTCTAGGAGTCACTATATGCCTTTCAATATTAACACTGAATATGAATGGCCTCAATTTCTAAATCAAAAGATAGAAAATGGAAAGTTGGATTAAAAAAGCAAGACTCAACCATTTGTTGCCTATAAGAAATGCATCTCACTGGGTTAGGGTAAAAGGGTGGGAAAGATTTTTCAACAAATGGACTCCAAAACCAGGCAGGAGTAGCTGTACTCAAATATGGTAAAGTAGATTTCAAACCAAAAGTAGTCAGAAGAGACAAAGAAGGTCACTTTATATTCAACAAGAGAAAATAACAATTGTTAACCTATATGTGCCAAAAGTCAGTGCACCCAACTTCATTAAACAAACAATACTGGGCTTAAACACAATGATAGCAGGAGACTTCAATACTCCACTCTCACCAACAGATAGGTAATGTAGACAAAAAAATCAACAAAGAAACCTCAGAAGTTATTGACAGTAGAAATCAAATGAACTTAACAGATATCAACAGAATACTTCATCTAGCAGCTGCATGATACATTTTCTTCTCAACAGCCCTTGAGGCTTTCTCTAAAATAGATTATATCTTAGGAAAGAAAGCAAGTCTTAGCAAACATAAGAAAATTAAAATAATTCCCTGTATTCTATCAGACCACAATGAAATAAGACTAGAACAGCAAAAGAAGCTACAGAAATATTCGAACACATGGACACTGAGCAACACATTGTTGAACAACCAGTGGGTCATTGCAGAAATAAGGGGGGAAGCAATTCAAAAGTTCTTAGAATCTATTGAAAGTGAAAACACAACCTATCAGAACCTAGGAGATACAGTAAAGGTAGCGCTAAGAGGAAAGTTTATAGGTTTGAGCACTTACATCAAAGACAGATAAAGAGAAGAAAAGGGTGGGGGAGGGGAAAAGAGAGAGAGAGAGAGAGAGAGAGAGAGAGATTTCAAGTAAGTAACTTAATGATGTGCCTCAAGCAACTAGGAAAACAAGAACAAGCTAAATCCCCAATTAGTTGATGGAATTATATATACATAAATATATATATATATATTTATTTATATATATATAATTATATATTATATATTAATAATATATAATTATATGGAATTATATATATATAATTAATAATATATAATTATATGGAATTATATATATATAGTTGATGGAATTTATATATAATAAAATTTAAGGCAGAAATTCATGAAATAGAGAAAAAATTACACAAAGAATAAATAAAACAAAAAGTTGGTTCTTCAAAAGGCAATAAAATTTATAAACCCTTAGCACGTTTGACTAGAAAGAGGAGGAAAAAGACCCAAATAAATAAAATTGAAGATGGAAAAGGTACTATGATAAAAAAGATCAATGAAATACAAAGGGTCACAACAGGGAATGTTTGGAAAATGTTTACACAAGCACACTATATGCACATGTGTATAAGCTCACATATGTATTTTTGTGTACACTTAAAAAAATGAAGGATGAGAAGGTTAAATAGGTCCTGTCTGAAAGTGGGTACTGGTGGAAGGGAGAAGGGTATAAGGAAAGCATAAAAGAGGGCAAATATGGTAGATATGTTTTATATTCATATATGAAAATAGAACAAGGAAAAATTCATGTTGATTCTAATTAATATATATTGTAAACACATTTGTAAATGTTACAATGTATCTCCCTGTACAACCATTATATGCTAATAAAAATGCCTAGATTCAAACATAACCAAGGAAATGAAAGGCATCTACAAGGAAAACTACAAACTATTGAAGAAAACACCAGAAGATGGAAAGGCCTCCCATGGTTCATGGATTAGCAGAATTAATATCATTAAATGGCTAAAATATCAAAAGCAATCTATGGATTCAATGCAATGCCCATTAAAATTCCTGTGTCATTCTTTACAGAAATAGAAAAAATCAATCATAAAATTCATATGGAAGAATAAAAGACCCTGTATAGCAAAAGTAATCCTGATCAAAAAGAGCAAAGCTGTAGGTAGCACAGCACCGGACTCCAAATTATAATACAGAGCCATAGTAATAAAAACAGAAAGGCACAGACAAAAAAACACACAAAGACTGATGAAACAGTATATAAGATCTAGAAATAAAACCACACAAACTACATTCATCTGATATTTGACAAAGGAGTCAAATATATACCCTGAAGAAAAGACAGCCTCTTTAACAAATGGTACTGGGAAAACTGGTTAGCTACATGTAAAAGACTGAAATTAGACCCTTACCTCTCACATTGAACAAACATCAGCTCCAAATGGATCAAAGACCTTAATGTAAGACCTGAAACTTTGATCCTACTACAGGAAAAAAAACAGTGGAAACGTTGAAAGATATTGACCAAGATAATTTTTTTCTGAATTGACCAATTTGCCCAGGAAACAAGAGCAAGAATTGACAAATGGGCGTGTATCAAATTAAAAAGTCTCTGCACATTGAAAAGAAACAGTCACTGAAATCAGGTGACAACTCACAGAATGGGAGAAAACTCTTCACTAGCTATTCAACAGATAAAGGATTAATATCCAGAATATACAAAGAGCTAAACCCCCTGAACAGCAAAAGAACAGTAATTTAATTAATAAATGGGCAAATGAATTGAAAACACAGTTCTCAGAAGAAGAATTTGAAAGGTTAATAAATGCATTAAGCAATGTTCAGCATCCTCAGCCACAAAGGAGATGCAAATCAAAACTACAATAAGATCCCATCTCACCACAGTCAGAATGGTGATCATCAAGAAAACAAATAACAAATACTACCAAGGATGCAGGGGAAAGAGGAACCCTATACACTGTTGGTGGGAATGTAAACTAATGCAATTTCTATGGAAATCATTATGGAGTTCACTCAAAACATTAAAAGTAGACCTGCTTTGCAACTCCACCATACCACTCTTTGGCATACACCCAAAGGAGTGTAAATCAATATACAAGACAGATATTTGCACACCTATGTTTATTGTAGGTGGGATCACAATGGTAAACTGTGAAATCAGTCGAGGTACCCAACAACTGATAACTGGATATAAAAATATGGTATGTATATAGCATGGGCTATTAGTCATAGAGAAAAATGAAATTATGTCATTTTTCTAGAAAATGGATGAAACTGGAGATCATCATCCTGAGCAAGGAAGACAAAGTCAAAAAGTCAAATATTTCATAATTTTTCTCATTTGTGGAATCTTGTCCTGAAATGATGGTGATGATGATGGGACATGAATGTGTAAGAGGTGTGGTCTGGACAGAATTGACAGGAACAAGAAGGGGGAAAGGAAAGCATATTGAGGGGTGAAGTGGATTGGCGTACACAAGATATATGTATTCAAAGACAATGTGATGAAAGCCCCATAACACTGTTTGAAAAAAGGGGGAGAAGAGTTGGGGTGATGGGATTTTATACTGGAGGGATGAACTTGTTCAAAGCATACTACACACACGTATTGAATTACCACAATAAACCCAACTTGCATTATTAATATTATACCAATTCAAAAATATACAAAAACCATTAAAAGGAGTTATATAACTACTGGAAGTGGTAGACTACCTGTCTAACAAGCATAAATGACTTAAATTCAATCTCTTGTACCAAAAAATTTATAACTCCTGGAAAATACAAATAAGGCACATACACTCTGTATTATTATATAAAAAGCAGCACAAAGAAAATGGATTCAGTCTAACTAGTGTAAATAATTATAGGGAAACAAAAACAAAGCAGTAACAAAAAAAGCATATTTAAACCCATCAAATCACAACTGATGATGTTCATCGCAAATATGAACCAGATTGATAATATTGAACATTAACTATGTGAGGAAGTCTATGCTTTCAAATATTGCTAATGGGAAGTGAATTGATAAAAATAATTTAAAAGTTTTATAAAACAAAAAGTGAAATTAACAGGGAAATTATAACAGTCATAAACATTTATATACTTAATAATACCATGTTGAAATACTTAAAGCAAAATCTAATAGGAATATGGGAAATTAAGAAAATTCATAAAAATATTGCAAGACTTTAAAAATTGGTAGGTGAAATTTATAACAAAATATATGATCTAGTAGCTTATTAACACAAAACATCATTTCTTAAATAATTCGAGCTTTCTTTAAAGGGCAATTTGGCAGTCTCTATTAGAGTTCACAGTGTGCAAATATTTTAACCCAGTATTTATTTGTACTTCTTTGTGTATGGTGAGGAGAAACAGTGGTACATTGAAGCATTAGTAAGGTATAGTTAAATAAAAAAATATTAAAATATTTTGGAATAATATAAGGTAAATTAACATATATATGAAATTATCTAAAGTATTTTTCAATAAAAGGAATTTTAAAATAATACTAATAGAAAATCACTTATAAAACCACATGAAAATTAAGAATAAGGTAGAGAATCTTGGTTTATCTAGGGATCATTGGTTTAGAGATAAATGTAGGGTTAGGAAAAGAAATATTTTCAATAACTGGATCACTATGTCAAGAGTACAGAATTTTGAAATATGTGTATATATATATGTATATGAAATGCCAAAACTGAATTAAAGTGTGGGTCATTTTCATATACAGAAAAGTGTCACGGTTCTTCTTGCAGTGCCCAATGGTGTGACTAAGTATAAACCAAATGACAGTGCTCAGAAATTCAATTCCAGACACCCAGTCATGACTGCTTCTCTGAAACAGCAGAGATAATCAGTTTAGCCCATGCCAACTATATTTATTCAAACCAGGTTTGAAAATGAATTAGATGTTTGCAGTTATAATTCTGTATGGTAATAATGAAGGAACAAATGAAACCCATGAGATCTTAATGAATATCTCAGCCAGCACAATGGTGGAGGAATACATAAATACATCTAACTTTCTCAGTCTCATTGGGTTTTCTCCCAATGGATTTTCAATAAGATTCTAACAAACTTGTGTGTGTCTGCTGCTAAGGTACTTATGGTCTTGTATTCAAAATTTTCCTAAGTCCTCTGTGAGTAAGATCTACTCTGTAGAGATGATACCTGGAGTCTGTTCTTGCCACAATGTTTGACCAGCAGGTAACATTCATTCTTTGTTACTGATATACAAATATCCCAAAAGGAAGCTGAACTATTCTCAGAATTTCCAGACTATTGCTTCTGCTTCTGAAAGCAAGTCACTAAGTTCTGTCTGAATATAGTGGGAGATTGCACTCCTTCCTCAGTGGCAATAGCATAATGAAATTTGCAGTCACTTCTAGCCTATTACAAATAAATGTTTTAATCTATCACATCTTCAATACATCACAGTAATCTACCTTATACTATTGCCAATACATGACTAGTTATGATAATTGAGAGCTTGGGATTTTAGACTAAGTAAAAATGTAAATTAAAATCCCAAACATATACCAGGACACTCAAGATTTATTTTATTCTTTTACAAGGAGTAGGCTGAGATGGAAAATTTTCCTTCTCATTTCCCTTGGCTAGTAAGAGGATATCTTAAGGACTGCCATTCCATTGAGGTTGAAAGCACAGATTCTTGCATTTTGAGGTGACACATATAGGGGGAGGGTCTGAGATGTCAACTCTTCTTGTCTTGTATAGTTGCAAGCCCTCATCTTCAGCCCACACAGTTGTAGTTGTGGAGTCAGCACAGGTCTCCAGACAGTCATGGTGCACCTAGTCACCTCTTACCTGGTAAGCATGGCCCAAGGAGGATTTTTAAAAAATTACATGAAAGTTCACTTCTGCACTGTGAACTTTTAAAATTAATTAATTAGACCAATAATAATTGCATATATTTATGGGATACAGCATGATGCTTTCATGTGTCTATATATTATAAAAAGATGAATCCAACCACTTAACATATCCGTCACCTCACTTTTCTATCATTTATTTTACAGGAAGAACATTTAAAAATCTATTACTTTTAGCAATTTTGAAGAATGCAATGTCTTATTATTAATTATGCTCACCACATTGTGAAATAAATCACTTAAATATGTTCCCCCTAAGACCTAGTGCCCTTTCATCCAACATTTCCCCTTTCTCCATTCTTCTCTCTCTGCCTGCCACCAGCCTTTTTAAACTACAATTCTACTTTCTGTTTCTATGTAATGAACTTTGTGAGAGTTCATACCAAAGTGAGATCATACAGTACTTGTTTTTCTGTGCTTGGCTTATTTCACTTAGTGTAATGCCTTCCCAGTTTATCCACATTATCTCAGATGACAAGATTTCTGTATTTTTTAAGGCAGCATATAATTTCTTTGTGCATATATGCCACATTTATTTTTACCCATTTGTCTGTTGCTAGACACTTAAGTTGCTTTCATGTTCTGGCTGTTGTGATTGATGCTGTGATGAATATGGATGTCCAGATACTGTTTTGATAAACCAATTTCAGTTCTTTTGCATGTGTAACCAACGTGAAATTTCTGAATCATATAGAAATTCTACTTACAGATTTTTGAGGACACTCCATACTGTTTTCCAAAATGGCTATACCGAATGGCATTCACTTCAGGTGTACCAGGGTTGTGTTTCTCCACATTCTTCCAATGTTTGTACCCTTCTTTTTGATAATAGTCTGACAAGTAGAACAGGTATCTCACTCTGGTTGAATTTACATTCCTCAAATGGTTATTGTTGTTGAGCATTTTTTCAATATTTTAATGCCTAAACTGGCATTCTAAATATTTTGCTGAAAATATTTTATGTTCTTTCATGTTAACATTGTTCCTTTTTCTTTTCTGGCAGTACTAAGGTTTGAACTCAAGGCCTCATGCTTACTAGTCAGGCACTGTACCACTTGAGCAACTCTGGCCAGCACAATGTTAACAGTAATTCTTAAGTGAAAGTCTGCATTCATTTTATTTATCTTTTGAATTCTCCTGATTAAACCTACTTTTTGTTAAATTAAATGACTTCTTATTATCCCTTGCATTTATGTATTTTCTGCTTGCTCTTACATGGCTGGTATAACATAAACATTTGGCATTTTGGTAATTATTTCATTATATGACTTATTCACATAAGATTATGAAATAGATTCTTTTGTTAGTTCTACAGAGTTTCTAAAGCACAAACAGAGACCAAAAGTGGATTTATATCTCATGTTTTTCTCAAGATTAAGTTCTATTTGAAACTTCTACTTACAGCTAATCTATAATTATTCTAACCAAGATAGATGATTTTGTGCTTTCCTAACATATTAACCTTTGAAACACAGTATGGTCCAATACAATATAGAGCTACACTCCCTCCAGTATATTCTTGTTCTCTATATTTACTCAAATCCTGAGTTGGTGAGACCTATCACTATATTAGAGTTGTATCATGTAAATATGTCACTGTGGAAAAGGAAGAGAGACCTGCCCACTAGTAATTAAATTGATCCTGAAAAGACACATTTCTTTCCACAACCTGTTAGCATATACTGTTTACAGTCTTACCTAACTTCAAGAGGACTGGGAAGTGTCGTCTCCAACGTGACTGAGAAACAGAGGCAAATTGAATATTGTCAAATAAGCATGAGATCAATCACTTTAACCATTCAGGTTTCCAGAACATTGCTGGAAGCATTCAATTAGCAATGTGAATTGATCAAATTTTGCAACTGTGAGTGATGTGTTCTGATCTGAGTCATTCTCCAATTTGTATCTGTGGCCTTGAGAGAAATAATTAATATTCACAAATCATACATAATGTAACATGTTTGGAGATGTTTTGTGAAGTGCAAGTGGGTAGACAAAAGTGAAATCTACATGTTGATTTTTTAATATACTAAGTGTCGAAGCAAATAAATCAATTGTGAACTCAATTTATTTTAATATTCACTTTTTTTTTTACTACAGTAGATACTATTCAGAAGCAAATGGAGACTGGGAACCACACAATGGTGACAGAGTTTGTTATTTTGGGGTTAACAGAGGATGTTACACTTTGTTCCATCCTCTTTGTGGTTTTTCTAGGAATCTATGTTACTACCATGCTGGGAAACATAAGCATAATCATATTAATCCAAAGAAGCTCTCAGCTTCACACCCCAATGTACCTCTTTCTCAGCCATTTGGCCTTTGTGGACATTGGATATTCCACATCTGTCACACCTGTCATGATTGTGAGCTTTCTAAGGGAGAGAACTACCATCCCTGTTGGTGGCTGCATAGCTCAGCTTGTTTCTGATGCTGTGTTTGGAACAGCTGAGTGCTTCCTACTGGCTGTCATGGCTTATGATCGCTATGTGGCCATCTGCTCCCCTCTGCTCTACTCCACCCACATGTCCCCCAGGGTCTGCATCATCTTACTGTTTGTTTCCTACTTGGGTGGGTGCCTGAATGCTTCATCGCTTACTAGCTGTTTATTAAGTCTCACTTTTTGTGGACCAAATAAAATCAACCATTTCTTCTGTGACCTGCCCCCACTCATAAAGCTTTCTTGTACCCATATTTATATTGCTGAAATATCTCCTGTCATCTCAGCTACATTAGTCATTGTAATCACGCTATTCACCATCATTGTTTCATATGTCTACATCCTCCATTCCATACTGAAGATGCACTCTACTGAGGGAAGGCACAAGGCCTTCTCCACCTGCACTTCCCACCTCATTGCAGTCACTTTGTTTTATGGGACAGTTACATTTGTTTATGTCATACCAAAGTCGAGCCATTCACCTGACTATATTAAGGTGATATCTGTGATCTACACTGTGGTGATCCCTATGTTGAACCCCATGATCTACAGTCTGAGGAACAAGGATGTAAAAGAGGCCATGAAGAAATTGATGGCGAGAACATATTCCTCATTTTGAAAGAAATTCAATGTGAATCCAGAAATCTAAAATAATACTTTGATAAGCATATGTGATAGATATTTATGTTATTTTATGTCAAGAACTGTCTTAAATACACTGTGCCAGTATATTGATTCAAGCCAACTTGAACTTTCTAGAGCCACAGAATAAAATATATCATTCACAAGAATCCTTTGGCTCAAATTAAATGTGTGTATATGATGGTTTTGATACTTGAAAAATGTAGTTTCACTTTTTCTTTCCTCTGCCTATAATTTAGGGAATCTTTGATTACAGGTTTTTTTCCCCCATTCAGTTAATATATTCCTTTAAAATGTTATCTTATAAATGAACAACTTGGAGAGCATGTGCTCAATGGCAAGGCAATCTATTGACACCCCACATCACCTTCTCTCTCTGAAAGAGCTCACCTCTCTTATACAGGGTTGTCATAATGTTTGGAAACAGTGAAGCATATATTACATTCACTTCAATATGATTAAATTAAACTAATTTTCAAATCTACTATATCCTTCCTGATTTTTTGATTGCTTTCTCTGTCAGCTATTGAGGTTTAGAAAAAGCTTACAATTATCATTTTTCATAATTTTTTACTTTAATTTTCATCAGTTTTTTATTTTATTTTGAATCTTCATTGCTTTTGTGAAGCTCAACTTTGTAGTGACATCTTGTAAACCCAAATGGTTCTTGGCTGCCATGGCCTATGATCGCTATGTGGCCATCTGCTCTCTTCTGCTCTACTCCGTGCACATATCCCAGAGTGTGCATTCTCTTACTGGGGACTTCCTGTCTGGGTGGCGGTGGAATGCTTGGACATTTACTTACTAGTTATTTACTGTCTGTCCTTCTGTGGACCAAATTGTACAGTCACTTTTTCTGTAATTTCTCCCCTTTTTGAAACTTTCTGGTTCAGATATCTCAATTATTGAAATTATCCATCTCTTCCATCAATGTTTGTGCTTGCAATGTTTGTCATTGCTCTCTCTTACATGTACACTCTAGCCACATCCTAAAGCTGTGTTCCATTGATGGGGAGACAAAGGCCTTCTCCGTCTGCACCTCCCGCCTCACTGCAGTCACTCTCTACTATGGAACAATTACTTTCATTTATGTGGTGCCCACAACCAGCTATTCAATTAAGCATAATAAAGTTATGTCTCTCTTCCACACAGTGGTGATTCCCATGTGGAACTCCTGATCCACAGTCTGAGGAAAAGAGATGCTAAGAAGACCCTGAGGAAGGTGACTGTCAGAATATATTCTTAGATCTATTATTTGAATTGATAATGACCTATAAAGATTTTCTTTACAATATCACACTTAGGACCTACCATATAGTTCTTAATTGATTGTTTAAATTAAATCATATGTTTTTGATTTTTAAAAATTAAAATCATACTTCATTGTTCTAATCATCACTTTCAAACACTTTAAAATTAATTAGCAGACACCTTGATATCAGTTATTATGATGGTAGTAATTGTCACTATTATCGAACTCTTATAGATAATAAACACTCTTCCTTTCTTTAACAAACAATAATTTGTATTTACTATGTGCCAGGATTCACTCTAAACATGTGACATTTATTAACTCATCTATTTCTCACAGTAGCTTTCTGAAGTGGTCCTATTATTTCTTACTTGCAAATAAATAAAATGAGGCTAAAAGGTGGCAATAACCAAGTGACTCACCTAAGAAGATGTGCGACCACTATATGACTCCAGGGGGTCTGGTTCCCCAAACACCTTGCTTTTTCTGTTAACATCAGTCATTTCATTGCAAAGAAACTTTAAGACACTACCATTTGTAGCATTTCAATCCAGCATCAAAGGAGAATATTTACAACTTGAAAAGACTGATGAAGCACCCCTGCCTTTTCAAATTAAATATCTATGTGAAGTTGGATTTTCTTTATTTACATCAACCCATACAACATAGGGCAACAGATTGAATAAAACAGATGAGAATCAGCTGTCTTCTATATAGTGAGACAGTAAGGAGATTTGGAAAAACAGTACCACTCTTACTAAAATTTCTTTTAAAAAAGTTTTCTTTTAAGCAAAATGTGATGGCTCACACCTAGCTACTCAGGAGGCAGAGCTCCGGAGGTTTGTGGTTCAAGGTCAGATCAGGCAAAAGGTTTGCAAGACCCCATCTCAACCAATAAAATGCCGGGCATGGTGGCATGCCTTTAAACTTCTCAGTTTCCAGGTCCTGTGCACTTAATCTATACCATACCATGATGGCTCTAATAACTTCAGCACCCTTGCTGAGCTAGAGGATTTAGGTTGCATGATGAAGCCTCAGCTGGAACCTTGTATCAACATTTTAAATTATCTCTGTCATCTTTATAGTCCAGGAAGTAGAGACTTTGGAACAAGGGTAGAGATGGAACTGCGTTGATGCCCATCTTTAGGAATTCAGGTTTGATACCACACTCACATGATTTACCTAGAAGTCTGTGCATATTTATACACATATTAAAACACATAGTTCTGTTTCCATAGAGTAATCTTATTAGTAGGAATCCAGAATGGTATCATTTTATTCTAAGCACCAAAATTAATGGGTTCATAATAATTGTGTTCCATAGGTCTGAACCTATAAAGAAATTAGAATTGGTGAAAATAAAGCTAAAAATGCTTCCACAGATCACAGGGAAGGAATATGGGGGGGGGGTATGATCTACTCTCCCATCATTGCAATGAGATTGGAAAGGGTAGGAAGAGATTTGTTGGAGCCCAACAAGTACTGAGACAAATACTTATGGCACTTGGAAGCAAGAGTTAGAATCTGATTTTCCTTTACTTCAGTGTAATAGGGTGAAAGAGAAAGGATTGGGAGATAAATAATTCTTTTTAGTGGTAGTAGGCTTTGAACTTAGGATCTTGTGCTTGTTACTCAGGAACTCTATCACGTCATCCCTTCCCCCAAGTCCTTTTTGCATTAGTTATTTTTGATATAGAGTTTTGCATGTACGCCCGGGCCATCCTGGCCCATGATCCTACTATTTATGCTTCCAGCATAGCTAGGATGACAGGCACACAAACAGCTCCATCTTTTGGGTGATATGTGGTCTAACTAACTTTCTTTCTGGGCTGGTCTTAAAATGTGAGTGATTCTTCTGATATCTGCCTCTCAAGTAGCTGGGATTACAGGAATGAGCCTCTGCATCCACCCAAGAAAAAAGCTTATTAAAAAATAAAAAACATTCTTATTTTCCTTTAAGTGAATGCAGAAAATCTGCAGAACAATATCTGAAAGATAACAGGGATAAATTAACCTCACGAACTTATTAAAAGAGGTGTTGTAAGCACATTCTGGTTTGAATTTCTCTAGTTTTAATACTTTATTTAAAATAAGGAAACATTAAAAGTAAAAGATAACTTAAATAATTTATGGAAAAGACTTAACACATACTGGCACCCCAAACCACATAGCTCTCCTATAGAAATTAGATGTTTTAATTTCCCCTTTGATTAACAAGAGGGTATCTCATTTCCCACTGTTGGACTGCAGAACTGCAGTCACATAGAAAATCCCTAGGACCTTGGCAAGGCCTCCTTCTCCTCCAGTTAAGCATCCTGCAACTTAGAAGGATGAAGGACTTAAGGGAATATATTTCCTGTGTTATTGGATGCAGTTCAGTTCAATGTGGCAGAATGCTTGAGTTCAAACTCTGGTACAACAAAAAACAGAAAGAAAAAGGAAAGGAAAGGAAGGGAAAGAAGGAAGGAAGGAAGGAAGGAAGGAAAGAAGGAAGGAAAATAATGGAAAAAATGTTCCTGCCATCTGAAAAAACATGGATGGAATTTGAGGACATTATGCTATGGAAAATAAGCCAGATACATGTATGCAGAATCTTTGAAAAGCCAAATACATAGAAAAAGAATATTGGTAGTTACCAGGGGCAGGAGGCTCAAAAATGGGATATAACAGCCAAAGAGTATGAAAAATGAATGTCTGGTGTCCCAGTATACAGCATAAGGACTACAATTAAGAATATTTTATTACATATTGGAAATTTACTAAGAGTGGATTTTAAGTGCTCCTATAACCAAAAGCTGAGGTGATAAATATGTTTAACTTGCTTCACAATAATAATCATATAACGATGGATTGTCCCTTTATGTAATGAGTTCTTTCTCTATGGATACAAGTTTGTCTTTAATTTTCAAAAGTATAATTAGGATATGCCTTTGTGATTTTTAAAACTAGAGGTTTGTTCAGCTTCCTGATTCTATAACTCTGAATCTCTTTGACCAATGTTGGGAAGCTTTCAGCCATTATTTCTTATTTGGTCCCTTTCATTCTGTAGCATGCAAATATGAATATTGGGTCTATTTTTATTGCCCCACAGGTATGTATATCTCTGTCTGTTTTCTTTGTTTCAATTAGTTAAATTCTACTTATCTTACTCAAAACCTTTGTGTCTGTGCTCTACTACTCTGTCCCCTACTATTGAGCCATTCACCAAGGTGGATTGTTTATTATTGATGATTGTATTTTTCAGTTTTTAATATGTTTATTAATATGTTTTATTGTTTTTGTTTGGGGATATTTTGAGTTTATTTTTACTTTAGATTGACAGCACTAATTTTACGTGTTTATGGGGTACAATGTGATGTTTTAATTCATGAATGTAAGTCAAGATTATTTGTACATAGATTACCTGAAACATTTATCATTTCTTTGTGGTGAGAACATTAAATATCCTCTCTTTGAGCTATTTTGAATATAAAATGCATTGTTGTTAATTAGTTACCCTGTTGTGCAATAGACTATGAAAACTTATTCTCCCATTTAATTATAACATTGTCAGTGGTTACAATGTTAAAGCTTACAACTTCCACTTGGTTCCTTTTCATTTTTTGGTGAGACTAGGGTTTAAACCTAGGCTTCAAGCTTTCAAAACAATTATAGCTTGATCCATACTTCCATCCCACTTTGTTCTGGTTATTTGGAAAAAGAGTTTCAAGAACTATTTGCCTAGGCTGGCCTTGAACTACAATCCTCCTGATATTGGCCTCCCAAGTAGCTATAATTACAGGCATGAGACACCGACACCAGGTTTGTTTGGTTCCTTTTAATACATCCTAATTCCTTGCCAACATTTTCCTCCTGTTCTTTCAAGATAATTAATGATTGCTTGTCGAAGCATTTTGATGGACACTTTAAAAGCCTTGTCAAATATTTTCAACATCAGATTCAGCTTACTACCTGCATCCACTGTCTTTTGTCATTCCACTTGTGACGTTTTTTGTGGTTCTTGATGTGACTGGTGGTTTTTATTGCACTGTGGACATTTTGGATATCACAATGTGAGATGACTATGTTTGTGAATACGATGATGGAGCCAGCATAAAATGAGGAAATAACTGTGAAGACACTGACATCAGAACAGGAGAGTCCAACTAAAGGGGAAATATCACAGAAAAAGTGATTGACTCTATTTGATCAACAGAAGAGTAAACTATAGAAGCAAATAGTAAAAGTGCAACTATTGAGAAAACCACCTGTGTAAGTTGTTATGAGCAATTGGACACAGACTTGTGTGGACATCTTGGTTGAATACAGCAAGGGGTTACAGATGGCCACAAATTGATCATATGCCATATAACAGTCAGAAGGAAGCACTCAACTGTCCCAAAGAAAACAGCTGAACCAAACTGGCTACCACATCCAATGTAGGAGATTGTATTTCTCTCCACCAGGAAATTACCAAGCATATTGGGTGTGACAGAAGATGAAAAGACCATGTCAGCAAAAGCCAAGTGACTCAGAAAAAAGTACATGGGATGGTGGAGCTGGGAAGAGACTCTGATAAGAATGATTGTGCTGAGATTGCCAGATATGGTGACCAGGTAGATGCACAGGATGACCATGAAGAGGATGACTCGAAGGACTGGATCGTCTGTTAATCCCAACAAAATGAATTCTGTCACTGCAGTGCGGTTCCCATCCACCAGGGAATCCATGGGACACTGTAGCTGTTTCTAAAAGCAAACCAAAACATTACACGAAAGAATGTGCAAAAGTGATAATTTTATTTTCATTAACACGTGGAATATCAATATAAAGATAATCAAATACCAGTACCTAGTTACATGTAATTATGAATTTTGTAATACTTAAATTGATATTAGCACTAACACTTGAAAATTCCTTCATATTAGTATCTCTTTTTCCTCATATATTACATTTGCAAAAATGTTTCTAAAGTGGTCTCAAAGCCACATGATAAAATAACAAGGTGTACAATAGCAAAAATAAATGCTGAGTACATTGGAACAAAAAGATTGTAAACAGGGTTTACAAGAAAGTCATAGATGGTAGCTAATATTTATTTACATGCTTTCTGAATGGGAAAAATATAGCTAAGAATTATATACATATACAAATATATATAGTTTATAAGATTTTCAATAAAATAATATATTTATTACTCCTTCATAAAAAATTAGAAGAGCATGAAAAATTATGTAACTTGTACATTGTTACATAGCAATTGATAAAGCAAGAAATATGAATCCTAGGAATTATTACTCATACTTTTAATAATTATGTAATAATTAACTTATATAATAATTATCATGAAGTCTAATACACCCTGTAATGAGAAGATAACAGATTCTTTTAAGCTTAGACAGCAAATGTATAAAAGCCACCTAAATTGTTACATACTTCACAGTATCTGTCAGTTAAATATGACTTGTTTTTGCAAAAGAAGAAATATAACTGATATCAATATTTAACCTCAGAAGAATTTTAAATTAAGGTTGGAAATGTGGTCACCTACTATAAATTTGTTGGACACTTTTATATATTTCAAACAGGAAAATCATTTTACTAAATAGTTTGAAATATCAAGGTAATCACTATGAAAAAGTCTTTTGATACTCAGCACATAATTCAATACATTCATTCACATAAGTCAAATTACCACCTACTGTAACAATGATTTCTAATTGGGATTTTGTAGCATGAAATACAGTTCTTTCAAACATACATAGTTGCATAAAATATATGCCAAAACTTAAGTATGATCCCTGAACTAGTGGTCATGTTAATTTTTGTCTCCAAACTTCTAGGTGTATATACCAAATTTTCTCTAAACCTTGCCTTAAATGTGAAACTTTCAGATGCACAAAGAAAGAAGTCTTTTTGTATTATTTTTACATCTTTACATTTTTTAAATCTTCAAATGTTAACAAGTATCTGAAGCAACTCAAAGCTAGCATTTTGGCAGAGTGCCAAGTTTGGATAGTGCTGTAAGATCATGTGAGTTTCTCTTATGGTCAAGTAAACAAGGAAGCTTGGTAATTTGGATTTTGACTATTTTACTCACATGGATCAATAGTGGAAAGAGAGCAAGTCATCAAAATTACTAACTAGCTGATTCCTTGATTACACCTGCCTTGTTTCCTCATTATGGCTTGTGAGAACAGATAATTTTAAAAGAGTAATCTTTTTGCAAATGGTGAATGAAAATCAATATTAGATTATCTAGCAAAATCTTATCTCTTGAAATGAAAACTCATCCATCTCTCAGTAACAAATCAATGCCACAGTTGTTATGCAGGTGTTATACCTATCTTTAGATATTTTAAATTTTGATCTCCTTTGGCACTCTCTGAAGATGCTAGAGATTCAAATATGAATTCAAAAGTATCCTGAAGCATCATTGTGCTCTGTAGTGGATATTAAGCAATTCAATTCACACACAAAACCACCAACAATTTAAGATTCTCCCAATTCCCAAGTGGTCAATTTATTCTTTTGTTTTTATTTTGGTGTTCATGTTTTCCCACAATCTTTGTTTAATAATTAATACAGAGTAAAATGAAATAGTCTTGTAGATAAATACAAGTGCCAAATTTACTTTGTATTAATGATTAAGAAATAGTACCTTAATAGTTCATACCTTAAGGTATGAAATGTTAAGCTTAGATTTAACCTTTCAACATGTGGGTTTTTTTAGAAGTATTTTGTATTGACATTTCTAATACCCTCCATTAAGTAGCATGGGTGGCATGAAGTGGAACTTAATGAAAAGTCAAATTTAAACAACAAAAATTTTAAGGCATGTATATTTTCATATCAGAGGAAAGAAAGTAAATGGCTTGGAAGTTGTATAATGCAGTCCAAATTTAAAAGAGGCATGGATGCCTTCCAGAAGAGATATAGTGTCAAAGGGTTGTCTTCTGAGTATGGTCTTATGGTGTATGTAGATCATGCTAGAACAGTGGAGTGTTCAATCAAGAGTCTGCCTTACTCTAGTTCTCATGCTAATTCTACTTTTATAATCCCCTGTTCAACCCCCTGTAGCCTAAATTTTGAGGGAATGAGAATACAATAAAAGTCCTTCAGTGGTCACTTTATGCCAAAAACTATGATTACCATTTTTGCACACAACAAATTCTCACAGCAATTTTCTGAGGTAGGTGATTTAATTATTCTCATTTTTCAGATGAGAGAACTGAGACCAAAGAGTTCAAACAACTTGTGCAGAGGGATTCCAATTTGCAGTGTCAGATTCCTGCTTGTAGTGTTATCCACTAAACTCTCTACCTTAATGCTTTCCACCTTCTTGGGGAAGCCTTAGACCTTCTGGGAACCTATTAAGAACTTGCTTGATCCACCTGCAAGCATCTCCTGAGGTTGTGGAAGCACTTAATGTACCCAAAGCCAACCTTAAATAATGAAGGCTGGAATTCAATGCATGTACATGATTCTATTAACTTTCAGATGGAGCATTCTGGAGGACATCTCTGAGCTTCTTACATGTTCCGGTTCCTGCTGCTGTAGTGACCTTGATTACATAAACAAGAAGATGGATACAGAGGGGATATTGAGATCTCTTACTTGCAGGAATGGATAAAGAGAATGTAAAATGGAAAATATGTGGTTTTAATATGAAAATATTTTCCTTCTAACTCCTCTAAAGTACACAAACTTCACCAAAGAGAAAATACAAATTGCCATTTGGTGTGTTTATATTGTTGTTATATGTCTTGCATAAAGGTGGCATGATGATAACAAACAAAAATGGTCTCAGGACTTTTATATTTTTGTGAATTACTACACTACTAACTTCAGGTAGAGTGTGATATTTTTGGAACATATAATACTGAGAACAATCATTAAATAGCAATGAAAAATGTTTGCCTAAAATGCCAATGGAAAAATTAGAATAGATTAAAAAATTCAAATGATCAAAAGGAAGGCAGAAACTAGGAACAGAACAAGCAAAAATCTGATAAAGACCATCATCATGCTTAATGTTAAAATACTAAATGACTCTCATCTACCTTTAGAGCAAGGCAAGGAGGTGCATTCTCACCAAGTTTATTAAAAATTACAGTGGTGTCTAGGTACAGAAATAAGGTAATAAAAGTAATGTAAAGAAACTATAAAGATAAAATAGTAAGAACTAAAACTATTTGTACACAGCTCTTCATGTATATAATTTTATGGAATCTACAAAATATATACTATAACTAATTTAGTAAGATAGTGGGATAGTTCATAATATATATAAAAGGAATTTTATTTTTATTTTATAGATAGTATTAAAACATAGTGCATTAAAAGATGCTAGAGAGAGAATTCCAAGATGGCGGCTAGAGGTAGGAAGCAAAAGCGAGCCTCCTATAGTGAAATCTTGGAGAGACGCTGGAGACACACTTTGCAGGCATAATCACCGAGAAAAGGCATAACTTTGACCCCTCCACATCTCCAGCCAGCGCAGAGAATCTCCACTTCACGTTAAACGGAGAACCGAGGAGGCCCCCCTGGGGCCGCCAGTGGCCGGCGCCCCTACGGCTTGGGAAGACGCGGACCAGGTGAGCTTCACGGTACCGCGGTTCCCCCACAGACAAGCCTGGGCCAGAGCAGCATAGCCCCCTGGACAGACTGACCTCCACCCGGGAAAAAAAGAGAAACTGAGTACTAAGCAATAAGAACAGTTAAGACACGCTGGAAAGAGGGTGGGGCGCCCTGAGCGCTGAAGATTGGAGGAAGGGAATCCTTCCCGGGACTGTAAATAAACGAGCCGGGCAGGCCGGAGAGGCTCTGGCGGGAGCGGGGCACGCCCAGCAACCAGGAGCGGGGACGCTTGTGAGAGGAGGGAAGACCCACTTCCCACGTGAACTGTAAATAAACACGCAGGCCTGACAACGCGGGGCAGTGGCACCTTTCCCAGTGCTTGGAAAGGGGAAAGGCTGTAGCAGAGGCCGCTGCACAGGAGAACTCTGAGCAAACAAAGCCTGTGGGACCAGGTGAGTGCTAAGCTCACCCCAGAGATCTGCATAAATAACGCCTCCAGCTACAGGCTGAGAGCAGCAGGCAGGCAAACCACAGTTGCAGATACCACTCTCAGAACTGTCTCCAGACGCTTTTTTTTCTTTTTCTCCCTACTTTTGATGAGAGAACAACCGAATTACACCTGCAAGCCGAAAAACTTACTGAAACTGTATTGCATTTGAACTGGGGACACTTGGTGGGGCTCTTTTTTTTTTTTCTTCTGTGTGTGTGTGAGTGTAGTTTTGTTCTACTTTATGCATCCCCTTTGATGAGACAACTACAGAACAACATCTGAGGCACCAACTCCAGGACTGGAGATTAAGACGGACATCCAAATTATTAAGACTGAAATTGCATTGCATATAAACTTGGAA
Organism: Castor canadensis; assembly: GCF_047511655.1. Lineage (NCBI taxonomy): Eukaryota > Metazoa > Chordata > Mammalia > Rodentia > Castoridae > Castor > Castor canadensis. The sequence continues at coordinate 146,268,185 of NC_133386.1, forward strand.
GTTTTTTGGTTTTTTTTTTTTTAATTTCCTATTTTCCATTTTATTTTAATTCATTTTTATAAATAGATATTACTTTCATATACTTATTTTTTATTTTTTTTATCTTTGATTTTCAATCCTCTCTCTGTCACTCTATTGTCTGTTCAGCTTACTGTCGATTAGTACACTAACACTCCCTGTTTATACCTTTGAAACTCTCTTGTCTGATACCTTGTTCTGCTTTCTTCCTCTTGTCTGTATATTTGTTTTCCCCTTTTCTTTAACTTCTTGCTTTCCATCTCAGCTCACTCTTCCATTCTCAATATTACCATTGTTATTATTACAAGCTAGAAAATACTTAATTACACACAGTACAGGGACAGTAACAACACCAAGGACAATGACAGGAAGACAGAAAAAACAAGGAAACCAGTTTCCCCACAGCAAAAAATTAGTACAGGAACCAGAGGGGAATGAAGAGAACAGAAACTCAGAGCAAGACTCCAACAAAATGAAGATAAGCTATGCCAAAGGACCCAATGAAGCCTACAAGAATAATTTAAAAGAAGACATACTACAAGTACTCAATGAGAATTTTATAGAGATGATACTGGATAGGGTCAACCAAAATGTACAGGAGACACTCAAGAAATTCCAAGACAATAAAAATAGAGAATTTGAAAAAGCAAAAGAAGAAATAAAGGAAACCATAGAAGCACTGTATAAACACCAAAGTGAAAGAGAGAACACAATGAATAAATGGATAAATGAACTCAGGACAAAAATAGACAACAATAAAGAAGAAAACAGCCAGGATATGGAAAACCTCAGAAAAAAGAACGAAACAGAACTGCAAAACAAAACGGAAGGCCAATCCAGCAGAATAGAACAAACAGAAGACAGAATCTCAGAACTTGAAGATGAAATGGTAATTAAAGGAAAAACCGAAGAACTATTAATTAAACAACTCAAGACCTGTGAAAAGAAAATGCAAGAACTCACCGACTCCATCAAAAGACCAAACTTGAGAATCATGGGCATCGAAGAAGGAGAAGAGGTGCAAGCGAAGGGAATGCGTAATATATTCAACAAAATAATAACGGAAAATTTCCCAAATCTAGAGAAAGATATTCCCATACAAATGCAAGAGGCCTCCAGGACACCAAACAGACCAGATCAAAATAGAACTACTCCACGACATATCATCATTAAAACAACAAGTTCAGAAACTAAGGAAAGAATATTGAAGGCTGCAAGAGAGAAAAAACAAGTAACATACAAAGGTAAACCCATCAAAATCACAGCAGACTTCTCAACAGAAACATTAAAACAAGAAGAGCGTGGGGTGAGATCTTCCGGGCACTGAATGAAAATAACTTCAACCCCAGGATACTCTACCCAGCAAAGCTATCATTCAAAATAGATGGAGCAATAAAAGTCTTCCATGATAAGCAGAAACTAAAACAATATGTGACCACAAAGCCACCATTACAAAAGATTCTGCAAGGGATCCTGCACACAGAAAGTGACACCCAACTTAACCATGAAAAGGCAGGCAGCACCAAACCACAGGATAAGAAAAAGCAAGACAGTAGAGAGTAACATCAAGTTAGGTACACACAATCAAACCTTCAAACAACTAAGATAACTAAATGGCAGGAATCACCACATACCTATCAGTACTAACACTTAATGTTAATGGACTTAATTCACCCATCAAAAGACACCGTTTGACAAAATGGATTAAAAAAGAAGATCCAACAATTTGTTGCTTACAGGGGACTCATCTCACCGACAGAAATAAGCATATGCTTAGGATGAAAGGCTGGAAGAAGATTTACCAAGCTAATGGCCCCTGAAAACAAGCAGGAGTAGCAATACTTATCTCTGACAAAGTAGACTTCAAACCTACATTGATCAAACGAGACAAAGAAGGACATTCCATACTAATAAAAGGGGAAATAGACCAAAAGGAAATAATAATCATCAATCTGTACGCACCCAATGTCAACGCACCCAATTTCATCAAACATACCCTAAAAGACCTAAAAGCATATATAAACGCCAACACAGTGGTTGTGGGAGACTTTAACACTCCATTATCATCAATAGATAGGTCATCCAAACAAAAACTCAATAAAGAAATCCAAGATCTAAAATATGCAATAGATCAAGTGGACCTAGTAGATGTCTATAGAACATTTCATCCAACCTCTACACAATATACATTCTTCTCAGCAGCCCATGGAACCTTCTCCAAAATAGATCATATCCTAGGGCACAAAGCAAGCCTCAGCAAATATAAGAAAATAGAAATAATACCGTGCATACTATCTGACCACAATGCAGTAAAAGTAGAACTCAACAACAAAAGTAAAGACAAAAAACATGCAAACAGCTGGAAACTAAATAACTCATTACTTAATGAAGAATGGATCATCGATGCAATAAAAGAGGAAATTAAAAAGTTCCTAGAAGTCAATGAAAATGAAAACAAAACCTACCAGAACCTATGGGACACAGCTAAGGCAGTCTTGAGAGGAAAGTTTATAGCCATGAGTGCATATATTAAAAAGATTGAAAGATCCCAAATCAATGACCTAATGATACATCTCAAACTCCTAGAAAAACAAGAACAAGCAAATCCCAAAACAAATAGAAGGAGAGAAATAATAAAAATAAGAGCTGAAATCAACGAAATAGAAACCAAAAAAACCATACAAAGAATTAATGAAACAAAAAGTTGGTTCTTTGAAAAAATAAACAAGATCGATAGACCCCTGGCAAACCTGACTAAAATGAGGAGAGAAAAAACCCAAATTAGTAGAATCAGGAATGCAAAAGGGGAGATAACAACAAACACCATGGAAGTCCAGGAAATCATCAGAGACTACTTTGAGAACCTATATTCAAATAAAGTTGAAAATCTAAAAGAAATGGACAGATTTCTAGATACATATGATCATCCAAAACTGAACCAAGAGGAAATTAATCACCTGAATAGACCTATAACACAAAATGAAATTGAAGCAGCAATCAAGAGTCTCCCCAAAAAGAAAAGTCCAGGACCTGATGGATTCTCTGCTGAATTCTATCAGACCTTTAAAGAAGAACTGATACCAACCCTCCTTAAACTGTTCCATGAAATAGAAAGGGAAGGAAAACTGCCAAACACATTTTATGAAGCCACTATTACACTTATCCCAAAACCAGGCAAAGACACCTCCAAAAAGGAGAACTATAGGCCAATCTCCTTAATGAACATTGATGCAAAAATCCTCAACAAAATAATGGCAAATCGAATTCAGCAACACATCAAAAAGATTATCCACCACGACCAGGTAGGCTTCATCCCAGGGATGCAGGGGTGGTTCAACATACGAAAATCAATAAACGTAATAAACCACATTAACAGAAGCAAAGACAAAAACCACTTGATCATCTCAATAGATGCAGAAAAAGCCTTTGATAAGATCCAACATCATTTCATGATAAAAGCTCTAAGAAAACTAGGAATAGAAGGAAAGTTCCTCAACATTATAAAAGCTATATATGACAAACCTACAGCCAGCATTATACTTAACAGAGAAAAATTAAAACCGTTCCCTCTAAAATCAGGAACCAGACAAGGATGCCCACTATCTCCACTCCTATTCAACATAGTACTGGAATTCCTAGTCAGAGCAATTAGGCAAGAAGAAGGAATAAAAGGAATACAAATAGGTAAAGAAACTGTCAAAATATCCCTATTTGCAGACGACATGATCCTATACCTTAAAGACCCAAAAAACTCTACTCAGAAGCTTCTAGACATCATCAATAGCTATAGCAAAGTAGCAGGATATAAAATCAACATAGAAAAATCATTAGCATTTCTATACACTAACAATGAGCAAACGGAAAAAGAATGTATGAAAACAATTCCATTTACAATAGCCTCAAAAAAAATCAAATACCTAGGTGTAAACCTAACAAAAGATGTGAAAGACCTCTACAAGGAAAACTATACACTTCTGAAGAAAGAGATTGAGGAAGACTATAGAAAGTGGAGAGATCTCCCATGCTCATGGATTGGTAGAATCAACATAGTAAAAATGTCGATACTCCCCAAAGTAATCTACATGTTTAATGCAATTCCCATCAAAATTCCAATGACATTCATTAAAGAGATTGAAAAATCTACTGTGAAATTTATATGGAAACACAAGAGGCCACGAATAGCCAAGGCAATACTCAGTCAAAAGAACAATGCAGGAGGTATCACAATACCTGACTTCAAACTATATTACAAAGCAATAACAATAAAAACAGCATGGTACTGGCACAAAAACAGACATGAAGACCAGTGGAACAGAATAGAGGATCCAGATATGAAGCCACACAACTATGAGCAACTTATCTTTGACAAAGGAGCTAAAAATATACGATGGAGAAATAGCAGCCTCTTCAACAAAAACTGCTGGGAAAACTGGTTAGCAGTCTGCAAAAAACTGAAACTAGATCCACGTATATCACCCTATACCAAGATTAACTCAAAATGGATCAAGGATCTTAATATCAGACCCCAAACTCTTAAGTTGATACAAGAAAGAGTAGGAAATACTCTGGAGTTAGTAGGTATAGGTAAGAACTTTCTCAATGAAACCCCAGCAGCACAGCAACTAAGAGATAGCATAGATAAATGGGACCTCCTAAAACTAAAAAGCTTCTGTTCATCAAAAGAAATGGTCTCTAAACTGAAGAGAACACCCACAGAGTGGGAGAAAATATTTGCCAATTATACATCAGACAAAGGACTGATAACCAGAATATACAGGGAACTTAAAAAACTAAATTCTCCCAAAACTAATGAACCAATAAAGAAATGGGCATGTGAACTAAACAGAACTTTCTCAAAAGAAGAAATTCAAATGGCCAGAAAACACATGAAAAAATGCTCACCATCTCTAGCAATAAAGGAAATGCAAATTAAAACCACACTAAGATTGCACCTCACCCCTGTTAGAATAGCCATCATCAGCAACACCACCAACAACAGGTGTTGGCGAGGATGCGGGGAAAAAGGAACCCTTTTACACTGTTGGTGGGAATGTAGACTAGTACAACCACTCTGGAAAAAAATTTGGAGGCTACTTAAAAAGCTGGACATCGATCTACCATTTGATCCAGCAATACCACTCTTGGGGATATACCCAAAAGACTGTTACTCCAGAGGCACCTGCACATCCATGTTTATTGCGGCACTATTCACAATAGCCAAGTTATGGAAACAGCCAAGATGTCCCAGCACTGACGAATGGATTAAGAAAATGTGGTATCTATACACAATGGAATTTTATGCAGCCATGAAGAAGAACGAAATGTTATCATTCGCTGGTAAATGGATGGAATTGGAGAACATCATTCTGAGTGAGGTTAGCCTGGCTCAAAAGACCAAAAATCGTATGTTCTCCCTCATATGTGGACATTAGATCAAGGGCAAACACAACAAGGGGATTGGACTATGAGCACATGATAAAAGCGAGAGCACACAAGGGAGGGGTGAGGATAGGTAAGACACCTAAAAAACTAGCTAGCATTTGTTGCCCTTAATGCAGAGAAACTAAAGCAGATACCTTAAAGAAACTGAGGCCAATAGGAAAAGGGGACCAGGAACTAGAGAAAAGGTTAGATCAAAAAGAATTAACCTAGAAGGTAACACCCACGCACAGGAAATCAATGTGAGTCAATGCCCTGTATAGCTATCCTTATCTCAACCAGCAAAACCCCTTGTTCCTTCCTATTATTGCTTATACTCTCTCTACAACAAAATTAGAGATAAGGGCAAAATAGTTTCTGCTGGGTATTGAGGGGGGGAGCGGGAGGGGGTGGAGTGGGTGGTAAGGGAGGGGGTGGGGGCAGGGGGGAGAAATGAACCAAGCCTTGTATGCACATATGAATAATAAAAGAAAAATGAAAAAAAAAAGATGCTAGAATATTTAGGAATAGACTTATGAACATCTGTATAAAACCTCTTTAATAAATATTTTAAAGGTAAACTAAAGAAAACCTAACCAAACAGAAAGGGGTATACTATGTGCCTGGACTGGAAAACCCAATATCATTAAGGTGCCAATATTCTAAGAATTGATCTACACATTCAATGCACTGTGGATAGTAATGCTATCATGATTTTTTGCATAAAGTCACAAGGTGATTCTGTATCTATATGGAGCTAAGTAGAATAAGTGAGACTGTTTTTAGAAAACAAAGAGCAAGGACAGGAGATTTTCATGCATGCCTTCAAGACTTATCATAAATCTAAAATATTATTGTCCTGAATTAATAGACATGTGGATCAATGAAACAGAAAACACTGTCCAAACTCAGGTTCACATATACACTGGCTGTATCCACATACGTATTAACCCACTGATTTTAGACAAATCTTAAAGACAATTCAATGCGGGAGCAATTCTTAGTATACATTACTTGAAGATCCTTATGTCAATATGGAAAAAGTGAAGAATGATCCTAACATCGTACCAAATACAAAAATTAACTCAAATGCTTCATAGATAAAAATGTGAAGAACTGTAAGACTTCTAGAGGTAAATATATTGGAAAAATTTGCATTTTATGGTAAGAAAAATGATTTAGCTAGAACCCAAAAGCACAAACCATTAAGGAAATAAAAATGATGTGGATTTCATCAAATTTGTAGCATTTCTATTTTAAAACAAGCAAGAAGCAGGAGATGAAGTCCAGTGTATTTCCCACTTCACATTTACTTCTCCTGACTTTGTCCTGAAGGCACCTAAAGCCGTATTCTAGGGGAATCTTAACACCCTGCCCCACAGGCTGAAAACACAAGGGAGGGTAGAAATCTACCTTCTTTCCCTTATCAAGAAAGAAATAGTGGCTGGCGTGTATTTTATTTTAATGTTTTTGTACAGAGGCAGTTGTTGGATTGTCGTAGCTGCAGATTTGCTCATTTCTTTGTTTCTTTCCTTTTTATCATTTGACCATTTTATTGTTTGCTGCATCCAAGTTTTAGGTGCTCTTTCTCACCATCATTTTGGTTTTTCCTATACCTCCACCCCATATTCTCTTCCTTACCAGGCAAATAGGAGATATAGATCAAACAGTACAAAATTGCAGTTACATAAAATGAATTTCTAGTGATCCAATGTAGAGTAGGAGGACTGTAGTTAATGATATTCTTTCACAGACTTGAAATTTGCCAAGAGTAGAGTGATGATGAATATATTAACTTTCTTGTCTATAGTAATCTTATCACAATGCACATGTATATCACGGTATCATATTTTACAACACACCCAATTCTTCAAACAGCAAAACAAACAGAAATGAAAAGGAAAGTGTGCCACCTCCTTTTGGCTTCATGATTTCAAATGAGAAACTTTTTGTTTCTCAGAGTGACTTCCTTTTTAAAGTAGTGGGTCCTCTCTCTCTCTGGCTAATTTCAAAATTTTTTGCCCTTAATTTTCAAAAGTTTAATTAGAATATGACATTTAAAAAATTATGAATTTATACATCTTCCTGATTTTATAACTCTTTACCTCTTTCATCAATGTTAAGATGTTTTTGGTCAGTATTTCTTTCAGTATTTATTCAATGCCATTTCATTCTTTCTGGAGCACTAAAAATATGAACGTTGGCTCTATTTTTACTACCCCGTAGGTGTGTAGCTCTATTTTCTTTGTTGTTTTTATCAGTTAAATTCTGCTTAATTTATTCAAAACCTCTGTCTCCACTCTATTCCTCTGTTTGCCCTCTACTATGCAACCCATCCACCTAGGTTGTTTATTTAGATGATTGTGTTTTTCAGTTTTGTAATTTCTTTTCTGTTTTTAATTGTTATTTGGGGGTATTTTTGCTTATTTTTATTTTTCGTTGACACATGATAATGCATATATTTATGGGGAAGATGTGATTTTTCAGTTCATGAATACATTTTGTAATGATCAAATCAGGGTTATTAACATATCACATTACCTAGAACATTTATCATTTCTTTGTGGTAAAACCTCTGAGCTACTTTAAATATACAATGTATTATTATTACTAACTAGTCACCCTACTGTGCAATAAACCCGGAATTTAAGCTTCCTGATAAACTGTAACATTGTAAGTAGGTACAATGTTACAATTTATAATTTCCATTTGGCTCCTTTTTCCATTTCTTTACTGAGCTTTTCTAATGGCTTCATTCCTACCAAGAAAATCAGTGATTGCTGATTGAATGAAGCATTTTTAATAGTTGCTTTAAAATCCCTTTTAGATAATTTCAAAATCTGATTCATCTAAATGTTGGCATCAAACCATTTTTAATCTTTTGGCTCTTGGTAGAACTAGTGGTTTTTACTGTATTATGGACATTTTGAGTATCACGTTATGAGATGCTGAGTCATAGTCATTCTTTTTTTTTAGCAGGTAGTCCTCCTATTGAGATACAGCTACAATATTAGTCAAGTGTGTGTGTTCAGTTTCCTGTTGGGCCCCACTGACACCAGGCTTCCATAAGTGGAAGGTGACTCTTTCTGTCTCCTTTCAGTGTGTGAGTGCAAGTTCAGCTGCCAGTTGCTGTTGACTCCCAAGCAGTGAAGGTGAGGCCCTAGCTTGCTTGCCTCCTTGCCTATAGTAAACTTTGCTCACTGTTGGGACTCACTGCCACTAGAGAAGGAAGAACTGGTGAGCTGGCTTGCATTGCTTCTTGTTGCAGGTGGAGATGGAAGATCAGGTCGCCAGAGGGCCTCACACACAGGGATGGGGACAGAGTACCAAAAAGTCCCATCTTTTAGGTCTGTGGCTTCCAGGTGAAGTAGAATCTCATTTCCCAATTTGAAATGCTACACTGTGCTGATAGAGGAATAGTAAGGAGGATCAGTCTTTCAGTTGGCCCCAGTGATACTTGGGTAGTAGGAAGGTGCCATTTTCATCAGTGTTTGTGTGAAGTATGGGAAGCTTTTCACTAGGATGTTCACTTCTGTTAAGACCATGATTTCCCCAGTTTTCTTCTTATGTTCCATCTAAAGTTTATTTTTTTAATGATAAGCGGGAGATCCTGAAAAGAATGAGACTACTTTATCTTCAGTGGAATTAGAAATCTAAACCTTCAAATATGTAAACGTATTTACCTAGCTTCATATTTGTCTGGTGTCAAAAAGGTAGTCTAATGCAAATTACCTTGTCATTTTCAGATATGGAAATCTCATATTTAGTAAGAGCAAAAAGTTTGCTAGAAATAAATGTGACAGAAACAAAGTTCTCTAGTGTTCTCAAAGAGTTCATCCCTCCATTCCTACATGAGAGTTTATGCCATAAAAGAAATCAAAGTATTAAAATAATATTTGTGAACTTGATCATTTGCTTAACCTATGTTTGCGTCAGTTACATCCTCTATAAAATAAGAATTTAAATACAGCAGAATCAATGTTCCAACACAAGTAGAAGTTTCATTCAGCCATTCATTGGTATATTAATTTTTTCATTCATTCATATCAAATGCATTTAAACTTACTATGTTCCTATGTTCCTATGAAATGTATGAACACTAGAAACTGAGGCAAGAGGAAGCTATTGTAACTGTCTACCTGAAGCTTCCAACATTGTGGAAAAACAATCACTGAATATGTAACTATCAGTGCACTGAAATTTTTTAGGAAAATACACAGGGTTCTACATAGGCATAATAGTGTTCTTAGTAATGTCTGAAGCTTTAATAAGGCTAGCTAGAAATGGTCAAATAACACATAGTCTGGTAGCTGTAGCATAAGATGTTTTCCAGGTGAAGGGAAAAGTGTATTGCAGGTAGAGGTCCTGCATGTGAGGAACTCTTGAGGCAACAAAGAATAGGGACATGTTTAAGGATTTGAGAGAAGATCAAAAGATTAATTCCTAGAATGTGTGTGCACAAGGGCTGAGAGAAAATTAATGAGAGATGAGAAGAAAACAAAGGCCATATTCAGGAACTTGTAAGACATGTTCAGAAGTGTTGCTTTTATTTTAAGATCTTTGGAAGCTTCATCAAAAAATATTTTTTAATTATGGTTATGTTTGGTATGTGGAACATGAATTGGAAAAATGTAAGAGTCATAATGAAGAGATCTTGTTAGAGGTTGTATTAGCTAGGCTTTCCTAAGGGAACTGATTATATTTTTGTACTATATCTATCTATCTATCTATCATCTATCTATTGTCTATCTATCCATTATCTATTTACACACATATATACATGCACACATCTATCTATACAGAGACATGGAGATACTAAGGAGTTGCGTTTTGCAATTGTTGCACTGTAAGGTCCAAAATCCATAGGATAGATCAGCAGATTGACATTTCAATAAGAGTGTTATAGTCAAGAGTCCAAACCAATATGGAAATATGTCTAACCTCTTCAGAAGACCTCAGTCTTTTCTCGTAAGGCTTTACGCTGATCAAACAAGATCCGTCTATATTTTCAAGGCTAATCTGCTTTAGTCAAGGACTGAAGATTTAAGTGTTCATTGCATCACAAAAAATGCCATCAGAGGCACATCAGGACTTGTGTTCAACCAAACAATGGGCATCAGAGTTTAGTCAAATTGACAGATAAAATTACTCATTACACTTTGACTACTTATTGTAAACTAAATCTAAAAGGCAGTCAGTTTGAAGTAGAAAGATTGACAATGAAGATGGAGAGTAGTAGATAAATTTTTAACCAGAATGTAGAAAATTTCATGATCAAATGTAAGAGTGCAGACAGGAGAGTGAAATAAATTACTCTCACACTTCTAAATCCCTAGACAGATTGAATTATGATGACACTGACTTGAAGAGAAGTTGGGACTGAAAGAGAGGGCAGGGAAAGATAAATGAATGTGGTGGTCATCAGAGTAGAGGTAAATTAAGACTAAGGGGAAGCGTAGGATAGGATGTGGCTCAGTGATAGAGCCTCCTTACCATGTGCCAGGCTCTGGGTTCCATCATCTGAACTAAAGAAAAGAGAACATTGTCAGGGGAGCAGGTTTGTCAGGACATCCCATCCTTTTGATGTGTGTAGACCTTGCTTATATCCAAAGCTGTTGAAAATGCAGACTGAAATTTTGTGAGTCTACAAGGGTAAAAACCAACAGATAGCCATACTACAAGAAAAACATCACCAGTAATTTTATTGTCTTGTACATTTTGTAATTTTCTCTCAATGCATACTAAGTCATAATTACAGTTACTGTGCAGATTTCAGGGTGAGTTGCTGTTGAAAATGGCCCCAATCCTAAACATTTGTATGTTTAGCAATATGAATTCATAGCAACTAACTACATTTCAAAAATATGAGTACATCAGAAAAAGAATTTTCAGCAGATTATTGTTATCGGAAATATTTTTCTTAGTTATAGATTATATTAAATTTATTAAATATTACTCACCATGAACCTATGACTTACTATTTGATATCTTAAATCTACCCTGTACATTTACTAAAAACATTCACACTGTTATATATCAGTAGATATATTTCAATATTCAGTTAACTTTTATTATTGTATCTATGTGATATCATTACTTTATAAAGTCTGACAAAATAACATGTTGCTAAGAAAATATTTTCCTACCAAGCATTCTCTTCAGAGACTCCTTAATCTCATTATTCCTGAGACTATAGATCAGGGGGTTTAATGTGGGGATCATCACTGTGTAGAACACTGATATCACCTTGTTCTGGTCAGAAGAGAAGAAAGACTTGGGCATCACATAAATGAATGAAATGGTTCCATAGTACAGAATGACCACAGTGAGGTGGGAGGTGCAGGTGGAGAAGGTCTTGTGGCAGCCCCCAATGGAATGCATCTTCAGGACGGTGATGAGGATGTAGATATAGGAGACGGCAATGACTATCATTGTGAATGCGATGATGGAGCCAGCAGAAAATGAGGAAACAACTGTGAGGACACTGACATCAGAACAGGAGAGTCCAACTAAAGGAGCAAAATCACAGAAAAAGTGATTGACTCTATTTGATCCACAGAAGAGTAAACTATAGAAGCAAATAGTAAAAGTGCAACTATTGAGAAAACCACCTGTATAAGTTATTATAAGCAACTGGACACAGACCTGTGTGGACATTTTGGTTGAATACAGCAGGGGGTTGCAGATGGCCACAAATCGATCATATGCCATAACAGCCAGAAGGAAGCACTCAACTGTCCCAAAGAAAACAACTAAACCAAGCTGGCTACCACATCCAATGTAGGAGATTGTATTTCTCTTTACTAGGAAGTTAACAAGCATATTGGGTATGACAGAAGAAGAAAAGCCTATGTCAGTAAAAGCTAAATGGCTCAGAAAAAAGTACATGGGATGGTGGAGCTGGGAAGAGACTCTGATAAGAATGACTGTGCTGAGATTGCCAGTTATGGTGACCAGGTAGATGCACAGGATGACCATGAAGAGGATGACTCGAAGGACTGGATCATCTGTCAAACCCAACAAAATGAACTCTGTCACTGCAGTGCGGTTCCCATCCACCAGGGAATCCATGGGACACTGTAGCTGTTTCTAAAAGCAAACCAAAACATTGCATGAAAGAATGTGTAAATGTGATGCTTTTATTTTCATTAACACATGTGGAATATCAATATATTCAAATACCAACACATATTGACATGCAGTTATGAATCTGTGGTAATATTCAAAATAATATTAGCAAAAACACCACAGAATTCTTTTATATTAATATCTATTTTTTCCTTATATATTATATTTTCCAAAAAGTGAATCTAAAGTAACTCAAAAATCAAATGATGAAAATACAAGGCATATAAGAATAACAAAAATAAGTGCTGAGTACATTGGAACAAAAGGGTTTTGTAAAAAAGACACAAATAGTAGCTAATATTTATTTACTTGCTTCCAAAATGAGAAGAATTATATATATAAACAGATGTACATAATATTTATTATATAAATAAACAAATGTGCATAGTTTATGACATTTTCAATAAAATAATATTAGTTGTTTTCATTACTATTTTTTAATTATTTTTATTTTTTGGCAGTACTGGGGTTTGAACTCAGGGTCTCAAGCTTACTAGGCAGCTCTACCCTATAAGCCACTCCACCAGCCCTTTCATTACTATTTTGTAGATAAATACCAGAAACTAAAATTTATGTAAATTCCATGAGCTTACATAGCAAGTAATAAAGCAAGAAATATGAGTCCTAGGAATATGATTGCTTATTCCCTTAGTAACTATGTAGCAATGAAGTTAAACAATACTTTTTATGAAGTATAATATACCCAGAAATGAGAAGATAATAAGCTTGTTTAAGCCTCTAAGAGCAAATGTGCAAAAGTCTCAAGTTGTTACATATTTCACAATATTTATTAGTTAAATGTGACCTTTTTTTAAAAAGAAGAAATATTGTTATCAATAATATAATCTCAGAAGAATTTTAAATTAAGCTTGGAAATTTGGTAACGTATTGTAAATTTACTGGACACTTTTATGTTTTTCAAACAGAAAAATCATTTTATCAAATAATTTGAAATATCAAGGTAATCACTATGAAAAAAAGATTTGATACTCAGCACATAATTAAAGTACATTCATTCAGATAAGCCATATCACATCCTACGGTAACAATGATTTCTAAAGGAATTTTTTAGCACAAAATACAGTCCTTTCAAACATATGTAGCTACATAAAGTATATGCTAAACTTAAGAAGTATCCCTGAGTTAGTGGTCATGTTACTCTTTGTCTCCAAATTTCTGAGTGTATATATCAAGGTTTTTCTTAAGCTTGCCTTGAATCTACAGTATTCAGATGCATAAAGTCAGTATTTCTGCATTATTTTTACAACTTTACACTTCAAAATCTTCAAATATCAAGAAATACCTAAAGCAACTCAAAGCTAGCATTTTTGCAGAGTGCCAAATTTGGATAGTGCTGAAAGACCATATGCATTTCTGTCTTACGGTTAAGTAAACAAGCAAGTCTGGCAACTTGAATTATTATTGTTTACTCACACGAAACCAATGGTGGAAAAAGAACAAGTCAGCCCAATTGCTAACTAGTTGATTCCTTGATTAACAACTGCCTTGTTTGCCCACTATGACTGTGAGAACATTAACTTTAGAGAGTAATGTTTTCTCAAATGGTTAATGAGAATCAATATATCAGATTCTTTAGAGAAAGCTTGTCTTATCTCATGAACTGAGAACTCATTTATTTCTCATTAACAAATCAATGTCATACTGGTTATGCAGATATGTCTATATCTATATCTTAATATATTTTTATTTTTATTCTCCTTTGGGGGTAAAATCTCTGAAGATGTGAATTCAAAAGTATCACAGTGCATCATTATATTCCTTACTGAATATTGAGCAATTCAACTTACACAGAAAACAATCAATAATTCAAGATTCTACCAATTCTCAAGTGGTCAATTATTTCTTTGTTTTCTATTGAAGCGTTCAGGTTTAGTTCTACAATCTTTACTTAATAATTACTGGAGAATAAATTTTAATAAATTATCTTGTAGATAAATATCAGTTCCAAATTTATTTTGATATTAATGATTAAGAAACAGTACTAAATTTGCGGTATGAAATATTAGTCTTATATCTAACCCTTCAATACGTGTTTATTGAGAAGTATTTCGTATTGACATCTAAAATACCTTCCCACTATAAAATTCCTTCCGTGGTCATTTTATGCCAAAAACTATGATAAGCATTTTCCTAAATCTTCAAAACAATTTTATGAAGTAGGTAATTTAATTATTCCCATTTTTCAAATGAGAGAACTGAGATGAAAGATCTCAACTTGTGCTAAGGGAGTCCAACTCACACTGCCAGTTTCCAGTGCTACCTACTAACAGTCCACTTTAAGGCTTCCGCCCTTAGACCTTCTGGGAACATATTAGTAACCTGCTTAGTTCACATGCAAGCATCAGCCGAAGATGTAAAAGCATTTACTGTCTCCAAAGGCAACCCCAAATAATGGAGGCTGGAATTCAATGCATGTACATTATTCCCTTAACTTTCAGATGGAACATTCTGGAAGAACATCTTTGAGCTTCTAATATATCCCAATTCTTGCTGTTGTAATGTCTTTGATTATATAACCAAGAAAATGGGTACAGAGGGAGATTGGGATCCCTTATTGCAGGAATGGATTAAGAGAATGTAAAATGGCAATAACTTGGTTTAATATGAAAATATTTTCCTTCTAGCTCATTTAAAATACATAAACCTCACCAAATAAGAAATACAATATTGTTTCATGTTATCTTTATAAAAACAGATGTAAGACACATAGCAATAACATAAAGGCTATATGAGAAAAATAGAAGTGATCTCAAGATCTTTATATTTTTATAAATTACTGCATTAGTAACTCTAGATAAGGTGTGTAATTTTCAAAATATATAATACATAAAATCTTATCATTCGCAAGTAAATGGATGGAACTGGAGAACATCATCTTAAGTGAAGTTATCCAGGCTCAAAAAGCCAAAAATTGTATGTTTTCTCACATATGTGGACTTTAGATCTAAAACAAATGCAATAATATTATTGGACATGGGTCACACGCTAAGGAGAGAACACATACAGGAGAAATAGGAAAGAGTAGGAAACCCAAAACTTGAAAGTGTTTGATGTGCCCACTGCAGAGAAGCTAATATAGTAACCTTAAAATGACAGAGGTCAATGTGGGAAGGTGACCAGGAAGAGGTCTGGTAGAGATGAATCAATTTGGCTTATAATACACATGTGCATGGAAGCAATGCTAGGAATCTCTCTGTATAGCTATATGAACATAAAAATCCCCATGACATTTTTCACAGAAATAAAAAAAAAAATCAAACTTAAAATTTATATGGAAATATAAAAGCCCTCCAATAGCCAAGGCAATTCTATACAAAATGAACAGTGCTGGAGATATCAGGAAATCAATCTCAAATTATACTACAAAGGTGTAGGAACAAATATTACATGAATTTTCAAAAAGCAGAAACTTAATCCAATGAGATAGAATACAAGACCCAGAAATAAATCTTGGATTTTACAGCCATCTGATACTCGACAAAGACACCAAAAACATATACTGAAGAAAAGACAGCCTCTTCAAAAAGTGGTGCTGGGAAGACTGGGTATTCACATGCAGGAGACTGAAACTAGACCCCTGTCTCTTACCTTGTACAAAAATCAACACAAAATGGATCAAAGACCTTAATATAAGACATAGAACTTTGAAGCTAATAGAGAAAATACAGAGGAATCACTTCAACATAAAGACATAGGCAACCATTTCATGAATAGGACTCTAATAGCTCAGTATATAATAGCAATAACTGACTAATTTGATTGTATGAAGTGAAAAAGCTTCACATCAACAGAAGCAATTATCAGAGTGAAGGGACATCCTACACAATGGGAGAAAATCTTTCCAAGCTATTCATCTGACAAGGGATTAATATTGAGAATATGTAGAGAACTCAGGAAAGTAAACACCGAAAGAATAAATGCCCAGTTAATAATCAGGCAAATAAAGTAAACAGACAATTTTTAAAAGAAGAAATACAAATGGACAATGAACATGTAAAAAATATTCAACAGCATTAGCCATGAAGGAAATGCAAAGCAAAACAAATTGAGATTCCACCTCATTTCAGTCAGACTAGCAATCACAGGAAAATGAACATCAGATGCTGGTGACTATGTGAGGATAAAGGCACTCTTACACACTGTTGGAAATATAAATTAGTGCTGAAATTGTGGAATCATTGAGGTTCCTTAAGAAACTGAAAACAGAGCTACCATATGACCCTGCTATGTCACTCCTGAGCAAACATCTGAAGGAATGTAAGTCAGCAAATGTTAGAGACACCTGCACATCCATGGTTATTGTGACACAATTCACAAGAGCCAAGATGTGGAATAAGCTTAGGTGCCTATGAGTAGATGAACTGATAAAGAAAATGTGATATACATTCATAATGAGTATATTCAGCCAAAAGAAGAATGAAATTATCATGTGCAGGAAAATGTTTAGAAACGGAGAGCATCACATTAAGCAAAATAAGCCAGAGTCAGAAAGACAAATATTACATGTTTTCTCTTATATGAAGAGTCTAGATCCAAACAAACAAGACATACAAATAGACATGAACCTTCAAGGAAAGGGAATTTGGGGGATAGAGGAACCATGGAGAAGGGGTCAGGGGATAAGAAAGGGTGATAGATAAAGAATAAAGCCAAAATACATTATATTCATTGTGGAAATGTCATAATGAAATCCATTATTTTATACAATAAAAATTAAAAAAACAAGAAGCTGAAAAGTAAAATATTTGCAAGACATATATGATAATGAGCTAATATATACAATGTTTGTAAACTGTTAAAACTCAATAATAAGAGGACAAAGAGCCTAATAAGAGGGAACTATTTGAATATTTATTTCAAAAGGAGATATACAGATAAGTAATAACACATGAGAGATGCTTAACAGTAGGAGCCACCATATAAATGCAAATTAAAATGACAATGAGATGTCATCATGTAACTGTGAGAATGGCTAAAATAAAGAACAACACATACGTCAGTGAGATTTTTTGAGCAATGTGAATTCTCAGTGTGATACTTGGGAATATAAAAATATACAATCACTTTGGAAAACTAGGAGTTTCTTAAAAATGTGTACATACACCACCATAAGATCCAGCATGGCTGTTTCTTTGCATTTACTGAAGACAGGGGAAGATATATATCATTCTCAGACTGTTTGAAAGTTCAAAGACACAAGATTTTGTAATAAAAGCCCCAAATTGGAAATAATCTATAAATGATATATCCATTTACTAAAACACTACTCAATGATAAAATGAACAAATTACTGGTATGTGTGATGTGAATGAATCTTAAAATATCTATGCTGGTAGAGAGAAGTCAGGTACAATGAAGTATGTCATGTGCCATTTTGTCACGAAACCCTTGAAAGAGAAAATTATTTTTTCATATTTCAAATTATATTTTTGCAACCCATATATATTTTTTCTTGGATTTTTTATTTTTATGCATATATTTGTATGCATATACATTGTTTGGGCCATCTCTCCCCCTGCCCCCTGTCCCCCCTCCATCTTCCCCTATCCCCTCACTTGCAGGCAGAACCTGTTCTACCCTCTTCTCCAATGTTGCTGAAGACAAAACATAATTTTTGTTGTCAAGTAGTGAAGCTTCAGTTACATAGGGCCAAGGGCAGAGGGAAGCAAGGACTGCAACTAGACACAAGGAATCTTTAGAAGATGATAGAAAATTCTATGTTATTGAAGTTAATGATAAGAGCATCAATATTAGAAAATATTTGCTATCTTTCCAGAGCAACCTTATCAATACTATGCAATTATTTTTGCATTCACGAGTAAAGGAACTTAAAATCAAACAAGTAATTTCTATTCTTACTTTATTGAACTATGCTTTGAACTTTTTTCTTTCCAACATCTCTTTTAAAAATCTCCCTCTCTGTGCCTTGATGGAAGCTAGTAGAAATAGTTTAAATGATTTGAAGTACTGGTGAATACTCTGCTTGAGAGGGTAATTGAATTACTCTTCTGTCTTAATTTTTGGAGCATCAATTTATGCTAAACCATTGTCCTTTCTTTTTCTGCTTTGGAGATGGTAGAATACAAACTCATGATGGATGTTATCCCTGGTTGCTTATCAATGCATTTCTGTTTGCCTATGACAATTCCTGAATACGAGGCACTCAATATGCTTTCTGAAGAAATGAGTTAATGGTAGATTAATGTTCTAGGTCATTACTTCCAGAAATACAATAAAATATATAATTTTATAATGTGATATCACAATTTTTTTCAAAATAGAAGGTAGAGATGATAATGTTCTTAGCTCCATTTTCTAGCAGGAAATAATACTACTATTGTTATTTTCCTTATTGTATTTGACTGACTTCGTATTTGGAAGAGAGAGGATGAAGATAACAGCAAATAGGTGGACTGATGATTTATTTATTTATTTAAGGACAGAGCTGAAAGGAGAACCATTTGTCTTTGCCACACAGAATCACAGATCTCCATAGAAAATCAATCATGTGAACCGAAACTTCACAAACTTTCCCTAAATAGAGCTATAACAAAAAACTGCCACTATCTAATAATAGGACCTACTAGCAAGAAAGAGAAATCCTAGCATCATAAGGGAACAGTGCATGTGACCCATAGATGGCACTTCATTCTGCATGACTACACAACCAACAGTGATGTGTAAGGGTTGTAATTCCTCAGAAAGAAGGAATCTGGAAAAACAATGAGAACTTAGTGTTCATACTTCATTGTTTTTAAATTTTGAATCTGCATAATCAAGTGTATTCAGTTCTTATTCCTATGTTCATTGGCAATCTGTCTTCTGACAAGTTCTCCAAAAGCAGACCCTTAGTAATTTTCATACAAATTATTTAGTGGAGTGATCTCAGAGGGAAAATATAAGGATAAGAGAGGAGGGCAAGGCTTATGGAGACAACAGATGAAGATATGGGATCACCTGAAGTGCAGCTTCAGTCTCAGCCTACACAGTTCACTGAAGTATGAATGGCATCTCAAAGTGATCCAAATTTGCAGCAATAGGGCATTTTGTTACTATTTTTAAATCAATGTATTATTTAATAGGTGTCTACAGGCCATACTGGGTGTAAGAGCACACTCTCCCAGATTTTTCCAATCAATTAGTTTCTTTGAGCCAAAAGCAACTCTCAAAACAGTATGGCTTTGAATATTAGCAGTCTGCTCTCAAAGAATCTTGAGGATGTGACCTACCCTAGTGAGACAGAGCCAAGAAAGGCACAAAAATGTCTACTTAGCTTTGTAAAGTTCTACTTTTTTGTTATGCATGGCTACCTAGAGTCTTGCAAATGCATCTGTAATTGTGGAGGTTCTGGGAGCTGGTGGAGGCATCCAAAGTGCCCCTCCTAATACATGCCATTCTTACTAACTGTGCTTTCTGTCTCTGTTATTACACAGTATGGAAACAAAGGGCTTCTTGAATGAAGTGTGTGTAGTGAGACTGTTCAGCACTATAACAAATGCCTGGGAAAAACAATGTAAAAGGGAAAGATTTATTTTTGCTTGCTGGTTGGCTGGCCTATTGCTGTGGGCCTGAGGCGAGGCTATCATGGCAGGGAACATGCTTAGAGCAAAGCGGCTCATGTACACTGTTGATATACCAAGACACATTTTTGGCCTAGCGTCTGTCACTGATACAAATAACCAAGAATTCTTTGTGGTGAGAAATATCGAGCGTTCTTGGGGGGGTGGAAAGAGGAGAAAGGAAATTTCCTTTAAAATTGGAGGACTGGGAGATCTGCTGGGGTGCGATTTCAGGAGGAATCTAAATCTGTGAGCTCCAGGTTTATTGGTTGTGGAACCTGCCACACACCTCTCCCAGCACAGATCTTTACTGTCCCATTTCCTTTCCTCACCTACTGGGGCTTCCAGGGACATGGCCCAGTGTTTGTTTTTCCCCTACAACATGCAGCCCAGGGGGCTCAGGAAAGAATCTTTGGTTAGGGAGTGACTTATTCCACCCTATCGATTTCACATGCTTCAGGACCAGCATTCCTTTGGCTAAAGGAGATTGTAGCCCAAAAGCTCCAGAAAGAAACTGCCAATAAGCTCAGCATTCCATGCTGACTTATTAACATGGATTAGTGCAGAGTTAGGCCTGCCCTCAGAGTACGTGGCACAAAAGACTATGGAGAGAATTTTGGCCTAGTGAGTTCCATTTCTGCACTAGCTTATTCTATGTGCAAAATCAATGAGAGGAACTCCAAAAATGTTCAGCCACAATTCACTCCTACTATTCACCTGGTGAGCTTCACAAAAGAAGCTCAAACTGTGGAGTGAATAATCACTGGACACTGCTCTAATTGTTTTTCTCTCTCTCTGTCTTTCACACTTTCTTTCAAGTTTCACCTCTTTTAAATTGTTTGTGTTTTTTATTTCTTCTTTATTCCTTTTGCCACTTGTTAAATTTTAGCATGTTATAGTGTACAGAGGATTCATAATGACATTTACATATGTGCTTACAATGTATCTTAGGTAGATTCACCCCATCGTCTTTCTCCCTCACTTCTCCTGTCCCTTTTAGAACAATTTCAACAAATTTCATTGCTTTATTTTCATATACAAATACAAATACATTGGCCATTATTCAGACCAAAAATCAATAAAGAAATATGAAAGTTATATTTCACCACAGATCAAGTGGTTTTAAGAAACATGTATAAAACTCTCCATCCAACAGAAGCAAAATACTTATTCTTTTCATCAGGACATATACCTTTTCTCTAAATAGATCAGATATTACACCACAAAAGAAGTCTTAACAAATTCAAAAACAATAAAATAACTTCTTTCATTTTATCTGATCACAATGGAATGAATCTAGAAGTCAACACCAAGAGAACTCACATAAATGATGCAAACACATGACTATTGGCAACCACATTGTTGAGTAAACAGTATGCTACATTGAAGAACTGAGAGGGGAAAGTTTAAAAATCTTTGAATCAAACTGAAATGAAATACAATACACCTGACCCTGAGGGACAGAGAAAACGCAGAAGTAAAATGAAAGTTTATAGCAATAAGTATCTGTAAGACAATAGAAAGATCTGAAATCAGTAACCTAACGTGCCTCTCAAGGTCTTAGAAAAATAAGAGCAAATCAAACCCAAATAGTAGAAGAAAAGAAGTAATAAACATTAGAGAAGAAAGAAATGGGGACTAAAGACTAATACAAAAGCCAATGAAACAAAGAGTTGGTTCTTTGAAAACATGAACAAAATTGAAAACCATTTAGCTAAACTAACCAAAGAGAGAGAAGACTCAAATAAGTAAAATTAGAGATGAAAAGAGAGAGATACAACATATACCATTGAAGTATAAAAGATCATTAGGGGAATTTTGTTTTGGCAGTACTGGGGTACTTAAGGCCTTGTGATTGCTAGGCAGGCACTCTACCACTTGAGTCATGTTCCCGGCCCTTTTTTTAAAATTATTTTTCAGGTAGGCTCTAATGATTTGGCGCATGGCTGTCCTCAGGCCTC
The DNA here is from genome assembly GCF_047511655.1 of Castor canadensis. Taxonomy (NCBI): domain Eukaryota; kingdom Metazoa; phylum Chordata; class Mammalia; order Rodentia; family Castoridae; genus Castor; species Castor canadensis. Next base: position 146,290,290 of record NC_133386.1, read on the forward strand.
AATCATGCTACCAACGTCCTCCCCTGAAGCTGAAGTCACAGCGTTATGCCACAATGCCCAGATTTTTGATTGAGTTGAATTTCACTTTTTGCCTGGCCTGGTGTCAAACTGTAATCCTCCTGATCTCTCCTCCTGAGTAGCTGAGATTATAGGTGTGAGCTGCTATGCCCAGTTCACATTAGGGAAAATTTTGAAAATGTACAAGCCAGTAACAGCAATATATAGAAGAAATGTACAGATTTATGGACATTTATAACCCATTTTTGAAATAAAAGGATATTAAAATCCTAAATAGATCATTAATAAGTAATAAAATTGAAACATTAAGAAAATCTCTCAATAAAGAAGAACTAAGGACCATATGAATTCACCAATGAATTTTATCAGAATTTAAAAAACTAGTACCAATTCTCCTCATGCTATTTACTAATATGGAAAGAGACCATTGCACCATTGCAATACTTAATTAAAGGCAGTATTATCCTGGCTATCAAAGCCTGATAAAAGCACAAGTAGAGAGAGAGATTGAGAGAGAGAGAGAGAGAGAGAGGTTATAAAACTTGCAGTTTGTCCAAAAGGAATGAGTTTAAAGTTGGGACCAAGGAAGATGTGGGTGATGAAGAGATTGGTGCTATTTAATGAATATGAAGTCTTCCACAAAGGCTCATGTTGAAGGCCTGGTCCCTATCTGGTATCATTATTGAAAGGTGATTGGGTCATGAGGGAGTTAACCTCATTGATGGATTAATCCATTGATGAATCAGAATTGTACAGGCTATTAGGGGGATAGGCCTTGTTGTAGGAAGGGAATCACAGGGGCATGCCTCTGAGGGACATACTTTGTCCTCAGTCCATTTCTGTGTCACTTCGCTTCTTGACTACGACATGATGAGCAAGTATGCACTGTCATATGCTCCCCACCACGATGGTTCTACTTCACCACAAGCCCAGATAAAACAGAGTCAAGTGACCATGAATTGAACCTCTGAAATAATGAACCAAAATATACCTTTGCTTTTTTTATGTTGTTTTTCTCAGACATTTGGTCATAGCACTAGAAGGCTAATACAGAAAATTAGTGCCAGAGAAGTGGGATCTTTGTCATGACTACTCCTGATCATGTGCCTCAGAAGTCTTTGGAGCTGTTTCACAAATGCAGTTTGGAAAAGTGTGATAAGTAGGTTAGAGAAGTCCTAGAATGTTGCAAGCATTAATGAATTAATTAATTGCCCATTAAGCTCAGAAAACTGGAATGGTGACAGAAAGACAAGTCTAATGAGGCTTTGGATGGAAATGAGGACTCTATTGGGAATCAGTCTAGAAGTCACTTGTGTTATAATGAAAAGAACTTGTCTACATTTTGTCCATGCTCCAAGACTTTGTGGGAAGCACAGTGTAAAGGTAATGGACTAGTTCATTTGGCAGGAAATTTCAAGGCAATCTGGCATTCAAGCTGTGGTATAGTACAGCTGGCTACTTTTAACCAGGTTTACAGTGAGAATTGGGAGCAAAAAGCAAGCAGAAAGGTTTTTAAAAACTTGTGGTTTTTCCAGAGAAGGAAGGAATTCAAAGTTGGGGACAAGGAAGGTGTGATCAATGAATAGATTACTGCTATTAGAGCAAAACCAAGTCTTTTGCGTTGGGGAAGATGATTTGGAGGCATCCAAGAATTGACCAGACTTTACCTATCACAGGGTCAAGGGTGTAAAGGTGCAAACTAATTTTTTTTGTAGTATTGGGGCTTGAACTCAGGGGCTCCTGCTTACTAGGCAGGAGCGCTATCACTTAAGCCATTACTTTAGCCCCCATTTTTTGGCTGTACTGGGGTTTGAACTCAGGGCTTTGCATTTGCTGGTCATGCACTCTACCACTTGAGCCATGCCTCCTGTGTATAAACTAATTTGAAAAACTTTTTTGAGATGAGACTTCCAGAGAACCATGCTCACACAGGACTGCCTAGGGAAATGTTTCCCTGTATTTAGCCATCTACACACTCAGAGGTTGCTATAGCCATGATCCCAGCTGTCCCAGATACTATTTGAGCTGGCAGTGTTGTCCACGTGATTCTGATTTTGCATGCATGCGGAACACAAAAGTTCTTAGGTGATGGAATCTCCCACCACCAGGCAATGTGTAGCGGGGTTGGAATGCCTATGGGCAGTCCCTGAGGGGGTATTGTGTGAAGCTGTAGAAGTGTTTATTTCATGGTCTTTTTCCTATTCCATTGTTCTGCCTGTTTTTGTGTCAGTACTGTGCTATTTTGGTTACCATGGCTCTGCAGTATAATTCAAAATCAGGTATGTGATAATTCTGACTTTTTTTTCTTATTATTGTTTTGAGTATCCAGGGCCTTTCATACTTCCACATGAACTTTAGAAATTTTTCCTATGGACATTCTTTTCTCATTCCTGATTTTAGAAGAAACAATTTTGGTTTTCCCCATTTGGTATAATGTTGGCTATAGGTTTTTCATGTGCAGTCTTTATTTTGATGAGGTACGATCCTTTTATTCCTAGTTTCTTTGGAGCATTTTTCATGAAGGGATATGGAATTTTGTCAATGCCTGTTCTGCTTCTATTGAGATTGTCATAACATTTTTGTCCTTGATTCTAGTTTTCTGAATTTGCAAATATTGAACCATCCTTGCATCTCTAGAATGAAATCAACATGATCTTAGTGTATGGTCTTTTAATGTGTTATTGAATTTTGTGTGTAATGATTTTATTGAGAACTTTTGCATATATGCTCATCAAGGAAACTGATCTATACTTTTCTGTTTTGTTCTGTGATGTCCAGATTTGATATTGGGGTAATATTGGCTTCACAGATTGAACTTAGAAGAGTTATTTCCCTTTCTATGGAAATGTAGTAGTTTGAAAAGCATTGATGCTTCTGTCTGGTCCTGTACTTCACTTTGTTGGTGAATCTGTATTACTGCTTCAATCTCATTGCAAATTATATTGGTTCAGGTTATTTATATCCTCTTGGATGAATTTTGGTAAGTCATATATGTCCAGAAGTTTACTAATTCCTTATAGATTTTCCAATTTCTTGGAATATAAGTTTTCAAAATATTCCCAAATGATCTAGATTTCAGTGATATCTGTTATAATATCTCCCTTTTTACCTCTAATTTTCTTAATTCAGGTCTTCTTTTTATTTTCATTAAGTAGGTTAAGGGTTTGTCATTCTTGCTTATTTTTTCAAAAAACCAATTATTTGTTTCATTGATCTTTTGTACTGTTTTTTTAGTCTCCATTTCATGACTTTTGACCCTGATCTTTATGATTTCTTTTCATCTACTAAGTTTTGGTTTGGCAACCTCTCATGTTTCTATGAGGTGCATCATTTCCCTGAGGTGCATCATTAGGTTACTTATTTGAGATTCCACTGATTTTATAATGTAGACATATATTTTTGTCTTTGCCTTTGTTGTGTGCCAAAGGTCCTGGTAAGTTGTATTTTTATTTTCATTTCATTCTAGGAATTTTTAACATCTTCCCTGACTTGTTCAAAGACCCTTGTCAATCTCCATGTCTTGGTACAATTTTTGTTGTTTTGCTGTTTCTCTTACTATTGATTTCTAATTTTATTCCATCATTATTAAGATCCAAGGAATTACTTACATTTTTTGTATTTGTTATGAATTTCTTTATGGCCTAAAATGTGATCTATTTTTGAGAAATTTCCATAGGTTGTTGAGAAGAATGCATGTTTCACAGCTCTTGGATAGAATATTCTGTAGATATCCACTAAGTCAATTTGATCTATGATGCAGTTTAACTCTGAAGATTCCTTGTGGATTATTTTCATCTGGATGATCAATCTATTTTGATGAGAGTAGAGTATTGAATTCATCTACTATTATTATCTATGGACCTGTCTCCCCTTTAAGATCCAGAAGTGATTGTTTTTATGAAGTTGAGTGGACCGATGTTTGGTACATAGTACTTATAATCAGTATGTCTTCTTGATACTTGTTCCCATTATTAATATGCAGAGAACTTCTTTACCCCTTTGGACTAATTTTGACTAGTAGTGAGCTTTGATATGAGTGTCACTACTACTATATGCCTTCATTTTCCATTTTCTTGTAGTATCATTTTATAATTTTTCACATTTAGTCTCTATGTGTCTTTGCCAGTGAGGTGAATTTCTTATGTAAAGAAAACAGTTGGGTTCTGTTTGTTAATCCAGTCATCTTATTTGCATCTTTTAATTTGAAAGTTAAGATCATTTGCATTTTTTTGGTTTTTATTTTATTATTTTTTATTTTATCAGTTTTACATTTACTCATATGTGTATATATTGTTTGGGCCACCTCTCCTTTCTGCTTCTAGGAAGAACCTGTTATGCCCTCTAGTACTCTGATTTTGTTAAAGAGAACACATAAGAGAAAATAAGAAAGATAACATTTTTGCTAGTTTGAGGTAAAGATAGCTATACAGAGAGATTCCTAGCATTGCTTCCATGCACTTGTGTATTCCAACCTACATTGGTTCACTTGTAACAGACCTCTTTGCTACTTCCTGGTCCCCTTCCATAGTGGCCTCTGCCAGTTTAAGATTACTATATTCACTCCTGTATAATGAGCACATCAACCACATTCAAGTTTTAGGTTTCTTTCCCTTTCCCTATTCATCCCATGCACATTCTCCCCTTAGTGTGTGACCCATGTCCAATATTACTGCATTTGTTTTGGGTCTATAATCCACATATGAGGGAGAACATGTGATTTTTGGCCTTCTGAGCCTGACTAACTTTGCTTAAGATGATGTTCTCCCGTTCCATCCATTTACTTGTGAATGACAAAATTTCATTCTTCTTTGTGGCTTAATAAAATTCCACTGTGTATAAATACCACATTTTCTTAATCCATTCAGTGGCAGTGGGACATCTTGGCTGTTATCATAGCTTGGAATTGTGACTAGTGCTGCAATCAACATAGATGTGCAGGTGCCTTTGTAATAAGGTAAGTGTAGTCATGTGGATTCATTTTTGGGTCCTCTACTCTGTTCCACTGGTCTTCATATCTGTTTTGTGCTAGTACCATGCTGTTTTTATTGCCATGGTGCTGTGTATAATTCGGGTACTGTGATACCTTCACCATTGCTCTTTTTGCTCAGTACTGCCTTGGCAATTTGCAGTCTTTTGTGTTTCCAAATGACCTTTAGGGTAGATATTTCAAACTCTGTGATAAATGTCATTGGGATTTTGATGGGAATTGCATTAAACATGTAAATTGGTTTTGGTAGTATAGCCATTTTTACTATGTTAATTCTACCAATCCATGAGCATGGGAGATCTTTCAACCTTCTATAGTTTTTCTCAATCTCTATCTTCAATGATTTATAGTTCTCCTTGTAGAGGTCATTTACATCCTTTGTAAAGTTTATTCCTAGGTATTTGATTTTTTTTGAGGCTATTGTAAATGGAATTGTTTTCCTATGCTCTTTCTCAATTTGTTCATTGTTGCTGTACAGAAAAGCTACTGATTTTTGTATCCTGCTATATTGCTGAAGCTGTTTCCGTTGTCTAGGAGGTTTTGGGTGGTGTGTTTTAGGTCTTTCAAGTATAGGATCATGTCATCTGCAAATGGGGATACTTTGACTATTTCTTTGTATGCCTTTTATTTTTTCTACTTGCTTCATTGCTCTGTCTAGGAATTCCAGGATTATGTTGAATAGGAGGGGGAAAATGGGCATCCTTGTCTTGTTCCTGACTTTAGGGGAAATGATTTCAGTTTTTTCCCACTAAGTGTAATGTTGGATATAGGTTTGTCATATATAGCCTTTATAATGTTGAGGTACATTCCCTCTATTCATAGTTTTCTTAGAGCTTTTATCATGAAGTGGTGTTGAATCTTTTTTTTTTTATGTCTTCACTTGGTTTTAATGTAAAGAGAAAATTGATTCTTGACAGATCAGGCATGATACAATGGTGGCCAAAACCACAAACTCTTTAAAACATGAGACAAGGACAAATCTAGGTTCTACTTGAAAACATGCTTTGTATTCTCTATGTCTTGTACAATATACAAATTGCATTGGGAAACAAGAAAGATAGAATCTGAACACTTTCACAAGTATCATTACACATGTTTTTCATACCAGCATTTGGAAAACAAAGGTTGGGACATCCTAAGTTCAAAGTCAGCCTGAGATATATATCCAGTTAAAGTAGTCCCTGTCTCAAGAAAATACAAAATGTAAAGTTGAAAGTCATAATAAAAAAGACGCACAAAGGACTGGCAAAGTGGCTTAAGTTGTAGGGAACCTGGGTAGCAAGAATGAAGCCCTGAGTCCAAATTCCAGTCCCACATAAAAGATATACTTAAGCAACTCCTCCCAGCACTTAAGCAAGTCTATTGATACAGAATCCCATGCAGCTCTCTTAATAGGCTGGTACCAGAATAAGAAGCATAAAAATTGTTTTGAGGGAAACATTTAGAAATACATAACCACAGATCTCTAAGAATGAACAAGCCAGTTGCTCAGGTCTGTCATCCTAGTACTTGAGAGGGTAAGCCTGGTAGATCATAGTTGGAGGTCAGCCTGGGCAAATAGTTCACAGGCCCTTGCTCCAACATATCTAAGACAAAATGGACTAGATAGGATGTTTGGCTTGGAGGTAGAGTCCCTTCCCTGCAAACACAAAGCCAGGAGTTATGTTTTCTCTTCATGTCATCTTTCATCATATCTCTGGAGGAAAAGGAGGTAACATGTGATGCTTTTGGTAACAGAAGTTATATAAACTGGGTAGTCTTCATTACTTCAATACATAGAGTTTTGCTCCAGTGTGATACCTTGCATTTATTTTTTGGTAATGGGAATGAAAGAAGACATTCCCATATATGTTACATCTCTAAGGTTTGTCACAGATTGTATTATTTTATTTGTTTGATGGTGAATGGAATGAATACAGAAAGCTTCATTTTGCTTGCACCTATAGATTTTCTCTTCAGTGTGAGGACTTTCATGTTTGAGGTCATGGAAATGAGTGAAGACTTTCCATATTGCTTTCCTAATACAATTATTCTCTATTGTTAATTTTGTATGTTTTGGAGGAGCCCTGGAATGTGTGAAGGCTTAGCCACATTACACACATGTATAACATTGTAATCCAATGTGAACTGTGTCATTTCAAAGAAGATTACTGGAAAAGGTGAAGTCATTCCCATATTGCTTACATTGATAGGGCTTCTGAGTTCATTTATGCCTTTCAAGAAGACTGGGATATGTGAATGCTTTACCACATTTGCCAGGTCACTAGTGTTTATTTACATCATGAGTTCTTTCAGGTGCATGAAGAAAGGCTTTCCAAATTGTTTACATTCATTGGGTTTGTCCTCTGTGAATTTTTTGATGAGTAGGAAGGAGACTGGATAGAGTGTAGGTTGTCTCTCATTCCTTACATTCAGAGAGTTTCTCTGTAGAGTGAGCTCACATTTGTTAATGTCAGTGGAAATTGCTTATATCCAAGGCTTTTCTCTATAGTGTAAGTTCCTTTATGTCTTTTAAGGGTAGCAGGGCATGTGAACACTATCTTCGCATTACTTAATTCCATAAAATTTCTCTCAAGTGTGAGTTCTTCCAGGGCTTCAAAGGTGACTGGAATGAGTAAAAGCTTTCCAAGGTTGCTTACATCCATAGGGTTTCTATCCAGTATGAGTTCTTTCATGTATTTGAAGGTGACTGGAACAAGTAAAGGCTTTCCCACATTGCTTACATACATATGATTTCTCTCCAGTGTGAGTTCTTTCATGGATATGAAGGGTTCTGGAAGAAGTGTAGGCTTTCCCACATTGCTGACATGCATAGGGTTTCACTCCAGGGTGAGTTCTTTCATGTATTTGAAGGCTTGAGTAAAGGCTTTCCCACACTGCTTCCATCCATGAGACTTCACTACATTGTGTATACTTTCATGGATTAGAAAAACCTTGCCATCAGTGAAGGTTTTCGCATAAGAATTACATATATAGCTTTTACATGGTGTTATTCTAAGCAGAGTTTCCTTGCTTCCCCACATTGAATATGTTGTTTATGTTTATGCAGTCTCTCTAACACTTCAGGTATCATATTTCTTCTGGGATTCCTGAAGTCCTCTTCAATATTTTCATTTTCTTCTATGTAATATACTTTGCTATAGATTTCTAGCATCACTTCTCTGTAGAGCTTCTTTTGGGAAGGATCCAAACAGCCCCATTCTTCCAGGGTGAAGTTCACAGCAACATCCTCAAAGATTCAGGGCTCCAATTGTTGCTTCTGATGTGTCCAGGCGACATCACTATGGTCCTGCAGTCAGAATATTTCACACAGCTGAAGGAGCTGTACAGCCTTAGCAATTTCCCAGCTGCAGACACGCAACAAATATCTGGATTTGAATCTTATCAAAGGATTTTTCTGCATCTATTGAGATGATCATGTGGTTTTTGTCTTTGCTTCTATTAATGTTCTGTATTACATTTATTGATTTGTGTATGTTGAACCATCCCTGCCTCCATGGGGTGAAGCTGACTTGGTCATGTTGAATGATCTTTGTAATATGTTGTTGGATTTGGTTTGCCATTATTTTATTGAAGATTTTTGCATCAATGTTCATTAAGGAGATTGGCCTGTGGTTCTCTGTTTTGGATGTGACCTTGACTGGTTTTGGGATGAGTGTAATTCTGGTTTCATAGAATGAGTTAGGCAGTATTCCTTCCCGTTCTATTTCATGGAAAAGTTTAAGGAGAGTTGGTATTTGTTCTTCTTGAAGGTTTGGTACAATTCAGCAGAGACTCTGTCAGGTTCTGGTTTTTCTTTTTTGGGAGACTCTTTATTGCTGCTTCAATTTCATTATGTGTTGTAAATCTGTTTATGTGGTTAATATTCTCTTAGTTCAGTTTTGGATGGTCATAAGTGGCTAGAAATTTGTCCATTTCTTCAAGATTTTCCAATTTATTGGAACATAGATTCTCAAAGTAGTCCCTGATGATTCCCTGGATTTTCTTGGTGTTTGTATTTATCTCCCCTTTTTGTTTCTGATTTTGCTAATTTGGGTCTTTTCCTTTCTCATTGTAGTCAGATTTACCAGAGGCTTGTAAATCTTGTTTATTTTTTCAAGGAACCAGATTTTGTTTTGTTGATTACTTGTATGGTTTTTTTTTTGGTCTCTATTTCATTAATTTTGGCCCTTGTTTTTATTATTTCTCTCCTTCTGCTTGTTTTAGGTTTTGCTTGTTCTTGTTTTTCTAAGAAATTGAGATGTAGCATTAGTTTGTTTATTTGAGATCTTTCTGTCCTTCTAATATATGCATGGCTATAAACTTTCCTCTTAGGACTGCCTTTGCTGTGTCCATATGTTCTGGTAGGTAGTGTTTTCATTTTCATTAACTTCCAGGAACCTTTTGATTTCCCTTCTTATTTCTTCTTGACCCACTGATGGGTGAGCAATGTGTTTTTCAGCCTCCAATTATTTGCAAGTTTTCTGCTGTTGTTTTTATTGTTGAATTCTGGTTTTAATGCATTGTGATCAGAATGAGTGTGGTGGTTATTTCTATTTTCTTGTATTTGCTGAGGCTTGCTTTGTGCCCTAAGACATGATCTATTTTGGAGATAGTTCCATGGGCTGCTGAGAAGAATGTATATTGTGCCATTGTTGAATGAAATATTCTGTAGACATCAGTTAAATCCATTTGATCTCTGGTGTCATTTCGTGCTAGGATTTCTTTGTTGATATTTTTTTGTTTGGATCACCTAACTATTGGTGATAGAGGAGTATTAACATTTCCTACTACCACTGCATTGGAGTGTTTATGTGCTTTTAAGAACTTTAGTGTATGTTTGATGAAATGGGGTGCACTGACATTGGGTACATATAAGTTGATAATTGCTATTTCCTTTTGATGTATTGTGGCTTTTATTAGTATGAAGTGTCCTTCTTTGTCTCATTTGACCAACGTAAGTTTGAAGCCTACTTTGTCTGATATAAGTATTGTTTCTCCTGCCTGTTTTTGGGAGCCATTGGCTTGGTAAATCTTTTTCTAGCCTTTTGCCCTAAGTCAGTGTTTATTTCTGTCAATAAGATGGGTCTCTTGTAAACAACAGATTGTTAGATCTTTCGTTTTAATCCAGTTTGCCAAATGGTGTCATTCGATGGGGGAGTTGAATCCACTGACATTCAGTGTTAACATTGATAGGTATGTGGTGATTCCTGCCATTTCTTGTTTTGGTTGTTTAAGAATTTGATTGTGTGAGGCCAAATCAATGCTAGTCTCTGATTAGTTGTCTTTTCTTTTCCTGCAGTTTGATACTTCCCCTCCTTTTGGGTTTTATTTGCTTTCATCTTCTGTGTGTAGAATTCCTTGTAGAATCTTCTGTAGTGATGGCTTGGTGGTCATATATATTTATATATATTTTTTGGTTTCTGTTTTTATTGCTCCATCTTTTTTGTATGATAGTTTTGCTGGGTAGAGTATCCTGGGACTGAAATTATTTTCATTTAGTGCCCAAAATACCTCACTCCATGCCCATCAAAAGACCAAACCTGAGAATCATGGGCACTGAAGATGGAGAAGAGGTGCAAGCCAAAGGGATTAAAAATATATTCAATAAAATAATAACAGAAAATTTCCCAAATCTTGGGAAAGTTTTGCCCATTCAGGTATGGGAAGCCTCCAGAACACCAAGTAGACTTGACCAAAATAGAACCTCCCCACTGCATTTTATCATTAAAACAACAAGCACAGCTAACAAAGAAAGAATATTAATGCTCTAAGAGAGAAGAAACAAGTAACATGTAAAGGTAAATCCATCAAAATAACAGCAGATTTCTCAATGGAAACCTTAAAAGCAAGAAGGGAATGAAGTGAGGTATTTTGGGCACTGAATGAAAATAATTTCAGATAATGTACATTTATTATTGAGAGGTATGTACTTTTTTTTCCCTTTCTTATAGATTTGGTGGTTTAGTGATGCATAATGTCTGTTTTCCTACTTCTCATTTGTTTATCTATTCTGCTAGTGAAATTTATTCTTTCCTGAATTTCCATGCTGTGTATATCATTTTTCCTCTTTTGTGTATTGTATTTCTTTAAGTATTGTCTTTAATCATGCCTTAGTGGTCACAAATGACTTTATATTATGTTTATCATCATTGTTATTTCTCTTTTGATTTTAAGGCTAACTGCTGAATATACTGGTCTTGGTTTTCATCTATTTAGTTTTAGAGCTTGAAATACATCAGTCCCTGCTCTCCTGTCCTTTAGGTTTCTGATGAGAGGCCTGCTGTTACTCTGGTAGGATTTCTTTTTAAAATAATGTCACACTTTTGCTTTACAGATTTCAATATAATTTTTTCATTCTGTACTATTGACATTTAACTATAATATTATGTGGAGAGATCTTTTCTGGTCATGCCTATTTGAGGTTCTAAATGCCTCCTGTACTTTAGTGTCCATTTCTTTCCCTAGATTTGTGAAATTTTCTGTTATAATTTCATTGAAAAAATTTTCTGTCTTTCACTGTACTTTAGTTTCCTCTTCTACATTACATATTTATAGGCTTGGTCTATTAATTGTGTTCTGGAGCTTTAATGTTGTAGTCATGATTGCTTAGTGCTTTTTCATTATTGATGAAGGAATCCATTAATTACTCAATCTTGTCTTGGACCTCTGATATCTTTTTATTCCATTTGGTCTAATTTGTTGGAAATAATTTCCATTGAGTTTTAAATTTTTATTCATTGAGATTTTCATGTCCAAGATTTCTGCTGTTGTTTTTCCCATAATGTCTATCTCTTTACTGAATTCCTCATCCATGTTGCTATAATTCTCATCCAACTTGTTGAATTTCTCATTCAAACAATTAATTTATTTCTTTACTTATTCATCTGTTTATTTCAATTTTCTTTGAGGTCATTGATCATTTCAATTACTAGGCTTTAAATTTTTTTTGCATTTCAACCTTTCCAATATAATTGGATTCAGTTATTGAAGAGCTATGAATTTTTGGAGGAGTCATATTGTTTTTTTCATATTTCTCTTGTTTCTATGTTATGATTCATGCACATGTGGGGATGGATATATCATTTGACTTTATTTGGGGGTCTTCTTAGTGACCTGTTTTCAATTGAAGGCTCAATCCTCAGTACCACTCAGAGAAGGAGAAAACAAATAGCTCCATAATAGCAGCTGTGTCAAAAGAAATCATATATACCAATAAAATAAAATTCAATTAAGGGCAACTACTATACCACCCTTGACCATCAAAAACAAGGTGAAAAATAATGTAGAACAAACTATGAAGTGAAAAATTAATTGAGGTAAAAGTAATCATGGTCAATGAAATAAAGGATGGAAACAGAGAAATGGAAAAAATAAATAAGAAGAAAGATTAAATAGAAGAAGAAAAAGAAAATGGAAAGTAATGTGAAGAAGAAAAGAGAAAAAAGTTAAAAATATATTAACAAAATAAAGAAAATATACACAAATAAATTAAAGTTAAGAAGAGGAATAAAGGCAAAAAACATAAAATATTTAAAAAAATAAAATGAAAATGTTAACAAACCCAAATTGGAGAGGTTTCTTTCTGGACTGTTTAATATTGGAATCTTCTAGGTTTGTGAGGGGGAAGGTAGTGACTCATACCTATAGTCTATGGTAGTTCTGACTGTTCCAGTTGTTCCTGTATATAGACTCACAGTCAGGTCAGCCAAGGGTATTTTGTCAATGTCAGGGCTGCATTCATCTTAAAACTTCCTTCTTTGTGTGCTCAGAGCAGCTACTGGCCCCAAATAGCTTTGTGACCTGTGGGCTAGTCAGATTTCCACTTACTCCACAGGTTCCCCATTTGTGTTCCCAGGAGTTCCAAATATTCAAGCATTGGGATGTCTACCTAGTGTGTCAGCAGGGGAGAGAAGTAAACAGAGTACTGAGATCTGCATCGAAGGTGAGAGAACTGAGGGAGCCCACACTCTGCCTGCCAGTGTCAGTGCTTTGAGAGTAAACCACTCTGAAAGAGGGAGGAGGCTAGGGAAATTGAGCAAAGTTCTGAACCTGGGCTCAGAGGTTTCAGTTCTACTTAGTGGCAAACCACACACAGCAGGGAGGCAGTCCTGGAAGCCAGGCTGTCTGCTAGTAATGGCTTGGAAATTCTTAGTCTGAGCTCTGATCTTGGGCACTAGGGCTTTCTCCTTGCCACAGAGGGTGGGGCCACCAACTGCTATGGCCTTTCATTTTCCTTTTTTTTTTTTTTTGGTGGCGCTGGGGTTTGAACTCAGGGCCTCACACTTGCTAGGCAGGTGCTCTTACCGCTTGAGCCACTCCACCAGCCCGCTGCTATGGCCTTTCGTGTCTGACCCCCCTGCTACCTAAACTTCTCAGTGGGTCCATGTCTAACCCTTCCCCTCTTCGTGGCTATATCCCACCCAGACATTGTGGGAAGGTATCCCCAGACAATCTAGCATGTGATCATTATTTGTTTTCAAGTCCCCAGAGTAGTTCAGTCTCAAACAATAGGCCCTTCTCAAAGTGTTGCCTGGCAGTAGCTCTCTGATATATAGAGAGTGATGAAATGGATTTCTTTTCCAATTCTTTCCTACGACACAGGTGGAGTCACTGTCACACCACATCCCAGCACTGAATTTAAGGCTGCTAGGGATCCCAGTTGGTTTTACAAGGGCTTCCTGGCTTATCTTGGGGTTGTAGTCTCAATCTCTCTTCTTAGGTAGCAGGTGCTGTAGTTGGAGCTGTGGGATATTTCCTACTTTTGCTTTGCATTGTTTTATGTTTATCTGTGCTTTTCAGATGTCCTGTGATCTCTTTCATGATTACTGATGAAATCCTTTAACCTTTAATATTTAATCTTTCTATAATTTATAATAGATCAAAACATCACCTTGTACCCAATAAGTATACCAAAGTATTATTTGTTAAATTAATTAACTCACTAAAAAATAAAATTAAACTTTTGCTTATATTGAACTTGATTTCCCTTACTGTAGACCCAGTGTCAAAATTTGCTCCAGCATGCTTCTCCTTTAAGTTAGATTCCTCAATTTATCTCTTTGGAATATTGTCTCTCCTTTGTTCCCCTGTCTCTTCTCATTCACAGAGTTGCATGGAGGAAGCTTCTAATTTACCATCTTACCCCAGAAGTTCTTGAATTAGTTTTACAATGCTAAAAACATTTGCAGATACTCAAGTTAAAGATTAGACTAGAAGCAAGAGGAACACTCTGCATCTGTTGCAGGAGTGTCAAGAGGATTATACATGTCAAAATTTAAGAAGTGTCATAGTGGCTGTGCAGATGGAAAGAAGTATAGTACTTATAAGAATATCACAGATCACAGAAGTGTAGTCCAGGCATTTCTTTAGACTATAGTAACTCATGGAAAGTATTGTACAACCATAATTTCATTACAATTAGGTCATTGGAAGATGTTTACCATTTAGTATAGAACATAGATATCCCAAACACTTAATATTTGGCTATTCTTGCAACATATTGCAAAATGATTACTCAAATGTAGTAAAAATATAAATTAATACAGCTATGATGGTTTTCCAAATAACTAAAAATAGAATTAGCATACAATCCAGAAATCCTACTTCTGGTTATATATCTAAGACACTTGAAGTTGGTATGTCATATAGATATCTGTGCTGCCATGTTCATTTCAGCATTATTCAAAATAGCTAAGATGTGAAAGCAAATTAAATTTCCATCAGCAAACAAATGAAAAAAGAAAATATGGCTTATATATACAATAAAATATTATATATCCTGTAAAAATAAGAAAATAATGTAATTTGCAATAATATTAGTGGAACTGGAGGACATTATTCTAAGTGAAACATATTACATGATCTCAGTCTTATGTGGAATCTAAAACAATCTATCTCCTAGAAACAGGGTAGAGTGATAGTTAAAAGAGGCCTTTATATAATGTATAAGAGCTTAAAATATCACACTGTCATTCAGGAATATTAACAAGTAAATTATATATGTATATATATATATAATTATAAGTAAATATATATAAATATAAGTAAATTATATATGTATATATATAATTCACTTATAATTAATTTATATAATGTATTGCATATGAGTATATAATTTATTTGTTAATTGAAATAAATTAATTGACTCATAAAATAGAATTAAACATATACTACCTTATTGCACATGAATCCTTATACCAGGGACCCAAAATTTGCTCCACCATGTTCTCCCTCAGAGTTGAAGGCCATTTCTTACTGAAGTCAGTCTGGTAAAGTTGACTGGAGCACTAAAAACTTCCAATAATTTATCCAAATACCATACTTTAAATCAAGGATAATCATCTGAACAGAGTTGTGCTTTCGATCAAATGGACCTTGCATACATACATAGAACATTTGGTCTACCAGAAGTAGAACATGCATTCTTCTCAAGTGCATGTGGGGCATTCTCCAGGAGATATCATATGTTAGGCAATAAAACAAGTCTTTAAAAATGAAGATGATTGAAAGAATATCAAGTATTTTAATGAAACTAGCAATAAATTATAGAAAGAACTTGAAAATTTACAAATATGTGGGAACTATGAAACCTCTCATGAACAACCAATGTTTTTAAAAAGATCAAAAGAGAAATAGAAAAGGTATCTTAAGAAAATCATGCTAAAATTTACAGGATGCAAAACGCAGTCCTAAGAGGGAGCTTGAGCTTGGCGGAATAGGTTCTGCCTAGAAGCAGGGGGCGGGGGAAAGGGAGGTGGCCCAAACTGAGTAAATGTAAATATGATAAAAATTTAAAAAACACAAAAAATAGAATCAGATGAAAAAACCCCTTAAACTTAGAGCCTCAAATAGCCAGTACAAGAATAACAAACTAATCCTAAAGTTAGAAGAAGGAAGAAAACAACAAACATCAGAGCAGAAATGTATAAAACGGGGACTAGAAACCAATATAAAAGTTCTATGTAAAATTGATAAACTTTATTAGAAAAGAAAAAAAAGAAGACACAAATAAAAACAGAAATGAAAGAGGATATATTATAATTGATACCACAGAAATACAAAGGATTATGAGAGAAATAGAAAAGGTATCTTAAGAAAATCATGCTAAAATTTACAGGATGCAAAAAGCAGTCCTAGGAGGGAGTTAGCCCGTGACAGAATACACAGCATCAATCAGGATCAAACCCTGAGACATCCTGGACTCATAGTCCATGGAAAGCCTCCCTACACTGTGCCACACTGTAAACAACAGTACCATTTCTACCTGCCAGCCAGCTCTAAAGCTGTCTGTGAGAAACTGCAAAAGATATGCACCATGTGTGGCTCCCCTGTTCACCCCCTCACCCCGGACCACCCCAGGAAAATAATCCAACACAGCCCCTGGGCAGAATGAACCCCGCCCCCCACAGCAAAACTTAAAGCCATAAACAGCAAACTGTAATCTAACATCAACATTGGAGGTGAGGGTGAAACGCTGATCCCACCCTGGAGAACAGGGGAGGGACAAAGAGCTGATCTCTCACTGATGAACCTTCAGGGGTGTGGCAAGGAACCAAGCTCTCAATGTCAAACTCTAGTGATGTGGCATAAAGCAGCAAAGGCTGAGAACAGAGGTGGGCCAACAAGCCAACCACCTAGAGGAACCACCAGCACCAAGCAGAGATCAGGAGAAGCATAAAGGCTGAGAGTGGAGCAACAAACTAACCTCCCAAAGCAGAGCAGGAGGTGAATTCCAGAGCTGATCTGCAGGACAGAGGGCAGCATTCAAAACTGAATTGCCCAACCTTGCTGGGGGAGGAGCTGACCAAATAGAGCTGCAGCTGAAGAACAACTCAGCTGCCACCTGCTGAAAACAGCTGTGACAATACTGCATGAGCTGTCAACCTTACCTCACCTTACAACTCCAACTAATTTTGTGGACAGAAGGTCCTAAAACCACTCACAAGCCAGTTACCTGATGAGACCACATCAGAGTCTCTGCTTGAACACCAATACCAGAATTGGACATATAAGGAATAACTCCAGAATTTTTATCAATAGACTGAGCTTTCTGAGGTTCCTGAACCTGGTGGGTTTTTTTGTTTCTTTTTTCTTTCTTTCTTTTTAAATTCCTATATTATTAACTCCATCATCACTATTCTTTTATCCCTATTCTCATCCTCTCCACTCTCCCTGTTTCTCCTGTACTACAATCCATTGCTCCCCCTCCCAACTACTATTTCTGCCCTTTCTCATCCACTCTTTCCCCTGTCTTCAACCTCTCTCTCCCACCCTCCCACAACCTGTCACCATACTACCCCTCCCTCCTGCACACTCACTACCTGCTGACTAGCCTACTGTGCCAACTGCACACAACCCCAGCCCCCTATAATCCCTGATACAAATACCTTCCACTACAACAACAGAAATACACCCAAGCACACACAAGGGCCACAAAACCAGCAGCCCCTATAACTCTTAACCCACCCACCCACTACTTTTCCCACCTCCTTTTTGATGCCACCTTTACCCATAATCTATAACTAACCTACCTATTTGTATTCCTTTTATTTCTTCTTCCTGCCTAATTGCTCTGGCTAGGAATTCTAGGACTGTGTTGAATAGGAGTGGGGATAGTGGGCACCTGTGTCTCATTCCTGATTTTAGGGGAAATGATTTCAGTTTTTTCCCACTAAGCATGATGTTGGCTGTAGGTTTGTCATATATAGCTTTTATAATTTTGAGGTACTTTCCTTCTATTCCTAGTTTTCTTAGAGCTTTTATCATAAAGTGGTGTTGGATCTTGTTGAAGGGTTTTTCTGCTTCTATTGAGATGATCAAGTGGCTTTTGTATTTGCGTCTATTAACATGCTGTATTACATTTCTAGATTTGTGTATGTTGAACCATCCCTGCATCCCTGGGATTAAGCTGACTTGGTCATGGTGAATGATCCTTCTTATGTGTTGTTGGATTTGGTTTGCCATTATTTTATTGAGTATTTTTGCATCGATGTTCATTAAGGAGATTGGCCTATAGTTCTCCTTTTTGGAGGTGTATTTGTCTGGTTTTGGGATAAGTGTAATACTGGCTTCATAAAATGAGTTAGGCAGTGTTCCTTCCTTTTCTATTTCATAGAACAGTTTAAGGAGGGTTGGTATTAGTTCTTCTTTAAAGGTGTGATAGAATTCAGCAGAGAATCCATCAGGTCCTGGACTTTTCTTTTTGGGGGAGACTCTTGATTGCTGCTTCAATTTCATTTTGTGTTATAGATCTATTCAGGTGATTAATATCCTCTTGGTTCAATTTTGGATGGTCATAAGTATCTAGAAATTTGTCCATTTCCTCAAGATTTTCAAATTTATTAGAATATAGGTTCTCATCAGAGAACTATATGATTATAGTTCTGATCATTTCCTGGATGATTTCCTGGATTTCTGTGGTATTTGTTGTTATCTCCCCTTTTGCATTTCTGATTTTACTGATCTGGGTTTTTTCTTTCCTTATTTTAGTCAGGTTTCCGAGGGGTCTGTCAATCTTATTTGTTTTTTCAAAGAACTATCTTTTTCTTTCATTGATTCTTTGTATGGTTTTTTGTTGTTTTTTCTATTGCATTAATTTCAGCCCTTATTTTTATTATTTCTCTCTTTCTGCTTGTTTTGGTATTTGCTTTTTCTTGTTTTTCTAGGAGTTTGAGATGTAGCATTAGGTCACTCATTTGAGATCTTTCTGTCCTTTTAATGTATGCACTCATGGCTATAAACTTTCCCTTAGAACTCCCTTTGCTGCGCCCCATAGGTTCCGGTAAGTCATGTTTTCAGTTTCATTACTTTACAGGAACATTTTAATTTCCTTTTTTATTTCATCAATGACCCATTGATCATTGAGCAATGTGTTGTTCAGCTTCCAATTGTTTGCATGTTTTCTACTGTTGTTTTTGTTGTTGACTTCTAGTTTAAATGCATTGTGATCGGATAGAATGCATGAGATTATTTTTATTTTCTTATATTTGCTGAGGCTTGCTTTGTGCCCTAAGATTTGATCAGTTTTGGAGAAGGTTCCATGGACTGCTGAGAAGAATGTATATTGTGCAGAAGTTGGATGAAATATTCTGTAGACATTAGCTAGGTCCATTCGATCTATGATATGATTTATTTCTAGAATTTCGTGATTGACTTTTTGTTTGGATGACCTATCTATTGGTGAGAGGAGGGCATTAAGTTCTCCCACTACCACTGTGTTGGAGTCTATGTATGTTTTTGGTCCTTGAGAGTATGTTTGATGAGATTGGGAGCATTGACGTTGGGTGCATATAGGTTGATAATTATTTCCTTTCGGTGTATTTCACCTTTTATTAGTATGGAGTGTCCTTCTTTATCTCATTTGATCAATATAAGTTTGAAGTCTACTTTGTCCAAGATAAGTATTTTTCCTCCTTCCTGTTTTCCGGGGCCATTGGCTTGGTAAATCTTCTTCCAGCCTTTCACCTTAAGCCAGTGCTTGTTTCTGTCAATGAGATGGGTCTCCTGTAAGCAACAGATTGTTGGATCTTCCTTTTTAATCCAGTTTTCCAAATGGTGTCTTTTGATGGGGGAGTTAAGTCCACTAACAATCAGTGCTAGTATTGATAGGTATGTGGTGATTTCTGTCATTTAGTTGTTTTTGTTGTTTAAGGTTTGATTGTGTGCAGCTGAATCAATGTTACTCTCTACTTTCTTGTCTTTTCTTCTCCTGCAGTTTGGTACTGCCAGCCCTTTCATGGTTTTGATTGCTTTCATTTTCTGTATGCAGAATTCCTTGAAGAATCTTTTGTGGTGATGGTTTGGTGGTCATATATTGTTTTAATTTCTGCTTATCATGGAAGACTTTTATGGCTCCATCTATTTTGAATGATAGTTTTGCTAGGTAGAGTATCCTAGAGTTGAAGTTATTTTCATTCAGTGCCCAGAAGATGTTGCTCCATGCTCTTCTTGCTTTTATGGTTTCTGTTGAGAAATCTGCTGTCATTTTGATGGGTTTACCTATGTATGTTATTTGTTTTTTCTCTCTTACAGCTTTCAATATTCTTTCTCTATTTTCTGTGCTTGTTGCTTTAATGATAATATGTTGTGGGTAGTTCTATTTTGGTCAAGTCTGTTTGGTGTCCCAGAGGTTCCTGTACCTGAATGGGCATAGTTTTCTCTTGATTTGTGAAATTTTCTGTTATCATTTTGTTGAATATTTTATGAATTCCTTTGATTGCACCTCTTATCCTTCTTCAATGCCTATGATTCTCAGGTTTGGTCTTTTGATGGATTTGGTGAGTTCCTGCATATTCCTTTCACAGGTCTTGAGTTGTTTGACTAACAGCTTTTCAGTTTTTACTTTAATTTTCATTTCATCTTCAAGTCCTGAGATTCTGTCTTCTGCTTGCTCTAGTCCGCCAGAGTGGCCTTCCATTGTGTTTTGTATTTCTGTTTCATTCTTCTTTCTGGGGTTTTCTATATCATGGGTCACATCCTCTTTAATATTGTCATTTTTTTCTTTAATTCATTTATCTCTCTATTTATAGTGTTCTCTGTTTCACTTTGGTGTTTATTTAAGGCTCCTATGAGTTCATTTATTTGTTTTTGTGTCTTCTCATATTCTTTAATTTTGTTGTCTTGGAATTTTTTGAGTGCCTCTTGTATGTTTTGGTTGACCATGTCTAATAACATCTCCATGAAATTCTCAGTGATTACTTGCATGATTTCTTCTTTCAGAGTGTTTTTGTGGACTTCATTGGGTTCCTTGGCATAATTTATCTTTGTTTTGTTGGAGTTTGGAATTGGGTATCTATTTTCTTCATTTCCCTCTGAATCCTGTATTAAATTACTTTTGTGGGGAGAATGGTTTTCATCCCCTTTTCTTCTTCCCATTGCTCCACTTGGTTGTGTAACTATGTTCTTGATAGGCTATTGGTTGTTTCAGTCACCTGTTTTCTTTTCCTTGGTTTAATTTTGTTTTGTGGATGTGTTGGGTTTTAGGTTAGTGTATGTATGCTGTTTCTGTCCCTGGTCTGTGTGTAATTTAGTATTACTAACTCACAATAGTAAAACTAACAAAACAAAGAAAGAAAAAAAATGAAGTCAAAGAAATCAACAGGGAGAGGTGGACAAACAAACAGGGTACAAAGAAGTAAACAAAAACATAAGAATTCCATTTTCGTGAACAATTGAATTTTAGTCTTAGTAGTTCTGGTGTTACTCCTTAAGCATCCAGTCTTGGTGTTGGTATTTAAGCAGACCCTTTGTCTTATTCTTGCCAGGTGGTTGGGGAGACTCACCAGTTTTTTTTCCTGACTTTCAGTGGCAGCTGCTTAGTCAGCTCTTAACTCAATGAGGTGTGGCTTGTCTTCAGGTTCTGGAGATTAGCTCTGTAGCCCATCAGCCATCCTGCTTTGGGGTTGGGTTTTCACTGTGTTGGTTTATTGGGGGCTTATTTCTTTGCCTTGCCACCTTTCTCTGGGGCAAGGTCAGAGATCCATCAGCTGGCTCCCTGTTGTCAGTGTGTTATGCTGGTTTGTTGACTGTTTTTTAATTTTGCAACATTGTTTGACTTTAGATGTTGCTCACTGGCTCAGGAGATGAGCTTTGTGGACCACTATCTGCCTTATTTCAGGCAGCAGCTTATCACCCACCCACTGTCTGCCCTTCTGCCTTTCCAGTCTTTGTTGACTGAAAGTTCCCACAGAAATCAGCTCCTTGCTCTTCCTCCCTTCTCTGGTACACTTACAGCACCTTGCCCCTTCTCCTGTTGTTCCTTTTCAGTTCCTTGTTTATTATTCAGTTCTTCTTATTATTATTTTTGCTGGGTGGGGGATCAGTCTGTCCAGGGGAATATGCTGGTTTATCCCAGGGGTGGCTGTGGGAATACTGCATGACACTTATTTGCTCACCTGTTGGTCTGCTGGATGTCTCCCAAGCAGGTTTGGAGCCAGCATCTGGTGACACAGGAGCTCTCCTGTTTTCTCAGTGTAAAGTGGTGTGGAGAAGCTTTGTACAGGCTGGTGCTTTTTTTCTGCCAAGTGTGGCTGCAGTGTCTCAGCAAGATTTTTTATTTATGGAGCTCATGCTGTCTGCTTCTACACTCTAGTTACCATCATGGATCCTCCAATACTGTGACAGGGAACACCACACAATGTTACAGGGTGCACGTGAACCCAATGGGGACTCCGAGAGGGTCACAACCTCAGGGCAGAACCTGACGCTAATTTATCTGGAAACAAGGAGTCTATCAGACCTTTAAGAACTAATGCCAATATTCCTCAAGCTATTCCAAGAAATAGAAAGTAAAGGAACACTACCAAACACTTCAGATAAAGCTAGTATCACACTCATTCTAAAACTGGACAAGGACACAACAAAATAAGAGAATTATAGATCAATTACTGCAATGAGCAAAGATGCAAAACATTCTCAATGAAATGCTTGCAAACCAAATTTAGCAGTGCATTATAAAGATCATGCACCATGATCAAGTTGGCTTCATTGCAGTATGCAAAAATGTTTCAACATATGTAAATCAATAAATGAAATAAAGCTATAAACAGAACCAAGGACAAAAATCACATGATCATCTCAACTGATGCAGAAAAATTCAACACTTTTTCATGATGAAAACTCTAAAGAAACTAGGAATAAAGGATTGTACATCTACATAAAGGTTATATTTGAAAAACCTATAACCAACCTATAACAAATTGGAAAAATCTAAAACCCTTTCTTCTAAACTGAAGAAGGAGATAAGGGTGTCCCCTTTCTCTACTGCTATGCAATATAACACTGGACTTTCTATCTAGACCAATAAGGCAAGATAAAGAAATAAGGAGTCAAATAGGGAATAAAGAAGTAGAATTATTCCTATTTACATATGATATCACTCTCTCTATATATAAAAGACCCTAATGATTCCACCAACAAATTCCTAGAGCTGACAAACACTTTTGGCAATGTAGCAGGATATAAAATTGGCACATAAAAATCAGTGGATTTTCTAGCTGGGAGGCCAGCCTGAGCAAATAGTTGACAAGACCTCATCTCCAAAAACCAAAACAACAACAACAAAACCCAGAACAAAATGGACAGGAAGTGTGGCTCAAGTGATAGAACAGATGTTTTGCAATCACCAAGTCCTGAGTTCAAACCCTAGCTCCACCAAAAAAAAAAAAGGCCTCAGTAGTTTTTCTATATAAAACAATGAACAGGCTAAGAAAGCAATTAGAAAAACTATCCAGTCCACATTAGCCTCAAAAAATTAGAATACATAGATATAAACTTAACCAAGGAAGTGAAAGACCTTTACAATGAAACTACAAAACCTTAAAGAAAGAAATTGAAGTGATACTAAAAGGTGGGAAGGTCTCCAGTATTCATGAATGGGCAGAATTAATATTGTGAAATGATCTGTAGAAAGGAAGCTGCAGATTCAATGCAATGGCCATCAAAATTCCAATGTCATACTTGCATTTCTGTGTTTACTGAAGCTGTCTTAACAATAGCCAAATTGTGGAATCAGCTGAGGTGCACAACAACCAACAAATGTTAAAAGAAAATGTGTAGTATATGCACACACACACACACACACACACGGAATATTACTCAGCCACAAAGAAAAATGAAATTACTTCACTTTCAGGGAAGTAAATAGAAGTGAAGATCATGCTGAATATGATAAGCCAAGTTTAAAGGGTCAAATAATGCATGTTCTCACTCATTTGTAGAGCCTAGACCTAAAATGGTGATCATGATGATAATGGCCATGATTGTACCTGGGAAACTCTCTGGAGGAGGGAAGGGAATCAGCCAGAGCAGCATGGAGGAAAAGAAAGGATACTGAGGGCTGAAAAGGATGGGAGTAT
Source organism: Castor canadensis (assembly GCF_047511655.1). NCBI lineage: Eukaryota > Metazoa > Chordata > Mammalia > Rodentia > Castoridae > Castor > Castor canadensis. The sequence continues at coordinate 146,314,131 of NC_133386.1, forward strand.
GCTACATGCATCTATATGAAGAAAACATAAAGAAACCCACCAAACAATGTTGAAAGAGGGGGGAAGAAGGAGAAGGGGAAAGAGAATATAACAGAGGTGGTGAACATAGCCAAGGTACACTACACACATGTGTGTACTTATCACGATAAAATCCCTTCATATTCTTAATGTATGATAAATCATAAACAAAATTTAAAAAGAAAACACTGGCAAGAGTTGACACTGCACTCTAGAGTCCAGAGCCAGAATGGAGGAGAATTCCTTTCTCTACACAAGACCTCAATCTTTTCTCTCATCTGATTAGAGAAGACCTTTCTATATTATGGAGAGTAACCTGTTTCATTCAATGTCTGCTAACTTAAATATTAATCACATCTTTAAAAATACCATTAGAGCAACATGGGTTGGGTCAAAAAATTGTGCCCCATGTCCTATTCAAATTAACACATAAAATTAATGACCATTGGGAGATTGCAAGACGGCAGCTAGAGGGAGGAAGCAGAAAGCATGCCTCCTATAGTGAAATCTTGGAGAGATGCTGGAGACACACCTTGTAGGCAAAACCACTGAGAAGAAGCAAAACTTTGACCCCTCCACACCTCCAGCCGGCGTAGAGCATCTCCACTTCACGTTAAATGGAGAAACCAGGAGGGCCCCCAGGCCACCAGTCACCCATGCCCAGATGGCTTGGGAAAACGTGGACAAGGTGAGCTAAGCAATACCATGGTACTCCCACAGACAACCCTGGGCCCAGCATAGCCCCCTGGACAGACCGACCTCCACCCGGGGAAAAAAGAGAAACCGAGTAATAAGCAATAAGAACAATAAATACATGTGGGAAAAAGGGTGGGGTGCACTGAGCACCGAACATTGGGGGAAGGGAATCCTTCCCGGAACTGTAAATAACCATGCCGGGGCTGGCTGGAGAGGCTCTGGCGGGAGCAGGGGCGTGCACCCAGCAACCAGGAGCAGGAAAGCTTGTGAGAGTGGCAGAGGGAGGAAAACTCCACAGGAGAGAGGGGAAGACCCACTTCCAATGTGAGCTGTAAACAAACATGCAGGCCTGAGAAAGCGGGTGCAGTGTCACCTCCTCCAGTGTGCTTGGAAAGGGGAAAGCTTGTAGCAGAGGCTCATGCACAGGAGAACTCTGAGTAAACAAAGCATGCAGGGCCAGGTGAGTGTTAAGCTCACCCTTGAGATCTGCATAAATAACATCTCCAGCAATAGCAGGCTGACAGCAGCGGGCAGGCAAGCCACAGCTGCAGATACCATTCACAGAACTGTCTCCAGACACTTTTTTTTTTCCTTCTCTCTCCCTATCTTTGATGAGAAAACAACCGAACTACACCTCCATGCTGAAAAACTTACTGAAACTGTATTGCATTTGAACTTGGGACACTTTGTGGGGTTTTTTTGTGTGTGCAGTTTTGTTCTACTTTATGCATCCCCTTTGATGAGACAACTACAGAACAATATCTGAGGCACCATCTCCAGGATTGGAGACTGGGATGGACACCAAAATTATTAAGACTGAAACTTCATTGCATTTGAACTTGGAGATTTTTAAAAATTTTTCTTATTTTCTATTTTTCATTTTGTTTTATTTTATATATATATATATTTCTTTCATTTACTTATTTTTTATTTTTATTCTTATCTTTATTCTTTTTATTTTTTTCTTTTCAATCCTCTCTCTGTCTCCCTAATGCATGTTCAGCTTACTGTCGATTAGTACACTAACGCTCCCTGTTTAAACCTTTGAAACTTTTTGTTTGATTCCTTGTTTTGTTTTTTCCTACTTGTCTGTTTATTTGCTTTTCCTTTTTCTTTAACTTCTTGCTTTCCATCTCCTCTCACCCTTCCATTCTAAATATTACCATTATTATTATTACAAGCTAGAAAATACTTAATTGCACACAGTACAGGGACAGTAACAACATCAAGGACAATGACGGGAAGACAGAAAAAACAGGGAAACCAGTTTCCCCACAGCAAAAAATTAGTACAGGAACCAGAGGGGAATGAAGAAAACAGATACTTAGATCCAGACTCCAACAAAATGAAGATAAATTATGCCAAAGGACCCAATGAAGCCCACAAGAATAATTTAAAAGAAGACATAGTACAGGTACTCAATGAGAATTTTATAGAGATGATACTGGATATGGTCAACCAAAATGTACAGGAGACACTCAAGAAATTCCAAGACAACAAAAATAGAGAATTTGAAAAAGCAAAACAAGAAATAAAGGAAACCATAGAAGCACTGTATAAACACCAAAGTGAAACAGAGAACACAATTAATAAACAGATAAATGAACTCAGGAAAAAAATAGACAACATTACAGAGGAAACCACCCAGGATATGAAAAACCTCAGAAAAAAGAACGAATCAGAACTGCAAAACAAAATGGAAGGCCAATCCAGCAGAATAGAACAAACAGAAGATAGAATCTCAGAACTTGAAGATGAAGTGGTAATTAAAGGAAAAACTGAAGAACTATTAATTAAACAACTCAAGACCTGTGAAAAGAAAATGCAAGAACTCACCGACTCCATCAAAAGACCAAACTTGAGAATCATGGGCATTGAAGAAGGAGAAGAGGTGCAAGCGAAGGGAATACATAACATATTCAACAAAATAATAACAAAAAATTTCCCAAATCTAGAGAAAGATATTCCCATACAGATGCAAGAGGCCTCCAGGACACCAAACAGACCAGATCAAAATAGAACTACCCCACGACATATCATCATTAAAACAAAAGTTCAGAAACTAAGGAAAGAATATTGAAGGCTGTAAGAGAGAAAAAAAAATAACATACAAAGGTAAACTCATCAAAATCACAGCAGACTTCTCAACAGAAACATTAAAAGCAAGAAGAGTGTGGGGTGAGATCTTCCGGACACTGAGTGAAAATAAAATTCAACCCCAGGATACTCTATCCAGCAAAACTATCATTCAAAATAGATGGAGCAATAAAAGTCTTCCATGATAAGCAGAAACTAAAACAATATGTGACCACAAAGCCATTACAAAGGATTCTTCAAGGGATTCTGCACACAGAAAGTGAAACCCAACTTAACCATGAAAAGACAGGCAACACCAAACCACAGGAAAAGAAAAAGCAAGAAAATAGAGAGTAACCTCAACTTAGGTACACACAATCAAACCTTCCAACAACTAAGACAACTAAATGACAGGAATCACCACATACCTATCAGTACTAACACTTAATATTAACAGACTTGATTCTCCCATCAAAAGGCACCACTTGACAAAATGGATTAAAAAGGAAGATCCAACTATTTGTTGCTTACAGGAGACCCATCTTACCGACAGAAATAAGCATAGGCTTAGGATGAAAGGCTGGAAGAAGATTTACCAAGCCAACGGCTCCCGAAAACAAGCAGGTGTAGCAATAATTATCTCTGACAAAGTAGATTTCAAACCTACATTGATCAAACGAGATAAAGAAGGACATTCCATACTAATAAAAGGGGAAATAGACCAAAAGGAAATAATAATCACCAACCTGTATGCACCCAATGTCAATGCACTCAATTTCATCAAACATACCCTGAAAGACCTAAAAGTATATATTAACGCCATATATTAATGGGAAACTTTAATACCCCATTATCATCAACAGATAAGTCATCAAACAAAAAATTAATAAAGAAATCCAAGATCTAAAATATACAATAAATCAAATGGACCTACTTGATGTCTACAGAACATTTCATCCAACTTCAACACAATATACATTCTTCTCAGCAGCCCATGGAACCTTCTCCAAAATAGATCATATCCTAGGGCACAAAGCAAGCCTCAGCAAATATAAGAAAATAGAAATTATACCGTGCATACTATCTAATCACAATGCAGTAAAAGTAGAACTCAACAACAAAAGTAAAGACAAAAAATATGCAAACAGCTGGAAACTAAATAACTCATTACTTCATGAACAATGGATCATTGGTGAAATAAAAGAGGAAATTAAAAAGTTCCTGGAAGTCAATGAAAATGAAAACACAACCTACTGGAACCTATGGAACACAGCAAAGGCAGTCCTGAGAGGAAAGTTTATAGCCATGAGTGCATATATTAAAAAGACTGAAAGATCCCAAATCAATGACCCAATGATACATCTCAGACTCCCAGAAAAACAAGAACAAGCAAATCCCAAAACAAATAGAAGGAGAGAAATAATAAAAATAAGAGCTGAAATCAACAAAATAGAAACCAAAAAAACCATACACAGAATTAATGAAAGTAAAAGTTGGTTCTTTGACCCCTGGCAAACCTGACTAAAATGAGGAGAGAAAAAACCCAAATTATTAGAATCAAGAATGCAAAAGGGGAGATAGTAACAAACACCATGGAAGTCCAGGAAATCATCAGAGACTACTTTGAGAACCTATATTCAAATAAATTTGAAAATCTTAAAGAAATGGACAGATTTCTAGATACATATGATCATCCAAAACTGAACCAAGAGGGAATTAATCACCTGAATAGACCTATAATGCAAAATGAAATTGAAGCAGCAATCAAGAGTCTCCCCAAAAAGAAAAGTCCAGGACCTGATGGATTCTTTGCTGAATTCTATCACACCTTTAAAGAAGAACTGATACCAACCCTCCTTAAACTGTTCTATGAAATAGAAAGGGAAGGAAAACTGCCAAACACATTTAATGAAGCCAGTATTACACTTATCCCAAAACCAGGCAAACACACCTCCAAAAAGGAGAACTATAGGTCAATCTCCTTAATGAATTTGACACAAAAATCCTCAACAAAATAATGGCAAACCGAATTCAGCAACACATCAAAAAGATTATTCACCACGACCAAGTAGGCTTCATCCCAGGGATGCAGGGGTGGTTAAACATATGAAAATCAATAAACGTAATAAACCACATTAACAGAAGCAAAGACAAAAACCACTTGATCATCTCAATAGATGCAGAAAAAGCCTTTGATAAGATCCAACACCATTTCATGATAAAAGCTCTAAGAAAACTAGGAATAGAAGGAAAGTACCTCAACATTATAAAAGCTATATATGACAAACCTACAGCCAGCATTATACTTAGTGGAGAAAAACTGAAACCATTCCCTCTAAAATCAAGAACCAGACAAGGATGCCCACTATCTCCACTCCTATTCAACATAGTACTAGAATTCCTAGCCAGAGCAATTAGGCAAGAAGAAGGAATAAAAGGAATACAAATAGGTAAAGAAACTGTCAAAATATCCCTATTTGCAGATGACATGATCCTATACCTTAAAGACCCAAAAAACTCTACTCAGAAGCTTCTAGACATCATCAATAGCTATAGCAAGGTAGCAGGATATAAAACCAACATAGAAAAATCATTAGCATTTCTATACACTAACAATGAGAAAACTGAAAAAGAATGTATGAAAACAATTCCAATTACAATAGCCTCACAAATAATCAAATACCTAGGTGTAAACCTAACAAAAGATGTGAAAGACCTCTACAAGGAAAACTCTACACTTCTGAAGAAAGAGATTGAGGAAGACTATAGAAAGTGGAGAGATCTCCCATGCTCATGGATTGGTAGAATCAACATAGTAAAAATGTCTATACTCCCAAATGTAATCTACATGTTTAATGCAATTTCCATCAAAATTCCAATGACATTCATTAAAGAGATTGAAAAATCTACTGTTAAATTTATATGGAAACACAGGAATCCACGAATAGCCAAGGCAATACTCAGTCAAAAGAACAATGCAGGAGGTATCACAATACCTGACTTCAAACTATATTACAAAGCAATAACAATAAAAACAGCATGGTAATGGCACAAAAACAAGACATGAAGACCAGAGGAACAGAATAGAGGACCCAGATATGAAGCCACACAGCTATAACCAACTTGTCTTTGACAAAGGTGCTAAAAATATACAATGGAGAAAAAGCAGCCTCTTCAACAAAAACTGCTGGGAAAACTGGTTAGCAGTCTGCAAAAAACTGAAACTAGATCCATGTATATCACCCTATACTAATATTAACTCAAAATGGATCAAAGATCTTAATATCAGACCACAAACTCTAAAGTTGATACAGGAAAGAGTAGGAAATTCTCTGGAGTTAGTAGGTATAGGTAAGAAACAAAGAAAACTGAAAGACATAAACCACAGCAACTAAGAGATAGCATAGATAAATGGGACCTCATAAAACTAAAAAGCTTCTGTTCATCAAAAGAAATGGTCTCTAAACTGAAGAGAACACCCACAGAGTCAGAGAAAATATTTGCCAGCTACACATCAGACAAAGGACTGATAACCAGAATATATATGGAACTTAAAGAACTAAATTCTCCCAAAACTAATGAACCAATAAAGAAATGGGCAAGTGAACTAAACAGAACTTTCTCAAAAGAAGAAATTCAAATGGCCAAAACACTTACGAAGAAATGCTCACCATCTCTAGCAATAAAGGAAATGCAAATGAAAACCACACTAAGATTGCACCTCACCCCTGTTTGAATAGCCATCATTAGCAACACCACCAAGAACAGGTGTTGGCAAGGATGCGGGGGAAAAGGAACCCTCTTACACTGTTGGTGGGGATGTAAACTAGTACAACCACTCTGGAAAAAATTTGGAGGCTACTTAAAAAGCTAAACATTGATCTACCATTTGATCCAGCAATACCACTCTTGGGGATATACCTAAAAGACTGTGACACAGGTTATTCCAGAGGCACCTGCACATCCATGTTTATTGTGGCACTATTCACAATAGCCAAGTTATGGAAACAGCCAAGATGCCCCACCACTGACGAATGAATTAAGAAAATGTGGTATCTATACACAATGGAATTTTATGCAGGCATGAAGAAGAATGAAATGTTATCATTCGCTGGTAAATGGATGGAATTGGAGAACATCATTCTGAGTGAGGTTAGCCTGGCCCATAAGTCCAAAAATCGTATGTTCTCCCTCACATGTGGACATTAGATCAAGGGCAAACACAACAAGGAGATTGGACTTTGAGCACATGATAAAAGCGAGAGCACACAAGGGAGGGGTGAGGATAGGTAAGACACCTAAAAAATTAGCTAACATCTGTTGCCCTTAATGCAGAGAAACTAAAGCAGATACCTTAAAAGCAACTGAGGCCAATAGGAAAAGGGGACCAGGAACTAGAGAAAAGGTTAGATCAAATAGAATTAACCTAGAAGGTAACACATACACAGAGGAAATTAATGTGAGTCAACTCCCTGTTTTGCTATCCTTATCTCAACCAGCAAAAACACTTGTTCTTCCTATTATTGCTTATATTCTCCCCAATAAAATTAGAGATAAGGGCAAAATAGTTTCTGCTGGGTATTGAGGGGGTGGGGGAGAGAGGGGGCAGAGTGGGTGGTAAGGGAGGGGGGTGGGGGCAGGGGGGAGAAATGACCCAAGCCTTGTATGCACATATGAATAATAAAACAATAAAAAAATAAAAATTAAAAAAAATTAACCACCATTGGGACAATACTATAAACTAAATGTAGGAGGGAGCAGCTTAAAGTAGAAGTACTGATAATGAAGTATAAAGAAACAGTAGATTAATATTGGATTCAGAATATACAAGACTTCATAACTGAGTGTAGGAGCACAGGAGAAGAAGAGAAGTGAATAATTCTCAGGTTTTCTGAATCAATAACTGATTGAATGATGGTGCCCCTTACTGGATGGGAAGAAGTTAATTGGGGAAGAGAAATAGGGAAAGTGAAGTAAATATTTTAGTTATCAGTATATAGAGGTAACTTAAGATTCTTAGGTAAGAGATAATCCAAATTTCTCACGTTTTCTTGTATGAAGTCATTCTTACCATGAAGAAGTCACTCCAAAACATGGCTGTGTTCATTCCCCTAAATAGTTTAGGAACACTGCTCATTCCTATGGAGGAAGTCACCTCTTTCAACCTTAGAGAGGAATTCACAGGTTAATTAGAGACATCTCATTCTTTTCTTCTGTGGAACTCTAATACATTCAATGTTGGAGTCAGAATCTAGGAATACAGACCAGAATTGTATAAGTCCACCAAACCCATTCTCAACAGATAACCTTACTGCAAGAAAAACAGCTCTAGTGATTTTGCTGTCCAATGTTATCATTTCTTCTCAGAATGTACACAATGACTATAGTTACAATGCACATTAAAAGAAAAGTTAGTTTTGATGATGGGATCTGCCTCAAAGAATTGAAAGTACAATAACTTCAACTTATATAGGTAGTTTTGAAAATAATCTGAATATGCTTTTAAAAGAATTTTCATCAGATTATTTTTATGTGAAGCAATTTATTTTCTTAATTATAAATAAATATGAGCCTTTCATTTTTTACCGGCAAACACACCCCCTTAAATTACTATAAGCTCCATATATCAACATATCAACCATATGTGGTTTCCTTTTATTATTATATTATTACATAGTTATAATAATACTTATTATTCCTTTATTATATCTATTCTGTGTGTGTGTGTCTGTAGTGTTGGGAATGAAACACAGATTCATGCATGCAGACCATGTGGTATACTTCTGAGGCGCTACATTATCAACTTCTCTATAGGATATTATTAATACAATAAGTTCTACAAAATAATAAATATCACTAAGAAAATATTTTCCTGTCAAGTTCTCTCTTTAGAGTCCCCTTAATCTCATTATTCCTGAGACTATAGATCAGGGGGTTCAACATGGGGATAATCACCATGAAGAACACAGATATCACCTTGTTTTGGTCAGTGGAGTAGCTGGACTTGGGCATCACATAGATGAATGTAATGGTCCCATAGAACAGGGTGACCACAGTGAGGTGGGAGGTGCAGGTGGAGAAGGCCCTGTGGTGGCCATCAGTGGAGCGCATCTTCAGGATGGTGATGAGGATGTAGATGTAGGAGATGGCAATGACAATAACTGTGACTACAATGATGGAGCCAGCAGAAAATGAGGGAACAATAGCAGGAACACTGACATCAGAGCATGAAAGTTCAACTAAAGGAGCAAAATCACAAAAAAAGTGATTAACCTTATTTGACCCACAGAAGAGTAATGAATAGAAACATATGGTAAAGGAACAAGTGTTAAGAAAACCACCAATGTAAGCAATTAGTATTAACTGAACACAGACTTGTGTAGACATTTTGGTTGAATACAGCAGTGGATTGCAGATGGCTACAAACCGATCATATGCCATGGCAGCCAGAAGGAAGCACTCGCTTGAGCCAAAGAAAACAACTGAACCAAGCTGGATGGCACATCCAAGGTAGGAGATTATATTTCTCTCCACCAGGAAATTAACAAGCATGTTTGGTGTGACAGAAGATGAATAACCTATGTCAGCAAAAGCCAAGTGGCTCAGAAAAAAGTACATGGGATGGTGGAGCTGAGAAGAGACTGATGAGAATGATTGTGCTGAGATTGCCAGATATGGTGACCAGGTAGATGCACAGGATGACCATGAAGAGGATGACCCAAAGGACTGAATCCTGTGTTAATCCCAACAAAATGAACTCTGTCACTGCAGTGTGGTTCCCATCCACCAGGGAATCCATGATACAATGTAACTGCTGCCAAAACAAACCTGTGATGGAAACATTACAGGAAATAATTTATGTCATGAAGATTCCACTTATGTAACATATACATTGAGGTTATTATAAACTCAAGCATCATTAAAAATTTCAATCAAGATTTGGTTTTTATATTAAGAATTTGTTGTATAGTTATGATATATGTAATGAGTCTATAATTTAAAAATTGTTTTTAGCAGAAAAATCAGAAAACTTGCTTCAAATAATGTATATCTTTATACATATTATGAAATATACCAACATGACTTTAAAACTAAAGATTTAAAAATATGAAGTTGTTGAGAAAAATAAAAACATCCTAAGTACAAAAAAATATATATTTATTCTCAACTTATTAATGAAGAAATGGAGTTTGAAAATGTTAAGTAACTTACCTAAGATTGCATGGGAAATAGTAAAATATAAACATGAATTACACAAGTAGGTTGAATTTGGTTCATTCCTTTGGCAACTATTTTTTAAGTGAAATTAAATAAATAGTTACAATGAGATTGAATACACTTGTAAATATTAGTCTAAGCCTAAACAACTTAAATTCAGTTTTCTGGCAACTAATGTATAAAAGAGAAGACTAGTTAGGTATATGATTTACAATGTCTATAAAGACCATTTTTAAAAAAGGAGAAATAATTTTCCTGATATGACCAGGAAGAAACAGTTATTCAAGTTAAGTTTACGAATGAAGTCACTTATTACAATTTCATTGAATATTTTAACATTTTACAAATAAAATATTGTTTCCTTGAATAGTTTTAATTATCAGTCTAAAATTATACAAAACATATTATGAGTAATATTTAGAACATAGATATTAAAGTTTGTTTATTCAAACCCATTAAATCCTTTTCTAATGTAAAAATGTGTTTTAGGTAAGTGTATTACAGAATGAAATAATATTTTCAACATAGTGTATAGGTGAACAAATTTTAGCCTAACTTAAGCAGCGTGGTCAAGATGCTCAACCAGCTAGAAGCAAGGTTGACTCTCATCTCCCAACAGTTAAGTTTTATATCACTGCCTCCAACCAAAGTGTCTGGGATCCTAGAGCATTAAATCAATAAACAAGGTAGGTTTTTCTACATGATATTTACAGACAGTAAGCCATAAAACATCTAAAATTTAGTACACTTATTAGCATTATAGCTAAAGGCTAAGTTTAGATACTATAAAAGATCATGCAGGTTTCTTAGGTGGATAAATGAGGAATTTTGCAAAACTGAGTTATGTCTATTTATTTCTATGAATTTCACTATGGAAATAAGTTAATTCAGTTGAGGTTATTTGCTGGCTGACTGTTTGAGTATATCTGCCCTATTTCTAAACCATGGCTTGTGAATACAGATACAACCTCAAAGGATGAAGTTATCTTTATTTATCCTAAATAGTAAAGGAAATCCAATAAACTAGATTCACTCATAAAAATCAAATCTTACTTCTTGAAATAGGAGTTCATAAATTTTACTGTAAGAAATTCATGATTATTATGATTATATAGCAGTCATGCTACCTTTTATTATTTTCTCCTTTGGAGACAAGACTCTGAAGATTCTAATTATTTAAATGTGAACTCAATACACTAGGGATCTTTATCACATTCTCAAGTGAATATTGAACAGTTTATTTCATACAAACACAACTAATCTTCAAGGATTCTGTCAATCCTCAAGTGATCCTTTCTTTTCTTTTTATGTTACTATTGGTGCACTTTAATTTTATAATTATTGGGAATATACAATAACAAATGATCTCATAGCTAAATATTGGTTGTAAGTTTACTTTGATATTTCATGTAAAAATTGTAAACTGCAAATATAAAATGGTAACATTAGCTTCTTTCATTCATATCTCTTCATTTTATAAGTACCTTGAGGGGTATGATGGAGGGTGATGATATGCAAAGTTGAATTTTAAGTAACACATTATTTAAGATATTCACATACTTTTTATATCCAAAAGTATATGAAACACTTTTAAACTTATGTAGATGAGAACTATAAAGCAAAAAGAGGTTTGGATGACTTCAGGTAATACTTGTCTCTTATAGTACATAGGGGTGACTATTGGTTAGTGGCTTACATGATGTGATGGAGGATAGTAGAAACAGACCTTCAGTCTGTTTATTCACTCCAATATTCTTGTTAACCCTAATTTTAGAAAGTCCTTCCTCATCCACTCCATGTCCTCTTGATATGAATGGTTGACCACTGCTAGTACTGACTTTCATTCAAAACTTACTCAGCCAAGCACTGTGATTAATGCTTTATACACATTATTTAATTTAATCCTTATGATGATTTGGTAAGCTAAGTATTTCCATCACCCTATCATGCAGATGAGACTTAATTTAATCTACCTGTCCAAATATACCCAATTGGTAAAATTATATCTAGGCTTAAAATTTGGGTCAGATTGGATGTCAAAATGTTCTGAGCTGCTATTGTCAGTAACATTTAAGTTCCAAATAATAATATTAAATGCATTAAATGTCAAAAAGGAGCATAAAGTTTAATCCAGCCTTCATATTTTCTTATGAGGAAATGGTCATTAACTATACCATTGTTCTATGTGTGTTTTGTTTTTTGATTGCTACTTTCAAGATTTCTTCTTACTTTAAATTTTTGGCACTCTACTATTGTGTTTATCACTCATGCTGTATATGATGGGATGCTTGATAGTCGCTTTGTTTTTTATTTCTAAAGTAATAGCTTTTGTTAGATTTAGGACATTTTCATTTTTACTATTTTTATGGGTGAGGGCATGTATCAAATATATCATACTTGGAGATTTAGGACATTTTCAACCATTAACTCTTCAAATACCTAATGACTTAATTCTCTCTGCTTCTCTGGGCCTCTAGTGTGTGTGTGTGTGTGTGTGTGTGTGTGTGTGTGTGTATTTCACTCTTTGATATTATTCCACAGGTTTCCCTGCCTTTTATGATTTTTAAAAACTTCTTATTTCCTGGTGTAGGAGTGTGAATTTGGTGCAAATACTGTGTACACAAGTATGTAAATGGAAAAATGGTTTCTGTTGAAACTGCTCCAGGAATAGGGGGAGAAGGGGGATGAAATAGAATAGTGGAGGGGGTGAATTCAAGTATGATATAAGAACTTTTATAAATGCCACAATGTACCCCCACCTAGCACAACAATAATGAAGAACAGAAAATTCTTTTTTCCCTCTGTAAATTACATTGTACAACTCTTATTTTATCTTTAATTGTCAGATATAATTGTATGTATATAGTATACAATATGATGTTGTGAAGTATATACATATTATAGCACAGAATGGTTACATTTAGCTATATAACAATTTGCATTACTTCACATAGTTATCATTTTTGTGGTCAAAGTATCCAACTCATGGGCCATTAAGACCAGTCGTCCACTAAGATTTATATACAGCTCACATTCTCTGTAGTCAGTCAGTGGACTTGAGACTGAGCTCATCTCACAAGGGCTATAGGTTCTCACCTGGTACCAGGGAAGATTTTGAGGCTCAGTCTTCAGGTACCATCCCAGAGTCAGGGGCCATGGTAGTCTGTCCAGTGCTGAATTTTACTACTCTGGGCCCAGGGTTAAACAAAATCTTTTGCTTATTTCCCCTAAGAGTGTGGCATCTGCTGTGCTGCCTGAAGTTGGAAGAGGAGTGATGCAAGTTTTCTAAAACTGTTCTTCCTGCCCCTTTCCATGTGTATTTTCTTCCTATTGCACTATAATCAAGTACTGAAGTCTTTCACCTGGTTTTCTTAGCTCTTGTGATAATATTTTCATGCATGGAGAGATCTTCACATTGATTTTTCTGTGGGGAGATGATCTCTGGAAAGTCCTGTTCCACCATCTAGCTCTGACTTCATGGAATTTATCTAGTTGAAGGTAAAAGGAAATTCTAAGACTTCTAGGTAGGTAAAAGAAAAAGTGAGTAAGTGTGATGATACAGAGGTGACTTAATAAAATGCATCCTGAGAGACTGGCACAGTTTGTATTCACACACACACACATGCACACACACACAATTGTTACATCTTCTTGATTCATAGCTCCTTTATCATTAAATAATGAACTTCTTTGTTCTTGTGATAGTTTGACTTAAAGCTGTTTTCTCTGATGTAAAAATAGCTACCTCTGATATTTTCTAGTATACGTTGACATGAAATTTATCTTTGTCTCTCCCTTCATTTTTAGTGTATGTGTGCCCTTAAAGCTTAAAGGGATTTCTTTTTTAAAATTATTCATATATTCACATGTGAATACATTGTTTGGGACATTTCTTCCCCTTATCCCCCGCTCCCTCCCTCTTCCCCTTACCTCCCTTTGCTTCCAGGCAGAATCTGTTCTGCCCTTATCTCTAATTTTGTTGAAGAGAAAACATAACCAATAATAAGGAAGACAAAGCATTTTTGCTAGTTGAGTTAAGGATGGTTATACAGAGAGATTCCTGGTATTGCTTCCATGTACAAATAAATGTGTTACATCCCTGATCACCTGCCCATATTGACCTCTGTCACTTTAAGTTTTCTGTATTAGCTCCTCTGCAGTGGGGGCATCAAACACTTTCATGCTTTGGGTTTTCTACCTATCCCCACCTCCTGTATGTGTTCTCCCCTTAGCATGTGACCCAATTCCAACCACATTGCTGTATTTGCCCTGGATCTAAAGTCTGCATATGAAGGAGAATGTATGATTTTTGGTCTTCTGAGCCTGGCTAACCTTGCTCAGAATGATGTTCTCCGGTTCCATCCATTTACTTGAGAATGATAAGATTTCATTCCATTTTGAGGCTGAGTAAAATTCCATTGTGTATAAATACCACATTTTCTTAATCCATTTGTTAGTAGTGAGGTATCTTGGCTGTTTACATAACCTGCCTATTGTGAATAGTGCTGCAATAAACATGGATGTGCAGGTGCCTCTGGAATAACCTGAGTCACATTACTTTGGGTATATCCCCAGGAGTGGGATTACTGGATCATATGGCAGATCTATGTTTAGATTTTTAAGAAGCCTCCAAAAGTTTTTCCAGAGTGGTAGCACTAGCTTGCATTTCTACCAGCAGTGTACGAGGGTTCCTTTTTTCCGACACCCTCACCAACACCTGTTGTTAGTGGTGTTTTTGATGATGGCTATTCTAACGGGGGTGAAGTGGAATCTTAGTGTGGTTTTGATTTGCATTTCTTTTATGACTAGAGATGGTGAGCATTTTTTTCATGTGTTTTTTGGCCATTTGAGTTTCTTCTTTTGAGAAAGTTCTGTTTAGTTCACTTGCGCATTTCTTTATTGGTTCATTGATTTGGGGAGAGTTTAGTTTTTTGAGTTTTAAGGGAATTTCTTTAATGAACACATTCGTAGGTATCTTTTAAAAAGTCTTCAGCCACCACACATGTCTTTTAATTGACATATTTAGTCCATGTACATTTAAAGTAGTGATTAATAGGTAAGGATTTAAACTAGCTGAAACCAGCATAAGAATGGGACTAAGGTAGGATGAAGAAAACTAAAAGACATAAACCTGAGTGAGGTTAGCCTGGCCCAAAAGACCAAAAATCGTATGTTCTCCCTCATATGTGGACATTAGATCAAGGGCAAACACAACAAGGGGATTGGAATATGAGCACATGATAAAAGCGAGAGCACACAAGGGAGGGGTGAGGATAGGTAAGACACTTAAAAAACTAGCTAGCATTTGTTGCCCTTAACGCAGAGAAACTAAAGCAGATACCTTAAAAGCAACTGAGGCCAATAGGAAAAGGGGACCAGGTACTAGAGAAAAGGTTAGATCAAAAAGAATTAACCTAGAAGGTAACACACACTCACAGGAAATCAATGTGAGTCAATACCCTGTATAGCTATCCTTATCTCAACCAGCAAAACCCCTTGTTCCTTCCTATTATTGCTTATACTCTCTCTACAACAATATTAGAGATAAGGGCAAAATAGTTTCTGCTGGGTATTGGGGGGGGGAGTGGGAGGGGGTGGAGTGGGTGGTAAGGGAGGGGGTGGGGGCAGGGGGGAGAAATGAACCAAGCCTTGTATGCACATATGAATAATAAAAGAAAAATGAAAAAAAAAAGACATAAACCAGTTGGGGTTATAACACATATACAGATGGAAATATCACAAGGAAACTCTCTGTGTAGCTACCTTTATCTCAAATAAGCAAAAATGTCATGTTTTTCTTTTTCTTCTACAAAATTAGAGAACAGAAGGGCTGAGCAGGTCCTGCCCAGGGGAGCGGGCTGGCACCAGTAGGAGTGGGGAGGTGTTGGGGAAAGGGGGTTGGAGGGTGAATGGAGTGCAAAAAATGTGCATACATGTATGAAAATGCAACAATGATACCTGTTGAAACTACTCCAGGAATGGGGAGAAGGAGGTACAAAAGAGAATGGTGGATGCTCATGGATTGGTAGAATCAACATAGTAAAAATGTCTATACTCCCAAATGTAATCTACATGTTTAATGCAATTCCCATCAAAATTCCAATGACATTCATTAAAGAGATTGAAAAATCTACTGTTAAATTTATATGGAAACACAGGAATCCACGAATAGCCAAGGCAATACTCAGTCAAAAGAACAATGCAGGAGGTATCACAATACCTGACTTCAAACTATATTACAAAGCAATAACAATAAAAACAGCATGGTAATGGCACAAAAACAAGACATGAAGACCAGTGGAACAGAATAGAGGACCCAGATATGAAGCCACACAGCTATAACCAACTTGTCTTTGACAAAGGTGCTAAAAATATACAATGGAGAAAAAGCAGCCTCTTCAACAAAAACTGCTGGGAAAACTGGTTAGCAGTCTGCAAAAAACTGAAACTAGATCCATGTATATCACCCTATACTAATATTAACTCAAAATGGATCAAAGATCTTAATATCAGACCACAAACTCTAAAGTTGATACAGGAAAGAGTAGGAAATTCTCTGGAGTTAGTAGGTATAGGTAAGAAATAAAGAAAACTGAAAGACATAAACCACAGCAACTAAGAGATAGCATAGATAAATGGGACCTCATAAAACTAAAAAGCTTCTGTTCATCAAAAGAAATGGTCTCTAAACTGAAGAGAACACCCACAGAGTCAGAGAAAATATTTGCCAGCTACACATCAGACAAAGGACTGATAACCAGAATATATAGGGAACTTAAAAAACTAAATTCTCCCAAAGCTAATGAACCAATAAAGAAATGGGCAAGTGAACTAAACAGAACTTTCTCAAAAGAAGAAATTCAAATGGCCAAAAAACAGATGAAAAAATGCTCACCATCTCTAGCAATAAAGGAAATGCAAATGAAAACCACACTAAGATTCCACCTCACCCCTGTTTGAATAGCCATCATCAGCAACACCACCAAGAGGTGTTGGTGAGGATGCAGGGAAAAAGGAACCCTCTTACACTGTTGGTGGGAATGTAAACTAGTACAACCACTTTGGAAAAAATTTGGAGGCTACTTAAAAAGCTAAACATTGATCTACCATTTGATCCAGCAATACCACTCTTGGGGATATACCCAAAAGACCCTGACACAGGTTACTCCAGAGGCACCTGCACACCCATGTTTATTGCAGCACTATTCACAATAGCCAAGTTGTGGAAACAGCCAAGATGCCCCACTACTGATGAATGGATCAAGAAAATGTGCTATCTATACACAATGGAATTTTATGCAGGCATGAAGAAGAATGAAATGTTATCATTCGCTGGTAAATGGATGGAATTGGAGAACATCATTCTGAGTGAGGTCAGCCTGGCCCAAAAGACCAAAAATTGTATGTTCTCCCTCATATGTGGACATTAGATCAAGGGCAAACACAACAAAGGGATTGAACTTTGATCACAAGATAAAAGCAAGAGCCCACAAGAGAGATATGAGGATAGGTAAGACACCTAAAAAATTAGCTAACATTTGTTGCCCTCAATGCAGAGAAACTAAAGCAGATACCTTAAAAGCAACTGAGGCCAATAGGAGAAGGCGACCAGGAACTAGAGAAAAGGTTAGATCAAACAGAATTAACCTAGAAGGTAACACACATGCACAGGAAATCAATGTGAGTCAACTCCCTGTATAGCTATCCTTATCTCAACCAGCAAAACCCCTTGTTCCTTCCTATTATTGCTTATACTCGCTCTTCAACAAAATTAAAGATAAGGGCAAATAGTTTCTGCTGGGTATCAAGGGGGTGGGGGAGAGAGGGAGGGGGCGGGGTGGGTTGTAAGGGAGGGGGTGGGGGCAGGGGGAAGAAATGACCCAAGCCTTCTATGCACATATGAATAATAAAAAATAAATTAAAAAAAAAGAGAATGGTGGAGGGGGTGAATTCAAGTATGATATATTTGATACATTGTAGGAACCTTTGTAAATGCCACAATGTACCCCCACTGAGCAAAATATAAAGAAAAAAAATTAAATAAAGTATTTATTTCAGAGAAGTAATAGTAAGGGCTTGTTATTAATATTTAGTTAATTGTTTTGTGGTTGTTTTGCATATCATTTGTTCCTTAAGTATTTGCTGTCTTCCTTTGTGATTTGATGTTTTTCTTTTGTGTGTCCATTATAGATTTTTGCTTTGTGGTTTTTCTCATCCTTTCTCTGCTCCTTCCTAGAACCTAGTAGACATTTAAATGATTTTAAGTCAATTGTTAAGAACTCTGCTCAACAAGGTCATTCAATTATAATTTTCTTTCCTATTTGCTGATACATTAAGTTAGTGCTAGACCCTATTTCCTGAATTTTCTACTTTGGAGATTCTAGAAGATAAATTCCATGAGAGCAGAAATCTCTGGCTGTTTGTCACTTATATTTATAAAAGCCAAGGATAACGCCTGGGATAGAGGAGGCACTCAATATAATTTCTGAGCAAATACATGGGTGAATGAGTGAAATGACTAGTGCTCTAGCTTACTATTTCCAGGAAGATGGTTAAAAGTGTTGTAAAAAATGCAACCTGCATGTTTTGCTTCATTTTGAAACAAAGGGCTGGAAGTCTCCTTAGCTTCACTTTCTAGCAGGAAATGATATTGCTAGTTTTGTTACTCTTCTTGAGACTGGTTGACATTGCATTTGGAAGAGTAGAGGTTGAAGACTTATTTTTATATTTTATTAGGATTTATTAATTGTACAAAGTAAGGTACTTCATTGCAACATTTCCATAAATGTATATAATGTACTTTGTTCATATTCACCCATCACTCTTTTTTATATATATATTTTTTATTCACATATGCATACATTATTTGGGTCATTTCTCCCCCCTGCACCCCTCCCCCACCCTCTCCCCCCTTCCCTCCTCAGTTCCAGGCAGGTCGTGTTCTGCCTTTATCACTAGTTTTGTTGAAGAAAAGAGACAAGCCTAATAAGGAAGACAGAGTGTTTTTTCTAGTTGAGTTGAGGCTAGCTATACAGAAATATTCCTAGCATTGCTTTCGTGTACACATGTGTTATGACCCATGTTGATTCATCTCTAATTGATCTTTCCCCTGATTACTGATCCCCTTTCTCATGATAACCTCTGTTGTTTTAAGGTTTCTGTATTAGTTCCTCTGGAGTGGGGACATCAAAAGCTGTCATGTTTTGGGTTTTCTACCTATTTCTATATCACTGAAATGTGCTCTCCCTTTATCATGTGATCCAAGTCCAACCACGTTGCTGCATTTGCCCTAGACCTAAAGTCTGCATATGAGGGAGAACATACGATTTTTGGTCTTCTGAGCTTGGCTGACCTCACTCAGAATGATGTTCTCTAGTTCCATCCATTTACCTGCAAATGATAAGATTTCATTCTTCTTCATGGCTGCGTAAAATTCCATTGTGTACAAGTGCCACATTTTCTTGATCCTTTCATCAGTAGTGGGGCATCTTGGTTGTTTCCATAACTTGGCTATTGTGAATAGCACTGCAATAAACATGGGTGTGCAGGTGCCTTTGGAGTAACCTGTGTCACATTCCTTTGGGTATATCCCCAGGAGTGGGATTGCTGGATCATATGGCAGGTCTATGTTTAGGTTTTTAAGGAGTCTCCAAATTTTTTTCCAGAGTGGTTGTACCAGCTTGCATTCCCACCAGCAGTGGATTAGGCTTCCTTTTCCCCCACATCCTCTCCAACACATATTGTTGTTGGTGTTTTTGATGATGACTATTCTAACAGAGGTGAGGTGGAATCTTAGTGTGGTTTTGATTTGCATTTCCTTTATGGCTAGAGATGGTGAGCATTTTTTCATGTGTTTTTTTGCCATTTGAATTTCTTCTTTTGAGAAAGTTCTGTTTAGTTCACTTGCCCATTTCTTTATTGGTTCATTAGTTTTGGGAGAATTTAGTTTCTTAAGTTCCCTCTATATTCTGGTTATCAGTCCCTTGTCTGATGTATAGGTGGCAAATATTTTCTCCCACTCTGTGGGTGGTCTCTTCAGTTTAGAGACCATTTCTTTTGTTGTGCAGAAGAATTTTAATTTTATGAAGTCCCATTTGTCCATCCTTTCTCTTAGTTGCTGGGCTGCTTGGGTTCTATTGAGGAAGTCCTCACCTATACTTATTAGTTCCAGAGTGTTTCCTGCTCCTTCCTTTAGTAACTTCAGAGTTTCAGGTCTGATATTTAGGTCCTTGATCCATTTTGAGACGATACTAGTACAGAGTTATAGACATGGATCTAGTTTCAGTTTCTTGCAGATGGATAACCACTTTTCCCAGCAACATTTGTTGAAGAGGCTGTCTTTTCTCCATTGTATGTTTTTGGCACCTTTGTTGAAAATGAGGTGGGTATAGTTGTGTGGATTCATATCTAGATCTTCTGTTCTGTTCCACTGGTCTTCAGGTCTGTTTTTATGCCAGTACCATGCTGTTTTTATTGCTATTGCTTTGTAATATTGTTTGAAGTTGGGTATTGTGATACCTCCAGCATTGCTCTTTTTGCTGAGTATTGCCTTGGCTATTGGCTGTCTCTTGTGTTTCCAAATGAACTTTAGAGTAGAGTTTTCAATCTCTGTGAAGAAAGTCATTGGGATTTTGATAGGAATTGCATTAAACATGTAGATTACTTTTGGTAGTATAGCCATTTTTACTATGTTGATTCTACCGATCCATGAGCATGGGAGATCTTTCCATCTTCTGTAACCTTCTTCGATTCTTTCTTCAGGAGTTTGTAGCTTTCCTTATAGAGTTCATTCACATCTTTTGTTAAATTTACTCCTAGGTATTTGATTTTTTTGAGGCTATTGTGAATGGAACTGTTTTCTTATATTCCTTCTCAGTTCGTTCATTATTGGTGTATAGAAAAGCTAATGATTTTTGTAAGTTGATTTTGTATCCTGTCACCTTACTGTAGCTGTTTATGGTTTTTAAGAGTTTTTGGGTGGAGTTTTTTGGGTCTTTAAGGTATAAGATCATATCATCTGCAAGTAAGGATATTTTGACAGTTTCTTTACCTATTTGTATACCTTTTATTTCTTCTTCTTGCCTAATTGCTCTGGCTAGGAATTTCAGTTATGTTGAATAGGAGTGACAATAGTGGGCACCCTGGTCTTGTTCCTGATTTTAGGAGGAATGGTTTCAGTTTTTCAGTGTTAATTTATTTCTCCCTTCTTTAAGGGCTTGCCAGCCTGGTTTGCTGTTTGATCACCCACCATTCTCCCATTTCTTTTTCCTTTATTTCTTTCCTTTTCTCTCCTCTCTATCACTCTTTCTTTTCCTCTCTTCCTTGTTCCCCTTCCATATCCCTCATAGTCCCCCTTTCACTTTTATGTCCTTATCCCCCTGCCAGATTCTACATATGAGAGAAAATTATGTAATGCCTGTCTTTGTGGGACGTATTTCATTTAATATTAGGATCTTTACTTCCATCCATCTTCCTGCAAATGACATACTTTCTTCTTTTTCTTTTTGGTGGTGGTTCTAGATTTTGAACTCAGGGTCTGTGCTAGCTAGGCAAGTGCTGTGCCACCTGAGTCATGCCTCCATCCCTTTTGGCTTTATTTTTTAGATAGGGTGTCATTTTTTTCCCTTGGGCTAACCTCAGACCACAATCCTCTTACCTATGCCTCCCAGGTAGCTGAGATTACAGAAATATAATACAACACCACACCCAGCTTGTTTTGGTGAGATGGGAGGAGGTCTTGCTAACTTTTTGCCCAGGCTGGCTTCAAACCATGATCTGCCTGATCTCTGCCTCTCAAGTAGCTGAGATTATAGTTGTACCCTTCATCCCCAGCCTCATTTTTCTTTATGGCTGAGCAAAATTCCATTGCATGATGTATCTATCATTGTATGATATATATGCATATGTATATACATATAGACATGTATATACACATATGTATCTATCTATCTATACAATTATCTTTATTCATTCATCCTTTGACAGGCACTTAGGCTGTTTTCATAATTTGGTGATTGTGGATAGAGCAGTAATAAATAGCAAACAAATAGACTGAAGAATTTGGGATCAAGAGACACAGAGTAGGAGCAACACGCAGTCCTGTCTGCCTTTACTATGGCAAAGACCTTCATGGAAAATCAATGTGAAGTTAGATTTCATTAACTGTCCTCTAAATTGATGCATAAGTAAAACATACTACTTTTTATTAAAAAGGGCCAATTAGCAAAAGCGGAAATCCTAGTACCACAAGGAACAAATGCAATATGGCCCATAGACAGAAATTCAGTTTGATTGACTATTTGACTGGCAATGGTAGCTAAAGGTTGTTACTGTTTTCCTAGAGAAAAAACAATCAGGCCAGCAATCAGGATTCCCTGTCTATAATTCATTGTTATTTCAAATTTTGATTGTGCTTAATGAAATATATGCAGTTCTTATCCTGTACTCAATGGCAGTCTTTCCTCTAACAACTTCTTCAAAAGCAGAGTCTTTGTAATTCTCACACAAGTGATTTAGTGGAGTGTTCTGGGGGAAAACTGTGAGGATGAGAGAGGAGGAGAAGTTATGGGGAGATACCAGAAAAAGATGTGGGGCCAGCTGAAATGCAGCTTTAGTCCAGCTACAGTGAAATCCAGCTACAGTGAAACACTGGAACATGAATCCCATCTCACAGTGATCTAACTTTGGTGATAGAGCATCTTGGTTATTATTGTTTTTTAAGTCAGTGTATCATTCACTTCTGGACTGAGAGCCATGCTAGGTGTAAGGACAGACTTTTTTCAGCCAACTACGTGCTTTTCATTCAAGAATAATTTTCAGAAGAGTATGACTGAATATTAGCAATCACTTCTCAAAGAAGCTTGAGGATGTGGTCCCTGCTTTGGTAAGATAGATCCAGGAAAAGCACTAAAAGGTCTACATAGCTTAAAAACTCCTCATTCATTGTTAATGTACAGCTACCTAGTCTGCTATACCACATCTGTTAGCAATGAGGTTCTGGTACCCAGGGGAGGCCATCCAAAGTACCCATCCTATTATACTTTCTTCTTAATGACTGCACGCTCTGTCTCTGTTATTATATATTATAAAAGCAAGGGGCATTGTTAGCTGAGGTGTCATTAGTTCTAAAACTTGAAGAATAGGCAATATTTTTGATAGCCTTCTGAGATAGAAAGGACAAAAATCATAGTGAGGAAACTGCAGAATGTAGCTAGAAGAATGTGTTGATTGGTTTATCTGAAGAATTGTTATTATGAAAGCAGATTATTATAGGTAAGATTTGACAAAAAATGATGAAGATTTTGAGCTTTAAACTCATGAGAAAGGCATTTGGGAGCTAGTTATGGTTATGGATAGCACTGCAGTAACTGGGGATTTGGATAAAAGTGGACTTTGCTTTTCAACAAGGTTTTCTATAGCACAGTTGCCCCTATGAGAAAGCAAGCACAGTGATCATACTGTGTTTGTTTTTTTTCCTCTCTTCCTTTTGTTTCCTCTAGGCAATTGGTTCTCAAGACACTCTACTCCCTTGTCCTGCAAATGGGGTAGAAGACACCTGAGAGACATGGCAACTTTTCAGAATTATAAAGTGAATGATATTGTGCAAAAAAGTAAAGTATGCCAGTGGGAATCATCTACATTCCATGATATATTTTTTTAACGAGCTGAATTCCAATAATTTCTACTATTATTCAGAAGAAAAAGAACCAGCATCAATGAAAAGTCCTTATGGTGTTGAAGATTAAAAAACATTTTTGTAGGCACCACATTGGATGATGCCATGATGAAGACTACTTACATCTAAAGCAAAAGTCTCAAGAGAATGTTCCTCAATGGCCCCAGGACTCTATTAAAAATTTTTATGGTTCTGAGCTCCATCTATAAGAAATATTTTAGGGGACTCTAAATTCATAAGGGACTCATCACAAATATGAAAAGGGAAACATTGCTTTTAAACTTATCCATGAATTAAGAGATCACACAAAGAACTGAAGAAAACCACACTTGAGTTGTGAAACTAAGTTCTTCCTACAACCTAATTACCTTGTGATTTTAAGAGACGAAAAATTGATTCTCTTTTTTTTTTAGATGGTGAGAATTTTGGAATGCTTTTACTCTTAATAATGAACATAATTCTATAACATTCAATAATCAAGTACTTGTGGGTGTTCATAGCTTGTTGGAGATATTAAAGAAACTATGGTCACAGATAAGCTGAAAATTAAAACTGTGTTGTTGATTCCTTATTTTTAGTAAAGAGGCAACCCAAAAAACTGAATATGAGAAAGATTTGAAGATAAGAAAACAGAGCAGAGAATATCAAAGTCAAGGCAAAAGACAGGTATAGAAAGAGAATAAGTCTTGGGGAACAAAACCAAAACAAAAACCCAAAGAATTGATCCAATGTTTCAGGTATCTTGTTCTCCAGTGGCTTCAGAGTGATCGAGGGAATGTAAATAATGTCATACTATATACCTTCTATTGTGTTTGTACATGAATAGTGTGAGGAAATAATATGTCAATGGTAATTGACATATGAAAACTATTACAAACAAATGTATCAACTAAACCATCACCCAAAAATCACTTAGAAAGTTTGTCAAGCTACACAGACCCTGACACCAAGGAAAGACTTGCCAGAAACTTGTGGTGGGTGTGGGTGTATGAGATGTATTATTTTGGTGAAGCTCTTCCAGCAATTCTGAAATGCTTGTAGCCAAGAAACCACTTATGGGTTAAGTATGAATTCATAATATAGTATCATAGTCTCTAAAGTATAAAAATAATAACTTCTTTCTCCTAGGCTTTATGAAAGCACTGTTGAAACTTTAATAATTTTTTATTTTTATTTTTAGACATTTTAATTGGCATATATTAGTTGTACAGGATGTGTTTCATTGTGACATTTCCATATATGCTTACGATGTACCCTGATTAGATTCACCCTCTCCATCATTCTCTCATCCTTCCAATCCCTCTTTCTTAAAACTCAATTAAGCAGTCATTTATAAAACACCTACTCTTACATTCACATTGTAAGTAACACGCTTGTTAAAATCTGTTTAGAGATCAACCAATGGTTTCAGTACATGTTTGAATAAAATAAAGGCAAAAGAGATCAAACAATATACTGGGGAGGAATTAGTAAGTAGACTGAAGCATACACATTGAAGAATTTTTGGAGAACATGAGATTTTAATGTTTTTCTATGGTGATTTCACTAACCTTAGTCAAAAACTTCATTCACTCAACTTGGACTGAAAGTTGGGGGATATTATACAAGTCTCTGCCTTGTCTGGTATAGGAGTCAAGCTTGTAAAAAAATCTCATCATAATAAAATGGTATGTGAATCCAGAAGAAATGAGTAACACAGGTAGGGAGGTTTAGGAGGCTTCTAAGGAAAAATAACATTTGAATTGTCTTTTCAAGAAAGGTATGTTTTTAGTAAACAGAAAAGGGCAAAAGGGACATTGCGAGTTAAAGAAATATAAAGTAGAAGAATTGAGAAAAGACTTGCTCTATTTTGTTCTTCAAAAATTATTCAATCTGTGTGCTCCAGATTAATAATTACTAAGTTCTCCCCAATATATTGTTTGATCTTTTTTGCCTTTATTTTATTCAAAGATGTACTAAAACCATTGGTTGATCTCTAAACAGATTTTAACAACCATGTTACTTACTAATGTGAATGTAAGAGTAGGTGCTTTATAAATTATTGCTTAATTAATCTATTTTGGAAATAGTGGGATGTTCCTCATGTATGGGTGGTTGGTGGTAAGAAATGAGGGTGATTAGGCAAAACCTTGCACTTGGGGAGGCTTTGTAATCTACTGGCCAAGTAAATTGTTCTCTAGACTCTCAACGTGTTGCTGTAAATGTACCATGCAGGTGTACTTACCACCTGTATCAACTTAGCAAATCAAGTACCTCTCTGAGCCATAGTTTTCTCAAACTTGTTTCCTACAAACAAGATTATTTTAATAGCATTTATCTCTTAGGATACCTATGAGAGGGTATATATATATATATATATATATATATATATATATATATATAACATGCAGTAAAGAGTAGAAAGTATTAGTGCCATCTAGCTTATAAGTAAAGAGGATCTAAAAGATGTCTATAATGAAGAGACAGCATGAATATAGATTTGACATTAAAAAAACTGGGAGTAGTTACAGAACAGGACTGGAAGAAGGAGGCACATAAATCATCCTGTGTGACAGATACAGGGCAATAGCAGGGGAGATTTTTTTTAAAAAAGGCAAATATATCAACAAAGTTCTATAATTATGAAGGTGATTTACTGGTGTAAGTCACCCAAATGTACTGGCTACATTTGATGCATCTATTGTTAAATAGGAAGCAGAAAACTCAAATATGTGGGGAAATATAGTTGTGCTCTGAAGATCCTGCATTCAATACCTGGGGGCAATTGTGGAATTAAAGATATGCCAGAGGAAAGGTAAGAGTTTTTTTAAGCTGGGGGCTGAAACTGAGAAGTCCTAAAAGTAAGTGGTGGCTGAAGCAATAAGAATGGAAAATTTTGCTCTTTCGTCAGAGGTCAATAGACTGGGAAGTCTACAGGGGCAAAGTCTTAAAGATAAGTCGTACAAGTCTTTGTGAAGATTGCTTGAGTGCATTTGTTGCCCAGCTTATGATCATTGTATTAGCTGTGCTCTGTGTCTGCAATGTTCTTCTTCCTGATCTTCACAGATTGTTTGCAGATTGTCATTCTACTCTCCATTTTAGTATCTTATTTCCTCACAAGGACTTCCCTGACTCTATAAACAACAGTAATCATAGCAATCCTACATGTCTGGTTCCACATTGCATTTCATATGTAATGAATTTTCTGGCACTCATGGTCATTTAATCAATATAGGTCAAATGAATTCATGATCTTTGATAGTCACTCTGTACCTAACTTTCATCTTTTGTAAAATCTGAGTAATTCCCACCACATAGATTTGTGAGAATTATGTGAGACACCACTGTCTATCCTCAGCACATTTTCTGGCACATGATATCACTAGTGAATAGATTCTGGTTGTCTGCCTGTTATTATATTCTGTACCTGTAACAACAATGTACACAGAAAACAACAACTTGTCAAGCAAAAATGTAGTTTGCTTTTCATATTCTTTTAATCTTTGTAAATCCTACAGAAAAATTTCTAGTCAGAATCTATCTCACCCGCCGGTTTATTTTCCACATATTTTCTTATTATTTTTCTTTCCCTTCACAGTAAAAGAAGTTACATATCAAAATTTTATGAAAAGTCTTCATATCACTTTTCTGCCCTAATTTCTTCCATGGATTGTATGTTTAATGAACAATCAATATGGCTTGTAACATTGTTCTGAGGAACTTAAGTAGATTATTTTCAGATCTGTACTACAAGGCAAACCATTGACATATACCAGCTACAAGACATACTGGAGGCTTTGCTAAAAACTTAAAAGTTTATCAGAACATCAAGACCAAAATTTGTCAATCTGGAATGAGACAGAATCTTCAAGATCATATTACCTCCAGGTTAGTCTATTATATTACCTTATGTTCTTGGGAAAGAACTTCAATGAGAAATCTTAATAATTTAAAGAATATTGTTATGTTTTTAAGAAGTATTAAATTAAGAACGAATTTTTTTTACATCAAGCTTCAATTTTGCCAAATAATTTGTAATTTTGTAACCCAGAGTTTACAAAATGCTGAAATATTTTATCTATCCTTGTTATTGTCACAAAATATCATTCTTGGTTACTATATTGTGGAGTGCACAGGTGAAGATAAGTTTGCACTGAAATGTGAAAATTCTTTTGGGAATTTTTACTGATCTCTCCAGAATTTCTAAATGTTATATTAATTTTAAAGTAAATTATTTTATTCATTCCACTAAGAGTTTACTAAGTACTCCTGAGTTCCAGGGTACAATTATAATAAAAATAGCATTTGAAAGTGAGAATTGTATTTGTATTATGCTTCTCCTTACAGGTTCAGAATGGAGAAAAGAGAAATGAAGAATACTTTTGTGACTAGAATACAAGAAGATATTTGGACCCACTCTATGGTGTTTATACAGAGTCTCACATTAGAATTGTTTTCTTTATCACTTAGACTCCCAAACTTGACTTCAGCCAGGTGCATTTAACTCCCTTTTTCAGATTCTTTCCTTGAGTTGTCATACATTTGCCCTTGATTAAAATCCAGGAACATCAATGCAGAAGAACCTCTTTACTATCATTGCAGAGTCTTGATCTCTAGCACATACACACTTGTGTTTATGGTAAAATTTCTACCAGGAGGATGAGCAATCACACTGCAGTGAGCACATTTCTTCTGTGGGGATTTTCCAGTTTCCCACAATTGCAGAATCTACTCTTTGTTGTGATTTTCTTCTCCCATGTGACCATCCTGGTTGCAAATGTATCCATAATGGTGGCCATCAAGCTGAGTCACAACCTTCACACCCCCATGTACTATTTCCTCTTTGGCCTGTCCTTTTCAGAAACCTGCACCACTATGGTAATCCTCCCCCACGTGTTAGTGGACTTACTATCTGAGAGCAAGACCATTTCTCTTCCTGAGTGTGCCACACAGATGTTTTTCTTCTTTGGTTTGGCAGCTAATAACTGCTTCATCATGGCTGCCATGTCTTACGACCGTTACTTTGCCATCCTCAGCCCACTGCATTATCACAC
This sequence comes from Castor canadensis, assembly GCF_047511655.1. NCBI lineage: Eukaryota > Metazoa > Chordata > Mammalia > Rodentia > Castoridae > Castor > Castor canadensis. The sequence continues at coordinate 146,342,847 of NC_133386.1, forward strand.
CCTGATGATAAGGAAGATCTGCTTTAAGCTCATGGCGGCCTCTTGTGTGGTTGGGTTCCTGATTTCTCTGTGCATCACCATGACTGTTTTCAACTTGTCTTTTTGTGATTCCAACAATATCCAACACTTCTTCTGTGACATTTCACCTGTAGTTCACCTTGCTTGTGGTTACACTTCACATCATGAAATGGCTATTTTTATGCTCTCTACCTTTGTATTAGTGGGCAGCTTTATTTTAATCATCATTCCCTATGTTTTCATTGTATCTATAGTTGTTAAGATGCCTTCTGCAAAGGGGAGGTACAAGGCCTTTTTAACTTGTTCCTCTCACCTCACAGTTGTGTCTTTGCACTATGGATTTGCTAGCTTTGTCTACTTCAGGTCCAAGGACAGTGATGCTTTCTATGAAGACATGTTGTTGGCTGTGACATACACAGTGCTGACACCTCTGCTTAATCCCACCACTTACAGTCTAAGGAAGAAAGAAATGCAGACAGCCCTTAGGAAAGTCCTAGGCAGTGTAATTAAAAATTTCCCTCAGTTGACAAATAAAAAAGCTCCAAACATTAAAAAAACTGAACATTGATAAATAAAAGTGGAATACATCCTATATAAATCATCACTTTGAGTATAAAGCAATTGAAGTGTTGCCTAATTGCCTAATTCATTGTGGACTTACAATTTTCCTACTACAAATAGCATGAAGTTTTAAAATGTTTTTAAATGCTATAACGTGTGTGCATGTGTGTATATACATATACATGCAGTAAACATTAAATGGTTTGAAACATCATGATGGTAGTTGCTTTCAGGAAAAATAAAGTTGTACTGAGAGGAAAAGGTAAGGAAAGCAATCAAGAAAAAAAAGAATGGAGGGAAGAATAAAGAGAAAATGGAGAAAGGGTGGAAGGAAGAGAAAATAAGTACAAAAAATGATTACAGTGGAATTAATTTAAAATGAAAAAGAAAGTACAGATATACCAAATTAGAATTGAGAATAAGGTATGATCATAATACTGAGAATATTAAAGTATACTTAAGAGAATGATTTCTTCAACTCTATTGAAACATTTTTGAAAATTAGAGCGCATGAATTCTAATGAGACAAATAAATGACCAGGAAAAGCAATATATACTTTTTAAACATACAAATACTATGAAAAATTTTGAGAAATCTGTCAAAGTGCTTTCTTCCTACTTCCCTCTACCCAAGAGCATTAGACCAGATGGTTTAATAATTAATTGGTTTAAATTCTCAAGGAAAGATAATTTCAATGCTTTTAAATTCATTTACATCAAAAAGATAATAGCTTCTGATTTATGAATCTCACAATGGTGAAAGGTGCTGTGGTCTGCTGGTGGCCAGGTAGTAGATAATGTATGATGGTTGAGAAATTTTGAGATTGCATTGGGCACATGGTTATAGTGGTATGAGCAGTGTATTATTGTGGGTTTGAATTGCATTTCCCTAGTAACAAATGAAGTCAAGCAACTTTTTATTCACTTATTAGTTATTTGTATGTCTAATTTGGAGAAATACATTTTTAAATCCTTTCTCCTGCTTTAATTGGGCTACTTATGTATAAATTTAAGTGATTTTATAATTGTAAATATACATCCATAATCAGATACGTTATGTGCAAATACTTTCTCCCATCACTCAGATTGTATCTTCACTTTATAGTTTCTCTTGAATTGCAAATGTTATGTTTTAGATTTTAATGAGGTCTAATTTATATATATTTTTCTTTTTTAATCCATTGATTAATCTGAGATCATGAAGACTTTCCCCATGTTCTCCTGTAAGTTTTGTGGTTCTAGATTTTATATCATGATCTTTGCTCCACTTGGGTTAATTTTGTATATGGTCTGAAGTAAGGGTCCAACCTCAGTCTTTTGAATGTGGATATCCAGTTGGCCCGGAAGCATTTAGATTTAGATTTCTCATGGCTAGTACAAAGAAATATCATTGTATCTCATAAACTTGTTGGAATTGTTTATCCCCCTAATTTTATAATGGATTTCTAAACTTTTCTTTTTTTTTTCCATTTTTCTTTTATTATTTATATGTGCATACAGGGCTTGGTTCATTTCTCCCCCCTGCCCCCACCCCCTCCTAAACTTTTCTGTATCTGTTTTCTATTCATGAAATTATGTCATATACAAATAGAGATAATTTTGCTTCCTTTTTTCTGCTCTGGATGCTTTTTTTTGTTCTTGATAATTGTACTAGCTTCTTCCAGTACAATGTTGAATAGAAGAAGCAATAGCAGACATCCTTATCTTTTTCTTTATATTCTAGGGGAAATGTCTAGTCTGTGACTACTACATATGATGTTAGCTTTCATAGAGGAAATATTCCTTTATTTTAATAATTTTTGAGTGTTTCTATCATGATTGTGTGTTAGCTGAGTATGATGTTGCACCTGTAATTCCACATACTTAGAAGTCTGAGGCAGGAGAATCACATTTTCAAGGCCAGCCCGGACAACTTAGTGAGACCCTGTCTTAAAATAAAAATTTTAAAAAGGGTTGGGGATATAGCTCAGTGATAGAGACCTTATGTAGCTAGTGTGAGGTCATGGTGTTCAATGCCAGTACCAAAACAAATAAATAACTGTGTGTTACATTTTGTCAAATACTTCTTCTGTTTTTATTGAGATTATCATACGCTTTTTTGTTACATTTATATTGTATGTATCATTAACTTTCAAATGGTAAACCAATTTTGCTTCCCTGCAATAAAACCCATTTAGTCATGTGTATAACCATTTTTTTTGCATTGCTGTTTGACATTTGCTAGTATTTTGTTGATTTGTTTTTGTAGTTGAAGTATAGTAAAGTTTATTAGGAAATAAATTTTCAATAGACTTAATGTAGGTCATATCTAGAGAAAGAATGAGAAAGACCTGATAATATTTTTGGTGGTACTGGGATTTTAACTCAGGGCCTTGCTCTTGCTAAGAAGTCACTCTACCATTTGAGGCTTGTCTCCAGCCCTTTTTTGCTCTGGTAATTTTAGAGATAGGGGCTTATTTTTTGCCCAGGTTGGCCTGGACAGCCGTCTTCTTATTTTTTTCTCCCCACCGTTGTTGGGGTGATGAGAATATGCCACCATGCCCAGTTTTTTTTCTATTGAGATGGGGGTTCTCAAAAGCATTTTTGCTCAGGCTGTCTTGGAACTGCAATCCTCCCAATATAAGTCTCGTAAGTAGCTAGGATTATGAATGTGATCTACTGGGGCCTGGCTGGTTGATAAGTTTTGTATACATTTTCATAAGATATAGTGATCTGTAATTTCTTTCTTGTGATGTAATTGTATGGTTTTTTTTGTATAGGAGAAATATGGTCTTGAATGATGGATTGAGAAGGGTCATTTCTCTTTTATTTCTTGCATGATTTTGTGAAAAATTTATGTAAACCTTCTTTAAATGCTTTGCAAAAATTGGCAGTGAAACTATTTGAGCATGAGTTTTTTTTCTGGAGAGTTGTTTTTTTTTTTAATATTAATTCAGACTTATTACTTGGTACAAGCCATCCAAGCTAATTCTTCTTGAGTCAGTTTTGGTAACTTGTAGATTTTGAAGAATTTACACATTTTATCTAAACTAACTTCTTGATATAAACTGTTCATAGTATTTGTTTACAGTCTTTTTATTTCAGGCAGATTGCAGAAACATCACTGGTTTCATTCTTATGCTAGCTATTCGAGTCCTCTCTTTTTTTCCTGATCAATCTAGCTAACATCTTGTCAGTTTTGATAATCTTTTCAAAGAACCAGCTTTTGGTTTCACTGACTTTTTCCACTGTTGTTTTAGTCTCTAGTATATTAATTTTCACTGTAATACTAGCTCTAATCTTTACAAATACAAACTGGAAACACTCCAGATTGCCATTAGTAGAAGTACGGTTAACCAATCTAGCATAACCACACAATGGAATGCTATTACTCAATGAAGAGCATAACTATTGACACACTCAACCAGATGGATACATTTCAAAAACATTATACTCAAAGATCAGGATGAATACAGTTCAAGACCAGCCCAGGTAAAAAGTTAGTGAGACTTCATCTCAATTAATAAGCTGGGTGTGGTGGTTCACACTGTAATCCTAGCTATGTGGAAGGCATAGGTCAGAGAATTGTGGTCCAAGGTTGGATCCTGTGCAAAAAGCATGAAATCCTGTTCAAAAAAATAAACTAAAGCAAAAAAGGTCTAGGTGTATGACTCAAGAGATAGAGTGCCTACTTAACAAGCACAAGGTCCTGAGTTCAAACCCCAGTGCCACCAGTAAAAAGGTATATACTGTATCGCTCCATGTATATGAAATTCTAGAACCTGCACAACTAAGCAATGTTGAAAAATAGCCAGAACCAAGAGTACCTCTGCATAGTGGGAGTCAGTACTGACTGGAGAGGGCTATGGGAGAAGTTCCTGGGCTGATTCAATGTTCTATAGGATGAGAAGCACTTGAATTACATAGGTTTATGCATTTTCCAATACATAACTATCATGCACAGAAGAGTTATATATTTTACTTTATGTGAATTTGCATTAAACTTCAAAGAATAAAACATATAAAAATAATAAGCTCTCATTATTGATTTGTATGCAGAAGTGTTTATGGGAAAGTGTATGGATACCTGAAATTTCTTTTGACACATTTATAAAATATAATACTTTAATGGAAATATAAAAGAGCACAGAAAAAAGTGATAAAGCAAATATTACAAAGTATTAATAGATGGCATAATATATTTTCCAAAAATGGTGACATCTGTAATCCAGTCCCACAAGCTTTCCCAGAACTTTGTCACCATCACTTCAAGAAATGAAATGTATTTCCCTCTCATAGAGCCTGGGCAGAACTTTAAGGGTGAAATAAAAAAAATTCAGTGCAAACAGAAAGGACATAAAAAGGAATTCAGTATCTACAAGACTCCCGTGGGTACTCACTCATGGTATCGTCACTATGCCCAGAAAGAGAGGCAAACACTCCATTTCAGGTTTCAGAGATCAGCCATCATTGCCAGTAGACATGAGAGTAAACAGGATGTTCAATACATCTGTTATTCCTTCTTTATGCACCATGGGTTTATGAATACATTACAATTGTTTAAATACACTAAATTTGAGAGTAGTTCTCATGCAATGGTACTTGGAGAAAATATAGGTATTGAATATACAGATGTGCACAGTATAATTGTTGCAACGTGGCTTTATGTTTTAAAATATTCACAATAAAATATTGTAAAAACTTTCTGAGCAGCCATGCAGTATTTGGGGGATTTGGGTTGCAGTGGATTTTCTATTTCTACAAGGACTTCTATGTAAGAATTTTCTCATGAGAAAGCAATCACAACAATCATTCTGTGTATTTATTTTCTCTTCCAACTTTCTTATGGCTAAGGCCTTAGGCTCAGGTTCAAAGGTCCTTTTCCTAGTTTTGTGTTTAGGACATAAAGCTCATACGCTTTGGCAAATTTTCAGAATGATAACATGAATAGTATTGAGAGAATCTTCCATGTTCCAAATATATTTGAGCAAGTAGAATTCCAACTGCTTAATTGTTCAGATAAATAATAATAAACTAAATCATGATGTTATATCAGTATAAAAACAATGCTTTGTGGGCATCACAAGGAGTTCTAGGTCCACAGAGGACAATCTTCTTGGTGGGAAGGAAGAAATTCTAAGTAATGTCCAGGGGTCATGGTCTCAGGTGGCCTTTGAACCCTCATTGGGTGTGCATCAAACTTAGCTCCAGTCATAGGAATAGAAAAGACACTACCCTATTGTCATAAGAAAATTCACAATTTCATTCAGAAGGTGAATTCATCACAGACATTCACAAGGCTAAATGGCTTAAAAATGTATTCCTATATGATTTTACAGAAAGAACTGCAGAAACCTGCATTAGCTTCAAACTGTCTGTACTCCTTAATTTTGTTCTTGTTTTGAAGAGATTAAAAGTCATTCCTCTTTGGTATAAGGTAGGAATTTTATTTTATTTTTCTATCTATCATAAGTATTTTTTCTATATCCAGAAATAGTGATGCATATGTGGATCCTAACAGACAGAATGTACTGAGCAAGCTAAGGGCACAATTGGACTGGAGGTAGGTGCTGCAGTGGTCTTCCTATTCCTGACATAGGTGCATACAGACAATGATGAGAGGGACTTGGAAAGATACGAACCAAGAATAGGAATGCAAACTCCAAATTAAAGCAAAATATGCCAATGGAAATTGACTTGGGCAGAGCAAGCAGAATTTGGCACAACATTGGAGATATTTTGTGATCAGGCAACTATTGATAAGTACTGGTAAGGGAAAGTGCTTACCAACTAAAATAAACCAGGTGATGTTTTAGCAAATGGGAATGGAACTAGTGAATATTGACAATTTATATGATAGGTCTGTATGTGCAACATTTTAGCCTTACCCCCCCAAAAGAGATGTAGTTGTAGGGTGGAAAATACTTATAAGGAAGAATAAATTACTTACATATATATATGCAATAGAAGTAGATTTTGGATTTGAATATAGGCTTCTCTAACTCTGTTGAATTCCCTATCAAATTAAAGAATAGATTCCAGTGTAATTCCAGGACTAATCTCAAGTCTAGTTAGGTGATTTCATAGTATCAAAAGAATTAAGAAGGGCCAGGTATAATGGAATGTGACTGTAATTCCAGGTCCACGAGAGGTGGAGATGGATGGATTTCCACTGAAGGCCAGCCTGGGTAAAAAAAAGTTAACAGGACCCTGTCTCTCTATATAGTTATCCTTATCTCAACTAGCAAAAATGCTATGTTTTTCTTATTATTGCTTATGTCTTCTCTTCAACAAAATTGGAGAAAAGGCCAGAACAGGTTCTGCCTGGAAGCGATGGCCCAAACAATGTATGCACATATGAATTAATGAATAAAGAAAAAAATATATGTAAAGTATATACATTCAACAAAAACAATCAAACATACAAAAAAGACCCTGTCTCAAAAGTCAAGTCAGGTGTGATGGCATATACCTGTGGTCCCAGCTTTCCAAGAGGTGGAGGTAGGAGGATAACCATCTGAGACCCAGCTCTGGGCAGTCTCCAGGTCTGGCTAAAAGATAACTAGAGCAAAAAGGACTGTATGTGAGGTTCAAGTGGTAGAGTATTTGCCTAGAAAGTACAAGGCCCTGAGTTCAAACTCCAGTCCTACCAAAAAAAAGTGAAAAAGAATTGTATAAAAATATGAGTATATATGTATGCATAAAGAGACTCTGCAGTTTCTACAGTTTCACCCATGGTTTAATTTCATTCTGAATCATTTCCAACTAGATTCTTCTTTTGTTTCTCCCTGTTTTTCCTTTGGCCACTAAGTATGACCATTTGATTCCATAAATATATATATGAAACCTGAAAAGCCATCAACAACCAAAAAAAAAAACATGAACTGCATGAGTTTCTAATTTATGTTAATTTTGTTACATTTTTCCCACCTGCAACACAGTAGAACATATCCCTTTATGTTACAGATGATTAAAATATCAATAATTATTTCAAACACTGAAGAAAGGCTGAATCAAAGCTAACTTTTATTCTGGTTAGTTTGAAAGAAAATTAAGCACACTTTCCCAAAGACTTGGTAAAAATTAGTTACAATGTTCCTACCAATGAACTTTGCCCAATGAGCAGAGATTTGTTGTAGCTGCCAGAAAATCCTCTAGTTCAGTATGGTGGAGAATGCAGCCACAGGCTGGTATAAGTAGACTGGTTATGTCTTCTGACTTTTCAAGTGGTGAGAGGACAAAAAATTCTGCAAAATGGCTTAAAACCAAGAAGCAGCCTCAAATTCCTGTAGGTCTTGTAACTGTCTCAAAAAATGTGTCAAACTAAATCTCATACATCTCCCTATAAGAGTAAGGACTCAGTAAAACTGGGATATGGGATTTTCAGGGAAATAAATTAATTATGTGTCTTTCAGTGTATGGAAGTGATACAGCCCATGAAGGGTGAAATCATCAAAAAATCCTGGGCCAGAAAACCTCTCTTTCAAATCTTGCTTCTATGAGGCTGACCAGAAATAATGTAATAATTTCATATTGATGTACTCCCTATTACTAGTTATCCTGAGTACATAGGATCTCATGTACTTATCAACACAAATAGAAAAAGGAAGCAACAGAATTTCATTGAAAGTTTTGAAACCTAGATGTTTCAATTTCTCAGTTTCAATTTCCTCCTCTTGAACATATCTACCAAAATTTGAGACGAGTTTTGAGCAAGGACATATAACTCTTAGAATGCTTCCCTCATTATGTGGTGATCTCATTATGTACTTAGTAGACAACCAGTTATGTCAATGTCTGATATAATGCTGAAGAAAATGAAATATTGTCTAGACCAGAATGCAACATTCTTTTATTTTGACTTTGTTTAAGAAATCACTCCTAGAATTTTCAGGTGTTTATTGGTGTTGGTTTTCTTTTGTTTTGGACAAGGGAAAATACACTTTACTCATTAATCAATTAGTATTAAATAATATACATAAAAATCACTGAGGGACACAGAAAGCAACTTTAGTACATGTCCAAATTAAATAAACACTAAATAAATAGAACAATATAGTTTGGAAGAATGAGTCAGTGCACCTAAGAAAAAAGTGTAGGTTTTCTAGGGAAGATGGAAGCACATAGATTCATTAAACTCTCATGACAAATTTACCAGGTTAGGTTGCAAAATGATAAAATCTGTGCCCTGACTATTACAGGAATTGGATATATTAAAATATCACGATATAATCAAGTGTAAAAACATAAGAATTCACTAACTTAGCACATCCTCTTTCCCTCCCTCCCTTCTTTCCTTACTTCTTTCCATCCTTTCTTTCTTTCCCTCTCTACATCTTCCCATCTGTCCTTCCCTTCTTTCCTCTCTTTCTCTCCCTCCCCCGTCTTTCTCCCTCTTTTCCTCCTTCTCTCCCTTCCTTCCTCCCTACATCTCCCTCTATATTTCTTTCCTTCCCTCCCTCCCTCTCCCTCTTTTATTCTTTCTCCCACTCTCTTTTTCTTTTTTCTTCCTTTCCTTTCTCCACAGACAGAGTCTTTCTTTGTCACCCAGGCTAATTCTGAGCTCCTTGTCTCAAGTAAGCCTGCTGCCTCAGCCTCCCACATAACCAGAGTGACAGTGACATGCTGCAATGCCTGGCTCAAAGATATTTTTCATCTTCATTGGCGAACCTTTGTGGATCCTACAAAAGCCCTTCCAGTACAGCTTTCTTTCTTTCCCCAATCATCTGACCTATATCCATGTCTTATGACTGTTTCCTTTCTTTCCCTGAAAACTGCCAAAAGTTGAACCCAATATTGTGTGGAAAGTATCCCAGTTATTTAATGCTGTCATCTTACAGAGAGTGGATATTTTAGGAACCAGTGGAAATGAAATATGACTGGATAAAATGGCCTGAAGAACTTGAGTTAATTCTTACTGCACCTGTGCTTCAAAGCAACATTTCTCACCAGAACATCAGTTAGAAAATACCCTGTATGTTTTTCTGAAAACTCAGGAATTAACAAGGACATTAAGACACAAATATATCCAGGACTTGGTTAATCCCTCCTTAACTCTCTGGATTCCCAGCTACACCTACATGGGCAAGAATTATTGAACACTTTCTGGTCTTATTGTTTGAATTAAAATCCAGTACAAATTTCTACCAGGTAAATTCATGTATTGTAGCTACAAATTGTTATAACTTTTAGTCACATAGCTGCTATATTCTGGGCAGCACATGGGAGACAGGTGGACTTTTTTATTGTTACTTGTTAGTTTTTGATACAAAGATTTAAAAAAATGTTTGGAAACTATACAGAAAAATTTCCTATGTCTCCTTCAGTTGTTATAGATTCAGCCAACACTTTAAAGCCCTTTTGTATGCCAAGTTTCACAAATGTTATTCCTTATCTTCCTGTAGGTGATCCGCCTTTTCCTCAGGTGGATTTTGACAACAGAGAATGGGAAAACAAATAAAAGAATTTCTAGAAGACATTTGAAACTCTATATGTCATTTAAAATTTGTCTACTAGAATCTTCTCCCTTTTTACACTTAGTTCTGATGTTGAATTCAGCCAGGTGCATTTTAACTATTTTGTTTCAAGCTCTTTCATTAAGAGTTGTCTAGCCCTTACCCAGGGGCCATTTATGAAAAGCCAACTGATGTCACTGAACTTTACTAACTCAGTCTTGACTTCAAACACATATTCACCCGTGAGTTAAACTTGCTGCTACCAGGGGGATGAGCAATCACACTGCAGTGAGCACATTTCTTCTGTGGGGGTTTTCCAGTTTTCCACAATTGCGGAATCTACTCCTTGTTGTGATTTTCTTCTCCCATGTGACCATCCTGGTTGCAAATGTGTCCATAATGGTGGCCATCAAGCTGAGTCACAACCTTCACACCCCCATGTACTATTTCCTCTTTGGCCTGTCCTTTTCAGAAACCTGCACCACTATGGTAATCCTCCCCCGCATGTTAGTGGACTTGCTGTCTGAGAGTAAGACCATTTCTCTTCCTGAGTGTGCCACACAGATGTTTTTCTTCTTTGGTTTGGCAGCTAATAACTGTTTCATCTTGTCTGCCATGTCTTACGACCGTTACTCTGCCATCCACAGCCCACTGCATTATCCAGTCTTGATGACAAGGAAGATCTGCTTTCAGCTCATGGTGTCCTCTTGTGTGGTTGGGTTTTTTGTTTCTTTGTGCATTGTCATCATAGTTTTCAACTTGTCTTTTTGCAACTCCAACATTATTCAGCACTTTTTTTGTGACATTGCACCTGTGGTCTCCCTTGCCTGTAATTATACTTTTTTTCAGAAAGTGGTTCTCCTTATATTCACTTCCTTTGTGTTGGTGGGCAGCTTTATTTTAATCATGATTTCCTATGTCTTTATTGTGTCTATAGTTGTGAAGATGCCATCTGCAAAGGGAAGGTATAAGACCTTTTCAACTTGCTCTTCTCACTTCACTGTGGTGTTTATTCATTATGGATTTGCTTGCTTTGTCTATTTGAGGCCCAAGAACAGTGACTCATTCAGTGAAGATACACTGATGGCTGTGACATACACAGTGCTGACACCTCTACTTAATCCCATCGTTTATAGTCTAAGGAACAAAGAAATGAAGACAGCCCTCAGGAAAGTCTTGGGCAGCACCATTAGGTTTTTTCCCTCAAGTGGTAAATAGAAGAGCCCTTAGAAGAACGTTTGAAGACACAGTGTTGGTAAATAAATGTAGAAAAGTAGAGTACTTCCAATAGAAATCATCACTTAGTGTACAAAGAAATTAAAGTGTTGTCTTATTGCCTGATTCATTCTAGTCTCACTTCTTCCTTCTATAAAACTAGATGGGATTATACAATATTAAGAGGGAAGGAATTTTATCAAATTATATGCATGTATGAAAATATCACAATGAAATCCCTTTGTGTAATTAATATATGCTAATAAAAAATTAAAACATCATATACATTTATATGTGCATATATATACATACATATGTATAGAAACTCACATATATATTTATGTAATAAACATAAGAAAGCATAGTTTTGAAACACTGTATTTTCATAACACTGGTTGCCTTGTGGAAAGAAAAAAATCATGCTGAATAAAAAGGAAAAAGAATGAAAGAGAGGAGGGAAGTAGAAAGATCACTATAATGAAAAAAAAGGACAAAGCACAAACAAAAATTTAGAGTTGAGCTGAGACAATGACCATAATGCAGAGAAATTGCAAAGAATTTAAAGAAATATTTTGTTTGACTCTATTCAAACAAGATTGGAATGAATAAATGTCTGAAAGAGTAAACAGACAGAAGTGACCCCAAAAGAATTAGGTATTTTAATACACTAAGAGAATTGTAGAAAAATCTGTCAAAATCTATTCCCCAAGAAAGAATTAGAAACTAGATGATTGATTGCATAGTTAACTTATTCCAGTCTCAACAAAACAAATAAATCTATTGCTAATAAAATTCAGTAAGAGCATAGGTAACTATATATAGCATCTAATTTATGAAATCCGCAGAGAAGGAAGGTGGTATGTGTAACTGCAATCTGACTGAAAACACTGTGAGCTTCTCAAGTAGGTTGTGGAAGAATTAGGTCCGGTGAAGAAGTTGAAAAATTTTGAAGTCACATAGACTAATAATTGTCCACATGGTGAGTGTTGCTACCCATTCTGTGTCAGGATTAAAGGACTGAGTTGTGAAGAAGGACTGAGAGTCCTGTGACAAATTCTTTAAATAAGAAAAAGAAAATGGATGGTCCATAAGGGCCTCTGAGGATAATGGCATTATTTCACAGCTATATAATACTGGTATCAATGAAGGAAATCTTTTGTCAGGAAAATGGCCAATATTATATTTTTAACTTATAATTTAATTGGTTATTTTAAGACTAAATTTGGTAGCCAAAGCATTTTAAAAAATATGCATCAAGATCCAGTTCTCAAAAGCCTAAATAAGCACAATTATGAAGAAAATGAATCACTTGGTAGAACTCTGATGTTTCATTTCTTTATTTTATATATAAAAGTATGGATTCAGAATGAAAATTTTGGTCATATAATATCTTTGGCGTGAAAGTAGACGTTTTATTTATTATACCATTATTGTAAAACATTTCACTAAGCCTTGGAAGTGTGTTGTATTTATGTATATTTAATGTGTGTTAAATTTATGTATATTTAATTAAGTGAAATAGTGTAACATTCAAACAGGTAAGTTATAGGCAAGCATTCTTTGCAAGTTGTATCACTGTAATTTCAGAATAACAGAAATATCACTCTCCAAAAAAACTAAAGTTCAAACTGTATATGGAAGAACAATTTTTTTTCTAGAAGTTTCAAGAGAACAGGTGACCTACAACAAGTGAAAGAATTACTTGCACAGACCTGGAGCTCACCTGGCTCTAGAGATAGAAAGACTTCCACAAAGAATAACAGAGATTGAAGAAGTTTACTTGGTTGCTTGGAGGGTCAATCAGAAGCCATTATTATATGTTTTCATGCACAGATTTTGTATTTTTCCATGAATGACATAGTAGCCACAATTCATACTTCACTGACATTGATAATGTCTTCCTCCAGGTCTTTTCTGCATCTCTTTGTCTCCTTTCATGGCACAGAGTTTGTTTACATGTTCTTGTCCCCCTCCAGACTTGGATGCCTCAGAATAATGAAGTAGGAAAGCAGGAAGATAGGCTGCAATGGAGTAGAAGGAAACAAGAAAGTTGATGGAGAAAAGAAAGAGGTAGGGAAAAAGGAAGGAATCAAGAAAGGAGCTAGGGAAAGAGAAAAGGCATATATGAAAAAGAAGAATCATGAAAATCAATGAAAATTTATCCCCTGCTTTTTTCTGAGTTTTATAGTATTAAACTTTACATTTATTTGTTCCTCCATTTTGCGTTAATTTTTGTATATTGTATGAGGCAAGGGTTCAACTTCATTCTTTTGCGTGTGGACATCTAATTGACCTAACACAGTTGTTGAAAGTGCTTCTCATTACACATTGGGTGGTTTTAGCACCTTTTAAAAATGTACTGACCATAGACACATGGATTTAATTCTTAATTCTCAGTTCTATTCTACTGATGTACGTATCTAACCATAGGCCAATACACACAGTCTTGAGCTATTGATTTGCAGTAAGTTCAAAAATTGGGAAGTATGACTCCTCTAAATTTGTCCTTCTCTTTCAAGATAATTTGGAAACTCTGGATCACTTGCAATTCCATATGAATTTTAGAAAGAGGTTGTCAGTATAAGGAAAATAGCTGGTATGCTAAGAGATATAGTGTTGATTGTATACATGAATTTGTGAGGTTTTACCATCTTATAATATTAAGTCTTGTAATCCATGATCATGGGATATTTTCCATTTATTTAGGTATTCTTTCATTTTTCAACACTGTTAAATTTGTTCCTATTTCACTTTTTTATCCTATAAATTAATTTTTTTCTTAATTTCACTTTTGGATTATTTATAAACTAATAAATTTGTGGAATTACCATGTTTTTAATGTAGCCTGCAACATTGCTTAACTCATTTATTAGACTTTAGTTTATTAATGGGACATCTATAATTTTCTATACAAGATCATGTCATTAAAAATACAGATAGTTTTATTTCTTCCTTTTTTTCTGTGGATACTTTTTTGCCTAAATGTCCTGGTCAGAACTTCCTGTACAATGTAGAATAGAGGGAATGAGTCTAGACATCTTGTGTCTGATCTTAGGGGAAAAACATCCATTTTCCACTTCTAATTTTTAGAAGAACTTGTGAAGAATTTGCATTAATTCTTTAATGTTCAGTATAAATTATCAATAAAGACGTCTGGGCTTGAGCTTTACTTTATGGTAGTTTTTTATTAGTACTTTTAGCTCTTTACATTAGGTCTATTAAGATTGTTAACTCTGGTATTCTTCTCTCTATATATTTTTACTTTATGTAAGTATTCATTTATTTTCTGTTACTTCTTCATACTCCATTTTATTTTCAGTAAAGTTAATGATAATGTCTTTTCTTTAATTTCTGATCCTAGAAATTTGAGTTTTGTTTTTACTTGGAAAATTTAGCTAAAGCTTGCAAATTTTGATGATAATTTCAAAAGAAACAGCTTGAGACCCAATTGGTTTTCTCTACTGAATTTCTATTTTTTTCATTAATTTGTATTCAATGACAGCTTTATTCTTAGTCACAAAATGGAAACAACTCAGTTTTCCATTCATACAAGAATGGTCAAACAATCTGGTATATTCATACATGAAATGCATATCATCAACCAAGGGTAGTAAATTACTGAAACATAAAACAATGTTTAAATTTCAAAAATGCTCACTTACAAAAGAAGGCATACTACTTGACTCCACTTGTATAAAAATTTAGAATTATGCAAAAATGAAAAAATTATTCAAATTAATGGATAGTTCTGCATGGTGGATTGAAGTTGAACTAGAGAGGCTTATTGGGGAGCTTTCTAGGTGGATGGCAACGACTCCTATCATGATAGGTGCTTGACTTACACAGGTGTCTGCACTTTTCAGTAGCTAATAATTATGCAGTTAAGATTTGTGCAATTTACATTAAGTAATTTTTGCATAAAAGAAACATGTAAGAAGGGTTGAACTCTAGTTATTGATAAATTGCCCCAAGTATTTAGAAGGAAGGTAATAATTTCTGGAAAATAAAATGTCCTTTAGTTAATGTAGTCTATGATTCCCCCAAAGATGTCCCAGAAGTAAACCCATTGATGGGAATAAGCTAGGCTATTGGAAACAGGGATTAAGTTTTCAGATGACATTAAGCTTTCTATTCATCTGAAAAAAGTAGATAAGCCAGTAAGCCCAATTTAACCACAAGTACCCTTAAAAGGTAGAAGAGGATGGTGGAAGAGTGTTGGTCAAGAGAAGATATGATTACAAAAGAAAGATACTGGAGAGCCAACCTTGCTGACTTTAAATATACAGAAAGAAGGACTCAAGCCAAACAACAAGCCAAGACTTGCTGATCTTGAAAAACCAAGGAAATTGTTCCTAAAGTCCCCAGAAGAAGCCCAATCCTGAAAATTCCTTTATTTTAGCCCAGTGAGATCCATATTGGACTTCTGACCTCCTGAACTATAAGTAGTAAGTTAGCATTACTTCAAGCCACTGAATTATAGTAATTTATTATAGCACTGACAAAACTAATACAGTATATTATTTAGTGTAAAACAGTCCACTCCTCCTTCCACCCCTTTGAAAGTGGAACAATGCTTTCTGGTTCATACTTTTGTTTATGGTATATTCATAATTCTGAAGGACAACACCCAAACTTACAGGTGCGATCTCTCAACTAGCACCATTACAAAGCCTTCAACAGGTTGGATCAATCTTCTATCAGATGAGCAGTTGGATCTGTAATGGAGGTGTGGTATGGTCTAATTGAAATATTCTGTTGACAGATTGGGCACTCAGCAATGGTAATATACAGACTAATTTTGGTGAGGGAAAGTCTAGAGAAGAGTATTCTGAGATCAATGTGAAAACTATCCTACCCAAGACCCCTAAAGAATGCTTGCACTCTATCAAAATCCTGCCTTTCCAGATGAGATTATTTCTCTTTGTGTGCCTCCATAGCACCTTCTAGGCATCTTCATTTTAACACTTAAATTTTATTTTTTTTCTTCTTCTGATACCTCTATCATCATCCCTGTGAGCACTAAGGTTGGGTCAGTCACTTCTGTGACACCTGTGCCTTATATAACTTTTATGCTTAATTCATATAAATTGGGTAGATAGGCTAGATGGATGGATGAATGAATGAAAAACATGCTATCTCCATCAAAGCGGCCATTGAACACAGATCATCTGTATCTCAAAGACATATGGCTTAGTCAGATATTGGACAGGGGTTGAATAGGATACCTACTTTATGACAAATTTAATGTGGGGGATCTCCGGGAACCTGAATTCAAACTTTACTAATCAAAATCCAAAAATCATTTAATTCCACAAGGAACTCTAAGCTATTGATCTATTTACCACTCTCCTACCCCATATTCTAACCGTCCTTCATATCAGGCTAGGTTCCATACTCCACCATAATCATCATTCCCTTATATACTCACAAGGTCTCTTGAGCTTTCCTTTTACCCTATTCTATGGGGCTATATCCAGTAGAATTTAATACCAGTTAACTCCATCTTTCTGCCTTCTTTGTAACTACGTAAGCAATTAAACTTTTTTAGAAAACAAGACACAATCATGATGAATGTGCTTACACAAGTTTAACATTCTAAGAAATACAGGGAGAGTTGAGTTTGCTGGGAAACACAATCAAAAATAGGTCTAGATTATCTATGGGGAAAAACTAAAGTCAAGATTTCATATGAGTCAAATATTTAATCTAACCCAGTTTACTACCCGTCATCACCATGAAATATATCACATGCAACAACAATGAGAGTCATCTTGGGTCATTGCATTTGGGGCACTAATAGGCTATGGTTTCTAAATTGCATATTAAGGACAATGAATCTGAGATTGACTTCTAGAAAGCTACATGTGGAATCTTTGTATAATTTTATATAATTTCTAAGAAAAATAAATTAATATTTAAAATTTGTCTTTCTTGCTGTTTCATTCCTAAAATCTAGTGGAAATACAAATTCATTACATGCACTCACACAAGCTGGTCAGCAAATTTCCCTGAATATAGGACAAGCCTCCAAGATGCAAGCATGACCTCCTTCTCGCTCATGATACAGATAAGGTTTCCCCAATGGACATTGCATGCCATTTAGGCAAACAAGTGCTTGACCTTAAATGAGTCCCCTAATGTACATTGATCAGATTAGTTCAGGAAGGAGCAGCAACTTCTAGGTATTTTGAGAAGAAAATAATTTAATTCAGGCAATTTGATATTTAAATTTTTTTGCAAGGGGCTAGAGAAGTAGTATATAGGAGACTCCAACCAAACTTTCAGTTTCAAAACTCTACATTACTAATAAACTACATGGGTCCAGAAATATGGGTATTACTTCTAACACTTGAGGAAATTGAACTTACCATTGAAGACAGTAAAATCATTGCTGGTAAACAAATAGAAAAAAAATGACATAATTTGAAATGTATTAAGATTAACCTGATATTTACATTTAATTAAAGAAAAATAAGTGCCTAAACATATGACACTTTTTGTGGAAAATATATTTACATATAAAAGACAATGAGTAAACATCAAAGGGGCTATAAAAACACAAACAATTTTAATTCTAAAAATGAAAATTAGTGTGGTTCCAGAAAGGCATTTTCAGGACTGTTGCAACATTTCCAGGGAGATTATGTATGAGAAACCAAGAATTTTTAGTTTCAAACGCAATAAGAAAAAAATATTCAAATACTACAGAAATGTGCAGCATTCAATTCTCAAAGTTGAAACAAGCTGAGAAAAACATATTCCTACTTCTTCATAGTGACAGGAGCCAGGTCATCCCAATTAGTCCCCAGGAGACTGTGCTTCAGGGACTCTGTATTTAAGGAAGAGCTAGTAGCTAAGGGAGAACTTCAGATATTTTCTGAGTTGTTTGGAACAGGCTCACCTATAAGAAGAATCCCTTGATCACTTCAGATCAAAGGTAACAGGAGCCATGTACACTATTGTTTTCAACCTTTAGATTTCCATATAGCATGGAGACTGTCTCTTTCAGATTGAGATCTTGAATGGCAGCATTACTCTCACTCAAGGGGGTCTACATGCTTCCTCAGCTTTAATTCCAAAGGCTGTCTTCAAAGAACACAGAAATTATGTGGAAAAGTTTGTACTTATAGATGCATGAAATGGTGGGTGGAGAAAGGAGAAAACATGAAAATTGTTTTTTTCTAAATGTTCCTATTATAGTGAATCCACATTTATTTTGACACTGAAAATTTTCTTGAGAATGGGACAACATAATTTATGTGTAGAGTATTATAAATACAAATTTAAATTTACTTAATACATGTTCTTTCACCTGAAAGAAGTTTCCTTATCATAAAGTACTTATTATTGAAGTGAGACATTTCAGGACTACTAATGAGTTCTGACTATCAGTTTTCTCATGGTATCTTTAACTTCCTTGTTCCTGAGACTATAGATGAGGGGGTTCAACATAGGGATCACCACAGTGTAGAACACAGACACCACTTTGTTCTGGTCAGTAGAGTATCTGGACCTGGGCATCACATAGATGAATGTAATGGTCCCATAGAACAGGATGACAGCAGTGAGATGGGAGGTGCAGGTAGAAAAAGCCTTGTGACAGCCCTCAGTGGAGTGCATCTTCAGGATTGAAAAAAGGATGTAGACATAAGAAAGAGAAATGACAAACACTGTGACTACAATAATGGATCCAGAAGAGATTGCTGGAATTATTTCAGAAGTAAAATCATGAGAACAAGAAAGCTTCAAAAGTGGTGAATAGTCACAGAAAAAGTGATTGACTTTATTTGGTCCACAAAAGGACAGATTTAGTAGGCAGCCAGTAAATGTCCAAGCATTCACACATCCACCTAGGTAGGAAGATCCCACTAGGAGAATGCAGACTCTGGGAGACATGTGGATGGAGTAGAGCAGAGGAAAGCAGATGGCCACATAGCGATCATAGGCCATGGCAGCCAGCAGGAAGCACTCAGCTGTCCCAAATGTCACCACAGAACAGAGTTGGGCTACACAACCAGTCACAGGGATAGAAGTTCTTTTTCTGAGGAAGCCCATGAGCATGACAGGTGTGACTGATGAAGAGTACCCAATGTCTACAAAGGCCAAATGGCAGAGAAAAAGGTACATTGGGGTATGAAGTTGAGAACTGCTTCTGATTAACATGATTATGCTGACATTTCCCATTAAGGTAACAACGTAGATTCCCAGAAACACAATAAATAAAATAGCACAAACTATTGTATCTTCTGTCAACCCCAAAATTATGAATGCTGTCACAGATGTGTAGTTTCCAGCCCCCATTTATTGGGAATGGTGTCCACTGAAAAAAATGCAGATATTAGGATGGAATAAAACAATATCACTTGCACACTTATTTTTATAATAGATTTATAATGTATATTGCATAAATATGGACATTCATTAGCAAATTCAGGGGAAAATACTTTCACATAATATTTCATGTAAGAACTTGATAAAGTAAATGTTCATTGATGCATGGCCAGTAATTCTCACAAATTTTTTAAACACCTTCAAATCATGTGAACATCATGTTGTCAGTTTTGGTGTTCTACAAGGAATAACGATCAATCAACAGAAGAACAGCCTATTTTTCTTTCAAGAATTCAGTTCCAAGCAGACTGAACTCACACACACATTTACATGCACCCCCACACACAATGGCATTGGTGAACATGTAATCAGCCAGACACCTTACTGCCTTTTAATTGACAAACATGCCTCAATAATGTTATATGTGAATTAACTGAGAAACAGCAAGTTATTATTATGAACACCATGATTTCATGTGTCTTCAGAGTCTTCTAAGTACTACTTTCTTTTTTTTCAGTTTTATTTTATTTATTTTATTTTATTTTTCATATGTGCATACAAGGCTTGGGTCATTTCTCCCCCCTGCCCCCACCCCCTCTCTTACCACCCACTCTGCCCCCTCCCTCTCTCCCCCACCCCCTCAATACCCAGCAGAAACTATTTTGCCCTTATCTCTAGTTTTGTTGTAGAGAGAGTATGAGCAATAATAGGACGGAACAAAGGTTTTTGCTGGTTGAGATAAGGATAGCTATACAGGGAGTTGACACACATTAATTTCCTGTGCGTGTGTGTTACCTTCTAGGTTAATTCTTTTTGATCTAACCTAAGTACTACCTTCTTGTCTTTGAACAGGACAAAAGTGGTAGCTTTATTAAGGTTTAGGACTGAAAGAAAACTTAACCTTTCAGAGAAAACACATATACATGACACAAAACCAGAGATGATAGAATGTTATTATGGCATGGAAGCAGTATGTTTAATAGAAATGCTAGGAACTTTGGAGCCAAATAGGCCTGTGATTGGGTTTCAGCTTTATCACTAACAATCTATAGAATTTTATGCAATTTATATACACTATTCAATAGCCACCGCAACTTAGTTTTGTAAAATATACTTCACATGATTCCTATTTTGAATATGATGATGCTTATAATAATACCACACATGATCATAGTAACAAGAAGAGGTAGAATAAACTATTAATACCTTAAAATAATCAACCCTTAACTTCTAAAGTACCAAGAAGAAACAGACATTCCTATATCAACAGAAAAGGAAAACTATTACCTGAGGATATATGTACCTCAATGATAAGGACAAATGACAAAGAATTGCCAAGCTAAAGCAAGACTATATTTATGAGAAATAGTGTCTTTTGGGATATAGCCCCTCGAGTACTTTACTTGTTTGTGAAAATTCCACTGAAAATCCATAAGGGCATGTGTTACATATTAACATCTATTAATTAATTTTAGTGTACATTGAATTTTTGAAGGATTGCTAAAATCATTCTAACTACTGGAACTCATAAGAGTAAATAAATAAAATATAAGAGTACAGTGATGTAAAAACAATTTCAATTCAAAATAGAAATCTTTCTGAAAATTGCTTGTGGGTTTTTTTAAATGCCTTTCTAGAATGTGCAATCTTTATTTTTAATTAAGCCTCTTATTTTGAAATAGTTGAAGATTCATAGGAAATTATGGGAAGTAATAATAATATTCAATGCCTTTATCCAGTTTTTTTTCCAACACTTGCATTTTGCTAAAGTTTAGTACAGTATTACAACCGGTATACTGTCATAGAATAGTAATATAGTCAGGATATAGAATGTTTACATCACCACAAGGATTGCTCATGTTACCCATCTATAACCACAAAAATGTCCCTCCCATGGTAACCTGTCCTGAACTGACAATACTTAATATTTTTTATTTCTATAGTTTCATAATTTAAGGTATCTTATCATGATATAGATTCTTCTATGCTTCTAATATTTTTCTCTGTATTGATATGTACAATATCTGATATTAACACAGGAACTCCTGATTTCCTTTGATTAATGTTGACATGCTACATCTTTTCCCTTTAACCTATCTACATTATTATCTTTATATATTTAAAGTGAATTTACTGTAGACAACATAGAATTGAGTCACTAGTCTGCTGGTAGAAGGAATGTGGAATGTGAATTTGGAAACAGGACTAAAGTTTATCCTTGTTATATAAGGGCACAATACCTAGCTGTGTCATGTCTTAAGTCGAAAACAGAACTTGTAATGCAATGAACTTGAGTATTCAGCTGTGGAGATTTTCAAGCAAATATTGAAGGTGCAGCCTTATCTCTGCCTACTAATTATACTAAAACATGAGGGGACATAAATAATTTAAAGGGAAAACTATTAAGTAAAGGGTAACAAAATATAATGATTTGGAAAATTCTCAGCCTGTTTATATAGCAAAAGATAGTAAAATTGTGAGATTGACTGTTAGGAAAGCATGCTCTGGAGAGAAGGCAAGGGTGTGGCTGAACAACATTCTACTAATGCTGAAGAGTTCAGGTATGTGATTCATAAATTCCTTCAACTTCCTCAGCAGAAGTCAAGAATAGAGATGGAATTGTCTAGGAAGGATTTTGAAGGACCCTTTTGTCAAATGGTGTGACTATCTATAAGCTATATGGCACACCCAAAAGGTTTTCAAGAATGGTATGTTTAGCTACTCGGGAGACAGAGATCAGGAGGATCATGGAGGACCAGCCCAGGTAAATAGTTCATGAGACCCATCTCAAGAACACACAACACAAAAAAGGGCTGGTGTGGTTGCTCAGATGGCAGAGCACCTGCATAACAAGTGTTAGGCCTGAGTTCAAATTTCAAAGAAAAAAAGAAGTGTATGTCTTCAAAACACAACACCAGCTTGGACTGAAAGTGACAGGGACAGAACAAAATAAAAAGAATTCAGTAAAACTACAGGATATGAAAAAAAAAAAGCTAACTCCTTTTCTGAATACTAGTAATGAATTCTTTGAAAAGGAAATTAGGAAAACAGTCTCATTCCCAAAAGCATTAAAATGCATAGAACATAAGACTTGTACACTGATACCTATAAAACATTGGTGAATAAAACTGTAGAAGACATAAATAAATGGAAAGACATCTGTATTCAGATGTCTTAATACTACTTGTACTGCCCAAAGTGATTTATAGATTCAGACCAATCCCTATTAAAATCCCAATGAAAATCCTTATATAAATAGAAAAATAAATTGAAAAATTCATATGGAATCATAAAAGACTCCAAGTAGTGAAAATGGTCTTGAGAAAGAAAAACAAATGTCAGTTCTTGGCTTCAAAGTACATTTCAAAGTCACAGTAATTAAAAAACTATGGCACTGGCATAAAGATAGACAAATAACAAATGACTAGAAAGCAATTCCATTTATAAGCCCTCACGTATATACTCACATGGTCTTTGAGACAGGTGGCATGAATACATAGTAGAGAATAGAAATTCTCTGCCATCAAACAGTGTGGGAAAACTAAATAGCTAAATACAAAAGAATGAAATTGGGCCTTTATCTTACACTAAATAAAATTCAATTCAAGATGAGTTAAAGACTTAATATAAGAGCCAAAACTATAAAAGAAATCATAGGTGGACAGATCTATGACATTATAGGCAGTAATTTCTTAGATATAAACCCAAAAGCCCAGGCAATAAAAGGTAAAAATAAAAGCTAAAACAGATAAGATTACATCAAACAAAGAAGTTCCTGAAGAACAAAGAAACCAAGCATAGTGAAGAGGTACCTTATGGAATGAGGGAAATATCTGTATATCATATATCTGATAAAGGGCTATTTCCAAAATATATAGCACTCTTTTAACTTAATATTAATATTATTAATTATTTAATAATAATTAAAATAGGCTAAGAAATTGAATGGACATTTCTTCAAAGAAGACACACAAATGGCCAATGGAGTTTTAAAAGATGTTCAATGTTGCTAATCATAAATGAAATGTAAATCAAAACTACAATTAGATTTCAACTCACTCTTGTTAGGATGGCTACTATTTTTTTGAAGACAGGTGTTTTCATGGATGTGGAGAATGTAGAATCCTTATACACTGTTGATAGGAATGCAAAATGCTGCAGCCACTATAGAAAACAGAATAGAGATTCCTTTAAAAATTAAGAATAAAACTACCATGTGCTTCAGTAACCTTTCTTTGAGTATTTATACAGAAGAGCTGAAATAAGTATTTCAAAGAAATATTAGCACTTTGATGTTCATTGCAGCACTATTCACAATAATCAAGATGTGAAAGACACCTAAGTCTACATCAACAGATGACTAAAATAAAGGAAAAATAGCATACACATAATGGAATATTCATCAACCTTTAAAAAGAAGGAGATTCTGCAATGTTCAACAGCATGGACAGTCATGGAGGATATAATGCTAAGTAAAATAAGCCAGTCACAGATGGACCAAATGCTACATGATGCTACTCATATAAGATACCTAAAATAGTCAAATTCACAGACTCATGGGTCCATGGCCTGAAAGTAGATAAAATGGAAAGTTACTAGTCCATGGGCGTGTAGCTTTAGGTACATTAATAGGGATAAATTCTAGAGATCTGCTGTATGACATCACACCTATAGTTAAGAATACTTTATTGTACACTAATAATTGGGTTCAGAGAGTAGATCCTGAGATCCACACAGTGATCTTACCACAATAATAAAAATTTAAAAAGATTATTCATTCATTTTGTACTGCTATGTACATGGCAGTCTGCCATGAATAAAGGGCTGTGCAGTCCTTCTACTACAGTAATTATAGGACACCAGACAAGAAAGACCTTAAGCAATTATTTATACCAGTAGGTATACAATTATAAGTGTGATAAATGTAAAACATATTCCATGGTTCTCTGAT
The DNA here is from genome assembly GCF_047511655.1 of Castor canadensis. Taxonomy (NCBI): domain Eukaryota; kingdom Metazoa; phylum Chordata; class Mammalia; order Rodentia; family Castoridae; genus Castor; species Castor canadensis. Next base: position 146,367,357 of record NC_133386.1, read on the forward strand.
AATCTTCACTAGAAGAATATGACTTAGTTCAAGATGTCAAGGGAGGTTTCAATGACAAATTATATTTAAGACCGAGACCTAAATTACAAGTTAGTCTTCCATGACAAGAGTCATGGTGAGGCATACAATTAAAGAATGATTATAATTGAGTAAAGATAGAGATGTGAGAGTTCATTTGATTATTTATCACAACACAGTAGCTGATACATAAAAGACTTTTTAAATGGTTTATCATCAGCTCAACAAACATCTATTTAACAATGTCTATATTTTATTTCTAGCACTGGACCATTAACATGGATACAAAAAAAGTCATAGACAATGGACTTACACATCAAAGGAAAAAAAAGATCTTCAATTATGAGTACTAATCAATTGGTATGAACCAATTTTAGGGGTAAGACAGGTTTGAAAGGAATTTAATTCTCCCAAATGTGATTTGGTATGTTTTAAAGGAATCAATGGCCATCTATTTGTGTCAGTCATTAGACACAGTTGTGCTCTTATACCACCTTAATGAACTGTGTCTTTCTAGGACAGATGGAAGAAACTAAACTCTTCTGACAAACTCAAATTATCTCTAAACATAGATGAGATGAAAACTTGGGCCTCTAAACATAGCCTTATTGCAGAAGTACCACAAACCACTATAGTTCTGTTACTTATTTTGATCTAAAAGTCTACTTAAATTATAGCACGTTTCTGCTTTTTTTTTCAAGTCATAAATTAAAACCAAATGAAACCTCTAAGCATTCAGAGAGCATTTCATTCACAAACTTTTCCATAATCATGTGCATATTTTATTTCCCTGTCCCTGTAGACAAATACTCATAAGTTCTCTGTCCCACTGGATTGTGAGTTAATTTTCCAAAACAAGTGAACTAATTAATATGCAATTTCAATGAAGTAAGCAATTTGGGGCTGTATCCCAAATGACCAAAAATACTCTTAAATATGACTCTGATGAGCAGTAGCAATTCCTTGGAGCCTAACCTCAGTGTTGTAGTACACATATTGCTAGTTTGCACGTATTTTTTAAGGATACAAAAATACTTGCGCCTCCTGTATGTTTTAGAAATAAGAAATTATTTGACGGAAACTTTTAGAGAATTTATTTCTTTATTTTGTAAACAATGCTTGGTATTTTTATCCATAGCATATAAATTAATACAAGAATCATATGAGGTGTATATTAGCTCCTTTTTACAGGTAAGGCAAAAGAAGATAAAAAAATTTCTTTGATTTTCCTGTGGCCCATACACTACGAGAGGCAGAGCTAGAAACTGATGCTCTTTGATGGCTCTACACTCCATGTTACTAGTGAATATCATTTCATCTTCTGCACTGACAACTGTATCTAACTTTGAAAACATTGTGTCTTCCATACATCTATTTTCTTCAAATATATAAAATTCTTTTCTGGTCTAGGTTTTTGTTTAGATTTTAAAAATTCAGACTCTGATAATAATGAAGCAATATTTGTAGAAGTCAAACCATGGCATACCATTACCATGATTCATATATACTGTCTAAATAAAATTTGATAGGATGTTAGGTTGCTTATAGTTATACATGTATTTTTTTCTGAGTCTTTAAATAGAGGTTCTTGAAGGAAAAGCAAACTATTCTAAAGGATGCATTGGTCTTTAGAGCAGAGTCATGGGAAAGGATGAATATAGCTAACATTCTCCCTGTCCTTCGTTCATATGTTATATTTTGAATAATGGGATTATTGTTCTCAAGTGATAATTAATATTTCAGTATAACTTCCCAGCTTTCTTAGCTGTATACTTCCATCTAATCCTCTTAATGTGAGTCAAATGTTCTCAATTCTTATTTTCCTATCATTGGTTATTAGAATTGATAAAGCTAAAATGTATTCAGTGCAGGTCCACAGTGTTTCCTGTCACTTATTTAATGCTGGTCCATACGCTAGATTCTTCTTATTGCTTCATACCATCCCACAAACATGAAAAGGTATGGTGTAGGAGATAAGTCCTGGGACACTTTGCAAATTATCTAGGATGCTTATTTCCTAACAACAATAAAAATCCTATTTGGCCTTTTCTACTTGAATATAGACTCCAATAAAGTCTTAGTATCAATTATTATAACTAAATATATAAATCCTTTTATTCCAGGAAAATGAGCAAGACAGAAAGAAAGAGATGTCTAAGTTAACTCTGTCATTATTTGCCAATAAACTACATATAGCTTGGAGTCTATACATAATCTGGAAGCTATACATAGTATGGAGACAGTATTTACTAACAGAATGCAAGGGCAGGTTTGGGATGGGGATGGAAGAACCAGGATCTGGCCTTCCTATGGACATATAAGTTATTTCCAGTTTATATTGCTATAATCAATGGTGATGTTAGTATCCATTTATGTGTATTTTGTGCATAGGGATTAGATGTACTCTATAGTATAGAAGTAAGAACTAAATGATTGGATCCTAAAGTAACTGAGTCTTTGATTTTAATATTTCACTGAATTTAAAAACAAAATTTGTGTGCACAAAGCTTTCTTTAAGTAAGGCAAAGTTCATCATTTTAAAAATTTAATTACAAGATTATATTTAGGAATACATATTAGTTATTGGGACAATTCAATCAATTTAATCTCCTCTGGTTCTGGTTTCAACAGGCTTCATCAAATGGATAAATGGAGACTGGAAATTATACAGCAGTGACAGAATTCATTATTTTGGGATTAACTGACAATCGTACACTATGTGCCATCCTCTTTGTGGTTTTTCTAGCAGTTTATATAGTGACCATAGTAGGAAATACCAGCATAATCCTCTTAATCCGATGCAGCCCGCAGCTTCACACCCCAATGTACCTCTTCCTCAGTCATCTGGCCTTTGTGGACATTGGGTACTCCACATCAGTCACACCGGTCATGATCATCAGCTTCTTACAAGAAAAAACTGCTATTCCTCTCACTGGCTGTATAGCCCAGCTTGGCTCTGATGTTGCTTTTGGGACTACAGAGTGCTTCCTTCTGGCCACCATGGCCTATGATCGCTATGTGGCCATCTGCTCGCCTCTGCTCTACTCCACCCAAATGTCCCCAACAGTCTGCTTCCTTCTACTGGGGGCGTCCTACCTGGGTGGATGCATGAATGCATCATCATTTACAGGCTGTTTCATGAACCTGACCTTCTGTGGTCCAAATAAAATCAATCATTTTTTCTGTGACCTCTTCCCACTACTGAAGCTTTCTTGTGGCCATCTTTATATTGCTGAAATATCTCCTTCCATCTCTTCTGCATCTGTCCTTATGAGCACTTTGTTTACCATAATTGTATCCTACATATACATCCTCCATTCAATCATGAAGATGCGCTCTACTGAGGGAAGGAACAAGGCCTTCTCTACCTGCACTTCCCATCTCACTGCAGTCACTTTGTTTTATGGGACAGTTTTGTTTGTATATGTGATGCCCAAGTCCAGCTATTCAGCTGATCAGGTCAAAGTGGCCTCTGTGATCTACACAGTGGTGATCCCCATGTTGAACCCGCTCATTTACAGTCTCAGGAACAAGGAGGTGAAAGAAGCCATGAGAAAACTAATGGCAAAAACACATTCGTTCTTCTAAGTTAAATTAAACATAAATCCATAATTAACAAAATCAATGATTTAAGGAATATTTGTGCTTGATATTTACTATTAACTTAATCACTTAATATAGTGAAGATCTCCTATAAATATGGAAAGCCAATGTTTACTTCCATTTACAAACTTAAATGTGTCATTTACATTGGATCTGCTGGATCCAAATGAAATATGGATTTTTTCATTGTAAGAATACTTCAGAAGATATTTTGTAACTTAAAATCTTCCATACTTACTTATTAGTGTCTTATTTAATTGGGAACAAATTTTAAAGATTAAATTTCTTTAAATTTCATCTTCTAAAATCACATTTGGGAAAGAAATTTCTAGTAGATATGTAACAAGTGATAAGGTTGACAAGTCAGGCAGTTCAGGTCACTTCCTTCAAAGAAACTGCCCTGCTATGATAAATGGATATTTAAACTTTTGGGAACACTTATGTTAATGTCTCAGAAAAAATAGGCTTATTTTCCTTTTATTTAAGCTAATATACTCCTGTAATCTCTCAAGGAAATGTCTATAGTCAAATTACTTCTCCCACTGCCCTTTGTGAAGGTGTTCATAATCAGCTTGGTCATGGTAATTTAATCTAAATTGGTGCCCTGTCTTCTATACTTCTACAATGATTTCTCATTAATATTTTAGGTAACATGTTTTACTTATTAGCATATTGGACAAATCTTGAGACAGGATGGAGGGACTATTCTGAAAGATGACCTCTCAGTCTTGAGGTCTTCCCTGACCAGATTAAGAAAATATTCTCTTCTTCTGTTGGAATTTCTCTGGCTCTGTCTTCCCATTTATACCTCCTCATTAGCATCCTGATGAGCCTATAATCTAACCAGTGCAATAATTCTGGGGCTGAAGTCAGCACAGACATAGCCCTTAGCAAAGAGAGGGCACTCCAATATTTGGTTTCAGTCTGAGAAAGGGCTGTTTTAACATCATGATGGGAACATACACTCTGCTGGTTAAGTTATTCATTGGCTGTTTCTGACAGGATCTTCATCTTGCTCTTCATATTTGGCTCTTAGGAGTATTCATCTCCAGCTGTCTGCCTTCTCCCCACTTCCCCACAATCCCATTGAGTGACCTTATCTTCTCCATCTTCTCCCATAAGGTCAGTTGTTATCCATGTGGTGGTAGTGATAGTATTCCTAACTCCAAATACAATCTTTCTTGGAGGACATATGAACTTCACTGGCCTTTCTCCCAGAACCCTCAAACTCAGTGTTCTCTGACTGAATTTATTATATTTCTCCCACAGCTGTTCCTACTCCATTTTCTTTCTCAATAAATGTCATTTCTTTGTGAGGCCTGGAACTTCAATCGACTTGGAGTGGCTCTCACTGCACACCCTTGTAAATGATCAGCCTTCCTCCTTCCTTTCTCCCTCTCAAAAGAAAGATATGTCTCATATTAATCTCATCTTTATCCAAGCCCCTTTTATTTAGAAGCTCAATGCTCTCCAAATGATTGTGATAATTCCATGCAGATTATTTGTCCTGCATATTTCAACTCTAAAAGATAAAAATAATTAAATCACTCAGCTGTAAGGGATATGGTTACATCCAGCACTGTTATAGTGTGTGTGTGTGTGTGTGTGTGTGTGTGTGTGTGTGTGTGTGTGTGGTGTCAGGGATGGAGCCACAGAAAAAAGAAAGTATGCTTTGTGCATGCTATGCAAGTGCCTTATTGTTGAGCTGAACTCCCAGCTCAATTTTCATGTTCCAAATCCTAGAATTTGACATTCTTTCCTTCTTTGTTATTTGGAAGACATTCAGATCTTCCCAATGAAACTGGCTTTACTTATCAGCTTATAGCATGGTCAAAAGCAGTCAAGAACACAGAGGGCAGGCTTGCTCCCAAGAGAAAGCAATAAGAAGAATGGCTGGATGCTGTCTGTGGGTGAATTGTGTCCTTCCAAAATTCACATATTGAACTTTAAATCCCCATTACTGCAGATATGGCTTTATTTCTGATAGATTTGTTGTAGGTTTAATTTGTTCAGGTGAAGACATATTGTAGTAGGATGGGCTTCTGATCTAGTATGACTAGTGTTTCAGTTAACAGGGTAATTTTGGACACAAACATCACACAGGGAGAATGCCAAGTGAAAATGAAGATAAAAATCTAGATGATGCTTCCATGTGCCAAAGAATGCCAAAGATTGTCTTAAAGTTTTAGGGATAGATGTGGAACAGAGTCTTTCTAGTAGACCTCAGACAGAACCTTAATTCTGGACCTCAGGCTTTCAAAACTATTAGACAATAAATCTATGTTGTTTAAGACTCCCAGGAAATGGCACATTGTTATAGTAGCCCTAGCAAATAAATGCAATAGCATATCTAGTTTTCTCCCAAATTCACTATCAGCTAATTTACTCCTGGAAGAGGAGGATGTGAAGGCTTGGAATGATGCCAGGTGTAGATGTTAGTAGATGTCCCTCCAAAAAAAAGAAAAGAAAGAAAAAAGGAAAAGAAAAGAGTATCAGGAATGATAAAAGGTTTTCCCAGAACAGAGTGAGTCACCAGGTCAGAACTAATGATAGTGACAATATTCCCATTGGAAACAATCAAAAACTCATTTTATGCATTTCTTAAAGTTTTTATTTCCTATGGATTACAGATTGCTACTTAAAAGGTAAAAATTTAAACTGGGAGGAATTTTAAAGGATCTTGACATTCTGTGTTGTTAAAATGTTCTTAGCTTATACAAACCAGGAAAACTTTCCTCTGTGACTGGATTCATACTTAGGGTACCAAAAACATGTCTCAACACTTAACGTGTAACAGAATATGGGAGATGATTAAAAGCAAAGGAGCAAGAGGTAACTTCTTTTGGTTGGTGAAATCATTGTATACCACAATTGGGTTTGTGGCTACATAGGTATATACATTTTTAAAAAGTCACCAACCTATATATTTAAATTTTGTGTATGTAAATTATACTTCAATAAAGCTGATTTCTAAAAAGATTTGATAGAGTGCTCTTTTTCATTTTATTCTGAGGCTACAGGCTTGGTGACAGTGGCATCACCTACCTACCCATGAAAGACAATACTATTTCTTAATTATTTCTCAAAGTTGCTGCCTTCTCATCTTTTGTACCTCTCCTACAGTCTTAGTTTCCTGTATACATACATATATGTGTGTGTGTGCTCCTCAATTCTTCTTTAACACTATACCTGTATTGATTTTCCTTGTTAAAAATATTGTTTTCTCCTACTAAATCTACTACTGATGAATTTTGATAGGCTTTTTGTCAGACTAATTCTTTGTTGCACCTTTAGTTTTTAGAGATATTTTGTTTTTGGTAGAATTTTGTTAACAGTTAAAAATCTTTAAACGTTTACAAAATTTCTTTACAAAGTCAATTATCAGATTTTTCTTTCTTTTTTAAATGGAGTATGTGTTCTACCTTCCTTTAGAAGCTTTTCACGGTTTTATTTATTTATTATTTATATGTTATTTATTTAATTTGCAGGGCTGAGGATCGAACCCAGCTCCCACCCCATATGCTAGGGAAACATTTTACCGCTGAGCTGTACCCTCTGCTCCATAGGTGGATTTTTTTTTGTTTTTGGCTTCCTGTAATCTTTCTGAAATTCACCTAAGCATTTATGTTCTTATGCTTCTTAGGTTTAGAATTTTTAGAGTTCTTTGAATTTGTAGCTCATGGTCTTTCATCAGTTTGGAGATTTTCTTTATGCCATTGTTATCCTGGTTTTGCTTTGTTGTTGCTTTTGTAGACTTCAATTATTCATATGTTGGATAATTTCAGAATTTAATATATGTTTGTACTCTGATACTCATCCTGTAATATGTATGTCTTTTTACTGTGCTCAATTTACTATGAAACACACCTAATGAGTTCCTCATTTTTGTTTTGTTTCCAATATTTCAGCCTGATTCTCTTTATTCAAAGACTTCTATCAAATTAGCACTACACAAAGTTAAAATCTCTGCTCAGATCTCCAGCTTCCCACAGGGTGCATTTTGCCTAGTATTTTGATGTCCTGCCAGCTTCTGTGCAGCTTAGACATAGTTAAATTTCTTACAGAAAACCACACATAGAATTTCATGCTTGTTTCTTCCATTCTAGGATCGTGGCCTCATAAGTCTCAGCTGTCTTAGCATCTTTGATATCCAACCTCCACGGACTTACCCTGTAACACTGCCAAAAGCCTCGGTCCCTACCTTTTTGCTAAGTCTCTGTTCCATGAGAACCAAGTAAGGCTTCCCTTGGAGAATGACATTTAAATTGAGACATAAAAGAAAACAGGAGCTAATTGGCAATTGAGAGTTGGAAACCCAGTTGCAGAAACTTAACTGTTGAGTGGGTGAGAATAATGATGTAGGAAGTTCACCTAATTATTCTCATCTCAAAGTACAGTGACTGGTACAGATCAGATACTCAACAAATACCTATTCATTACACATTAACTCTAATTCAATGAACAAATATTCATTGAATAGTTAGTGTCTCGTATATCGCTAACACTAAGTTATGAACCAAGGATACAAAGGTGAATGTGTATACCTTTATTAAAGTTCACAGTAATTAAGAAAATGTTTCTTAATATGTAATGATTTGCGTTCAAATGGCATAAGCACATGCTACTTTCCAGGTTTCTTAAAGGTAGATTCACTTGCATTAAGGTAAGACAATACTTCATTGTTTATGTGTGGCCAGATATTTCAAATCACTTAGAATTCTCAGCTTGCAACCACTCTATGTCAATCATCTTCTTCAGGTCTAGTGATAGGAAAAATACTGCACATTTCCAAAGAACTCCTTAGGAGTATTCAACTGAATTGGGAAGAACTCTTAGGAGAAATAAATGGGAAAGAACAATTATTTCCATCTGATGCAGCCTGAGAGATTTTCATAGGCCTTTTGGAGAAAGAACTCATCTTTGGATTTTTAATAATCAGATATGGGATTACTTATAAACTCACATACTGTGCTCTTCTCAGGTCAGATGGTCGGTGAATCAGCAGGTGTGGGCAGTTTGATTAGGAAAGACAACAAAGAGTTCTCTTGGTTATGTGGGCTCCATATCCTGTCTCAATAACAAAGTTTTTTTTACTAAAATGTGCTTGTCTGACTAGAAAAATAGCAAGCTTATGACCCTCAATGGTACAAGCAGATTGTCATTGTTACATGGATTTCTAGTGGGACAGGCTTCTTTAGCAGAACTTTGGGAATTGTTTGTATATTCTGGGTTTATTTTCTGGCTTTCTTTTGTGTCAAGTTCCTCCATTGTCCCTAAGAGTGTCATCCTTTGTGTTAAGCTGATAATAAGAGAAATTTCATTCTTACCTTTTCCTAAAACAGAAAGACCATCACGTATGGAATGTTCCTGAAAGACAATGTGCTTCTCATGTGGCCACATCTTGTTGTTCATTGACCTTATGCCGTTCCTGGTCTGCTACAATTTCTACCCACTTGGGGCTCTTTTGGAGGCTAAAATCCCCCAGAATTGCATTGTTCATGCCTAAAAATCAGCAGTCCTGATGGGCTTGTTGATGGGAGAGACAGGAGACTATCAGTTCCCTCTCTGGGATCTGGGAAAGGAGGAGTCTTTTATCAATTGTCTTGTGCTGTTGGCTGCTACCATCTTATTGCCATTCGGAGCTAAAATATGGAGTTTATATATGATTCCTGCTAAACAAAACATGCTGAAAAAATGGGGTATATGTAGAGACAAGGTTTTCCTTTGATTTATTTATTATACTTTATATAATTATCACAATTTTTAATGTGTGGACATTTGTTCATACAAAATGCTTCCATCTACTTTCTTCATACACCATTTTATTAGAAGAAATTTTCTGTTAAAATGTGCAGAAGTTGATAGTAATACTACATACACAGTGTTCTTAAAAAAATCCAAGCATGAAATGACATCCTCTCGGGGGAACAGCTGAGAGGCAACAGCAGAACACTCTATCCTATCACAGGACCTCATAAGCAACTTTAAAATTTTTATTGATTTGCACATGTGGATCAAATTCAGCTTGTTTTATCTTCTGATAGTCAATTTTTTGTACGCACTTTGCAATTTGTTGTGAGAACTAGCTGTATTAGAAGTGTTCGCATAAAAGGAGGTGTGTGTGTTGGACAATGAGTGGGGGACTTCTACCAGTGACACCTGGAATTAAATTGTGGTGGATGCTTCTCTCTATAGGTGACTTCAATCTAAGGAAACATCTGCAGCATACTTCTCTCATGCCTTTCCATCTGCACAGTCACTATGGCATGACTTAAATTTTATCATGTACAATGCATTGGCACTTCTGCAAAAGATGCAGAAATGTTCCTCCTGCTTCTAGTCTAATCTTTAGTTTTACAATTTGAAAATATCTTTAGTACTATAAAAATAGTTCATGTATTATGCATATCTGAAAAAATTCATAAATGCACTAAAAATTAAAACTGGAAAAATATTCAAGTCTAACCATGGTGGATTGTCCTGTTTGTTTCTTGTCCTGATTGCATCCCAAGAGGCTGACCTATATGAACTGTATCCACAGACCTCCTTGTTTGTGGTTCTTGGGAAATCCTAGAAGAAGAGACTGGGGTTTTAGTACTTCCCTGGCTCTTTCTCTTCTGGATCACCTGGGTTGGCTGTGGCTTTCACCAAATGCCACATCTCCTGAGAAGTGATCCTTTTTTATCACAACTCTCCAGGTTCAGCAATTGTCCATATCTATTTCCATTCCATATCTTGGACTGGTTACTAGTTAGGGAGAACATCATTACTCTTGAAGCTTTTCCTAAAGTGTTCTATAATTTTGTAAATTTTCACCTTACTGAGTTTCCCTAATTGTGCAGACTGAGTGAACCATTTGTTCCTTCAGATACCCTGAATGATATACCACTTTCCAAGCAAGTTGCTTCTTGTTAACACCTCAAACATTTAGTTTTTTCTAAAATCAACCTTTTTTTTACAAAAATCCTATGTTAGATAGATGACAGATGACAGGCGAATATAGATATATGATTAGATAGATAGATAGATAAGGAAATCTAATTTTATCATCAATAAAGTATGGACGCCAGATGGAACTCAGCACCTTCAAGTTCAAGTCTAAATTCCTCAGGAATACTTTTACAGAAGTGCCCAGTTTAACCATTATAGTGTTCTGACATTATAACCCTTTCTTGTCCTATATATATCCAATGACCTGTGAAATGAGTTATGTAGTGTTCTTGAAATAACCTCCCCAATTTCCTGCCTAATGTGTTACCTTTTGCAAAAGGTATTTTTCACCCACCAGTTACATCAAGCACCTTTCCATCTGACTTCAATCTTAGCACTCTGAAACTTATTTTACTAAGTCACCATGTTGCCAAATCCTGGAAGAATTTATACACCTATCCTCTCTCTTCTTGAATCATTTTTCTGTTTTGTATTCTGTAATCTCACATTGCTAGTTTGAGTTTTTCTTTATTTCTTTTATACATTTACCCTCCTTTTTCCTGGAGATCAAACCTCTACCAGACTTTTAAATGTTGCACTACCTATGGTTTCTTATATGTCCATATAATTATAGCCACTTAATGATCTCATGTAATTTCATGAATTTATATATAACCTTGACCATTTTCACTGCTGTAAGAGAATACCACAATCTGGGTAACTTATAAAGAGCATAATTTTATTTCTCAGAGTTCGGGAAGGTACAATTCCAAGATTACAGTAGGAACATTTGTTATCTGGTAAAAGGCACATCCTCTGGAAGGCTAGAACATTGTGTGTTCAGATGGTGGAATTTAGGAGGTCAGAAGAGGGTTAACTTCTTCCATTAGCCCCATTATGAGTGTGCTTAATCATAAGGGAAGATCCCTCATGGTTTAATTATCTCTTTTTTTTCTTTTATTTTACCGTTTTTACATTTACTTACATATGTTCACATTGTTTGGGCCTCCTCCCTACTTCTTCCCCTCCCTGTTTCTGGGCAGAACTTGTCCCACCCTCTTGTTTTCTGATTTTGTTGAAGAGAAAACATAAGAGGTAATAAGAAAGACATAGCATTTTTTATGGTTTGAGATAAAGATAGCTATATAGAGAGATTCCTAGCATTGCTTTCACGCACTTGTGTATTGCAGCCCACATTGGTTCTTCTCTGCCAGATCTCTTCTCTACTTCCTGGTCCCCTTCCCATAGTGGCCTCTGCCAATTTAAGATTACTATATTCACTCCTCTACAGTGAGCACCTCAACCACATTCAAACTTTAAGTTTCCTTCCTTTTCCCTATTCCTCCCTTGGGCATTCTGCCCTTGGTGTATGACCCTTGTCCAATAATATTACTGCATTTGTTTTAGGTCTATAATCCACATATGAGGGAGTACATATGATTATTGGCCTTCTGAGCCTGGCTAACTTCATTTAGATGATGTTCTCCAGTCCCATCCATTTCCTTGTGAATGAAAAAACTTCATTCTTCTTTGTGGCTAAGTAAAATTTCACTGAGTATAAATACCACATTTTCTTAATCCACTTGTCAGTAGTGGAGCATCTTGGCTGTTTCCATAACTTGGCTATTGTGAATAGTCCTGCAATAAACATGGGTGTGCAGGTGCCTTTGGAATAACCTGAGTCACATTACTTTGGGTATATCCCTAGGAGTGGTATTCCTGGATCATATGACAGATCTGTGTTTAGTTTTTTAAGAAGCCTCAATATTGTTTTCCAAAGGGGTTGTACTAGCTTACATTCCCACCAGCAGTGTATGAGGGCTCCTTTTTCCCTACATACTTGCCAACATTTGTTGTCAGTTGTGGTCTTGATGATAACTATTCTAACAGGAGTGAGGTGGAATCTTACTGTGGTTTTGATTTGCATTTCCTTTATGGCCAGGGATGGTGAGCATTTTTTCATGTTTCTTTTTTCAGCAATTTGAAAAATTTTGCCCTTTGAAAAAGTTCTATTTAGTTCAGTTGCTCACCTTTTTTGGTTCATTAATTTTTGGGGAGTTTAGTGTTTTGAACTCCCTGTACATTCTGGTTATCTATCCTTTTCCTGATATATAGAGAGGAAATATTTTCCCCCACTCTGTGGGTGGACTCTTCAATTTAGATACCATTTCTTTTGTTGTGCAGAAGCTTTTTAATTTCATGTAGTCCCATTTGTCCATCCCTTCTCTTAGTTGCTGGGCTGCTGGCTATACCTATTGCTTCCAGAGTAGTCCCTGCTCTTTCCTGTACTAAGGCCTTTAATCCACTTTGAGTTGGTACTAGTACAGGGTGACAGGTAGGAATCTCGTTTCAGTTTTTGGCAGGCAGATAACCACTTTCCCCAGCAACATTTTTTGAAGCACTGCCTTTTCTCCATCATGTTTTTGGTGCCTTGTCAAAAATAAATTGGGTATAGTTGTGTGGATTCATATCCAGGTCCTCCATTATGTTCCACAGGTCTTCATATCTGTTTTTGTTCCAGTACCATGCTATTTTTATTGCCATGGCTCTGTAGTATAGTTTGAAGTTGTGTATTGTGATTCCTCCAGCATTGCTCTTTTTACTCAGTATTGCCTTGGCTATTTGCAGTCTTTTGTGTTTCCAAATGAACTTTAGGGTACATTTTTCAATCTCTGTAATAAATGTTATTGGGATTTTGATGGGAACTGCATTGAACATGTAGATTGCTCTTGGTAGGATAGCCATTTTTACTGTTGATTCTGCCAATCCATGAGCATGGGAGATTTTTGCATCTTCTGTAGTCTTCCTCAATTTCTTTCTTCAGTGGTTTGTAGTTCTCCTTGGAGAGGTCATTCACATTCTTTGTTAAGTTTATTCCTAGGTATTTGATTTTTTTAGGCTATTGTAAATGGAATTGGTTTCTATATTCTTTATCAATTTGTTTATTGTTGGTGTATAGAAAGGTTACTGATTGTTGTAAGTTGGTTTTGTATCCTGCTACATTGCTGAAGCTGTTTATAGTGTCTAGGAGTTTTTGAGGTGGAGTTTTTTGTGTCTTTGAGGTATAGGATCAGGTTGTCTGCAAATAGGGATATTTTGACAGTTTCTTTACCTATTTGTATTCCTTTTATTTCTTCTTCTTGTCTTATTGCCCTGGCTAGAATTCCAGGACTATGTTGGCTAGGAACAGGGCAAGTGGGCATCCTTGTCTCATTCCTGACTTTAAGGGAAATGCTTTCAGTTTTTCTCCATTAAATATGATATTGGCTTCAAGTTTGTCATATATATCCTTTATAATGTTGAGGTACATTCTTTCTATTTCTAGTTTTCTTAGCGCTTTTATCATGAAGTGGGGTTGAATCTTATCAAAGGTTTTTTCTGCATCAATCGAGATGATCATGTAGTTTTTGTCTTTGTTTTTATTAATGTGCAGCATTACATTTATTGAATTGCATATGTTGAACCACCCTTGCATCCCTGGGGAGAAGCCAACATGGTCATGGTGAATGATCTTTCTAATGTGTTTTTGGGTTCAGTTTGTCATTTTTTTATTGAAAATTTTTGCATCAATGTTCATTAAGAAGATTGGCCTATAGTTTTCCTTTTTGGATGTGTCCTTATCCGGTTTGGGGATGAATGTAATATTGGCTTCATAGAATGAGTTAGGCAGTGCTCTTTCCCTCTCTATTCTGTGGGAAAGTTTAAGGAGTGTTGGTATACAATCTTCTTGAAGGTCTGGTAGAATTCAGCAGAGAATCTGTCAGGTCCTTGACTTTTTTTTTTTTGAGAGACTCTTTATTGCTGCTTCAATTTCATTATGTGTTATAGATCTGTTTAGGTGTTTAATATACTCTAGGTTCAGTTTTGGATGAGCATAAGTATCTAGAAATTTGTCCATTTCTTCAAGATATTCTAATTCATTTTAATATGGGTTATCAAAGTAGTTTCTGATGATTCCTTGAATTTCCTTGGTGTATATTGTTATCTCCCCTTTCTTGTTTCTGATTTTACTAATTTGGATCTTTTCCTTCCTCATTATACTCAGATTTGCCAAGGGCTCGTCTCTATTTCATTAATTCTGTCCCTTATTTTTATTATTTTTCTCCTTCTGGTTGTTTTGGGTTTTGTTTGATCTTTTTTTCAAGGCATTTGAGATGTAGCATCAAGTTGTTTATTTGAGATCTTTCTGTCTTTTCAATGCTATAAACTCATGGCTATAAACTTTTCTTATAGGAATGCCTTTGCTATGTCCCATTGGTTCTGGTAGGTGTTTTCATTTTCATTAATTTCCAGAAAACTTTTGATTTCCTCTCTTATTTCTGCCATGACTCATTGATCCTTGAGCAATGTGTTATTCAGCCTCCAATTATTTGCATGTTTTCTGCTGATGTTTTTGTTGTTGAGTTCTAGTTTTAATACATTGTGGTCAGATAAAATGCAAGGGGTTACTTCTATTTTCTTATGGAGGAGGTGCTATTTTCTTGCTGCCTTCCTTGTTAGAGCAAGCTTTTTCTCTTGCTCCTGGTTATTACTGAACCTAACTGGGCTTAACTGGGGGCAACTGGAGATTCAAAAATGACATAGGATAGACAGACAGATAGAAAGTGGGGTCAGGTGTGTTGGGCGCTTGGGTGGAGATGCCCAAGCCTCATTGCTTCTTTTTTCTATCTTTATTCTTTAAGGCTTTTCTCCTTGCAATTGTTTAAAACCTTGCTTCTAAAGTCTTCTTTAAAACCTTGCTTAAAATCTGTTTCCTGAGACTGGCACTGTCCCATGTTTTCTCTTAGCTTATCTTTAGCTTAATTGCTCTTAAAGTCTTTTGCCCCCAAGCTTGCAGCTTTTCTTTAGCATTCTCTCTTTAGCTTTCTTAAAGCCTCGGTGCTCAGACTGCAAAGTCTTGGTCCTCTATCTTGCACTGTCCCATGTTCTGTTTGGCTTTTCTTTAGCTTCTAAAGCCTATGTTAAAGTTCTCTTTTTTGGGGTTTCTTTTCTATGGCCTATGTTAAAGTTCTCAGTGAAGACTTTCTATCAATCCCTCTTTAGCCATTCTTTTCCCTTCAGAAATTTCCCTGCAATTCTCTTCCCTTCAGTAATTCTTTTCCAAAAGCTTCCCACACCAAAAAGCCCAAAGCAGAAGAATTAAGCCAAAGCCCCCAAAAACCCAAGCCCAAAAAGACCTCCAAACCAAAAGCCAAAGGCAAAAAGCCCCAAACCCTCCTTCAGGGGCCTTTTATAAACAGAGGCAAACAGGGTGGAGCAGAGGCTCTAGGGGAGGAACATGACATTGTAACAGGAGAAACCTGTGTTCCTGCTTCTCTGAACGCAAGCTTAGAAGATGCAGGTGTTCTGCTTTTTTATGTTTTGTGGCTGGGGCTGTGCCTTTCTCGGCCAACAGGTAAAAACAATTAAGCCGCATCTCACCTTGCTTATGTCCAGTTCTTATAGGCTTTTCATAATCCACTCTCCACATTCTTATATTTGCTTAGGCTTGCTTTGTGCCCTAAGATATGATCTATTTTGGAGAAAGTTTGGGCTGTTGAGAAGAATGTATATTATGCTGTTGTTGGATGAAATATTCTGTAGATATCAATTGGGTCCATTTGATTGATGGTGTCATTATTTCCAGGATTTCTTTGTTGATTTTTTGTTTGGATGACCTATCTATTGGTGATAGAGGGGTATTAAAGTATCCCACTACCACTGTGTTGGAGTCAATGTGTGGTTTTAAGAACTTTAATGTATGTTTGATGAATTTGGGTTCACTGACATTGAGTGCCTATAGGGTGATAATTGCTATTTCCTTTTGATGTATTGTGCCTTTTATTAGTATGAAGTGTCCTTCTTTATCTCATTGGACCAATGTATGTTTGAAGTCTACTTTGTCTGACATAAGTATTGCTATTCCTGCCTGTTTTGTGGGTCCATTGACTTGGTAAATCTTCTTCCAGCCTTTCACTCTAAGCCAGTATTTATTTCTGTCAATAAAATGGATCTCTTGTAAACAACAGATTTTCAGATCTTCCTTTTTAATCCAGCTTGCCAAATTGTGTCTTGTGATGGGGGAGTTGAGTCCATTGACATTCAATGTTAATATTGATAGGTAAGTGGTGATTCCTGCTATTTAATTGTTTTTGCTGTTTCAAGGATTTGATTTGTGCAGCCAAATCAATGCCACTCTCTGATTACTTGTATTTTCTTCTCCTGTGATTTGATACTTTCCATCTTCTTGAAGTTTTGTTTGCTTTCATCTTCTGTGTGCAGAATTCCTTGTAGAATCTTCTGTAGTGGTGGCTTGGTGATAATATATTGGTTTTGTTTCTGTTTATTGTGGAAGATTTGTATTGGTGCATCAATCTTGGATGACAGTTTTGCTTGGTAGAGTATCCTAGGGCTGAAGTTATTTTCATTCAGTGGATGAAATATGTCATTCCATGTCCTTCTTGCTTTTAAGGTTTCCACTGAGGAATCTGCTGTTATTTTGATGGATTTATTTTTATACATTATTTGTTTTTTCTCTCTTACAGCCTTCAATATTCTTTCTCTATTCTCTGTGCTTGTTATAATGATAATATGTTGTATGGAGGTTCTATTTTGGTCAAGTCTGTTTGGCATCCTTGAGGTTTCCTGTACCTGAATGGGCAAAACTTTCTCAAGATTTGGGAAATTTTCTGTTATTTTATAGAAAATATTACATATCTCTTTGGTTTGCACTTCTTCTCCTTCTTCAATGCCCATGATTCTCAGGCTTGGTCTTTTGATGGCATCTCTGATTTCTTGCATATTTCTTCCACAGCTCATGAGTTGTTTGTCTATAAGTTATTTCGTTTTTTCTTTAATTTCTATTTTATCTTTGAGCTCTGAGATTCTGTTTACCACTTGTTCTAGTCTGCTTGAGTGGCCTTCCACTGTGTTTTTTGTTTGACTAAAGGGATGTTTAATTTCCAGGATTTATGTTTGATTCTTTTTTTCTGAAGAAAATCTCATATCAGAATTTCAGGGGGCTGTGGTAATGTGCAGTTGGTACAATAGACTAATCAGTGGGTGGTGAGTGTGTAGGATGGAGGGGTAGTATGTTAACAGGTTGGTTGAGGATGAGGGGGAGATGATGACAGGGATAACTGTGGATGAGAAGGGACAGACAGAGTAGTTGGGAGGAAGAACAATGGATTATAGCCAAGGAGAAGGAGGGAAAGTAATAAGGATAAGAATAGGGGTAAGAGTTAAGAATAGGGGTAAAGTTAGTGATATAGGGTTAAAAAAAAGACACAATTAAAAAATGCCAGTTTTAGGAACCACAAAAGGTTCAGTCTTTTGGTAAAAGTTCTAGAGTTATTCCTTCAGTGTCCAATCCTGGTATTGGTGTACAAGCAGAAGCTCTAATGTGGTCTCACCAGGTGACTGGCTTGTGAGTAGTATTTGGTCCTTCTATTCACAAGATTAGTTGGAATTGTGAGGTGAGGTAAGACTACCAGCTCATTCAGGGTGGTCAGAGCTGTTGTTTTTGCCAGGCAGAACCTGTGTTGCCCTTCAGCTGCAGCTCTATTTGGTTACCTCCTCACCCAGCAAGGTGGAGCAATTCAGTTTTGAATGCTGCTTTCTATCCCAGAGATCAGCTCTGGGATCTACCACTTGCCTTGCTTTGGGATGTTAGCCTGTCACCCCACCCCTGCTGTCAGCCTTTGTGGTTTTTCTGACCTCTAGGTGCCAAATGCTCTTCTAGGAGGTTGGCTTATCACCCCACCCCTGCTCTCAGCCTTTGCTGCTTTTCCTGCATTTCACTGAGTTTGGCACTGATAGTTTATCTCCTTGCCCCACCCCCATTCTCCAGGGTAGGTTCAGCATTCCATCTTCACCTCCACTGTCAGTGTTAGATTACGGTTTGCTGTTTATGCTTTTCAGTTTTGCTGGGGGGCATGTGTTTCAGTCTTCCCAGGGGCTGCACTGGATTACTTTCCCAGGGGTGGACAGGGGAGTTGCATGTGGTGAATGATGCTCACCTGTTTGTTCTGTAGTTTTATGCAAGCAGCTTTGGAGCCAGCTGGTGGGGATAAACAGCATTGCTTTTCTCAGTGCAGCATGGTGTAGGGAGGCTTTCCATGGCCTAGGGGTCCAGGATGTCACAGTTTTATTATAATTGATGCTCTGTCTTCTGCTTGTTGGAAGAAAAGAAGAAAGAGAAAGGGAAAAAAAAGAGAAACAGATGGGGAGGTTTTTTTCCCCCCATGGCCAGACATGCTTTCCTGCCTGGGATTTTTGCAGCTGCTAGGTGAAAATAAAGGCTGTTTTAAGGGTCAGTCTTTGAGTTTTATCTGCACTTAATGTGATGGTGGTTATTATTTTGGCTAGAAGTAATCAAAATTATTCCAGTGTAGCTCTAAACCTCTCAAGGAGGTTTCTGGTGTCATGGAGCTTAGGATTTCTAATTCCTTACCCTAGCTGCCATCTTGTATTCCCCCTTTAATTATCTCTTAAAGACTCACCATGCAACACTACCACATTAGCAATACATGAATTTTGAAAGACACATGAAACCATTGAGCCATTTAAATATTATTTACTTCCAAATTTCTATAACCAACATCAATTTCTCTGTGACTTAATAGATTTATATACCTAACAATAATAGATAGTAAGAGCTTGAGGAAGAATAAGGTAAATTATTTTAAGACCTTTAGGAAATATATATGCTAAATATGCTAGAAAGTTTTATAGTATTGTCACCTGTGGTAAAATGTAGAACAGAAAATGTATATATGTACATATGGTACTGAGGTTTGAAATCAGGGCTCCCCATTCTTGCTAGGTAGGTGCCATACTACTAGAGCCACTCTGCCAACTTTTTCTGTGTTGGGTATTTGTGAGATAGGTTCTCATGAACTACTTTCCCTGGGCTGGCTTGGAACTACAATCCTCATGATCTCTGCCACCTGAATAGATAAGATTAGAGATGTGAGCCACCAGCACCTGACAAAAAAGGTATATTTTATATTCCTGATTTTGACTGGAAAGTTTCCCAGAAAGAATGTGGAAAGTGCTTCAAGACTCCCTACATCTGCATATGATAAAACACAAGATAGCTGTGAACTAAAGAAGGATTTGTTTGTTTTTTAAAAAATTAGAAAAAAATGTAAGGTGGCCAATTCTTTCTGGTTTTGAAAATAAGACTATTACTCCTTCCCACCATCTTCTAAAAATTCTCAAGGTAAGAAATTGCTTCAGGTTAATAATCAAATCCAGGTTGGGGCCATATAATTCTAAGGTGTCTGCAATGGCTAATTTTGATTGGATTCAGAAACACCTAGGTATGTAAAGCATAACTTTGGTGTGTTTGTGAGGGTGTTTCTAGAGTTAATTAGATGATGAGGGTTCTGACCTAATGAACGGTCTAACCCATTGATAGATTCGAAATTGGAACAGAGATGATGAAACTTCCTGGCTGGTTTGAGATAAGTAGGTCATTGGAGCCATGTCTTTGGAGGGCAATATCTTGCACTAGTATCTTCCTGTTGCTGTTCTCTGCTTCCTATCCACTATCAGGTAAATAGCTTTCCTTTGCCATATGCTCTCTCTACAATGATGTTCTGCCCAAGTGTATGGATCCAAGCAGCAATGGACTGAACCCTAAGAATCCATGAGCCAAAATAAATCTTTCCTCCTTTAAGTTGTTTCTGTTAGGTATTTAGTCACTGCAATGACAAAAGTAATTAATACAAAAAATTGGTGCCAGAGAAATGGGGGTAGTTGCTGTAATTAAACCTGATCATGTGGTTTTTAGGCCATTGGAACTGGTTTGTGGGAGGAATTTGTAAATGTTGGAAGATGTGGGCCAGAGAAGCCCTATAATGCTATAAGCAGAAATTAATGGACAAGTATGGTGGGAGATCAGAAAACCAGAACACCAATGGGAATGTACACAGTGAAGGCCAGACACAGAAGGTTTCCGATAGAAATGAGGACTACCTTGGGAACTGGACTAGAGGACATTTATGTTACATTCTGGCAAATAACTTGTTTACATTTTGTCCATGTCCTGAGACTTTGAATGAAACTTAACTAAAAGTAATGGACTAATTCATTTGATGGAAGAAATTTCAACATAGTATATCATTGAGACTGTGACATGGTTACTGATGGCCGCTTTTAGCCAAATTTATAGTAAGAACTGGGAGCAAAAAGCAAGGCAAAAAAAATTGAAATGTTTGTAGGCTTGTCAGAAAAACAAACAGTGTCACACTGGCATTAAGGAAAGCATGGTTTCTGTAGAGATCAGCACTGTTAAAAAGAAGACAAGCTTTTCCTACATTATAGGTTTTGCTCCAGTGTGATTTCTTTCATGTGTTCATAGGGCTCTGGAATATATGAAGGCTTTTCTACACTGTTTAAATCCATACAATTTCTCTACAGTGCTAGATCATTCATATTTCTTAACTGGAAGTTAAAAAGCTTTCCCACATTGCTTGCATCCGTAGGGTTTATCTTCAGTGTGAGTCCTTTCACATTTTCACAGGTAGTTGCTGTATGTGAAGTCTTTCCCACATTACTTACATTCCTAGTATTTCTCACCAGTCTGATTTCTTTCATATATTTGAAGTTGACTAGAAGTAATGAAGGCTTTCCCACATTGTTCACATCCATAGGGTTTCTCTCTAATGTGACCTCTTTCATATTGCCAAAGGTAACAGGTGGATATGAAGGCTTTCCCACATTGCTTACATCTGTAGGGTTTCTCAACTGTATTAAGTATATTTGTCCTATACTAATTTTAAATACAAGTTTAAACATACTTTGTGTATCCATACTGAACAAAGCACCATGATCACCTCTGGTGTGTCTCTCTGGTCTCTGCAAGTTTTGCAGAGAGATTTGGCCACCAGATGACATGTTTCCTTGTACATTATTCATAATGTTACCATCTATTAATTTCAATGCAGAATTTTACTGGCATTCATCTCCTTTGAATGTGTTGGTAATTCCATTCATATATCATCAATATCATATGTTAAAAGTTTCTGTGGTTTCTTTCTTCATTCAGCTGCACATATGATGGCACATAGGCTGTAGTTCAGTTTGTTCACTCACCCATTCCCTTGCCTGCAGGATGTAGACTAAAAGTTGTTTTTGATATTGTTGACTGTTATTCTTGATTTTGGCCCCAGTTACTAATGTTTCACAAACTTTTACACAGAATTGGGAAAAAATACTTATTATATGGGTACAAATTCAAATTTAGTAGGAAAGTTTGATAGTATGTGAATTTATCATTAGATCTTTCATTGATACATGCTTGTTTCTTATGTGGTTTGTGAAACTTGAAATGATTTAGTTCATTTATTATTATCTAGCATTAAATAGCATTTCTGTTTGATTAAGAGTAGAAGCCAAGCACTTTGCACAGGTACAATATGAAAGATACCTTGAGAGCATTTTAGGAATTGGTCAGATCACACCCAGTGGAAGCTCAAGGGTATGAAAAAGTATAACCGTTTTAAGGACTTTTTCTTGAAAAAAGGGCCTACAGAGTTCCCTGAACACACAGTTCTGCCTAGGAAATTGGATGTATTTCACCAATTCACTGTGTTCAGTTGCTCAGGCCCTTGGAAACAATGTGGCTATGATCAAAGAGGTCTTGGCTACTGTTTTCATGGTGGCAGACCTTGGCATCACCCTTGTGATGCTGGGTGCACAACCATGCAGAATGAAAGAGTTACAGGGTCTTGGATACTTCCATCAATATTTCAAAGTAAGACACAGAAAGTCAGGCAATGTGTGGTAGGGTCAGTAACCTTGTAAGAAGTTCCTGAGAGGGCAATTCATGAAGCTGTGAAGGTGAAGGCTAAGCTATGATGGAAAGATGTTGGAGTTGGCAAGAACATGAGACAGTTGTCAAGGAAAGCCACAGGCAATGAGTAGAGCCAGCCCAGAAGTGAGGTTGTGTGGGATGCTAATTGTAGGGCATAGGGGCAGGGCTGCTCAAGACCACTGGAGCTCATATTATAATACCATATGTCCCAGATGCTAGACATGGAGGTTCAGGATTTAATGTTTTCCTTTTTGGGTCCCAGTCTTGCTTTGTTCTGATACTTCCTTGATATTTTCCTATTTCTCCCTTTTAGAATAGGAGTGTTAACTTTGTGCCATTGCATATTGGAAATATGTAACTTGTTTTTTATTTTCATAGGGACTGACAGCTAGAGGTTACATTGAGTCTCAGAGGAAACTTTGAACTTTACTTCTGAAGTGTTGGGACTGTTGAGACTATTGGGATTCGTGGTGATGGACTGAATGCATTTTGCAATATAAGATGGACAAGAGCCTTTTAGAGACCACGGGTGGAAAGTTATGGTCTCAAGAGGTTGGTTTGGGTGTCAAGTTGGTAAGTGGTGAGTTTGTGATTGTTAATTTTGATTGTCAACTTGATAGGATTAAGAAAGGAGATTAATAAATCACACCTCTGGGTGTGTCTGTGAGGTGTTTCCAGAGATAATTAGAACTCTGGCCAAATGAATGGAATGAATGGTTAGATTAATTGATAGATTCACAATTTGAATAGATTATTGAGAGGGAGTGGAACTTCTTGCCTTGTTGGAGTAAGTAGGTCACCAGGGGTGTGTCCTTGGGGGTAAGAAATTGCACTGACCTCTTCATGTAGCTGTTTTCCACTTCCTTTCCACCATGAGGTAAACAGTTCTCCTCATCACATGCGCCTGCCACTATGTTGTTCTGTCCAAATGCATGAGGCCAAAGGACCATAGACTGAAACCCTGAGCCCAAATAAATCTTTCTTCCTTTAATTTGTATCTATCAGGTATTTTTTCATGGTGATGATAAAATTAACTAATACAACCTCAAAATGATCTGCAATTTCATTTACTTTCTCTTCTAGACTATGTCCTTCTTATAGTCTTAATACTTCTAAGACCCTCTTTAAAAAAATAAGACTTTCCAAATCTTAAAAGAATTTTCTCATAGCATCCTCACAAGTCTTCAGAGAAAGAATTATCTGGAAGATATTTCTGGGTGTGGATTTTGTTAGATTCATAGACTATAAACTGGTACACAAGAAGCCCATAAAGTTGTTTTTCACAGACCTAATGATATAATTTATAGGCCATAAAAGTCACACTTTTAAAATGTACAATTCAATGGCTTTTATAATATTCACAGATTCACCATAGATTTTAGAAGATTTTAATCATCTCAAAAAGAAATCTGCTATCCGTTAGTATCAGCTCACATATTCCCATTCCCTCAGTTTTAAATAACCATCAATCTGTTTTCTGTCTCTATAAGAATATCTTATGTGTATGGCCTCAAACAGTATCTGAGTTTTATGTCATGGACTTTTTAAAGTTCACTCATGTCTTAGTATGTATCAGTTCTTCATTCCTTTACATAGAAAAATAATATTTTATTATTGCCTATGCCTATTTTACATTTTATCAATCCACTTGTGAATTGATGGACATGTCGTTGGTCCTGCCTTTTGTTCATTATGAATAATGGTACTGTAAACATTCATGTACAAATTTTTGTGTGGATGTTTTCATTTCCCTTGGGTATGTATCTAGGAGGAACTTCTGGGTCATAAAGTAGCTCTATTTAATAGTTGAGAACTACATGAGTATTTTCCAAAATTATTGCATCATTTTTCATTGCCTCCACTGGAGTAAGAGGGTTCTGATTTCTCCTTGTTCTCTTGTTGTCTTTTTGTTTTGTTTTGTTTTGTTTTTTGGTGGGACTAGGGTTTGAACTCAGTGTTTCATGCTTGTAAATGAGGCACGCTACCACTTGAGCTACCCTGCCTGCCCTCTCCTCACACATTCTCACTAACCTTTTTTATTATCTGACTTTCTGAATCTAGCCATCTAAGTGAATATACAGTAGAATCTAATTGAGGGTTTATTTGAATTTCACTGATGACTGTCACAACATTTTCAAAGAAATCATATCAGTTTGAATTGAAAGGGGCAGATCTGGGGCAATGTGAAAGAGGCCTTTGGACTCTCTACCACCATTCAGCTATAATATGGTCTATTGTTCTGGAGATGGAGGAATAATTAAAAGTATGGAAGTGGAAGTCCAGAAGACAAAGCAAAGAGACACAAAGACATATTGAGGTGACAATGTTTGGGCCCTGATCAATAAAATGGCAACATGTGTATAGTTGGATTTTGGAATTGTTGTGAATAATATTTATTCAAGTAAGTTTGAATAAATAAGTATTTATTCAAATAAATATATTTTGCAAATAATATTTGCATAAATGATCATTCCATATTAGCTGTTAAACAACTTTAATACTTTGATTAAATATGCCTCATAAAATGTAAAGTCACAAAAGTAGTAAATCATGGGTATTTGAGGCCTTTCCTCTCATGTTCCAATTGAATTATTCATAAACATGAAAGAGAGATAAATCCTAACAGACCTGGAAATTGTCTTTGATTACTGAATTAATTCTTGATGAACAAAGCTGAGATGGTACCTCAAGTAAAAACCAGTGGTCCTTTGGGTCCTCTAATCTCCAATATGTGTCTAACATGTCTGTGGTAAGGCTAATCTTTATGTCAAAGATTGGAGAGTTCATATAAATAAAGCTTCAAGATCTTATGGAGTCAGGAATGGACCTTAAATTTTTACCAGGCAATTGGAGATATTTATTAAAAGATAATAGGAGAAAAAGATGAAAGCTGCCATTTGAGAATGTTGTTATGGTGAAGAAGCAGGGCAGACAGGAACATAGGCTCAGAGAGTGTAAGGCTAAATTAAGAACAGATTAGGCGGGACTCATCTATATGAATTTAACTTGTTTCCTAATTTAGCTCAGCCTTGAATCTCACTGTCTGCTCCTGTGATGGCACTGGCCAGAGTATAAGTAAAATGTTTTATGGATACTGTGATCTAGTATCTTTCTTTTCTACTCTACCTTGGGACTTCAATAGATACTGGTGTCAGCAACAGCATCTACTCAGTGAAGGTGGACCATAGGAGTCATTCTAGAGTATCCTTTCTCACCAATTGCTCCATCCAAAAATCAGCAATTTCTGACAATTCCTTCTCCTATGTTTTTCAAAGCTATTCTTTCCTTATTTTCTATTTTACTATCAAATCATTTCAAATATTTACCTTCTGTCTCCAGGTATAGTGAAATTGCTTTACTTTGCTTCAGTTAAAGTTATGCTACACTTTGTTGTTAAAGTGTTCTAAATACACACAACTGTTTTGTTTCCTTTCATAAAACCATTCAGTAGTTCCTCTCTGGATGAAATACACCTCACATGGAATTGATGGCTTTCTGTAAAATGTATCTGTTCCCACTTCTCCTCCCCACCCAATTCTTAATGCCTCTTAAATGTGATTCTCACGTATCCCGCTCTTTCATTCTGATGTGCCACATCTAATGTTGCTTCTCATACTTGGAACATCTCGCCATCGTCCTTACCTTGCTTTATCTGGTCATATTATGACTATGTTTTGGTGCCTTATCTACCAGAAAGTGTTCTTCTACAGTACTGGCTGAGAAAAGAATCTCTTCTTTGAGTATACTGATCCTCATTATACTTACCATATTGTGAATATAAGTGCCAAATTATTTCCACACAAGTAAGCATGCAGGTTTTATATAACATAGAGTTCAAGGTCAAATTTTTAGTTGCTTTTTTATCAGCACAATGCCTGGAACTTAGCAAATTCTCAATAAACCATGATGTTGAACTGGTCTCTAACCACCAATATTTTCTTGGAGGGTTATGTATCCTTTTAATGTGCAAGCTGCTTAAGTAGAGTAGAACAGGGTATGGTCAAGACCGTGGAAATTTTCTATGTGACTATAGTTCTGTTGTCCATAATGGGAAGAGGACTATCCTCTCAATACTCAAAGGATTAATTTAGAATACTGACTGATAGGACAGCTTACATGGATGTGAGTGCCAGTACATGTCAAGTCCTTTCAATATATTATTTAATTTCTTTATCATAAATAAAATATTGATAGAAGTACAAAACAGAAATTTCCCACAATACCATTGTTTCATCATTTTCTGTGTTTCATTTATACTTGGTACTCTTCAGTTTTTCTTGTGTTTTCTACTAAAATCATTGTTATGTACAGTTTAACTTAATAGTGTGCTATAAATATTTTCCATTTGTTAGGACTTTCCAGTATCTCCTCATTATCTCTCACTCTATTCACTGAGGAAGAACAATTGGATTCTATGTCTTGCTTTCAGATGCCACAAATAGTTTTTCAGCATTTGTTCTGGAGTTCCCAGATTCCAGCAAATATTTCTTCACCCTTTACAGTCTTGTGATGATGATGATGTAAATGAAAGACAGTCATTTCCACAAGAAACTATGTAGAGAAATCTGACAAAATTTCCAAGTTTAATTTTTTATGATTTTAAGATTTTATATTTAGATCTATAGAACTATGATTGTAGCAAAGACTTTAATTGCAGTGCTTAGATTTTAAAATGTCACTAGACATTAAAATGTCAGTATGTCTCTATACATACTGAAGCTTAAATTATGCCAAATGGTATAATTGTTTTTAATTTGCATTTAAGTATATGTAGAATTCCAGTAAATCATGGTCATGGCCTCAAAACCTGATTTCCTAAACAGTGAGAATCAATTCAGTTTTCCGAGTCCTACCTGCTTCAGTGTCTACTATACACCTCGACCTTCCTATCATAAAGCTTGTCAGAATGATTGATGCAATGTACTAATTTAGCCTGGATACCCCTGAACAAATCCTCTACAACAACATTACTGACATCACTATACTGATTGTGTTAGTCTGGTATAGGTTAAGTATGCACAGCATAGAAACAGAGAACTTGAGTCCATACATATCTGGACAAACTATTTGATCTAAGACCCAATATTTGCATATGCAAATTGAACAGACTTCATAATACTAGAACCATAGATTTATTATGAAGCCTAAATGTAGAAGTACAGAAGTTTTGGAGTGAGATTTTCTGGATTCAAATGCTGATATCACATCTACTTATCTGCATGAGTGTGGGTGATCTACTTAATGTCTCTACCCAGAATATTTGTTGATAAAATAAAAATAATGGTACCACTGTATCAGGTTGTTATGAGGAATAAATTGGTTAATATATGTTATGCATTTAGAATAGGGCCTGATACATAAAAAGTACAATTATTATTGGCTAAAAATAAATAAATGAAAGTTTTGACTTTGGCAGGAATTCAATAATAGTAATATTTATTATTACTTTTACTGATTGCTAGGTGTTCTCAAATTGATGTTCAGGTGTATAAATGTGAGCGTTAAAATAAGAAAATAGGATTTTTACATAAGCACTCAGTTAAGCATCATATGGTGTAAGTGTGATATGGGTTATTAAATCTTTATAAGTTCTTCTAATTCTAAGAATAAATCTAAGAATGCATCCTGACAGTCACCTTCCTCAGGGCTTCTTTCACATCTCTGTTCCTCAGACTATAGATTAGGGGGTTCAACATGGGAATTACCACTGTGTAGAACAGAGACACCACCTTATTCTGCTTAGTTGAGTAGCTGGATCTGGGCATCACATAAATGAAAGTAATAGTTCCATAGTAAAGAGTGACTGCAGTGAGGTGGGAGGTGCAGGTGGAGAAGGCCTTGTGTCGCCCTTCTGTGGAATGCATCTTCAAGATTGTAGTGAGGATATATATGTAAGAGAGAGAAATAATAAACACTGTGACCACAATGATGGAGGCAGAAGAGATGGAGGGAATAATTTCAATAATGGAGATATCTGAGCAGGCTCGTTTCAACAAAGGTGAGAAATCACAGAAAAAGTGATCTATATGATTTGGTCCACAGAAGGACAGACTCAGTAAACAACTCGTAAATGTCGATGCATTCACACAGCCACCTAGATAAGAAGCCCCTACTAAGAGCATGCAGACTTTGGGAGACATGTGTACAGAGTAAAGCAGGGGAGAACAGATGGCCACATAGCGATCATAGGCCATGGCAGCCAGGAGAAAGCACTCTGTCGTCCCAAATGTTACCCCAGAGCAGAGTTGGGCTTCACAGCCAGCCACAGGGAGGGCTGTTCTCTGTCCAGTGAATCCTATAAGCATTATAGGTGTGACTGATGTGGAAAACCCAACATCCACAAAAGCCAGATGACTGAGGAATAGGTACATGGGGGTGTGGAGCTGGGAACAGCTTCTTATTAAAGTGATTATGCTGATATTGCCTATTAAAGTAACAACATATATTCCCAGAAATACCACAAAGAAGATGACACAAAGTAAAGGATCCTCTGTTAATCCCAGAATGATGAACTCTGTCACAGTGGTGTGGTTTCCAACCTCCATCTTTTGTAAGAATTGTGTCTGGGGGGAAAATTGGAATATTCATTTCTTTAATGTTTTCTTTCAACCCATTCTTTGTTTTCTTTGATCATTCCTCAAACTCAGTCAAGATAATCTCTTCCAGTACCAAACCTGTAAATATGAGTGCTTTAGAGAATTGGGGTTTTTTTTTTCCTTTTCCTTGACATAAAGAGCTTTTTTTTCATGTAATATTAAATAAAAGTGCCTCTCAAACCTTGACACCTAGGATGATCCTTCTCCCAAGGTCCAGATTCATAGTTTCTATGACCTATTAGGATTCTGATTATTCTCAATGATCTATTGGAAATCCCACAAACACCTCAAACTCAGTGTTCCCCGTACCATACTCATCCTTTTGATTTTATATCTGGAGGATGACACCACCACTCACCAGTCTCTCAGGGTTGCAATGTGGGAGGCTTCCTAACTTTCTTATTCTTCTCATTACGCCACATCTAGTAAAATATCATTGACTCAGTCTACAATTTACTTCCCTTTTTGACTCATCACCTTGTCTTTTCATTTCCAGTGTCCTCACTTAGGTCAAGACCCTGATTATTTTTCCTATTTTATTTAATTATATATCTTCTTTCCTTTCATTATTTTCCTCCAATAATTCACAATTATATGCCATAGTGATCTTTTGCCTTTACAAAGCAGAAGAGGCCAACGTGATACACTTAATTCTTTCAATGATTTCTCAGATCTTCATGGTGAAATGTAGTCTCATTTACACAGAATACAGTATCCTTTCTGGCATATCCCTGCATGCATTTTTGCTTGTCTCTCAAGATTTTATTTTATCCACTCCTCGCAATGACCCAGATTTCCTGAACTATTTATAATCCCCACTCTAAGCTTTATTTTCTTGTCTTTGCTCCACTTTTCACTTGCTTGGAAGATTCCTACATTCTGCCATCAAAACTCTGGGTGAGTTGTCATCTTTCACTGTCACTTTCCCTCTGAATCTTTCTCTGGTATCATCTTTATGTTGTAGATATCACAATTTGCAGATGTCTAAATTGCTATCATTTACCCTGGGCTATATTTGTTTGCTAGTTTTCCATCCATTCCCTTCATTTAGTACATATTCTCCTCAATAACTCTTTATCCTTGTATTCTTCCCTGTGTTTGGGTATAAAATGTGCTGGAAAAAAAGCCCTTGATGATTTTATGCATGGTTAGCATAGTGAGTATGCTCTTGCAGAACCAGATATGAAGATAATTGGTATTCTTAGTCCAGATAATCAGCTTCAGAAAGAAGAAAGATAATGAAGACTTTCAGTTTATGGAAAGTACTATAGGTGATAGCTCATTTTGTTATGAATAAAAATTATATAAGTATGTTGGGGAAAAGACTTGAAAATTCAAAATATTCCTCTGAAATGTAGCTACTATTACAAAGGTCAAACAGTATATGTTCAGTACATTTCTTTCCAAGAACTTCTCCCCTCTGGATATATTTTAAGATAGGATCTTGCTATGTACCCAGACTGGCCTCAAATTTTAAAAAGGATTTTAATTTTATTTCTGACTTAACATACATTAATAGTATGAGAGGATTCCATTGTGATAATTCCATATATGCATACAGTATACTTTAAACAAGTCCACCCCCTCTATTATATTTCCATTCTCCTCCCTCCTAACCACTTTTCAAAGTGCTCTGTGGGTTTCATTATGTTGTCTTCATATATATACATGATATCTACCCTCCAGATTGTTCGCCATTTGCATTCATGTCCCATTATTATTATCATCATCATTTTAGGTATAGGTTTCACACTGACCCCATACTTGAGATTCTCCTGTCTTAGTATCCCTAGTGCTGGGATTACAGGTGTGCCCCACTATGCTCACCTAGATTTATTTTCAGTGTTGCTATTTTTACTTCAAATTCCAATATAAGAATTGTATTATAATTCCTCACAAACATAATTTTGATCGCTGCATGATAATGCACTGAGTGAGTAGAATTTAATGTAATTGATCACCATTCCTTTTGGGCACTCAGCTGTTTACAACTCTTGACTATCAGAACTAGAAATCCTACAAATTGTATCATGACAAGGGAATAACATGACAAATGTAAATTTAAATAGTCATTCCATTCTTAGTTATTTTCCTAAAGGCAGTACATCAAAAGAAGTGTGTTCTGAGCTCAAAGTTTATTCTTATGATATGCAATCATGAAAATACTAAGCCAAGTTGCTCCCTATTGCTCATTGATTTGTTGAGCTCTTGGCTGCATTTTGATTAGAGTTTAGTGCTTTCTCCATGTGTTGCCAGTGTGTTTGGGACAAAGGCAAAGTTCCTGAATGAAGAAACATTCCTAAGAAGGCATAATTAACAACAAATAATGTCTTCCAAAGGTCTTCATCCCTTAAGAGTTTTAAAGTTTCTTCTCTTAGAATAAGCATTTAATTTTTTTGATGATGGGTCTGTGGTCTTTGACTAAGAGCACTGTGAAATGTAATAAACTAATAACAACCTATAACCAAGTAATGACTGTGCTCTGTCTCTGCTTTTTCCTGATCTTCATTAAGTGTGTTTAATTTACTCTAGTAACAGGTAGCTTACTGACTTTTTGTAAGCTCTATTTTGCTTATATCAATTGGGTAGCTATGAGTTTAATGATATGAACCATCTGCTTTCTATACAAAAACAATGCAATATCTGAATACAACTATCATGCCTACACTGTTTTTCCTTTTCTAAAACCAAGCATCCATACCTCCTATGTCCATCCTACCTGTGGCATCATTTCCAGTTCCATTTGTAACAGGGGCTTAAATGCTGTTTTTTGCTAAACAGACTCCTATCTTGGGTCCATGAATTCATTAAAAGCAGGAAATAGATGATTGCAACATCTTTTTTCCACAAAAATGGAAGGAATAAATTGACAATAGGGAAAATGTATTACTAAAGGGGACTATGAAAAGGAAAAACTTTTGGTGTAGCCAGCATGCATGCTGGTCATTTAACTCTGCTTGTTAATCAAACTGACATTTTCTTTCTTTGTCTACAAGCCAGAGAACCCAGAGTTAAGTCCCTTTACTCTTCAATTGAATCAGGTAATCTACCCCTTAACTTTCTCTGACCCACCAGAGAAGTAAACCTGTCAGTCAAGACGTACAGCTTCAGATATATGGTGCCAGAAAACTGAGAACCAAGAATATCAGTCACTCTGGATATGGGTTTCATCACACAGTCAAGCTGAGCCCCTGAATTCCCCTACAGAAAGAGGATATTTTCTCTCAAAGGTGGGAAAACAGAGCTGTGAGGGGTTGACTCTTCCTGTCTCCTCTTCGTTTGATGAATAATAAACCTTATTTCCTTTTCCTCTATAACCCTTCTCACCTTATTTGTGAATTGAGGCCAGAGTACTGGCTTTCCAGTATCACCTTGAAATCCTCATTTTCAGACTCTTATACATACTCTGGTCTGAGCAAGGAGGCCAAGGTCTGAGCAGTATTTGTGCTCTTTGCTTTCTAACTCATTAGGGTTCAGTGAGTTGATTCTGCTTTCATTTTGACACTATGTAGGAGAAATGGAGATGGACTTCAGACACTGTAGATCCTGGGCTTCCTCATTGCCAGCTGCTCCTCCTGGACAGTTTTTGTACTTGTTAATGGGGAATAATTGCCCCTATAGTTTAGCTGTGTTGTGAGACTAAAAGAAATTATATTAATATCTGAGCCAGGTCTGGTGGTACATGACTATAATGCCAGACATTTGGGATGCAGAGGTAGGAGGATCTCGGACAGCCTGGACAACTGCAGCATGACCCTTTCTCAAGAAAAATGACATCTATAAAATGTCCATAGGTAGCTATTTAGTCATACACTGTTGTGAAGTGCTTTTTATTCCTTAGATAGGGGCTTGCCATGTAGCCTGGCCTGGACTCTGGATCTTTCTGCCTTAGCCTGGAGTGTTGGAATTACAGGACTTTGCCACCAGGCCTTGTTTAAGTAACTTTTTAATTAAATGAAAATGAAGTTACATTTTCAATTGCTCTCCTTTTTATGAGAAAGTATAATTTTTCTTTCAATAAGTCAGAGGATTTCCACCACAAATCCAAAATAAGACAGGAAGTGTACTGCCTGATGCCTTTTACATATGGACTATGCCACTCATTTGCATAGAGGAAGCTCTTACCTTCCTCTTCGTTGGACACTTAAAGTCTAAAGCTCTCCACTATTGGCATGTGTACTTCTTAACCTGGGCCAGGGACTTTTACCACTCAAATACCCTTTTGTTCAATACATTGGTCAGTTGTGATTACAGAGTATAGCACTATGAGCTTTATTCAACATTAGAATCAGGATATTTCTTTTGATTTCCTTTTCATATCCCCAGCTGTTCAAGCCCAACAAAGGTTTGGGTTGGCACAGACCATCCACACTGCCTGGTTTTCCTGGGAAGACTGACTGAGGGTCACTAGAATGACCATTACACAGTCTCTCTTTCTGAGGGAACAGTTTCCACCAGGGTCAAAGAACTAAGGTTGGTGAAAGCTGTTATTTTATTTTCAATTTTTTTCTTGAACAAATGAAAACTCATCTTAACAAAAGCCATGAATCTTGAGCTTACCTTCTAGAGGCACAATTACTGGTGCTGAATACCGAACAGGACTTTATAAAGTAGATGTTTTCAATTTAACTTTTTAGATAGTTGGAATTGAATACCCAGTTATGTCAGCCATTGAATGCACTCATCATCAAGGAACATAGATACATGTGGTGAGGACCAGGATGGTGTCTTTGTGTGTAAGAGTGGGAGAAAGAAGAAGGTTCTAATGAAACATGACAAATTCTCCAGGGCTATTGGTTCTTGTCCCATTGAGATAAAGGTCCTTGGGTTTATTGTACAGAAATGACTTATGGAACCAGGTGATTCATTAAAGCGTAGTTGGCCCTCCCCAAAGGGACATCAACATGCCATGGTGTTCTTTTTTCTCTTGTTTAATGAATGTGGGGGGAGTTCCTGCTTTCCCAAAAGCATTTCTGACATTGAGAACAAATAACTTAAATGCTTAATTGGTGTTAGTATCATACCAGTGTACAATAAAATAACATTTGAATCAAATTTTTAAAAGGAGCATTGGACTTGAAGGAGAGAATACAGAAAAAAAGATTATTACTTTGACCTTGTGACCACTTTACTATAGAAAAAAAATAAGACAATTCTGGAAATCTGTATATACATTATTATCCCATTTTTAAGTGTCTTGGAACTCTTTCTGAGCATTTACATTCCATTGAGGCTGCAGGAAATATGCCAAAGCCATTAAATACTTAACTCAATTTACCCTAGTACCCAGCCTTCCTTTTCGTGTCCCAAAGGTTACCATTAGGACACACCATTTCCACAGCTCTTTTGACAAGTTCCAGGAAGCAGAGCGTATCAAAGTGGTTTATTTTGCTATAAACATCTGTCATTGTCTACCCTCAAATTCTGCTCAGGGTCAAACTCTTCCTTCTTTACCATACATTTACTTCATATCCCTTCTAGCTTCTGACCCAAAATGTAATATGTCCTTCAACACAAAGCCATCTTATTTTTTTATTCTCCTTCCAGGCTGACCTACTAAACTCAGCCTCACTGTGAATCTTCAAATAACCTGTGAATCAGCTTTAGCATATTTCATTTGTGTGCTAAGACAGACCCAAAAATCTGCTAGATATATGCATGTCTGTGACTACCTAATGTCCTTAGTCTCATATTTTCTGTGACCCTAAAGCACCGCTGTGACTCAATTTCAGCATATCTCAACCACATCTCTCAACCACACACTAAGTCTCTACTGCCTGCCCAGGGACTCACCCAGTGATTCAGTAGGCGCCCTCCCATTGATACATCAGAAGCAAGCTTGTTTATTCTGGTAACAGACCTACCATCTTTAGACCTTTAAGTGGACCCGCCTCCCAGCATCAGTTCTATAGGGAAGTCATCCAGATACCAGAGAGGATCCCTGTTTACCACACGTCCTGGTAACAGATCTGCCAACACACATCACACTTTGGATCCATTTGTTATTGACATAGTTACATAAACCCATGGAGAAAGAAACCCAACCTTACACCACATTCAGTAAGAAAAACTACTCAAAATGTGATAGGTAGAAGTGCAAATGCTAAAGCATTTCTAGAGAAATTTGTAGAAGCAAATGAAAGAGAAAATATTTCCTTTTTGGGACAAAGTAAAAAGTTTTAGGATAACATGAAACCACAAACCATGAGCTAACAAAAAGAAATCACTTTTGATTAAAGTAAATTTATGATAAGTTTTGGAATTATGTATTGCAAATATTCAGACTTTCTTCTTTTCTTAAACTATTTCTTTTACCTATTATTCATAACCATATAAGTTTTAGATTTAACTTAACAGTTTGTACAAATGATCCTATCACATTTATCACAATTTCAATGAATATATAGTTCAATATTTTGAAAACTTGCCTTTTATAATAATTTCTCTTCTACCCCATGAACATTTAATTTATGTCTTTATTTTCTGTCCCCAGAGTTCTGTAATTTTCAGTTTAGAAGTGCTACATGACTTTCATGTCTTTTTATTCTTATTTGTAAGTATTTTCAGGGGTTTTTTAACCTTTTATAAGTTTATTTTTCCTTTTAAATTTTCAATCACATGCTCCAAGTGTCTAAATGCAATTCATATTTTATACATTAAACACAGTATCTCCTGGCTAAATTAGTGCTAGTGTTATGCTTTAGAAGTCTCTCATAATTTTCAATGTAAGCATTTGTGCCATCTGCAAATAGAAATATTATTGCCCTTTTCATACCTGATATTTTTTTATTTTATTACTTTTATTTGACTTACTGAATGCTGGGAACCTCTTGTTAAATATTGACTAATGTGATGAAAGTGGACTTTTTTGTTTCCCAATTTTTTATTGTTTTATTATTCATATGTGCATACAAGTCTTGGCTCATTTCTCCCCCCTGCCCCCACCCCCTCCCTTACCACCCACTCCGCCCCCTCCCTCTCCCCCACACCCCTCAATACCCAGCAGAAACTATTTTGCCCTTATCTCTAATTTTGTTGAAGAGAGAGTATAGGCAATAATAGGAAGGAACAAGTGTTCCTGGTTGAGATAAGGATAGCTATACAGGGAGTTGACTCACATTAATTTCCTGTACATGTGTGTTGCCTTCTAGGCTAATTCTTTTTGATCTAACCTTTTTTCTAGTTCCTGGTCCCCTTTTCCTATTGGCCTCAGTTGCTTTTAAGGTATCTGCTTTAGTTTCTCTGTGTTAAGGGCAACAAATTTTTTAGGTGTCTTACCTATCCTCACCCCTCCCTTGTGTGCTCTCACTTTTATCATGTGCTCAAAGTCCAATCCCCTTGTTGTGTTTGCCCTTGATCTAATGTCCACATATGAGGGAGAACATACGATTTTTGGTCTTTTGGGCCAGGCTAACCTCACTCAGAATGATGTTCTCCAATTCCATCCATTTACCAACGAATTATAACATTTTGTTCTTCTTCATGGCTGCATAAAATTCCATTGTGTATAGATACCACATTTTCTTAATCCATTCGTCAGTGCTGGGGCATCTTGGCTGTTTCCATAACTTGGCTATTGTGAATAGTGCTGCAATAAACATGGGTGTGCAGGTGCCCAACTTTAAGGGGGAAACCAGTCAATATTTTACTATTAGGAGTAGATAGATTGTACATGTGACTCATGCCTGTAACCCCAGCAACTTCAGAGGTGGAGATTCTGAGAATTTCAGTTTGAGGCCTACTGAGCAAAAATTAGTGAGACCCCCATCTCCACCTGGGCATTGTGCTGCACCCATGCATCACATAATGGTGTATTAATTCACTTTCCATTAATGAGTGTTTTCTAATTATCTTTATGTTGTTTATTTCTAGCTTTATTGTACTACATTTATAAATGATACTTTATATAATTGAAAATTATTAAAAGAAATTTATATATGTGCTGGCTTTTCATTCTAGGTAATATTTTTAATATGCTTTGTTTAACATTATTTTCATTGGTTTTGTATTCTAGATATATTCTATAGATCTTTAAAGTTGTCTATTGTGGCTCAGAGTTTTCACTTTATTCTACTTAAAAATTGGTGTGAAAATCTGTTCTGAAAGATCTAATCAGTACCTTTTTCATTTGATTTTATGGCATTTCAGTTTCCCTCAGCTATTATTTTTTTTCCTAACCAAGAAAGTCAACATTGCTCTTAACATTGATGATATCTTTGTGAAAAAATGATTTTAAAATGCATTACCATTTATAGACACATAATTTCCTATATAGCCTCATCAGTTAATAGATACATAGTTTTTGGCAAAAGATTTTAAAACTTTGCCAAGGAAAACCCAGAGAACTACAAAACCTGTAATGGTACCCTCTTTGATACAATCTGCAAATATTTCATAATTTCTCTGAGAATCATGTACTTGACACACAACCTGTAGCCCAATTTTCAAATAACACCATTCAGGATCCTTAGTATGAAATCCTAAGCAGAGCATTTTTCAAAATTCTCTATCGAAACGGCATTGCATTTAAGATCCCTGATGACTTTCCTGTCCCCTTTAAGGAAGGGGTAATAGACTGTCT
Source organism: Castor canadensis (assembly GCF_047511655.1). Classification (NCBI taxonomy): domain Eukaryota; kingdom Metazoa; phylum Chordata; class Mammalia; order Rodentia; family Castoridae; genus Castor; species Castor canadensis. Next base: position 146,404,885 of record NC_133386.1, read on the forward strand.
TGACTTCCATACGACCATTTGTTGAATTTCTTAGTTCCCTTAAATTCCAATAAACTTAAATGTCAGCTGTGTTACATGCAACATCGCTTATAACTAAAATGTTTTTAATTGTAAAATACACCTGAATTGGGAGGACAATACATGAAATGTTTTTATGTCATATGTATCCCTGAGTGCAGTGATTTTTGTGACTGTAAACAGTCCTTGCAGGGCCCTGGAACTATATCTGACATTAGCATAAGATATATTGATTCCAGTGAGAATCATAAGGCTTCTAAGCTAGGATGTTCCTCTTCCTGTGCTGTCACTAGCTTTTCTGTCTAAAAACCCATGGGGACCTTGCTCACCAAAGGGAAATGTCTGGTAAAACTCTGCTGGTATGGTAAATATTTCAATTATGAAGTTCTGTATGTCTGTTCTGAAGACTATATAGTTATTACTTTTCTGTGATTATATATACTTAAATACTCATATTATTTAATCAAAATAATATTGTGATATATGTTGATTAGTTCCTTTATCATAAATCTTAATGGTTTATTTCTTTTGTCTGCTGTTTCCAATGGCTCCCAAGTTTGATGTCTTGTTTCCTTTTGGCTGGTTATTATATTTCTCTGTGTTTGATAGAAATAACTGAGGCTTGGGTTGATTATTTACTTACTCAGTTTACCCTAAGGTACAGCTTGTTCTTGACCATCTTATATGCAAGTTCAAGGCTTAAGATTCCCTAGACCTCCATGACTGCAAGTCTCTGTAAGGCTTGGTTACTTCTAGCTGTCTTTCATCCTGAAGACATCTTTGAGGTACATCAGTGAAATTTCTCATGAGGATATCTGTAAGGTATAACAACTAGACTGTGCATAGGAACATGCCCTAGTGTTTTTTTTTTTTACTTTACCCCTCTCATCCCCAAAGAGCACTAAATCCACAACCCAGATTGATAGAACTTTCTTCCAACCTTTCAAATTCTGTCATTTCAAAAGAATTTTTGAATGTTTCATGTATTTCCCAGAGCTCTCACACATTGTGGTGATATAATTCCTTTTTACTCTGTAAGCTTTAACTTTATATTTAAAATATGCATAGCAGTTTATCATCTGCTTTAGTTGTGTTTCCCATTGGGATTGGCTAAAATAACCAACTTTTCAACTGTTGGAACAGAAGCTTCAAAGGTAAATTAGATGCACATGAGTGGAACACTAGATTCACACAACTGTACACAGGTCACACCATATTCAAGATGAAATTTCTTCACTTCTTGCTATCCTTGCTCAGGTGTTATGTTGCAGGAGCATGCTCTCCCCACTCTCTGCTTAAGCACATTAATTTCCCACACTTGTCACTGTTTCTGTTTTCTTTTTTTTTAAATTTTTTTCTACATAGTATTTATTCTCCTACCATAGTCTACAGCACTAACTTTTGGGTTTTCATGTCTGGACCCTATATTAGGACATAAATTCCATCTATTTGTGACCTGTAACACCAATAGCTTAAAGCAATGCCTGGAATATAAGAATTGCTCGATATGTTTCTTGATTGTATGAAAGAATAAAGAAAAATATAATACTATATTTCTATCCACTAAAAGGTAGAATTTGTTTCTGAATCACTATGGAAGGAAGAGAAAAGGGAAATAAATGTGATAGTTATCAAGACATGAAAGTGGATTATGTCTCGCAAAGGGGTAGACACAATATCAATGGAGAGACTCAAGTCTGCTCCAGCATCCTGAGAAGGATGTGGGTCTGACCATGAAGTATTCTAAAAATTTGTCTTCAGTCTTACCATTGTTACACTTCAAGCTGGACTATCTTCTTGAAAATTATTGACTTTTTCCACTGGATCCTTAGAAGTTAAGATTCTTGCTCATTCTAGCAGAGGAACTCATCTGGTTGGACCTCAACAGAGGAATTCACAAGTTAATCAGGGATGGCAACACCTATTCTTCTCTAGGAACCCCATAATTAGACAGAGCCAAAGACCAGGAACACAGACTAGAATTTTATGATCTAAAGTGTTCTTTCCTCACAGATTTTTTTTTATAAGAGTAATGTTTCCTGCCATTTTACTCTGTGATTATTCTTTGTTATTGCTCTTATGTTGCATTCAATCATAACTACAGTTATGATTTTATCTAGGAAGAAGATGATCTTGAAATGGAATATCCTAAAAGATGGAAGTATATATTATCTCTCTGTTACTATAACAAATAGATGAGATAATCAAGTTATACAGAGAAAAGATTCATCCGGGCCCACAGTTTTGGAAGTTTCAGTCCTTGATGAGTTGGCTTCATTGTTCAGAGTCTGTGGTGATACATGATGGCATGAACACATGGTGGGGCCAAAGCACTCATCTCATGTTCAGGCAAAAGAGATGAAAAAGAAGGGGCTAGGATCCCATTATCCCTGTGATGGCAATCCTGAATAAATGAACAATTCCTTACTAGGCTCAACCTCTCAAAGTTTCCACCACATCCCGATGAAACCACATGGACCTTTGAGGAACACCTATGATCAAAACTATAAAAGGTATGAAAACCTAAGTATATGGCACAGACTAACTTTTAAGAAAATATAAAAAATACTAAAATATTTTGAACAGATTTAATAATATTTAAATAAATTTGGGCTTATAACTATAAGTTTAATTTAGTTTAGTTAAAAATAACTACCTATGAGACTCTTCTATACTATGTGATCCAAAAATTTAATTCCTATATTTACTGAAAAGCTCCACAGTAGATAATGATGCATCAATGAATATGTTTCAATTACAGGCACTTGCTTTCATTTTGTTATATAATATGTATATTTACACACACATATATGGAATATTATTACTATATAAAATCTTACAAAATAACAAAAGTTGCTAAGAAAATATTTTCCTACCAAGATTTCTCTTCAGAGCCCCTCTAATCTCATTATTCCTGAGACTGTAGATGAGGGGGTTCAACATAGGGATCACTACCACGTAGAACACAGATATCACCTTGTTCTGGTCAGTGGAGTAGCTGGACTTGGGCATCACATAAATGAATGTAACTGTCCCATAGTACAGAGTGACCACAGTGAAGTGGGAGGTGCAGGTGGAGAAGGCCCTGTGGCGGCCATCAGTGGAGTGCATCTTCAGGATGGTGATGAGGATGTAGATGTAAGAGATGGCAATTACAATAACAGTGACTACAATGATGGAGCCAGAAGTAAATGAAGGAAGAACTGTGAGGACACTGAGCTCAGAACAGGAGAGTTCAACTACAGGAGCAAAATCACAGAAAAAGTGATTGATTCTATTTGATCCACAGAAAAGCAAAGAAAGGAAGGAAAGGGTAAAGGAAGAAGCATTCAGAAAACCACCTATGTAAGCTACTACAAGTAACTGGACACAGACTTGTGTGGACATTTTGGTTGGATACAGCAGTGGGTTGCAGATGGCCACAAATCGATCATATGCCATGGCAGCCAGAAGGAAGCACTCAGTTGATCCAAAGGAAACAATTAAACCAAGTTGAATGGCACATCCAAGATAGGAGATTGTATTTCTCTCCACAAGGAAGTTAATAAGCATACTGGGTGTAACTGAAGAGGAAATAACTACATCTACAAAAGCTAAGTGGCTCAGAAAAAAGTACATGGGATGCTGGAGCTGAGAAGAGACTCTGATAAGAATGATTGTGCTGAGATTGCCAGATATGGTGACCAGGTAGATGCACAGGATGATCATGAAGAGGAAGACTCGAAGGACTGGGTCATCTGTTAAGCCTAACAAAACGAACTCTGTCACTGCAGTGTGGTTTCCATCAGCCTGAGAATCCATCAGAGAATGTAGCTGCTGCCAAAACAATCATGATAAAGCATTACATTAAAGAATTTATGAATATTATGATTTTATTTTCATTAACATCTATGTCATTATGTTATTATAAATAGATATTCAATACCAATGCATATTTACATGTAATGATAATTCTGTCTATAAATTTAATATTGACATTAGCACAAACACCTGAAACATTTCTACATATAATGTAAATATTTTTTAAGCCTAATAATAACAACATAGGATAGATGAATAAAATAAAAATAAATGCTGTGAATAGTAGAAAAAACATACAAAACATTTTGCAAAAACTGGATAATAGCTGTATATAAATAATATATTTATTACATGCTTTTTCAACAGTTAAAAATTATATATGAATACAAATATGTGAAGCTAATCACATTTTAATATAATTAGAATACTATTATTATTATTATTATTTTATAGTTATGCTAGTGGACTCAAAGAGATTGCATAACTTGCACAAGGATACAGAGCAAATGGTAAAATCACAACAGAAACACCAGGAAGTTTGATTGCCCATCCCCTTAGTAACTGTAAAGTGATGAAGTTAATTACTGTGAAGTGAGTGGCTAACAGGTTTCTTTAAGCTCTGTAACAGCGAATGTGTGAAAGGGTTACCTAGGTTGCTCTATACTTCAAAATATCTAATAGTGAAATACAATTTTGTCTGGCAGAGATGTACTAGTGTGGGTTCCAATACACAAATGCATGGAAGCTATCTCTTTATTTATTCATTTATTCATATGTGCATACATTGTTTGGGCCATTTCTCCCTCCTGCCTCCTGCCCCCTCCCTCTTCCCCCCACTCTCCTTGCTCCCAGGCAGAGCCTGTTATCTTTATTTCAAACTAGAAAAAAATGCTATGTCTTTCTTCTTATCTCCTATGTTTTCTCTTCAACAAAATCAGAGAAAAAGAGAGTGGAACAGGTTTTGCCCCAAAGTGGGGTGTGTGGGAGAGAAGGGTGGAGGTGGCCCAAACAATGTATACAAATGTAAGTAAATGTTAAAATGATAAAATAAAAGAAAGAAGAAATAAAATTGATGGTTATGCACCCCCCCACCCCTGCCAAGTGTAAGGGTAGGTACTCTCAGAGTTTTCCCATCAATTATGTTTCTTTCAGCCAAGAGAATTTCTCAACAGACTATGACTCTGCATGTTAGCATCTGGCTTTCACTGAAGGATGAGTATGGGTCCCCAGCCCCACTCAAAGATCCAGGAAAGACATTAAAAGATTCGGGTATCTTTAAAAAGTCCTAATTCACTGTATTCACAGCTAACTGATGCCCTAAACTTTATCTGTTAGCACTGAGATTTTGGTAACCAGTGGAGACCATCCAAATGCCCCTCCTAGTAGAGTTCCTTTTTAATCACTGCTTTCTCTTTCAGGTAAAAAAGAGGCTTCTTGGATATTTGTGTCAAATCTCAATTAATGGGCAGGATTTGGGATGCCTTACATCTAAACATGTGCTTTTCAAACAAAAAGAATATAATACAGAAAAAGGAAGGTACAGAGAAATATACAAATGACAGTATATTCAACATAATACTATTCAGCTATAAAAAGGATGAATTATGTCATTACTACATGAATGGAACTAGAGATCACTATGTTACGAAAAATAAATCAGACATAGAAATACAAGTAATGTCTGATCTTGCTATTGCATGGAATATAAAGGTGTTTATTTCATAGAATTTCTGGGTAGAATGTTGGATACCAAAGGCTAGGGAGAGTCAGTGAGAAGGGGGTGAGGGAAGATGTTGATTGGTGAGTATTACTGATAGTTAAATAGGAGTAAAAAGTTCTTGCATGCTATTGCAGTTTATTGACTATAGATCATAGTAATGTACTATCTGTTTTAAAAAGCTAGAAGAAAGAATTTTGAATATTTTCACTATATATAAACAATAAATGGATTCAAGATGGTGGATTAGAGGCACCCAATACTTCTATCTTTAAGAGAAAGACCCAAAACAACAGGTGTATAGCCTCATCTTGAGAATGTGTGGAATAAGACAGCACTGGAGTTCAATAGCAGAGTGTCAGGTACCATGTGAAATTCAGAAATCTTAGATAGTTCCATAGTAAGAAAAAGAATAGCCCAACACTGAAATGTAATGGCTTGACAGAGAAGGGAAGGTATGCTCTCCACAGTGGTAAGTAAAGGAGAGAGTCCTGGCAATTTTCAGAAGGGCAGAATCAGGCATCTTGCAAACATATAGTCTAAACACACAAGAGGCTTAGAATCTGCATAGCAAGATGGCACCAGAGAAGAAGTTCTGTGCACTTTCCAGTATATTCATAGGATGTCTTAGCAGGGCACCATCTGGAGTATGGTCCTGTTGTCTAAGTTAATTTCTCAGGGATCACAAGCACTGCATTTTTATATCTTCAAGAATCAGTGGCCTCTTCTCTGTACTGACTCAGCAGTTGGCTACTCAGAAGAACAGTTTTGGCCCAGAGTAGTGTTTCTAGCACAAATCCCCCTGAGAATTCTAGGCAGTGGGAAGTATGGACAGTGATGCAAAGGGAAGCTCAGGCATTTCCCTTTAAAATTGATGGTTCCTGGGAAATCTGGCATTAGAACCTAAGGAGAGAGCAATCGTGTATATTTTCATCTAGGATCCTAGTTTGGGTCCAGAATGAAGGTAGAACAGATTAGAGATCATAAACACTGGGAATGAGAATCCAGTGAATGGAGAATAAATGCAATATTAATGAATAATTTGATTGGAACTCACATGCCTTTTCCTTAGTCTCACACTCCCTCACTAAATTGTAGGGGATGATAGAAAAGCAGCTCCTCTAATATTGCCCAACTCATTGATATGCCCTGAAAACTGGAGGAGTATATTTTGAAGGAAAATCACTTATTGTGCCAAAATAAAACATTTAGTAGGCTGAATCCTTTGATGCTAGAAGCTTATAGTAGAAGAAACAGGCACCCATGGGGTAATGACCCAGATTTAGTAAAACTGATCAAGACTTACTGCATCATGGCCAAACTGAGGTCAAAACATTGTAGCAACCACAATGATCGAATATACCAGGTACCCAAAACAAAGGAGCACTTATCTAAAGGAATGTTTAACCTAAGACATCTACCCTACTTTGCTTTAGTGCCTATATTTCCCTGATGTTAAAAGACTCATTTTGTTCCTCTTAATACACAGATTCTGCCTATAGGGTTGTGTATTGTCTTTTGCTTTGCTTGCTGAATAAAACTGCTAGTCTCTTACACCAAGTCTCCTTCATAAATTCTTTTCTGCATCAGAGACAAGAAGTAGAGGTTGTCTCCATTTTGGGGAACCCTTTGGATGACAGGATCATCAGTGGGAATTGCATAGAACCTCCCACAAACTTTCCCATTACAGATCTTTGTGGTGGTGACCCCATGGCCTTTCCCCACCTGGAGAGACTCCCACAGGTATGCTCCATTCTTTGTCACACCCTGCTATCTTATAGCCTAGGGAGATTAGGAGAGAATCTTTGCTTAGAGAGCAACATATGTCATGCTATCTGGTTAACACACCTTAGGGCTGGTATTTCCCCAGCCCTAGGAGATTCTTGCACAAAATCTCTGAAAAGAAACTTTGTCTACTGAGCTCACATTCATCCAATGCTCATTGACGCACTGCAGAGCAGCTTTAGGCCCTGCCCTTGGAGCACCCCATCCAGGGGAGTAGGAGAAAGTAGAATCACTCCCTAAAGAGTTCCATACTGTGCAAGCTTGCGCCTTCAAACACACAAAATAGTGGAGAAGATTAAAAAATGTCAGCCTCAAGTCACTCCCACCAGTCAACTGGTAAGCGCCACAAAGGAAAAAACTAGGGGCTGGATCACTCCTAATCATTGCTTTATTATTTTTCTTTATAGTTTCCCTCTTTTCAATTGTGAATTTTTTTCCTTATTTATCCTTTTAGTCACTTTTTACTTTCCACCTTCTTTATTTTTGCTTTTTGGTTATCTTATTGTATTGTATATTTTCTTACCTTTTTCTGTTAACTTTTAAAAAGTTACATTATATTTATATTTTTATTCTATATATATTTTTAAATTTAATTATTTATTGTGACAAGATATAAATGACATAAAATTTATCATTTTCAATCTTTTAAGTATATAATTCAGTGGCATGAAGTATGTTAGCATTTTCAATGTTGTACTAACATCACCAGTATACATGTTCAGGATTTCTCATCTTCCCAAATGGAAACTCTTTATACCCATTAATCAATAAATCCTTTTTACCTTCCCATCAGCCTCTGATAACCATTCTTCTGATTCTGTCTTTATGAATTTGTCTATTCTCTGTATCTCTTATGAGTACAATGATTCATGTATCCTTTCATGTCTGGTTTATTTCTCTTAGTATAATGTTTTAATAGTTAATAGTTTTAATAGGGAATAGTTTGGTGTTTTAGAGAGGTTCATTCACATTGTAGCAAGGCTGAATAAGATTCAATTTTGTTTATCTATGGCATTTGGTTATCCATTCATTTATCAATGGACATTTGATTGATTTCCCTTTTTTTGGCTACTGTGAATAATGCTGCTATGAACATTGATACACAGATATCTATTTGGTGTAGTACCTGACTTTAAATTGTTTTGTCATATACCTGGAGGTAGAATTGATCATATAGATCATATAGTGATTTTAGCTTTAACCTGTCATACTGTTTTCCAAAATGGTGTTTCCCCAGCATTTTACATTCTTAACAATTAATACACAAGGGATGCAGCTTTTTCACTTTCTATATATTCTTACCTTTCTTCTGTTACTGCTGTTGTTGTTGTTTTGGCATCTATATCCATCTATCTACCTATATCATAGCACTCGGTGCACATTGGGCAGGTGTTCAGATGCATAGCTGAGGGGAAACTCCTCTGAAATGCAGCTGCCAAAATATGCTACCTGTCATTTGTTCCATTTCTTTCCAAGAACTTTTCTCCTCTGAACATATTTTAATGTATATTTTGTCACATTGTATTATGTATTTACATATATGTATACATTTTCCAGTACAGGTTCTCAATATGTAGCCTAGGCTAGCCTTGAACTCACAATCACCCTGCCTCAGTCCTCTGAGTGCTGGTATTGTAGCAGTGTCCCCCATGCTGAGGTAAATGTATTTTTAATACTGCTATTTTGAATTTAAAATTCAGTATAAGAATTCTATTACATTGTAATTGCTGAGAAGCATAAGTTTTGAGATTTGCGTGATAAGGCACTGAGTGTACCATAGTTTAAATGACCAGCGTTCCTTTTGAGTGTTCAACAATTCAGAGCTCTTGATGATCAGAAATAGGAATCCTACAAATTGAGTCAAGCATCAGGGCAATAACATGAGAAAACATGATAAATTTTAATAATAATTATATTCTTAGTTTGTTTCATTAAGTCAATAACTCAGAAGTATGTCTCTGCTTTAAAGTAAGTTTATCCCTCTGATTTTCAATAACGAAAATACTAAAATTGCTCACTATCACTTATTGATTTGTTGAGTTTATGGCTGCATTTTGATTATTTTTATTTTGTAGTGATAAAATATTTTATCATTTTATTGGTACAAAGGCAAAGTCTTTATGTTTTGAAAGCATAAGTAATGACAAAATAATTACCATTAGTTACAAAAATAATTTAGTGAAAATTTAAAAAGAAGTTTGTATGTATAATATAAAAATGAAGAATGCAAATAATCCTTTAGTATTCCTGTCAAATACTTTAAAGTACAAATTATTTTAATTAGGTATTGTTTCAGTATCTGAAATTCTCGCTTATGCACATCTTTTCTTGCTCTTAACTTCAGCTAAATGATAATCTCTTTAGGTGAGGTCTATAGAGTAACAAATCCTTTTGGCTAACATTTTCTTTTATTATTTTGCTTATTATTTACCAACTAATAGAAAATTTCTCCTATGAATCCTTTAATAATGCCTCACAATCCATTTTGAGTTATTTTAGTTTGGGCACTAATGTAATATTATTTATATTTTCATATTACATATTCCATTTTAGTTAAATTTTATTTAATATTATCAATGAAATATTTCCCATGTTCCTAGGTAGTCTTCCTAACTGAAATACTGTATGAACAAATGGCAACCTCTTTAGCATGATTCTCATAGAGCTTCACAGTCCATCTCCAATTACTTCTTAAAATTGTCTCATCAATTTTGAACTTTTCAAGTCATATTAAATGGTGCTATGATTTTCTACACAAGGTTACTAGGTGTATTATTCATACAAACACAACTTTCTGCTGACAACATTATTATAGTTCTGAACATACTCTGGTCTGAGCAATGAGACCAAGCACTGAAAAGCTGTTGAGCTCTTTGTCTTCTGATCAAGCAGAGTTCAGTGGGGTGACTCTGCTTTCATTGTGACACTACATGCATCAATCTGTGCTGACTGCAGAGTCATGCAGCCTGGAATCAAACAACACAAGAAGATCCTGGGCCTAACACTAGCCACTTATATTAACTTGCACACAACAATTGATCTCTTTGACTCTCAGTAATTGCTCCTGAGAATGGGAATAATTGCCTGTAAAGTGCAGCTTTGTTATCAGAATGAAGAAATTGTGGTAATAAAATGCCCAGAGGTATTTGGTCATATATCAGGGTTAACTTTACAATTAAATAAAAATGAAGTATCAGTACATTACTAGTTATTCAATTTTTTGGTGAGAAATAGAATCTTTCCTTCAGCTGGCCAGTTGGGGGGGTCACACAAATTCAATGACAATAAGTTTACTGCCTAATGCCTCCTTACTTATGGACTATACCATTCATATGCAAAAATGCTGGCTGATTTTAGCCCTTCCTCTCCATTGGACACTTAAGGTCTAGAGCTCTCCCCTATTGGCATGTGTGCTTCCCTACCTGAGCAAGGTACTCTGGCCTCTCAAATATGATTTTCCTCAGTGCATTGGTCACTTGTGATTATAGGGTGAGCATTGTAATCCTTATCAAACCTAAGTATCAGCCTGTTTCCTCTGATTTCCTTTTCATATCCTCAGATTCTCAAGATTAGCAATGGTTTGGGCTGTACAGACCATCCCCACTGCTCAAGGTTTCTTGGGAAGACTGTTTAGGGTCACCAGAATGACCATAGCACAGAGCCCCTCTTGCTGAGCACATGTTTTCCATAGGGATCAAGAGCTAAAATTGGTGAAAACAGTTCTTTATTTTCAATTTTATTCTTGAATGTATGAAAATTTATCTTAACAAAATCCATAAAACTTACACTTACCTTTTAGAAGCACGATTATTGATGCTGAATTCCAAAGAGGACTTTGTAAAGTAGGTGTTGTTTATAGGTAGTTGGGAACCAAATACCTGACAATGTGATCCATTGAATGCACTCACTGGTCAAGGAATTACATATATAGAGTGAGAATGCAGATGGATTCTTTGTGTACATGTTGGGAGAGAGAAGAAAGCTATAATCAAACATGACAAATCCCTGGAGCTTGACCCTTTGAGAGAAACATCCATACGTTTATTGTACAGAAATGATTTATGGAGCCAGGTGACTCATTCAGGCCTGCTGGCCTTACCCAAAGGGATATCAATATGCCATGATATCCTTTTCCCTTTTTTAATGAACGTGAAGGGGAGAGTCCTTGGTTTTCCAGAAGCACATCTGACATATAAACAAATAACTGCTTAATTGGGGTTGGCGTTATAATGTCAGACTACTTTCAATTAAAATAAACTTCAAGTAAAATTTTAAAAGGAATGTTGGATTTGAAGAAAAGACTAGTAAAAATGGAAATTATTACTTTGACTTAGTTACCATTTTACTGCAAAAAATTCAAGATGATTCTAATATTCTGTAGAAACAGGATTGTCCCTTTTTTAAAGAGTCTTGGAAAGCTTCTCACCCCACTATGGTACAATTTCAAAAGCTCTTCTAAGGAATCTGAGCATTTGCGCTCCAGTGAGGAAACAGACAATGCTGAGACATTAAGCACTTAACTCACCCTGATACCCAAACTTCCTGTACATGTTTTTTCCCCTTTTTTTATTTAAAGATATTTAATTACATATGATCAGGTTCTCATTCTTTTAATTATGAGTTTGTTTCTCTAAATCTAGAGTTTGATTTTTTTCTTAAATGTCAACATTAGGACTCATCATTCCTATTGCTCTTTTGACAACTTCCAGCATCTCAAAGTGATTTATTCTGTTATACACAACAATCGTCTTCCCTCAAAATCTGTTCATGATCAAACTCCTTTACTTCTTGTCCTTTACTTCGAGGACAGTCTGACCCAACAAGGGAAAATTTTACTCTTCCCTTGCAGACTCACCCACTGAGCTAGTCTCCACTGTGGATTTGAAATGGGTCTGCAAATCAACTTCAGCCTCTCTCAATTACATTCTAAAAACAGGCCTAAAACCTGCCTGGAGATGTGCACATCTGTAGCCCTAGAGACAGTCCTGAAAAGCTTAGTCTCATCTCACGCTGAAGGAGCCCTGTGGTTTAATTCCAGCATCTCTCAAACATATATATCAATCACAAACTGCAATAGCACTGCCTGCCCAGATCTCATCCAGTGATCCAGTAAGAGCCTTCCCAATGACCCAGAAGAAACCATGTCCATTGATGTGATAATAGGCCCACCACCTACAGACCTTGAAGTAGAACCATATTCCAGTTCCAGCCCTGTAGATTTGGGTACTGGGGATAACTCAGTCATCCAGAAACCAGTAAGGATTCATGTTCACTGCAGCAACTTGTACAGGCCTTGCCAAGGCAGACCACAATGTGGACCCAGAAACTGTTACTGGAACAGCTACATATCTCTATGGGAAAAAAACGTCAGTCCTTACATCACACCCTACATGAAAATTAATTCAAAATGTAGCCTATACATAAATTCAAAAGATAAATTTCTTAAGATAAATTTAGGAAAAAATATTATGATTGAGGATAGGCAATCCATAAGAGTTATAAGAAAGAAACTATTTTTGATTATTATAGATTTATGATTTTGAAATTATATATTGCAAAAATTACTTTATTTTTCTCTTAAAACTATGTTCCTTTCCCATCCATATCCGTATAAATTTTAGAATTAGCTCATCAAACTCCACAACTGATTCTACTATAATTTTATCATAATTTTAATGAATAAATAATTCAACTTTTTGTATAATAGTTGAATTTTAATATTTAGCTCTATGAACATTGAATATATTTATCCATTTATTCCATCAAGGATCTATAATTTTAGAGCAGACATCTTACATGAATTTTCTTCAATTTATTCCTAGGTATCTTTTTTACTTTGTTGTACGTTAGTTTTCCCTTTTTAGTATTCAATCACTTGCTCCAAGAATCTAAAATAACTGTGAGCTGGGTGCCAGTGGCTCACATCTGCAATCTTAGCTATTCAGGGGGCAGAGATCAGGTGGATTGTGGCTCAAAGCTTGCCAGGGCAAATAGCTCATGAGACCCTATCTCAAAAATACCCATAACTAAAAAGGGCTGGTGGTGTGGCTCAAGTGATAGAGCACCTGCCTAGGAAGTGTAAGGCCCTCGGTTCAAACCCCAGTACCACAAAAAGATAAATAAATAAATAAAATACAATTCATGTTATGCTTTAGAGATTTCTTGTGGTTTTCTATGTGAAGATGCATGCTACCTGCAAACAGAGACATATTCTTCTTCTTCATTATCTGATCTTTCCTCATTTTATTTCTTTTACTTGCCTTGTTGCATGCCTTGGACCTCCAGTAAAACAGTGACTCTAATAATGAGAGTGAATTTCCTAGGTTCCCAATCTCGGGGGGGAATATTTTACTCAATATTTTACTATTAGAGCAAATAGCTATTTTACCTAAAATAATGTCTCCCAGTTTCAACTATTTTGCTGAAAATGATAGAATGTCATTCTTTTTGGAAGCTAAATAGTGCCATGTGTGTGTATATATGTGTGTGTTCAGTTCTTTCCACTTTCACCAGATGCTCTTAAAAAGTGACTCCTACTGTCTGAGAATAGATTTCATAGAGTTGAATACTAATGTTGACATTTGATCTTCTTATACCTGAATATTTTTATTCTTCTTTAAGGTAAGGAAGTTTTCTGTTATTATTTCTTTGAATAAGCTTTCTACTCCGTTGGCATTCTTCCTTTGAATCACAGTAATCCAAATATTTTCTCTTTTAATGATGTTCCAAAGTTGTTCTAAGGTTTCTTCATTCTTAATTCTTTTCTCTTATTCTACCTTCAACTTTGTATTTTAAAGTAGCTTGTCTTTGAGCTTAGTGCTTCTTTCTTCTGCTTGTTCTACTCTGCTATTGATGCCTTCTATGTTTTTCACATTGCTTAGGGAACTTTTCAGCTATAGGGTTTCTATTCAGTTTTTTTTATTTACTTCAACCTCTTTGTTTATTTTCTAATGTTAAAGCCATATTTCATTTCTAGAATAAACCCATTCTTATAATATTTTAAAGTATTTTATTAACATATGTTAACTGTAGAAAGTAAGGTGTTCCAACCTATTTACTCTTCTATTACTCTTTCTTATCCCTGAATCCCCAAGCTGGTTTCCCCTGGCAAATAGCCCCCTTTTTATATTCATGTCCTTTTCTTCCATCCAGATTCCACATATGAGAGAAAATGTGGTGTTTGTCTTTCTGAATCTGGCTTATGTTATTTAACTTGATGATTTTCAGTTTCACCCATTTTCCTGCAGATGACATACGTTCACTCTTCTTTATGAAGCATAATACTGCATTCTGTATATATACCAGGTTTTCTTTATCCATTTATTTGTTAAAGGGTGCATAGACTGATTCTATAACTTTGCTCCTATGAATAGTACTACAACAAACATGTGTGTACAGGTATTTCTATTGTACGTTGACTTACATTTTTTCAGGTTTATGCCCCAGAGTGATATAGCACTCTAGAGGAGACTCCATACAGATTTCTACAATAGCTGAACTATTTTATGTTTCCACTAGGAGTGAGTAAGAATTCCTTTTTGTCCACATTCTCACCAGCATTTGTTGTTGTTTGTGTTCTTGTTGACAGCCTTTCAGACGGGGTGAGGTAGAATCTCAATGTTGTTTAATTTCTGATTCCTTTATGGCTAAAGATGTCAAACACTTCTCCCTGTGTATTTTGGCCATGTGTACTTTTTCTCTTGAAAACTGTTCATTTGTTCATTTACTAACTGGATTATTTGTTCTTTTGGTGTGAACTTTTTTGACTACTTTACATATTCCAGGTAGTAACACCTTGTCAGATGAATACCTGGTAAAGATTTCTTTCATTATGTAGTTTCATTTTACTCTGGTAATTTTTTCCTCTGCTATGAAGAAGCTTTGTAATTTGATGCAATCCCATTGGCAATTCTTGCTATTATTTCCTGAGCTGTTGGAACTCTTTTCAACTTCAAGTGTTTTCCTGTAGTCTCAAAGTTTCACATTCTACATTAAAATCTTTGACCCATTTTGAATTGATTTTTGTATGAGGTAAGAAATGGAGATCTAGTTTCAGTCTTCTGCATGTGGATATCCATTGTCCCCAGAACCATTTGTTGAAGAGGCTGTCTTTTTTCCCATCATTTCTTCCTGTGATGAAAATTAGATGGCTGTGGCTGCATAGGCTTATTTTGGTCCCTCTATTGTATTCCATTGGTCTGTGTACCTGTTTTGTGGCAGTACCATGATGTTTTTGTTGCTATGACTCTGTAGTGGAGTTTGAAATCAGGTACTGTGATACCTCCAGCATTGCTTTTTTGGTACACAATTGCTTTGGCTGTACTGGGTCTTTTGTTCTTCTATTTGAATTTTAGGATTGATTTTTTTTATTTCTTTGAAAAATAGCATTGGGATCACTTTCAGTAATATAGCCATTTTCACAATATTAATTCTGTCAGTCAATGAACATGTGAAGCTTTCCCACTTTCTGGCATTTTGTTCAATTTTTCTCCAGTGTTTTACAGTTTTCATTGTAGAGGTCTTTCACCTCCTTAGTTATATTTTTTCTTAAGTATTTTATTATTTTTGAGGCCATTGTAAATGAGATCACTTTCCTAATTTCTTTCTCTGCATATACAGAAAGAGTACTAACATTTGTATGCTAATTTGGTATCTTGCTACCTTGCTGAAAGTATCAGACCTAAGAGTTTTATGATGAAGTCTTTAGGTCTTTAAGTATAGGAGCTTATCGTCTGGAAAAATGGATAATTTGTCTTCTTCCTTTCCTACTTGTATCCGTTTGTTTTTCTTGCCTAATTGCTCTGCTTAGAATTTTTAAGACTATATTGAATAAGAGTGGAGAGAGTGCACAGTGTTGTCTCATTTCTGACTTTGAAGGGAATTTTTTCATTTTTCCCCCATTGCAATGCTGGCAATAGGTTTATCATATATCACCTTTATTATGTTGAGTTATGTCCTTTTTGTTCCCAGTTTTTTTTTTTATTTGGAGATTTTATCATGAAGGGATTCTGGATTTTCTCAAAGGCTTTTCCTGTGTCTATTGAGATGATCTTGTGATATTTGTCCCTGATTCTAATTATATGCTGTGTTATTGAATTATGTATGTTGAAGTAAACTTTTATTCCTGGAATAAAACAACTTTATCATGATGTATGATCTTTTTAATGTGTTGTTGAATTCAGTTTGCAAATATTTTATTAAGAATTTTTGTGTCTATATCCACTAAGGAAATTGGTCTATACTCTTTAAAAAATTATGTCCTTATCCCATTTTCATATCAAGGTACTACTGGCTTCATGAGTTTGGTAGCATTCCTTCCTTTTCCATTTTATGGAATAATTTGAGGAATACTGCTGTTAATTCTTCTTTAATACTCTGATAAAATTCACACATAAGTCTATTCTGTCTTGAAGTTTTCTTTGTTTGGAGTATCTTCAATTTCATTGCTCCTTACAGATTTAAGTGGTTTATAGCCTCTTGATTCAATTTTGGTAGGTCATATATGTCTTCAAATTAACTCCTTTTTTTAGATTTTCTAATTTATTATAATACAAGTTTTCTAAATATTCCCCAATGATCCTCTGGATTTCATTGGTATATTGTAATATTCCCCTTTTATCTCTAATTTTATTAATTTGGGCCTCCTCCCTCTTTCTTGTGGTTAGTTTGGCTAAGTGTTTGTCAATCTTGTTCATCTTTTCAAAGACTCAACTCTTTGTTTTGTTCATTCTTTACATTAAATTTTGCTCTACATTTTACTTATTTCCTTCCTGATCTCTATTATGTCTTTCCATGTACAAATTATGGGTTTAGGCTATTCTTGTTTTTCTAAGAACTTGATTTTCATCATTAGGTTACTTATTAAGACCTGATTTTTAAATGTAGGCACCCACACAATAAGCTACCCTCTTAAAACTGCGTTTGCTGTATCCCACAGGTTGCGATATATTATATTTTATTTTCATTTGATTCTAGAAACTTTAAATTTCCTTCCCAATTTCTTCAATGACCCAAGGATCATTTTAAATGCATTGTTTAATGCCTATGTGAATGCATAGCTTCTATTGCTATTGATGTCTAATTTTACTCCATTGTGATCTGATAAGCTATAAGAAACTATTTCAATTTTGTTGATTTTTAATGATGACCTAAAATGTGATCTATTTTGGAGAAACTTCCATGGGCTCTGTACTCTTCATCTTTTGGATAGAATTTCCTATAGACATCTGTTTAGTCCATGTGACCTACCTACACTGCAGTTTAACTCTGAAACTTCTTTGTTGAATTTTTGTCTGAATGATGTAACTATTGTTGACTGTGGGGTATTAATGTTAGACACTATTATTATATTTGATTTATCTGTTCTTGTATGTGTAATCCTTTTGTCTTATGAAATTGTTAGCACCAATATCTGGTGCACACAAATTTACTCTTGTTATAACTTTTTGATGGATCATTCCCTTTATTAATATATAGCAACTTTCTTTATCTATTTGACTTATTTTGGTTTAAAGGCTACGTTGCGAGATATGAGTGTAGCTACTCCTGTTTGCTTTTACTTTGTATTTGCTTGGTATATCATTTTCCATTTGTTGACTTTCAGTGTGTGTGTGTCTTTGCCAGTGAGGTATATCTCTTGCAGATAATTAATTGTTGGATCTTCTTTTTCATCCAATCAGCCAATCTGTGACTTCTAATAGGAGACTCAAGACCATTTACATTTTGGATTATAATTGAGAAGTGTTTGCTGATTCCTGTAATGTCATTGGGGTTTTTTTCCTGTTTGATTTCAGTACTATTTGCTCTCTTATTTCTACCTTATTCCTCTGAGGAGTTTGTGGATTTACTTATCTGGGGATATTTGATTCTTTCTATTTATGTATTCTAGTCCTGAAATTTATTCTTTGCTGAGGTTGAGCTGTAGGTTGAACTGAGGTTGGTGCTGTCTGTTGTTTTCTACTTTCCCATGGGTGGACTTGTCTTTCTCCATGGCTTTGCAGCTGCTCTGTTGCTTCCTTTGTGATTCCTGATGCTCTTCACACCTTTCTGATTTTGTAATAAAGTGTGTCTTTTGTTATCCTGACTCTTCTCATTCATGGAGTCACCCAGAGGAAGCTTTTATTCTGTCATCTTGCTCCCAATAATCTCAACCTCATATCAATATATTAAGCTTTTTATAAATGGTTGATTAAATTTGCTACTATTCTGTAATTTTTTATCCTGTGTCATTAGAAGTTGGACTAGAATTCCATTTTCTTTTATACTTGTTGGATTTTATGTATATTGGGGATTCTGTGGGAGAATCAGAAGAGAGGGAAGTGGGATAGGAAAGGATACTGAGGAGTGAAGAGGATGGAAGTATGGTGCATATATACATATAGGCAAATAATGAAACCCACCAAACACTGCTTGAAAGGTGGGGAAGAGGGTGAGGGTGAATGTGAATATAATGGAGGGGGTGAACTTGTTCAAGGTACACTGTATGCATGTATGGAATTATCATAATGAAATCCTCTTGTATTATTAATGTATGAAAAATCAAAAAGTACAAAAAGAAAAAAACTTTAAATAAAAAAAAGCATTCCAGGTTTTATTACTAAGTTAAACTGTATACTCTTGGTCTCAATAAGTTTCTATAAGAAAAGAATAATTTCTTCATTGAATATGTTTAGTATTTAGTAAAACTTATTAGGCATTTCTGTCTATACTTTCTCTTTTTGTATATTGATTAGTTTTTTGACAGTCAAAATTCATTCATCCATTTATATTTTTAGGGAGTCCATTATGTACCACTGTCTATGATGTGGTTGAGTTGTACTCATATATAGAGAAAATGGTGAGATTTTATTAAATAGCTGGCAGTGAGAATGGAGAGAAGTGGATAACATTGAGTTATTTGGGAGACACAATCTCGTTTCTTGGTGGATAGTGAATTTTGGGAGCTGTGTCTTTCTTGAGGCCTGGTCAGTAAATTGAATATATTAGTTGTTCAATAAATTTTTGTTTCACAAATCCAGATTGATTTTAAATAAAAGCATTTAAAATTGTTTTAATATTCATGTTCCAACCAGCCTTATGAACACATTTTGAGATGTACTCAGTTTTCCCGATCTGTGTTTATGCATCATTATGAGATTTGTACAACATGATCAAAACACATCTTTAAAATATACTTACAAGAAAGCAAAGCAGACTTGCTATCAACTAAATAGGTTGTCAAAATAAATCTGTACAATGTCAAGTAAAAACAACAAATGCTGAATAAACAATTTTCAATGTGTTTCAAGGTTCCATTTTTAAACCACCTGAAACAATTGCCTTTTCAATGTGCTGTCCTACCAATAGGTATTATTAGTGAGGAAAGATGATTTCACTAATAAGTGCATTACTGTCACATAATTTAGGAGAGTCCACATTACAACAGATATTCCTCACACAAGTAGATAGGGACTTCATGGGTGATTTACACGTCTTCCCAGGAACAAGTGTCAATCTGGAGGATATTTGACATCCTACCATTTGGTACTAATTCAGAAACACTCACTTGATCTGAATCTTGTTTTGTAGTTTTTTAAAATTATTGTTGTACTGGGAAATACATTGTGATATTTACAAAGTTCTTATAATATATCATAGTTGAATTCAAGCCCTTCTATCATTACCTTTTTTTCTGGAATAGTTTCAATAGGTCTCATTTTTCCATTTACATACATGTGTACACAGTATTTGTTCCATATTCACCCTCTTACACCCTTTTCCCCACATTCTCCCCACTCCCAAGGGGACCAACCCTCTAGGCAGGACCTGTTCTGCTCTCCTATTATCCATTTTTAGTAAAAAACAAAATGACACTTTTGTTTAAGATAGCTATACAGGGATTTTCCTTATGACCTTTCCATGTATATATTTATTATAACCAGAATTGGTTCATCTCTTCTATTTTTCTCCTCTCTGCATTAGTCCCCTTCTTATGGTGATTTCAAATTCATCCTTGTATACGAAGTACATCATGACCTGATTTTCATAATATTGTTTATTTGATTAATTTTTTTAATGTTTAAATTATTCCTAGGTTTTCTTTTTTTGTTTTAGTTTGGTTTTTTTCAGTTATATCGGTTAGTTTTATTCCCTAATCACTTTCATGTAATTTTGTGGTTCACTTATAATACACTTAGATTTGTTTTTCACAGTCTGCATTTCACCTTTTCATACAATCTTTTTTTTCATTTTAATTAACATATGCAGAGTAAATCATTGTGGTGTATTTGTGTGGTGTTTATTTTTGAACACACAGTGCCCCAGAATGCCTCCTGTTGCTCCATTAGAATCAGTTCCTTATCTCATCACTCAGCCTCTAGCAACCACATGAGTTAGTTTTGATGAGCTTCCTTTTTTTTAAATTTATTTTATTCATATGCGCATACAATATTTGGGTCATTTCTCCCCCTTTCCCACTGCCCCCTCCCTTACCCCTCCGCCCCCTCCCTTACCTCCCCTAACCCCTCCCTACCAGGAAGAAACTATTTTGCCTCTATCTCTAATTTTGTTGAAGAGAGAGTATAAGCAATAATAGGAAGGAACAAGGGGTTTTTGCTAGTTGAGATAAGGACAGTTATACAGGGAGTTGACTAGCCTTGCTTTCCTGTACATGTGTATTACCTTCTAAGTTAATTCTTCTTGAACTAACCTTTTCTCTAGTTCCTGGTCCCCTTCTCCTATTGGCCTCAGTCGCTTTAAAATATCTGCATTAGTTTCTCTGCGTTGAGGGCAACAAATGCTATCTAGTTTTTTGGGTGTCTTACCTATCCTCACACCTCCCGTGTGTGCGCTTACTTTATCATGTGATCAAAGTCCAATCCCCTTATTATGTTTGCCCTTGATCTAATGTCTGCATATGAGGGAGAACGTACAATTTTTGGTCTTTTGGGCCAGGCTAACTTCACTCAGAATGATGTTCTCCAGTTCCGCCCATTTACCTGCGAATAATAACATTTCATTCTTCTTCGTGGCTGGATAAAATTCCATTGTGTATAGATACCACATTTTCTTAATCCATTCGCCAATAGTGGGTCATCTTGGCTGCTTCTATAACTTGGCTATTGTGAATAGTGCCGCAATAAACATGGGTGTGCAGGTGCCTCTGGAGTAACCTGTGTCACATTCTTTTGGGTATATCCCCAAGAGTGGTATTGCTGGATCACACGGTAGATGTATGTTTAGATTTTTAAGAAGCCTCCAAATTTTTTTCCAGAGTGGTTGTACTAGTTTACATTCCCACCAGCAGTATAAGAAGGTTCCTTTTCCCCCCCACATCCTCACCAACACCTATTGTTAGTGGTGTTGCTAATGATGGCTATTCTAACAGGGGTGAGGTGGAATCTTAGTGTGGTTTTAATTTTCATTTCCTTTATTTGATTAGCTTTCTTTTTCTAGGAGTTTTTCAGCTCATCAAAGTATTTTACATTGAATTGTTTTTAATTAATTTTATATCCCTATCCATATCTGCAAAATCTGTAGTTATATTGCCTTTTGGCTTCGCTACATTGATTTCATACTTTTTTTAATTTTTACATGATAAGGCCAGTAAAAACCACCATGAAAAAAGAAATATTTGTCTATATTCTCTTTCATTGTGTTTTGATTTTCTACTTGGTTAATTTCTGTTATTAATTTTATAATCATTTTCCTCTTCTATATATAATTATTCTTCTCTACCATATTGCAATGAATATAAATATTGGTAACTTTTAGTATTTTTCAATATGTGAATTAAAGCTTAAAACTTACTGTATAAAACTGTATTTCTCATTACAGGTTTTTATCTGTAGAATTTTTCTTATCATTCGGTTATTTCCTAATATCTATTTTGATTTCCTCCATTGATTCATGGATTACTTAATGGTCTGCTAATTTCTTTACCAAGAAATAGGGATTTTCTACTTATTTTTGTTGCTAATATCTAGCCTTTCCATATTTACTTTATCATTCAAGTGATTTCTATGATGTTCCTGTCCTCCATCTTTATGAATAGGATTGTTCTTCATTTTTCTTATGTCTGTATTAACAGCATCTGTCAGGTAGGTAGAGAGCAGGAGATTTATGTTTTTGATTCACATGTCTTCAGATCAAAAAGGACTACATCAAAGAGTCGTGCTCAAGGAACATCAAGATGCCTGAACTTGATTTAGATCTCATGATGTAGCTGTGATAGTGTAGTATTTTAAGTGACCATGTAAGGGTATCAATGTACTTTGGCATGTGAGAAATATATAAATAATTGTGGCCAGGTGGTTTGTGGTAGCATGGAAAAGGCTGAAAAGTCTTTGCCACTTCTCTCACTGAAAGCAGTGAAAGAAGTAGTAAATCTTATTTCCCTCCCAATTAATATAGACTGACTTTAGTGTTTTGTTTTACCAGTAGATGTAGGTGGAAGAGATGCTTTAGGTGATAGGAACACTACATTTTCCTTTTTGGTCTATTGAAACACCTGCTGTTGGAGTGAGTAGTAGGCTACCATGTGAGAAACCCAGCTCCCCTGCTGCTAAGACCATATGGAAAGATTTTAAGGCATGAAGAAAGGTGAATTTCCAATAACCCCTGCTAAGGTGCTGAGTGGTTAAGTGAAGCCATCTTGGATTCTACTACAAGTTGCCCCCATTAATGTCATATGAAGCAAAATTGCCAAGCCAACCATACCCTGTGTTCCTGATTCATGAAATAATGTAGTATAATAAAATAATTTTTAAGCCACAAAGATTTGGGTAACTTATTTATGCAGACAATCTAATACCTCCTTTCTTCAGGTAATAGATAGTATCCATTTAACATTTGCTGAATAATATTAACCACAGTTTCTGACTTGTCCTTAACCCCTTCTTTTATTTTAAACCTCCAATACTATTCCATCAGAACTTCTTTTCAGTCCTTTATATCATCTATATATTGAATAGGTCAATTTACCTCTAATGACAGTACAGCTATCTTAGTACAATTAATCATCATTCAGTTCTTGATTATTAGCCCTCTCACTGGTTCTTGTCTTCCACTTTCTGTTTAAGATCAATTTTCCAAACAATGGGAGTGATCTTTAAAAATATGAATCATATCATATTAAATTTCTTTCAGCAGCTTTCCATTCCTTTTAGAATAAAAAGTAAATACTTTTCCATGGCCCCTTATCTCCCTATGGTTTATCAGGTCTCCTTTTATTTCTTGTGATTATCAGGAGATTTGCATTTGCTATTTCACATCTGGTAGCTTCCCCCCTCTCTCCATTAATAAGTTCTTCTCAATTTTCTACTCAAATGTCACCTGATCTATGGAGGTTTCCTTGACACCTTATCTAAGCTAATATCTCTCACACCACCACATCAAACCTTAATCAATCACATGAATCACATTGATTCATTTCTTCCATACTACCTACCATGTTGTGTTTGTAAGTTTGGTTTATTCTCTAGAGTTTTTTCCACTGAAAACTAAATTTCATGAGAGTTCTTTTATTCATTAACATATCTTCACTGTTTACCAAGTTTCTAGGATACAATAAATGCTCAATAAAATGTTTTAGAAAGCATAACTGGATAAATGTTTATCTTATATCTACCTGTGGAACATCATTGGTCATCCTTGAGGCACTTAAATCTTGGGGGAAGTAGTAGTGAAAGCACACTTTCTAACATCCAATCTGACCTGGATTTAAATTGAATATATTTGGACAAGTAGTTTAAACTAAGCTTCACCTACCTCATTTATAAAAACTAGATGATGGAAATGTTTAGCTCACCAAATTATAGGGAGGACTAAATGAGATAATGTATACAAAGTGTTAAGCATAGCACTTGGTATAGTAAACTTTGAATTAAAGTTGGTAAGTACCATCAGTGATTGCATCATGGGGGCATTAGGAAGGCAAGGTAGAGCTTTGTAAAATTAGAGTTTGCAAACAGGTTTGAATCATCATATATTTAAATATATATCTTGAGGTTAAAGGTTATCAATTCTACCATATTTACTAGCTGATATCATCTAAGCCACTCACCAGTGGTCATCCCTTCAAGGTATTATGAGAGACTCATTCTTATCTGGAAGTTCCCCAAACCACTTTTCATTCATAGTTATCCATGTAATATTTAAATGTTTAATTTATACTGTTCACTGTAAAAACTATGTGTGCATCTTAAATATTGTTTAAAGCTCAAATTTGCGTGTCATTCTTCCCTATATTCCTCAAAGTACTTAATGGAGTATCTTACATTTATCACTGAAAAGTACTTCCCAAAAGAAAAGATGCTGAGAGAAAGAATCAAAAGTGATCCATTTGCTATTTGCAGTTTATATTCTTTTCATCTGAAATATGAAAATTAAAACCAACATTTAGGGTTGATGTCATTTGTTATTGTATGCTCCCAATAATTATCAAATGAAGGTGCACCAATATTAACATGAAACTTTAAAAAAAGGATCACTGAGGGTTGACAGAATCCTTGAAGATCTGTTATGTTTGTATGAAATGAAGTGTTCAATATTCACCTGAGAATGCAATAATGATCCCTAGTGTATTTGAATTCACATTTGAATCCAAACCTTCTGAGACTTATCCCCAAAGGCAAATAATAAAAAACATAAAATCTTCTATATAACCATAACAACTTAGAATTTCTTACAGTAAGATGAATGAATTCTTTGACTTTGACTTTTGTGAGTAAACTGAGTTTACCAATTTTCCTTTACCATTGGATAAGATTTAATCTTTGAAAATTATCTGTATTCATAAGCCCTAGTTGAGAAATAAAGCAGCTGGAATCAATCAATGGCACAAAAAACATCCTCAAAACATAGGCATAACTCAAATTTTCAAGATATGTAATTTATCTGCCCATAAGACCAGAAACTCACATGGTCTTTAACAGTATCTAAACTTAGCACTCACCCATAATATTAATAAATTCACTAGCTTTGAGATGCTTTCAGGGCTTACTGTCTATAAATATTTTGTAGAATGACCTACTTAGTTTAGTGATTGAATGCTCTCAGCATCACAGGCACCAAACAAAGAAAATGGTATAAAGCCAAAATCTCAGGAGATGATGGTTAAATTGGTCCCTAGCTGGCTGAACCTTGGTAAACTTCTAAACTTTTTATGCTGAAACTTTATTCACCATTATACTACATTGAAAACATTATTTAATTCCGTAATACTCCAATTAGAAAAAATTTTTATATCAAGAACTGATTTATGTTTAAATAGATAAACCTTAACAATTATATGCTAAATATTAGTCATATAATATTTTCATAGTAATTTGATTGATATTTCAAATGATGTGAGTAAACAATGAAATATAAAAATATTTAATAAATTTATACTAACTTAATTTATAACTTTAATTTCAGTTCCTTTCTATTTTTCCATGTTCTATGGAGAAAGTTTATTTTTCATTTTAAATAATAGCCTTAAACATGACCTTATTTAATTGTTAGACATTGTGAACTATGTGACTAAGGAGGCACCACTTTTATATATTAACAGTCACAGTACTGAAAAGCTAACCTGTTATCTTCCCACACATCTTCTGTTTACATGTGCATTCAACCATAATTTAGCTCATTATAACTAGAATTTCATGTGTAGTATGGTTACTAAAGGAATGGACTGAGTTAATCCTGCCTGAGGTTCATATTCTGATTCTACTACTTCCGATGTAACCTTAGGTAAGTTACTTTAACATTTTCAAACTCAGTTTCCTCATCTATAAAATGGAGACTTTAAAAAAGTACAAATATTTCAGGGAAACTAAATAGATTTGTATATAAAATTTTAAATCCTGTGCTGGTAATTTAGTAAGCATTTCATAAATGTAATTTAGTAAGCATTTCATAGCTCTATTCATTACATAGAGCTATATTCATGCCTTGTAATCCTTTTAATATGCTTACTATTACTTTCTGTCATTTTCATCTATCTTGTACTTTAGATTTAAAGCCATATGATTATATTTTATAGTACATATAAAATGAAAAGATACACATTATTTGAATAAATTTTCTAGTGTTTCTGTAAAAACAAAAATTTGAAAACAGACTTACTGCACACAAACATATAAACAATGTGACTCTAAAGTAAAATCCCAATTATTAGTCCAAATTTTAAATGATATATTTGTTTATAATAACCATATGCATGTATTAATGAAAATACAACCTCATTTATAAATTCTTTTATGAAATGTTTTATCACTAGCTTGTTTTGTCAGCAGCTACATTATATCATGGATTCTCTGGTGAATGGGAACCACACTGCGGTGACAGAGTTCATTTTGTTGGGATTAACACAGGATCCAGTCCTTCAAGTCATCCTCTTCATGATCATCCTGTGCATCTACCTGGTCACCATAACTGGCAACCTCAGCACAGTCATTCTTATCAGGGTATCTTCTCAGCTGCACCATCCAATGTACTTTTTTCTGAGCAATTTGGCTTTTGTTGACATAGGCTTTTCATCTTCAGTCACACCCAATATGCTTGTTAACTTCCTGGTGGAGAGAAATACAATCTCCTACCTTGGATGTGCCATCCAGCTTGGTTCAACTGCTTTCTTTGGGACAGTTGAATGCTTCCTTCTGGCTGCCATGGCATATGATCGCTTTGTAGCCATCTGCAATCCACTGCTGTATTCAACCAAAATGTCTGCTATGGTCTGTGTTCAGTTGCTCATAGTGACTTATACAGGTGGTTTTCTCAATAGTTGCACTTTTACTATTTGCTTCTATACTTTACTGTTTTGTGGGCCAAACAGAATCAATCATTTTTTCTGTGATTTTGCTCCACTAATTGGACTCTCCTGTTCTGATGTCAGCGTCCCCACACTTGTTCCTTCATTTTCTTCTGGATCCATCATTGTGGTGACAATGATTGTCATAGCTGTCTCCTACATCTACATCCTCATCACCATCCTGAAGATGCATTCCACTGAGGGCCGCCACAAGGCCTTCTCCACCTGCACATCCCACCTTACTGCAGTCACTCTGTTCTATGGGACCATTACATTCATCTATGTGATGCCCAAGTCCAGTTACTCCACTGACCAGAACAAGGTGATGTCTGTGTTCTACACAGTGATGATCCCCATGTTGAACCCCTGCATCTACAGTGCTAGGAACAAGGAGATTAAGGAGGCTCTGAAGAAAGAGCTTAGTAGGAAAATATTTTCCTAGTGATATCTATTATTTTGTCAGACTTTATATAATAATAACTTCTCATAGATGTAATAATAAAAGGAAACTGTCTGTGACTGAAATATATCTACTGATAAGTAATAAGTGTAGAGTTTTTTAGTAAAGGTAGAGTGTGAATTTTTAGATATCAAATAGTAAGTCATAGGTTCACCATAAGTTACCTTTAATTAATTTAATCTATAATTAAAACTAACAAAATATTGTCCATAAAATAATCTGCTCAAAGTAATTTTAGTTGTATTTATATTTTAACATAGTTTTTGCTATAAATTGAGATTTTGTAAATACAAATGTTTAAGATTGTTTCCTTTTTCAACAGCAGTCCACCCTAAAACATCCATAATAATTACACTTGATGGGGTGTGCATTCTGGGACCAACATTTATCTACTATTTCTCTCCTCTATCTTCATTGTTAGTTCTTATACTTCCTGAAGCATAGTGAGTGTTAATACATAGTAAGCTTAAATGAGTGAAAAAAATTAATAAATCAATGGATGGCTGAATAAAATATTTGCTAGTTCTAGAACAATTGATTCTGAAGGTTATGAATCCTTAGTTTATATAGAATATAACAGGTTAAAAGATCAAGATCACAGATTTCCTCTTAATACTTTGACATCTTTTAAAGCATAAATTCTTTAAGGAGAGGTGAAGAAAAAACTGTTTTAGAATTCTTCACCACGAAGTATACTGGGGGTACATTGTAACATATATAAAAGTTCTTACATTATATTATAATTTAACTCACCCCTTCCACCATTCTCCTTTATTCCCCTCCCTCATTCCTGGAATAGTTTCAACATGTCTCACTTTTCCATTTTCATACACAAGTACCTAGTATTTCCACTACATTCCTCCTACACCCTTGCCTTACATCCTCCCCCAGCACATATCTTTCTAGAAATGCTCTTCTTTTCCAAGTAAATATGGAGACATTCACTACTGAATAAGCAGGCTAATTTGTATTAGAGTAACTTATCAAAATGAAATAAATAAGGAGCTAGATAAATATACTTCAGAGTTCTAGGAATAGATTTCTGGTTTCATTGATGATGAATTAGCCTATTTGTTCCTGGACAGTCCTCTTATTACTAAAAGGAAACTAGATGTAATACAAACACACATATAGGAAGACTGAAAAGTAATGGGAAAATGCGTAGGGTTGTCAGCAGATGAGGAACAAGATAGCAGTTGGTCTCATGGGTTTCCTTATTGTTTCCATACACTATGAAAGGAGAAGCTAATCCTCCAACCCAGGATCATCACCACAGGGGCAAAAAAAAAAAAAATTAAAAGCTCTAAGAAATGCCTGGCCAGAAAACTAGGAAGAAAATGGTCTTTACACAACAGAGAATCCTTAGGACATACATTGGACAAACACTAATGAACAAATACTGCCCTCTGCTACCCCCAGGTTTCATTGGGACTAATCAAAAAGCTGATCCTCACCCTACCCTTCCTCCCATTCATTTGTATGGCTAGTGTCAGTAGGGAACACTGGGAAACATGAGTCTCCTCTGTCACCTAGAAATCATAGACCTAATGAGCAATGTGAGATGGGATTAGTTGGTACTCTGCCTCCTTTCCTGTGTGTAAGGACCTTGACAACCTCATCTTCCATCTCCACCTGGAAAACAAAGCACTGTGAGTCAGCTTTCCACTTCCTCCTTCCCTAGTGGTGATGAATCTCAACAGTGAGCAGAGCTTAGTAAATGCGAGAAGGCATGCAAGCCAGGGCCACACTTCCACTGTGAAGTCGACAGGGCGGGTGGGAGCTGAGCATCCATTCATCCACCTGGAAGGAGGCAGCATGAGTCGTACTTCACTTGTGGAAG
Source organism: Castor canadensis (assembly GCF_047511655.1). Taxonomy (NCBI): domain Eukaryota; kingdom Metazoa; phylum Chordata; class Mammalia; order Rodentia; family Castoridae; genus Castor; species Castor canadensis. The sequence continues at coordinate 146,434,280 of NC_133386.1, forward strand.
TCTGGTATTGGTGGTGCTCAGCCAGAAGCTGAATATATAAACTTACCTGACCATTGTAGCTACTCCTCACCAGGAGGACTGCCTGCTAAAAAAAGAAGGAATGACTGTGACCCAGCATCTCATACTGTGATATGCAAATTGTTTATAATACAATATAAACCACCAGTCATATAAAAATGCCACAAAAAGTCACCTGGAATGAGAAAAGACAACAGATGCCAATACTAAGATGAATCTGAGTTGAAATTATTTGACAAGGATTTTAAAGTATTCATGAAAATGATTCAACAGAAAATGACTAAGTTTCTTAAAAGAAATGAAAAAGATAAAAATGTCAACAAAAATTAGGAGCTATTGAAAGGAACCAAGAGGAAATTATAAGCTGTAACATTGTAAACAATGACAATGTTGTAATTAAATAAGGGGAAATAAGTTTTCACAGTCTATTTCACAATAGAGTGATATTTAAGAATAATGTACTGTGTATTCAAAATAGTTCAAAACAGTCTATTAAATGTTCTCACCTTAAAGAAATGATAAATGTCTCAGGTGATGGTATGCTGAATCCTGAAATCACCATTGTAAGATGCATATATGAATTAAAACATCACGTGTCAGTCCAAATTAAAAAAAAACAAATACCCAAAACTACAACAATAAAAGCAGAAAAATAAATTATAAAACTGAAAATTACAATCATCAAAGTTAAATAAACAACTTATGTGGATGATATCCATAGTAGAGGACAGACACAGAGGATAGAGTAGTGGAGTGGAGACAGAGTATTCAAATGAAGATAAATAGAATTTGCCTGACCTAAAAACAAAAAGAAAATACACTGAAAACATAGTGAACAGAACTGTGTGTACCCCTGGGAGGAGAAAAACAGAGCCAACATTCATGTGTTAGGTGCTCCAGAAAGAGAAGAAGTCATGTATGGTGTCTCACACCTATAATCCCAACTATTTGGGATGCAGAGATAAGAATATCACAATTTGTGCCTGTCCTGGGTAATAAATCAGTGACACTGTACCCTAAAAACAATCTGAGCGTGGGGGCACATGCTTGTAATCCCAGATATGCAGGAAGCAGAGGTAGGAGGATTGTGGTCTGAGGTTTGCCCTGGGCAAAAATGTGTAACCCTATCTGAAAAAAAAAAGGACTGGGAGGGGAGTGTGGCTTAGATGGTAGAATGCCTGCCTAGCAAGTAAGAGGTCCTTAATTCAAACCCCAGTACTGGAAGGAATAAAGGCAGGGAGAAGAGGAGAAGAGAGGAGAGGAGAAAAGAGAAGAGGAGAATGAAAGGACAGAATAAATATTCAAAGAAATAATGGCTGAAAAAAAATCAAAATAACAACTTATAGAATATAAAGTTACAGAATATAGTCACAGAATCAGGTAACCTCTAATTTTAAAAATACCCAATGGCATACTCTAATTAAACTCTTTTCCTTTATTGTTTTTAATTTTCTTCAAAGTAGCCAGAGAGAAAGGATTCATTATGTTAAAGGGAAAATCAATCTGAAGGACAGTTAAGTTTCTTATCTGAAACCATGAAATGAAAAGGAAACAGCACAGTATGTTTCTTTTTAGTTCTGCTTTGATTTGTGTTTTTAAAATTTACATATGCTGAGCCAGGTGTAGTGGTATATGGCTATAATCCCTGAACTAAAGAGTCCTAGGCAAGAGGTCGCAAATTCGAGGCCAACATGGGCTGCATAGCAAGTTCTAAGCCAAGCTAGGCCACTTAGTGAGAACTTGTCTCAAACAAACAAACAAACAAAAAGAATTGTATGTGTTTGAGGTATAAAACATGATGTTTTGATATTCATATACATAATGATACCATTATTACAACCAAACAGATTGATATATTCATCATCTCATTTCACAGTGGTGGGAGCATTTAAAATCTATCTCTCAGCAAATATTCAGCATGTAACAGAATATTATTTGACTATATGCCTCGCACTATCCACTGGGTCACTGGAGATTCATTTTATGTAACTGCAGCTTTGTGTTCTTTAAGCTACATTTTCCATTCTCCTCACCTCCAATCCCTGGTAATACCAACACACTGTGTTTATGTATTCAGTTTTTTAAAAGATTCCATGTATAAGTGAGATCATGCAATATTTTTCTGTATCTGCCTTATTTCATATAGCATAATGTTCTCAAATTCCATCCATGTTTCTGCAGATGGCCAAAGACTTTCTCTTTTTAAGGCTTAATAATACTCCTTTGAATACATTTGCCACTGACATGTACTTAGGTTGTTTCTGTATCTTGGAAGCTCTGAATAATGCTGAAATGAATGTGGTCATGGCAACTGAAATATCTCCATGAGGTGCTAATTTCATTTCCTCCAGGTATACACCCAGAAAAGGAATTGCTGGGTCCTATGGTGGTTTTAGTATTTATTTGAGGAATTCTATACAGTTTCCATTCTGGCTGCCCCAATTACAATCACACCAACAGTGTACAAGAGTTCATGTTTTCCATACTTTCACCAACACTTGATATATTTTGTCTTTTGAACAATAGCTCTCCTAACGAGTATGAAGTAATATCTTACTGCAGCTTTTATTTCATTTTATTAATGACACTGATTAGCAATTTTTCTTACACCTATTTGACATTTGAATCTCTTCTTTAAGAGGGAAAGATTTGTTCACGCTCTTTGTCTATTTTTAATCAAGTTATTTGTTTTCTTGCTATGGAGTTGCATTGATTCCTTATGCATTTGGATATTTAACCCTTATTAGATCTTAGTTTGTTTAATGGATTGAATATGAAATGTCCCCTACAAGTTCATTGCACTGAACACTTGGTCTCCAGATGGTAGAGCTATTTTAGGATATTCTGGAAAACTTAACAAGTGAGGTCAGGTTAAAGAAAATGGGTCACTGTGGGGAGTGACTTTGAAGGTAATACCTGGTCTCTTCTCCCTCCTCATTCTCTCATTCCTGTCCACAATGAGGTGTTGCATCTCCACCATCACATGCTCCCACCACCATGTTGTTTTCCCAACTATGATGTCTCACCTATGCCTGAAATTCATTTCAATCTCATGATAGACCTCAATGCGAAGTGAAAACAGGCCTTTGGCCTCTCAAGCTACAAGGATCTTGAAATTAGGCCAAGACAAGTACTGTCCAGTAATGTAGTCTATTGTTCTTAAAAAGGAAGAATAATTTAGAGGTTGGAACTGAAAACCCAGAAGAACTGAAGCCAAGAGGCAGGGAGACTTATTAACAAGGAATAAAACTGGACTCTGATCAAGAAAATGACAACTTGGCGGAAATTCCAAGATGGCGGCTAGAGGTAGGAAGCAGAAAGCGAGCCTCCTATAGTGAAATCTTGGAGAGACGCTGGAGACACACTTTGCAGGCAAAACCACTGAGAAAAGGCAAAACTTTGACTCCTCCACATCTCCAGCCGGCGCAGAGAATCTCCACTTCACGTTAAACGGAGAACCGAGGAGGCCCCGGGGCCGCCAGTGGCCGGCGCCCATACGGCTTGGGAAGACGCGGACCAGGTGAGCTTCGCGGTACCGCGGTTCCCCCACAGACAAGCCTGGGCCAGAGCAGCATAGCCCCCTGGACAGACTGACCTCCACCCGGGAAAAAAAGAGAAACTGAGTACTAAGCAATAAGAACAGTTAAGACACGCTGGAAAGAGGGTGGGGCACCCTGAGCGCTGAAGATTGGGGGAAGGGAATCCTTCCCGGGACTGTAAATAAACGAGCCGGGCGGGCCGGAGAGGCTCTGGCGGGAGCGGGGCGCGCCCAGCAACCAGGAGCGGGGACGCTTGTGAGAGGAGGGAAGACCCACTTCCCACGTGAACTGTAAATAAACACGCAGGCCTGACAACGCGGGGCAGTGACGCCTTTCCCAGTGCTTGGAAAGGGAAAAGCCTGTAGCAGAGGCCCCCCTCCCCCGCACAGGAGAACTCTGAGCAAACAAAGCCTGTGGGACCAGGTGAGTGCTAAGCTCACCCCAGAGATCTGCATAAATAACGCCGCCAGCTACAGGCTGAGAGCAGCAGGCAGGCAAGCCACAGTTGCAGATACCACTCTCAGAACTGTCTCCAGACGCTTTTTTTTCTTTTTCTCCCTACCTTTGATGAGAGAACAACCGAATTACACCTGCAAGCCGAAAAACTTACTGAAACTATTGCATTTGAACTGGGGACACTTGGTGGGGCTTTTTTTTTATTTTTTCTTCTGTGTGTGTGTGAGTGTAGTTTTGTTCTACTTTATGCATCCCCTTTGATGAGACAACTACAGAACAACATCTGAGGCACCAACTCCAGGACTGGAGATTAAGACGGACATCCAAATTATTAAGACTGAAATTGCATTGCATATAAACTTGGAAGTTTTTTGGTTTTTTTTTTTTTAATTTCCTATTTTCCATTTTATTTTAATTCATTTTTATAAATAGATATTACTTTCATATACTTATTTTTTATTTTTTTTATCTTTGATTTTCAATCCTCTCTCTGTCTCTCTATTGTCTGTTCAGCTTACTGTCGATTAGTACACTAACACTCCCTGTTTATACCTTTGAAACTCTCTTGTCTGATACCTTGTTCTGCTTTCTCCCTCTTGTCTGTATATTTGTTTTCCCCTTTTCTTTAACTTCTTGCTTTCCATCTCAGCTCACTCTTCCGTTCTCAATATTACCATTGTTATTATTACAAGCTAGAAAATACTTAATTACACACAGTACAGGGACAGTAACAACACCAAGGACAATGACAGGAAGACAGAAAAAACAAGGAAACCAGTTTCCCCACAGCAAAAAATTAGTACAGGAACCAGAGGGGAATGAAGAGAACAGAAACTCAGAGCCAGACTCCAACAAAATGAAGATAAACTATGCCAAAGGACCCAATGAAGCCTACAAGAATAATTTAAAAGAAGACATACTACAAGTACTCAATGAGAATTTTATAGAGATGATACTGGATAGGGTCAACCAAAATGTACAGGAGACACTCAAGAAATTCCAAGACAATAAAAATAGAGAATTTGAAAAAGCAAAAGAAGAAATAAAGGAAACCATAGAAGCACTGTATAAACACCAAAGTGAAAGAGAGAACACAATGAATAAATGGATAAATGAACTCAGGACAAAAATAGACAACAATAAAGAAGAAAACAGCCAGGATATGGAAAACCTCAGAAAAAAGAACGAAACAGAACTGCAAAACAAAACGGAAAGCCAATCCAGCAGAATAGAACAAACAGAAGACAGAATCTCAGAACTTGAAGATGAAATGGTAATTAAAGGAAAAACCGAAGAACTATTAATTAAACAACTCAAGACCTGTGAAAAGAAAATGCAAGAACTCACCGACTCCATCAAAAGACCAAACTTGAGAATCATGGGCATCGAAGAAGGAGAAGAGGTGCAAGCGAAGGGAATGCGTAATATATTCAACAAAATAATAATGGAAAATTTCCCAAATCTAGAGAAAGATATTCCCATACAAATGCAAGAGGCCTCCAGGACACCAAACAGACCAGATCAAAATAGAACTACTCCACGACATATCATCATTAAAACAACAAGTTCAGAAACTAAGGAAAGAATATTGAAGGCTGCAAGAGAGAAAAAACAAGTAACATACAAAGGTAAACCCATCAAAATCACAGCAGACTTCTCAACAGAAACATTAAAAGCAAGAAGAGCGTGGGGTGAGATCTTCCGGGCACTGAATGAAAATAACTTCAACCCCAGGATACTCTACCCAGCAAAGCTATCATTCAAAATAGATGGAGCAATAAAAGTCTTCCATGATAAGCAGAAACTAAAACAATATGTGATCACAAAGCCACCATTACAAAAGATTCTGCAAGGGTTCCTGCACACAGAAAGTGACACCCAACTTAACCATGAAAAGGCAGGCAGCACCAAACCACAGGATAAGAAAAAGCAAGACAGTAGAGAGTAACATCAAGTTAGGTACACACAATCAAACCTTCAAACAACTAAGATAACTAAATGGCAGGAATCAGTACTAACACTTAATGTCAATGGACTTAATTCACCCATCAAAAGACACCGTTTGACAAAATGGATTAAAAAAGAAGATCCAACAATTTGTTGCTTACAGGAGACTCATCTCACCGACAGAAATAAGCATATGCTTAGGATGAAAGGCTGGAAGAAGATTTACCAAGCCAATGGCCCCCGAAAACAAGCAGGAGTAGCAATACTTATCTCTGACAAAGTAGACTTCAAACCTACATTGATCAAACGAGACAAAGAAGGACATTCCATACTAATAAAAGGGGAAATAGACCAAAAGGAAATAATAATCATCAATCTGTACGCACCCAATGTCAACGCACCCAATTTCATCAAACATACCCTAAAAGACCTAAAAGCATATATAAACGCCAACACAGTGGTTGTGGGAGACTTTAACACTCCATTATCATCAATAGATAGGTCATCCAAACAAAAACTCAATAAAGAAATCCAAGATCTAAAATATGCAATAGATCAAGTGGACCTAGTAGATGTCTATAGAACATTTCATCCAACCTCTACACAATATACATTCTTCTCAGCAGCCCATGGAACCTTCTCCAAAATAGATCATATCCTAGGGCACAAAGCAAGCCTCAGCAAATATAAGAAAATAGAAATAATACCGTGCATACTATCTGACCACAATGCAGTAAAAGTAGAACTCAACAACAAAAGTAAAGACAAAAAACATGCAAACAGCTGGAAACTAAATAACTCATTACTTAATGAAGAATGGATCATTGATGCAATAAAAGAGGAAATTAAAAAGTTCCTAGAAGTCAATGAAAATGAAAACACAACCTACCGGAACCTATGGGACACAGCTAAGGCAGTCTTGAGAGGAAAGTTTATAGCCATGAGTGCATATATTAAAAAGATTGAAAGATCCCAAATCAATGACCTAATGATACATCTCAAACTCCTAGAAAAACAAGAACAAGCAAATCCCAAAACAAATAGAAGGAGAGAAATAATAAAAATAAGAGCTGAAATCAACGAAATAGAAACCAAAAAAACCATACAAAGAATTAATGAAACAAAAAGTTGGTTCTTTGAAAAAATAAACAAGATCGATAGACCCCTGGCAAACCTGACTAAAATGAGGAGAGAAAAAACCCAAATTAGTAGAATCAGGAATGCAAAAGGGGAGATAACAACAAACACCATGGAAATCCAGGAAATCATCAGAGACTACTTTGAGAACCTATATTCAAATAAATTTGAAAATCTAAAAGAAATGGACAGATTTCTAGATACATATGATCATCCAAAACTGAACCAAGAGGAAATTAATCACCTGAATAGACCTATAACACAAAATGAAATTGAAGCAGCAATCAAGAGTCTCCCCAAAAAGAAAAGTCCAGGACCTGATGGATTCTCTGCTGAATTCTATCAGACCTTTAAAGAAGAACTGATACCAACCCTCCTTAAACTGTTCCATGAAATAGAAAGGGAAGGAAAACTGCCAAACACATTTTATGAAGCCTGTATTACACTTATCCCAAAACCAGGCAAAGACACCTCCAAAAAGGAGAACTATAGGCCAATCTCCTTAATGAACATTGATGCAAAAATCCTCAACAAAATAATGGCAAATCGAATTCAGCAACACATCAAAAAGATTATCCACCACGACCAGGTAGGCTTCATCCCAGGGATGCAGGGGTGGTTCAACATACGAAAATCAATAAATGTAATAAACCACATTAACAGAAGCAAAGACAAAAACCACTTGATCATCTCAATAGATGCAGAAAAAGCCTTTGATAAGATCCAACATCATTTCATGATAAAAGCTCTAAGAAAACTAGGAATAGAAGGAAAGTTCCTCAACATTATAAAAGCTACATATGACAAACCTACAGCCAGCATTATACTTAACGGAGAAAAATTAAAACCGTTCCCTCTAAAATCAGGAACCAGACAAGGATGCCCACTATCTCCACTCCTATTCAACATAGTACTGGAATTCCTAGCCAGAGCAATTAGGCAAGAAGA